>NC_071395.1:84386834-85107548 GCF_022682495.2 Desmodus rotundus
GGAGCCCCTCATAACACCGTCCGGTGCTACATGGCAGGTGGGCCACCTCAGGCAGCCTCCCTAGGACACCAGCCGTCACCTGGGGTCAGGTGGGGGGAAAAAGGAGAGAGGGGTCAGAATCCCAGGGCAACTTTAACCTCAGGGAGATTGGGGCTCCAGGGAGGAGGAGCCTGAACTTCCTAGGGAGCAGGAAGGTGATCTGCCTCCTTCTCAGTCAATAAGGACTTTGATCCCTGCACAGGGAGAACAGTACCCAGAGCTCCCCCTTTCAGTACCTTCAGATCCCCTCCCTTTGCTGCACCTGGCCCCCCTGTCACCTCACCTTGAAGGAGACAGGATGCGTTTGCAGCTTTTCTTCCCTAATTCTTCCTGATTTCTTCTCCATGCACACTGGAGTGAGTGCAGCTCTTTACACGGACTGTCTGTAGCCACGTGGCTCAGGGTGCACCTGAAAGTATCAGGTGGAGAGAGAGGGAGCAGGGCAGAGAGACACAGGGGCCTCACTGCTACCCCCCCCCCCAACACACACACACATACACAACATGCTTTTTGCTGACAGAGCTCCCAGCTGGCTGGGGTTGGTTGTGGAGGAACTGGGGGAGCCCAGGACTGTGCCAAGCCGCCTGTCTTATTCAGCCAGGCCTTGGGTTTACAAGCTGGGTGTGGGGTGGGCAGGGGATTTGACCCCTTTGTCATCTCCTCCTTTTTCCTCCCATCCATTGTTCCAAGAGCTAATGTTAAAAAACCTTGGACGAAATGACATGGCGTTGGTGTGTGAACTCTCCACCTGAACATTTTTCTGAGTTGTTAAAACCTGGGCAGTCTATGAACTCCCTGAACTGAGGGGAGCGCAGAAAAATAAACAGAGTGCTCCTGTGATGAAAAGCACACGCCAGCTCAGGGCCCCCATCCGGCTGGAGCGTACCCTGGAGCCTTTTGAAAACCCCTGCTCCTGACAGCCCTTCCCCAGACTAATGGCCCTGGTGGTGGCCCCGGCAAAGGCACAGTGGAGCCAGAGACAGGTGTGCCGGGCCTCCCACTGGAGTCAGTGCAGCGAAGCTGCTGTGAAAGAATCTTCCAGAAGTGCTGGGGTTTTCCCCCAGAAATGAAAGGGTTGCAGAAGTAAATGGATTTCTCCTTGCTTTCTAATCCATCAGCTTAATTCCTCTAAATTTTCTGTCCAAAGTCCCATTCCCCGGCCAGCCTTGTAGACAGGAATGATACACTTTATCATTTTGCCAGGTGAGGATTCTTTTTGAAATGTGAACACTTCCCAATTTGTCTCTTTGGGAAATTCATACACATACGTGTGTGTGTGTGTGTGTGTGCGCGCTCTTTGTGTACATACACATAATGTATCAATGAATTTTCAAAGGACTGCAGCCCCCTACATACAATAATAGCTGGTCCCCCAGACACTGTTGTGTTTGGAAGGGTGACCAGCTCATCCCAGTTTGCTGGGGATTGTCCTGTTTTTCAAGCTGGAAGTCCCACATCCTTCAAACCCCCTAGGACTTCAAACCAATGGAGAAGGCTGATGACTGTCAAGCCAGACACTTGAGGTCCATTATCTCAAGTCCTTATGATGACACTGTCAGTTAGATGGCCTTTTGACAGAGGGGGACGCTGAGATGGAAATGCTGAGTGAGGTGCCCAAGGTCACATGCAAAGTTGGTAGTGAGGCAAGGCTTGTACTTCGCACTGCTTCTGAGACCACACATTTTTTAATAGGGACACCTCAAATCTCGCAAATACACACAGGGAAAGCTCTGCTGAAGATCCACAATGATTGGCAGTGGTTACCTGGGGTTGGAAATAACTAGCTTTCAAAAGGGAGGTGGGGGGAAACAGGAGTATGTTCCCTGATAGCATCTCTTGGTCCGTGGCTCCTACGGCTCAGAGATCTGCCCTGGATTCTGAGGAGGATGAGGGCCGCCTGCAGCCAGATTACCCTTCCAGATGGAAGGCCAACCTTGGTATATCTGCGACTCCTCTACCTGGTCTAGTGTTTTTACTCCCCTCCCTGCGGTGTGTGAGCCGGACAGAACCAGAGCCCATGAGCTTGGGGAAGTGAGACCTGGCTGAGAACTCCCCTCCCAGGAGCAGACTGGATTCCTCTCCCTCTCAACTCGCAGTCCCATCCCAGCCCACCCTCTTCTGCTCCCCAGAGGTTTCCACAAAGGTTCTCCTTGCCTGTCAGCCAGACCTGCTCGGGGCTGCTGGGCCTCAGGAGGAAGAGACAGGCAGAGAGGTGGAGAGATAATTACCGTTTTCTCTTTTGGACCCTGTAGCTCTGCCAAATCGGGATTCCCACTCTCTAGGGACCCTAGTCCTCTGCTGGTACCTGGAGGTGTCCCAGGCACAGATTTCCATCCTGCTCGTCATGCCCGTTCCCAAACAGATCCACTCCTGGTCTCCCTGTCCTGTCCTGCCACACACACCTGAGCTTTCTCTTCCAGGTTGCTTGGACGCCACCTAGAGAAAGGGATGGTTGGGTTTCACTGGGGCTCCTAAGCACCAGCGTTGAGCTGGTAGGAAACCAGGCCAGGCCATTCTACTCACACGGCTGTGAGAGCAGGGGTCCTCTTGGGAGTTTGCTAGTTTAAAAAGAAAAAGATGTCAGTGGACTGCGGTGAGGCCTTCCCAGAGGACAGTGGTCCATGGGCAAAGTGGTAATTACAGAGAACAGGAAAGCCAGCAGGGATCAGCCTCGGGAGAATTTCCTGGTCTGCCATGTCCCATTTTGAGGGGAAAAGCGTTGATACCCGTGCAGCTGGGTATGGCTCCCCAGCACCCCCTTTCTCAGCCCCATCTGCCTCCATCCCGTTCCCATTGACATAATCACAGGGTAGGCCCAGCCTGGCTGGGTTGCCATGGCAACCGCTCTAATTTCTTTTAATCCCAGTGTTCCTTCCTAAAGGGACCTCCCAGCCCCCAGTCCCCCCTGCAACGTGTTTTAATTGTAATAACTTCTGGGTTTGGGGGAGGTAATGACCGTGTGCGGGGAGCCAGTGTTGGCCTGGCTCCATCCCCAGAGCTGCCCGCCCAGCTGCGCCCGGCAGCCCACTGCCTCCCAGCAGGAGTCCTGGAGGAGCCCCGGGCAGGCTTGGACAGGGGCTGCCAAGGCGGGTCTGCGGCCTCGGCACTAATGAACACAGGCCGGGGGAGCCTGGGCCCTGCGGTGTTCGTGTCCCGAGGACATTTATGGCCCACCACCCCTTACCCCATCTGCACAATCTCCCCCACCCCTGTGCACCCCTTGAAGGGAATCTCATGGACCATTACTCTGCTCCAGGCCCCAGCCTGCTGCTTCAGGGATGTGCCCCTGAGACTGTATTCAAACTGCCTGGGGTCTTGTTAGGACGAGTTCCCAAGGCTTGGTGAGGCCCAGAGTCCTGCATGTCCAGCCAGCTCCTGGGGGACACCTATGTTGCAGGCCGCAGACCACACCTTCATTAGCAAGAGTCTAGAGCATCTCTGTCCAACAGAACTTTCTGCAGAGATGGAAATGCCCCATATTTATACAGTACAATACATTAACTAGCCCCGTCCACGGGAGACTATGGAGCAGCTGGAATGTGCGACCTAGGAAAAGAATTCTACATTTTATTTAATGTTCATTTATTTAAGTTTAAATATCCATAGATTGGAGAGCACGGGAAGTTCCACTGGTCAGTGCAGGTCCAGACTTGGTATGAAATCTGTCAGCGAAGAGGAGCCACTCCTACACAGCCACAGGGCCACCAAGCAGCCGGATTCTGCTTCCTGGACCCTTCCTTCCCTCCCATTAACCCTGCACTCCAGAGACCCGTCTCCCCTTTCTCCTACACACAGTACTTCTCTCTGATGTCTGTCTGTCTGTCTTGTTTGAAATGGAGTGCCGAGAAGTGAGCATCGGCTCTGCTGAACCGGCTCAGAAATGAGAACATGAGGACCGACCAAAGCCTGCAAGGTCTGCTCAGCCCGGCTTCTCTGGGGAGCCAGTTCCATTCACAGCAGTGCGTAGGTGCCCAGGGCCACTCTAGGCTGTCACATGTGGTCTTATAAGTGCTCTTCCACTGCTAATAACATTAAGAGACAGTTTTCGGGGGATGCGACACTGATCCTGAGGCACTTGGGCCACGCTTGCTTCCTCCGGAGCCCTCCCGGGCCGTGCCTTCCCATTCGTACGCTGAAATATTAGATCTTCAGTTGGGAGTCCAACAGCAAAATATTTCTGAAATTGTGTGTGTGTTTTTTTTCTTCTAATTTAATGTGCCAGACAAGCCTCCCTGTAATTAAAACCAGAAACAAGGACCAGACTTAGACAGAGATTTGAAGGCTGTAAAATTCTAGCACAGGTTTATGTAAAGCAATTAAAAAGGGAGTTAAAAATTGTTAAAAAATTAAACACTAATTACTTTTTTTTCTCCTCTCGTTTCTGCTGAGCTGTTTTGGCCGTGGAGCTCGAAGAAAGATATAAAAAGAAGAAAGTTTTGCCTCGTTGCTGTAAATTGTGTTCAACAAATGCTTCTTTGCATTTTGCAGCCTAACCCATCTGCTGTCAATTAGCCTAAATCATGCCTTTTCAATTAAACTGGCTTAGGGAAGTCTGGTAGCGAAAGGGGTGTGTGTGTGCGTGGGGAGGGGACCGTGCGGTGGTTGCGGGGGGCGGGAGAAAGGTGAAGTCTGATTTCAGGCTGTGAGGTGGAAATATCTTTTAAAAGGTGTGATCCTGTTTTAGCGTTTTCCATATAAAATGGGGCATTATTTGCTGTGCTGTGGGGAGCAGTGAAGGGTGGAAACAAAGTTGAGGAGGTGAGCCTTGAGAATTGGGAGTAAATTAATTCTTGGGAGCCCCAGCTCTAGGGTGAAGCAGCCTGGAGCTGAGTGTTCTGCCTGGAGGTTGGGGGCTGGGGGGCATCTAAGGAGCAGGAAAGAGGGCCCCTAGGTAGGGCCTTTGGGGGACACAGACAGGCTTCCTTGGAGGGATAGTGGGTTAAACACTGGAACCAATGACCTACAGAGATGGATTCTGACAGAGGCCAGCGAGGAAGGAGGGAGGGGAAGATGCTAGTATTGTCTTTCACAATAAAATGGACTTTCAACAGCCTGAGCTGGTCTGGACGTGGTCCAGGACAGAAGTGAAGGAGGGCCCAGGCTCTGGAGACCTTACAGAGGCATCTGTGTCTGACTCTACGTTCCTTTTAGAGCTCCCCAGGCCATGTGGGCTCCGGGTCCTGGGTCCTGAAGGTCAAGTTGAGTTGTGGCTCCCCTAGAGGCCAGGGCTCTTGAGCTGAGGAGTGGCTGGATGGGAGTGTCGGTGGGTCTTCTCATGGGGACACTTCGGCGTGCTCACGTGCCCACCCCTGGCTTCCCAGCCTGTGTCCATTCCCACACTGCCGAGCCTCTGGCTCCTCCCCAGGTTCATCAGGTGGGGTTGCACCTGAGACTAGGTGATGTTCAGGGTGGTAGTTTGGGGTGCTCATGTTTGATTTCATGTGCTCTCCTCTCCCTCAAAGAAGAAAAACAAGTTTGCCTTAACTTGACTTGGATCGAGGAATTTGCAGCCTCTCCTCCTGCCCCGTTCTCAGTGGGAGGGGGAGAGATGAAGTGTGTGGTCCGCTGATGACTGTTTATTTTCAATCACCCAGCCCTCCCCCAGTTCCCTCGGCAGGACTGCCCTGAGCAATCGGCAACCTGCAAGAAAACCTGCTCCTTGCTTGGGGTTTAGAGGAGGGGATCTGCTAAAGGAAGGTCTGGTGACAGGCGCTAGGTCCTTGAAATTCAGGTTGACATTGATACTAACAATAATAATAGTTAAAGTTTATCGAACACTTACAACATTGAAGCTCTGACCCGAACATTTTACACAGACTCCCTCATTTCATCCTCACAGCGAAGGCCTGAGGGTGGATCATCCATAGCTCTATTTTGCATATGAGGAAACTAAGCCTCAGAGAAGTTAAGATACTTGCCTCAAGCTGCACAGCTTGTAAATGCAGTCAGGATTTGAACTCAGGTAGCTTGGTCTCCACCTGCACAGCACACTGTCCCTTAAGAGTGCGGTGGCTTCAGAGATTTCCCTGCTGCTTGCTGCTGTGCTCCTGGGATGGGGTTTAGAGAATGTCGGGGGGCTGGAGGCCGCCGTCACATCTGTGTAGTGACTGTCTTGAGGTAACTGGATTGGCATCCTCACTGTGCTACCTGCTGCCTGTGTAACAACCACAAAGTCACTTACTGTCTTGGTCTATCTTTGAAATGGGTAAAGCCCGCCCTCCCTGGAAGAGTGACATTTCGCATGTGCTGAGTGTGTCCAGCACGGAGAAGACACTCCATAAATGCTGGGCTCTTTGCCTTCCTTCCTGGTGGCTGGCTTCCATGAAGCTTGACCTGGTTTCTTTCTGGCCCTTGGCCTGTGAGTTTCTGCAGGATACAGTTACAGGTCTCTTTCCAAGTGATTCACTCTCGCAAGACCCGGGTGGGACGCCGTCCGCAGAGCAGGCCGACACCCTGGCAGGCTGGGCCGGGGTGCCCGTCCCAGGACTCCATCCACTATGCTAAGCCATCTTCTTCCCTGGAAAGGCCAGCTCCAGACCCCAAGGGGCCCTGCCCTTTGTGGCAGCTGGAAGGAAAGATTGAGGCCAACTCAACTTCTGTTCTCTGTCTGCCGCTTCTTCAAGCTGCCTGGCACCCTGCTGGTCAGGCAGAGGAGGGAAGGGCCGCTGGCCTTGCTCTGGAGCTGCCCGGCAGGCCCAGCCATGCAGGCTGCCCTCATCTGAGCCCTTGTAATCCGATGGCTGAGTGCAGTGATCTGTGATCAGGGCTTTGGGGAGCCTCCCTGAGCCAGGCACCGCCATTCCCAGCCACCTCCAAGGGTGGTGGAGAGGGTGCTGCCTGGCTCCACGGAGCTGGCAGGACATGGCAGGTGGAACCAGGGGCCACAAGCTTCAGTTGGATACACAAAGGTGCCCGGTCCCCTGGGAGTTCCTCTCTGGGTCACAGGAAGGAGGGTGTGAGCTGACAGCGGGGAGGAGTGCCGGGTGAACACAGACTGGACGACCATGGGGAGCCCGGTCTGCAGGTGCTGCTTCCTTTCAGTCACAGGCTCACCGTCCTCATTCCCCCATGTGCCCCAAGCATGGTGCATGGCCTTCCTCAGCCTGAGCCGAAAAACTGCATTGTTGAACCTTGACCCAGCTCTTGGCCTCCCACTTCCTGTCCTCCCCCGCTCCTCTGCCCTAAGGACAATTTGAAAAGCTTTTCCAAGCAAGACAATGGGGTGGAGTGGAAGAGGCACTTTTACTCAGGCAACATTGCACAGGAGAGCAGGGGGTTGGGTCAGACATACTAGGGTCTCACCTCAGCACTGTCACTTGGGCTGGGGGACCTTAGGTAGGTTACTTAGCTTCTCTGCGCCTCAGTTACTTCATTTGTAAACTGAGGACAAATCAGACTTTTCAGCGTGGGTCAGATGACTGAGAGAGTGTGTGTAAAGCTGTTAGTGCAGAGCCTGGAACGTGTAACAGCAGAGAGTAAATTGTTCTAGGTCTTTCCTTCTGCCCCCAAGTAATTCTGTGCTTTGTACCCATCCCATGTGGTTATCACAGCCCCTCCTTTGCCAGATCCCATTCCTGGGGACCCCTATGGAGCCCAGTGGCCAGCCTCAGGAGGAGCTGGCTGGGCCAAAATGTTCCCCAGCCTGCAGTTAGTCACAGGATGGAGTGGAAATCAAACTCGGAGCTGCTGGTTTCACCCTTCTGGTGGCCGGCTGGGAGGTGGCCCGCTTCCCTGTGTGCAGACACAGTCTCTGGGCACAGCTGAGCTTTAACATGATTATGGAGAGGAGCCCAGCGTCTGGAATAACACCGCTGGCCTTGAGGTTTGTGCGTGTCTCATCATCTGGGAGGGTAGCCAGGCCAAATCAGCATCTCACTGTCCAGGGGCCTGGAGAACTGCCCTTCAGTGGCTCATCTGCTGGGCCCCATCCCCTGGACCCCCAATGTCCACTTGGTCCTGAGTAGCCTACTTCTGGGCTTTACCCTCTGGCCAGCACCCTGCCTTCATGGAATAACATGCCTGCTGCCTCAGCTTCCTGATCCTAGGGAAACACTGACACCAACCAGGGAAAAAGGACAGTCTAGCTAGCAACTTGGGGGCAGGGTCCTTGGAGACCCTTGTACTATTTCCAGGAGATGGCACCTGCTATTTCCCCATCATATGAATCCTTTTGAATAGCAGTTGTTTCCTTGTCCATCTTGCCCACTAGGCACTGAGCTCCTTGAAGGTACCGACTATCCCAGCTGCCTGACACAGTCCTTGGCTGAAGGCAGGGCTCAAGAAATGCCTGTTGAATGGACACATGAACGGGGTCAGGGGAAGGTTCCTCACAGTGGACATGACAAGGGTTGAGAGATGCCCTCCAGGAGCTCACCTCCTAGTGGGCAGAGTCCTGTGTCTGTGGGTGTCAGGTGTCTGGGAGGCTTACCTGTGATGCGCAGCATGAGGTGGGCAGATGTGCTGCCAGCCGCCCCCACGTGAGGAGCAGACATAGGGTCAGAAGCAATGGGTGCTCAGCTTCTAAAGCGTGGAGAGGACGGGGCTTAGTCTGGCCAGAAAGCTGCTCTGCCCACAAACTCGGGAGAGCAGGCCCACTGTGGGTGGGAGGAGGGATGGGCCTTGGGGTGTGGCCACACCTCCGAGCCCAGCTCCCCATGAGTCAGGCTCCTGGTCTCCTCTAAAGGGCAAAAATGAGAAGCAGAGTTCAAGTTCCAGTATTAGATGTACAAACACTCTTTTGGAGTTGCAAGCTTGGGTAATTTGAGGCCCCCTGCCAACAGGCCTGTGTCTCGGGTTTTTTCTATCCGGACATGGAGGATTTGAGCTGGTAACCCTCATAGGAGACTCAGATCGCATGCAGGAAAGCCATGGGCCGGAGTGGGAAAGGGGCCATCCCTGGCGTGTAGAGGCCCAGGCTAGTGAAGGCATTGCCTCTGCATTGCTGGGTGGCTTTGGGGAAGTCCCTTAACTTTTCCGAGCCTCCTCTATTTATTGCAATTAAAGTACTCTGCCTTCCAGAGTGGGCATGATGGTATGTCAGATGATAGATGTTCGAAAGTATCTTCAAAAAATATTCGAAACATGTCAGTTGCTGTTGGTGTTTGTTTCAAGTGACAGTTAGCAGGGTTCAGGTGAGCTCCGCCCTGTCCCCGCCCATCCCACCCCCCCAGCCATCACCATGAGCTGGGTTCTCTGGAACTTTCTGTAAATCAAGAAGTTGGCTTTGCCTGTTTGTTTTGGCTTCTGATGGAGACGGAAGCCTCATGACAGACTGTGGGCCTCCTGGCAGCCCGGCCACTGCCCTTGATGCTGATCAGGACACCACCTCCAGGAAACTGGGGCTCTTGTGACCAGGGACCTCACATGTGATTTTTCTGTAGGAAGGTGTTGGACTTGGAGTTTGGCAAACTTGCTGTGCCATTGACTCTTCCAGCTCCTCCTGGAAAAAGCCTGGTCCATGCCCCTAGGGGCGAACTGGTCCCTTTGAGCTGGGCCAAGTTGTTGTTGAACCATGACAGAGCCCATTTCCGAGGTTGCTCTGCCCAAGCCGGATCGTTGTGAAATACCACGTAAGCCGGCCGCGCAATCTCCCCAGGGCCCTCTGGCTTAGCCCAGATCCTTCATTTTAGCACACTGTCAACTATTTGTAAAGAAACACCGTTTTATACACTCAACTTAAGTGCACCCTCTGAGCCAAGGTATAGAAGGAGTTGATGAGTAAATTAATGTCAAATTACAAAGAATAGCAGGCTTATGCTTCATCTTAGGGACTGAGAAATACAGACTTGGACACGAAATATGGAGTGTAGCAGAGGAGTTATAAGGCAAGGCTCTAAAATCCACTGATTTTCAGACCCTAAGAGCCCCTAAGCTTTCTTATTTTTGGAGGCTCCCCCCTTGATCTTATCAAAAGTGTTATAATGCACCCACACCCCACATTAAATATAATTTTATGGGGGAAAAGAGAATGAGGAGAACTTTACAGCTTTTTATAACTTTGAGATTTGAGTAAAAAGGTCTATTCCTTCATGACTATTTGCGGATTAACTTAAATTACCATTGACCAGTTAACAATGTTATTTTGCAGATATTTAAATAAGATTTGGTAAAAATAGATTTTGTCATTCTTTATATTCTGGAGCCAATACTTTTTCTTTTTCCTTTAAGGGTTCTAGTATTTCCATGGGCCCGTGAAGAGCCCGCAGGCTTTAGTCGTTATGCCTGTGTAGCCTTAAGAAAGGACGTCTCGTGGAGTCAGAGGTCTGCGTAGGATTCCTGGCTCCACAGAAGGTTAGTGTCACTTCCTGTGTGCCTCTCCAAGCCTCACTGTTCCCATCTGTGAATGGGACTACTTTGTTCTCGCTGCTGTGTTAACTGAGCTAATATACGGAGCAAGAGCCGTGCCTGACCCCTGCGTAGAAAGTTACCTGGTTAAGCATGTTGGTGTGAAAAACCATATAAACAAAAGACACATGATGCTAGAGTTTGAAAAAAAAATCATTTGGATGATTTTTTCTTCTTCCCTAGTAAGATCTGGAAAGCACAGATTTACATATATAAATGGTCATTGTCAAGAATATCATTTAGTAAGAATTCAGAATAATTTCACCATGTCTTAGGTTTACCTAAACATTTTTTTGTTTGTTCATTTTTATTTATTTTTTATTAATTTGTATTGTTATTCAATTACAGTTGTCTACATTTTCTCCCCATCCCTTCACCCCACCCCAGCCAAACCCACACATTTTTTTAATGATAAAAAGGTTAGTCTAAGTTGCTAATGAGAGAAACACTATTTGATAGAGAGGGGCGGTTTGGGGGTTGACTTGAGGGAACAAGCTTTTCAGGCCCTTAGAAACATCTGCTGGGAAACAATTAGTCTGTTAATTAGGGAGGATTCTTATCAGATCCAGCAGAACCTGGTCTTGGCCCTGCCCTCTTAGAAGAGGTGCTCTGCAGTTGGAAACAATGCCAGCATCCCATCTTCAGCCGCTCTCTGTAACCGAGGGTTTTCACTCATTCAGACCAGCCTGCGTCCCTGAGTTTGACCTTGAGGGCTGTGTGGAGGTGGACCTCGATGGGTGGTGTCATGGGCGTCCCCCAGGAGGCCTTCTCCAAGCACATGATGAACACACTCGTGACATGAGTCATGCCTGAATGACTCCAGGTAGTTTACCCAACATGATATTTGGCAGTCACAATTCTTGTCTTTCTAATTGGAAGGGCAAGCGGTGGACGGATGGGTGGGAAGCTTCAAGCTGGAAAACACGCGGGCATTTCAGAGAAGCTACCAACAGCCAGGTGGTGCCACTCTGAGTGGTGGTTTCTGATATTTGGCAGTCACAATTCTTGTCTTTCTAATTGGAAGGGCAAGCGGTGGACGGATGGGTGGGAAGCTTCAAGCTGGAAAACACGCGGGCATTTCAGAGAAGCTACCAACAGCCAGGTGGTGCCACTCTGAGTGGTGGTTTCTGCTTCAGGACCACATGCCTTGGTTGTCGCTTGGTTTGCTATGTGCCCATGACATTCTTGATGGCGTAGGAAGCACTGGGATTCAGGACACCGAAGTTCCAGCTGGGACTCTGTTAACGATAAGCAGTGTGTCTTCAGCTAAGTCCCTATAACCATGGAATGGTTAGGGTTTGTAGCATATTGAATTCAAGAAGGATGATATGTTGGGGGAAATTAGATGCTTTCAAAGAGCTTGCTCTAAATGAATGAGGTTTCATTTGACTTCGTTGTCTGGTTAAGAGTAAATGTGAGCTGGATAACAGTCTTGTTCAGCAGATTCCCAGAGGGCTAAACAGCAAACCCAAAGTATCGATCAAAGGCTCATTGTGCGTCGTAGTTGTGCTCCAGGCCCCCATCCTCGGCTGAACTTTTATCAGTGGCCTGACGAAAGATCAAGCAGGTCTGCAGATGACACTAGGCTGGGAGCGAAGCCGGCGTGATGGATGCAGGCATTTGGGTCCCTGATAATCTCTGTGGACCCAAAAGCTCAGCCAAACCCAACAAGATGGAAGACTTTCAACTATGGCAGTTCAACTGCATGTGGTTTCAAATTCAGAAGCACAAGAACGAGATTAGAGAACCTTCTGTTGGCAGCAGTTCACATGAAAGAGATCTGGAGGTTTTAGTCAACCACAAGTCTAATTTGATCCAACAGTGTGACTGTTACTAAAAAACGCAAAAATCCTTGTAGGCTGCCTTAATACACATATGGTATCCAGATCCAGGCAGGTGGTGCTACAGGGTCTTCTGGTCTGAGCATCTAGAGGAGTGTGTTTAATCCTGGGCGTTGCAGTTGAAGAGAAAATGATTGCCATTGGAGGGAGACAGTGGAGGTACAGTTGAAGATAGTGAAGTGGATTAACCAGTACAGTCGAGACCCAGTTGGTGCTCGTCATCCCTGAGTCTCCTCCTAGGCACCCTGGAAGTCCACACTGACCAGCCTCCCTTGCAGGTAGCATCTGACTAGCTTCTGGATGATGGACTATGGGTAGAGCTGATGCACTTGATTTCCAGTGCCCTGTAAAATGTCCTCCTGATGCTATGTGTTTGCTCTTCTCCTCCACTGGTCCTGAGGATGGCAGAACAGCAAGGTCCAAGGAACTGGGCCAGTCAGAACCCCACTTGGAAGGCTGCCTATCAAACAGCCACGTGGCCTGTGGCAGGGGTGAAAAAAATCTTTCCTGTGTTAAACCACTGAGGCTTGGGGAGCATTTTGTTATAGCAGCTAGCGTTACTTAACCTGGGGAAGAGAAAATCAAGACATGATCGTGATGAGATGGTTTTGTACTGGTGATGGTTACACACTAACAATATAGGTGCTAGATTAATCCACCGAGATACTGCTTTGTTCTCACAACTCTAGGACACTTAAGAGAATAAAACGGTGACTTTCTCCTCCTGAAAACCATCCTGGGGAAGTGGTTCCTGTATAGGCAGTTGTAACTCTCCCTCTCCCTGAATTCCCTCTCCAGTTTTTTTTTTTTTACTAGTCTATTCATACTTCCCCCTCTTGCTAGTTATGTGATCTCAAGCAAGTTACTTGACTTTACTCTGTGGCTCAGTTTCTTAATCTGTAAAATGGGTTCAAAATAGTGCCCATGTCATAGAGTTGTTGGGAGGATTAAATGAGTTAATCACACAACATGCAATAGTGCCAGTGTGTGTTAGGTTTTTGTTTTGTTTTTGTTTGAAAAAGCTGTCCTCAAGAAACTCCCCACTCAGGTCTTTGGAAGGTTAGTACAATCAAGTTCTCCACAAATGAGAAAGAGATAAGGTTTTGGCTTTTTTTTTTTTTTTTTTTTTTTTTTAAAGAGATGATAGAATCAAGGCCTGGTCTGGCCTTCCGTGACCTGGATGGGGAGGGTGGTGGTGAGGAGGAAGGGGCTGGATGGTCAAGTGGCTACATGATGAAGCCCTCCCTCCCTGGTGAGGACTCTGCAGGGAAGGACTCTCTGAGAGCTGAGGAAGGACCAACCCTGAACCCGAGTGTGGTGAACCTGAAGGCAGACACCTTCTCACTCACGATGGAGGCCACCCTCCGGAGCACAGGGACCAGACCCTCCCCTGTGATCCAGGGGCCACGGGAGCCCCGGGGTTTGCAGAGAAGATCTGTGAAGGGTGCTGTTAGGAGAGGGTGGGGATTATCCATTCCTGGGACACCATCCCCCACCCCATGGCCTTCCTCATAATTGCTGTGTGTCCTTGGAAAAGCCAGGTAATCTCTCTAGGTTTTACTTTTCTCCTCTGTTAATCCCTGTCCTGTCACATCCAAGAGGAGATGATGTTAAGTAGGAAGCTTTGCAGACTCACTTGTCAGTCACAAAAGGCTACTCAGTGCAGGTGTGTCTAGTTCTGTTTTAGCTCAGAAGGAACTTCCTCACCTCTTAAGTGGGCTCGAGCTGTTTTATGAGTTAAGGGGTACCTGGGAACCGGAAGTGATGGACAAGAGGCCAAGAGTGATGGAGAAACAGTTTTTGCATAGTGGACGCGGGACCAGACATGCCCCAAGGTCCTCTGGAGCACTCTTCTTGGGGAATATTTTCAGGGCAAGGATCCTCGAAGGGGCTGCGGGGTACGAGGATGGGTCACCCCTCAACCAGCAGGGTGGGCGTGCAGGTGGGGTGGGGTGCAGGGAAGGGGAAAGCCCAGGCGCCTGAGCATCTCACATAATAACTCAGGACTGCTTACAGCCCAGGGAGGTGTTTCCCACTCTGCAAAGGCAGATAATGAAGCATTCTTCCAAAATGAGAGAATGCGCCTTTTCTTTGCTTTTTTCTCTTTTTACAATAAAATAATTAAATCGGGATTTCCGGAGGCCTGACACCTCACCCCTTCTCAGTTTCTGCAGAGAGGGTGGGGGAGCATTGAGCTTTGGTGGGAGGAGAGGAGTCGGGCTGGGAAGGGGCTTGGCTGGTGACAGAGAGAGAGCAGGCCCACTGAGAAGGGTGTTGGGGTCTCAGAGGGCACCAGGGGAGGGGCCTGCTGATTTCCCACCACCCCAGATGACATATGACTTAACACGTCCCCAGTCTCCAGGGCTGCAGCTGGCTGTGTACTTTCAACATGTGTTTGGTATTATCGGTGTTTTTAAAATAATAACTGTGGTCTTGAAAGGGGCTAAAATTAATTAAAATGCAGCCCTCTGCCACATTTTACATTATTATCATAGGAATGCTCGCCTGGAAAGGACCTCCCTTGGGGGGTCATCTTGCCCATCCCCCTCTCCCTGGCTGAATCTGTATCCCAGCTGGCTCTGCGAGCCAGTCTCAGAAGATTGCCAGAGAGGGACAATCTGCAGTCTTCAAGGTTCAAGTACTTCTGTTTAAGGAAATCTTTCTTGGTATTTTCACTGCGGTGAGTAGGATAGTGCAAACCTGCAGGGGCTGTGTGAGCAATCACCAAGGGAGCCCCCGCCGGTCGTGTTCACCCGACTCTGTGGCAAGCTCTCTTCAGAAGGCACCTGCCTGAAAGCATCCTTTGGTCTGGGGCATCCTACCCATGCCCCCCAACCCCCCGCCGCTACCTACTAGCTGCTAGTAGCATTCCCCCACCCCCATGACAACTGAAAATGTGCCTGACATGTCCCTTGGAGGGGCAAAAGTGCCTTCAGTTGCAAATCACTGATTTAGGGAAAGGCTCTCCAGAATTCCTGCTGAGAGCCAGGTGTCCAGGTGGGATGAGGGGGCTGTTGCACGTTTCAGAGGTTCCTGTCCCCCTCTCCCACCCTAGCTCCAGGGAAGCAGCTCTAATCCAGGCGGCAATGTCGTGTGAGCATCACCATCGCTCGTGAGGAGGGGAACAAGTGACTTGCTATGAATAACATCCTGAGGTTGGGAGTGATTCACTTGGTAAGACAAATTAGAGCAGGTACTAACATAGCAACTTCTCATTCACTGTCTGTGTCCCCATCAGCTTTTCCAAGTGGCTGGAACTGGCTGTTACCCCAAGTCTGTCTCATGTAGGTCACAGTCCAGAGTGGATCAGCAAGTTTTGCTAATATGCCCTGAAAAGTGTGGCAGTTACAAATTACTGCCGTGGTTTGTTGTTTTGCCACATTTGGGTTGGTCCATGAGATGGTGCTGCGCCCAGCACCGCCACCTCCAACTTCCCTGAGAAGAGAACCTGGATTCAGTGGTGTGGGGCCCCACGGGCTCAGCTCTGGAACTCCCCCGTCACTCACTGCTGTGCTCTGGCCGCAGGCTCCCCTCTCTGTCTCTCTCACAGGCCTCTCCCTCCTGACTCTGCCCGGAACCCTCTCCCTAGTGCGTTGAGCATGGCTGGTGCCTCCTCCTTGTCGTTGTCATCCTCCTTGTCCTCCTCCTCCTCCTTCCTGTCTCAGTCCCACTGTCACCTTCTCATAGAAGGTGGGTACACTTGACATCTAGCCGCTGTCCTCTTCTGCCAAGTCAGGCTGTCATATTGCGCCATTGTCTTTCCATAGCACCCATCACTACCTGCAGTTGCTCTGGTGTGTGTCCCCCCCAGGTCTCTGGTGGGTTCCCCAGGAAGCAGATGCTCAGATGGAACTGGGAGGTACTTACGTAGGTAAGTCAAGGGTGGTAGGGTGGGGAGGGAGGAACAGCAGCCCCAGGGAATCCCAGAGGAAAAGGAACACACAGCTATACCAAGGTGGGCCAAAAGCACATACCAAGGGGCCTTGGGTACCTGTCAAACCGGAATGGTTATCTGGTCGGTAGAGCGCAGCACCTTGGGTGGCTAAACAAACCTCAGATACAGTGTTCCCAGAGGCCGGGGGCAGGGGAGATCGTCCTTGCCTAGGTTAGCCCTTCTCTCGCCCTGGCATTTTCCTCTGCTGGAGGATCAGGCTGGGATGGGCGGGTCCCCTGAGCTGCTGTCCTTTTAGGGGTCACGTTGAAGCCCAAGATTCCAAGAGAACAGGCCTCACTCACTGTGCAGCCTCAGTACATGCCACACACAGTGATGTGCAAGAGTCTTCCTGGGCGGCCGGGACACCGTGGGCAGGGCCCAGGGGCTTGGGGTGAGTGAGGCGGGGAGAGTGTAAACCCCACACTGTGAGGAAAGGAAGGGGAGGCAGTCCATCCTGGAGAGGTGCTCCGCCCAGAGAGCAGGTGTGAACCTTCGTTTATAAACTCAGAAATGCGAGAAATAGAACATGATTTTCTTCTAACTCCACTCTACCCAGGCATTTCAGGGTACCCTCTATTCACTGGAGTTGCATCCAATTTCAGGGGCTGAGGAAGGCTAACAGGTGCCATGGAATTAGGGAACTTGGCAGTGTGCTCTGCCTGCATCATTTTTCTATACTGGACTCTTTGAGACCTCCAACAACTCATCAAGAGGGGCTTGGCCATTAGTTCACACAGGTTGCGGTTGAGTTGTCTTGTTCCCAACCAGAGATGCTGCAGGGCCAGACACCCCTACTGTTGCTTCAGGGCACCTTGGTAGCCCAGCTTGGAGAACCAAGTGGTTGGTACAGTCTTCCAGCCTCAGTTGTGGCAAAAGTGCAATCAGGCACCAACGGGTGGGTGGTGAGCCTCTCCATTCCTTTCCATTCATGAGACTGCCTTGCATTGAGGCAGGAGAGTGGGGAAACACGCAGAGCTGGAAAAGCAGTTTAGCCCACACAACAGAAACATTCCAAGTGACTGCCATTTGGAGACCTCAAAAACCACTACACCCAGACTGAAGTCAGATTTTCTGAATCCGCATGTAGGCAGGGTGCTGATGTGGCCCTGGGACCAGAGTCCAAAATGAGAGGGACCCAGGTTTAAGTGTTAGCCCCACGGGTTAGTAGTGATCCTGGGAAACACATTTTATTTCCCTTCATCTCAGTTTCCACATCTTTTAAGTGGGCATGATACAGTGATGTTTATGAAGCCCTTGGAACATATGTGGCCCATCTGCTCATGACCAGCCACTGTTTATTCCCTTCTCTTTCTCCTAGGGAGTCCAAAGAGGAGAGAGCAGCTCTCATCTCTATGGTTCTGAGTATTTCGTGCTGAGACTTTATGGGACACTCAACCCCTGAAAACTAAAATCAAGCAAAGGCAGAGGAAGAACAACTCAGACCTTTCTAACTCTTCTTTCTTAGCCCTAATACCTTGGAAGACTGGTAACTGAGTGTCTCACTTTGGCACAGACCCTAACCTGGTGTGACTCAGTCTCTTGCAATGCCTTGCATTGCTGGGGGACTTATTTCATCGCTGAGAGTCTCTTACTGATAAGATAGGTTTCCTTATTCAGTATCAATTTCTTCAGCTGATTGGCTTCCCTCCATTTCTCATTGTTATGGGTGCCCACCTAATAGAAGTGCAGCTCTGACATTGTAGAAGGAAGTACCTAATAAAATTCTTCCCTTTAAGTGAGCTCACCATCTATTGAAACCAAGAGTCTGCAGGAAAGACGGTGGGGAGTGATTGCTTTTAGCCCATGGAGGAGGCATGTGTGATCGCATCTACAGCTTCTTCTTGTAGACAGAAAGCTGGGTTTCCCATTCTTCTGAAGTCAGCCGACTTCTCAGCCTTTGTGCTCTTGGTTCAAGGTCACCGTCAAGAGCCCTTATGTTCTGGAGGCAAAGCAGAAGTGCTGGGATTTCAAAGGGATGGTTAGCTTTGTGAGAGAGAAGAGCTCAGAGCCTATGGCCTTAGAGGGGCAGAGCCAACCTCCTGTTCATTAGGGTACAGGGGGGACCCAAGTAAAGTGTGGATTGGACATCACATTCCTCACATGTGAGTCTTTGGAGAGGAACGAAAGGTGTTTGGCAACAGCCCTTGGGAATTGAACTGTCTTTGTTCTGACTCAGAGGGTTGGGGCTGAGGAGGGCATAGAGGGGAGAAGGGCCTTGGACTAGGGGAAAATCTCTATCACCTAATTTTACCTTTCCCCCTTCCCTGCCCCTTGCCCGGAAGGAGTGAATCAGTATACTGCCTGTGGGTTGGACAGCGCCAGAGTTCACTCACTGTCCTTGGGCCACCCCACGGGGAAGCATGGGCAGAGGAAGTGTTAAGGACTGGCCCATTTTTGCAAAGGTGTTTTACCTTATTTGGGCAAGCTGAAGAGGCAGTAGCTGCACAGACATCCCTGCAGGCTCAGGACCTGCCATATTCATTCGAAGTTGGCTCTTTCCCTGCCGAGGAGCCAACCACTGTCAGCAATGTTACCAACTGTGTGAAGATCTCAAGGCTCAGGCAGAGGTCTAGACTCACCGTCATGGAAGTTAGAGCTGGAAGGAATCTCAGAAATAATTAGGCCCATCCAACAGTCTCATCTTACAGATTAAGAAATTAGGGGCCTGCGGTGGGAGGGTGCCCGAGGGCACAGAGCCGTTAGTGGTAGAGATGAAAGTGGAACACAGACCAGCAGAGACATGCACATCCAAATGGAAGGGTGATGGTTGAGCTGAAAACGTGATTGTGATCGTGCACGTCTCCCCTTAGGATGGAGAACCGTGTGCGTGGATTTCCTGTTCGGCCCTCTCCACGGTGCCCCACCTGCTCGGTGCCCCAGGAGACTAACCTGTATGAATGGAATCAGAAGGCTCCCTGCCCCTCTGGATTCCCAGTGGCTCTGGACAATGCCAAGTTTCACTGGGAGACCGGAGTGGAGGAGGGAGAGAATGAAGCCCCTGCCCTGTTCTATCCCCCTCTTCTTTCGAGGGGAACAGTTGAGCCGCGTGGAAGGCACTCTTTCTCATAATTTTCCTACACGTGCCCACACCTTGTAAAACAATCCCTTACTAACTCACCTCAAATTACCTAATTTGAGTGTGTCATCCTTCCTGCCAGGACCCTGACGGACACAAATGGAAAGTTAAATGGCAGAACTGAAAAGCTGTGATGGCATTCACCGAACCCTTTTGCTTTCACATTCCTGTAGAGTCAGCTAAGCTTTGGGGAGCCTCACCCAGGAAGACTCAGGGAGCACAGGGGAGGGACACCGAGCTAGTCACAGGAACCAGCCCAGGCTACCCACTCTCTCTTGTTTGTCCTCTGTTATCCCTGTTGCTTTTATTCTTATTGTTATGAAAATTATACCCATGTGATGTGACTACATTTTGATTTGCAAACCAAGAAAACAATACAGGTGTCTATAGGCTGAATAACTTAATCTGTCCTTGGGCCACCAACAGCCGCAGTCTTTTCCACTGGGCCCCGTGCGCATTCCTCTGGTGTTTCTTTCTAGGTGATTTTGTATGCATGTGTATATATGCACCAATGTAGACCTTGGAAAACATAGATTTGGCTCATAGTACATGTGTTGCTCTGCCGTCCTTCCTGTGGGTCCCTCGTTCTTTTTAAACTGCTGTGTATTCCATAACCTGGATATATAGTAAACTATGTAATCATTTAGGGGGTACAGTTTTTTTATAGTGTTTCACTGTTACACAAAAGATTGCTGTAAGCATTCTGATACATACCACCCCCCTCCACATATGTACCCCAAAGTGGGTATTTCCTTGGGATGGATACTTAAACACAGAGTTAGGTTAAAGAATATAATTTAAACTCGGGGCAGGTCCCCCACATGACTCCTGAGCAGGTCGCAACTACAGTTTGTGAGAATACCTTGTCCTCACACTCTGTGTGGTGTCAACCTGCTTAAATGTTGCCAGTCAGATGGAAAGATAAAGAAATCCCTTTTGAAATGTTGATTTCCGGGATTAGCTTGAGACCAAGCACCTTTTAGCATCTGTTGCTGCTTTGGACCCTTGGAAAGCTCCTGCCAGGGTTCTGTTCCCTTTCCCCAGCAACTGTTTCTCCAGGGCAGCTGTCTCTGGACCTGTTCTCTTCGGTTTTGGAGGCAAGTACGCTAGTCCCTGGGCTGCTCTTTGCAATTATGTCCACATTCAGAGCATCTGATTTTGCCAAAGATTTTCAGCGAGTCTCCCAAGAGAACCAAGGTTAAGACATGAGAGAGGAAAATCCAAATCTTAAAGCATGTGCATCCCATTTTCCCTAATATCTCCTTCTATAATTTTATGTTCTACTTGATGTATTTAATTGCAGGTTACATCTGTCTACTTGTCTGTCTTCCTGGTATGTATGTATCTATTTATCTATCTATCTAATTTATCTACTTTCTGAATTTGCTGCGATATTCTCCACCATGTTCTTGGGGTACAACTGCCCTTGAAGGCATTGAGACACATGTCCTCAAGGACTTGTGGGGGTGACAATCTTTGAGGAGGGTCAGAGAGCATTTTGTTGCACATCTTGATGAGGTCCACAGAGGAGATGTGACTTGTCAGAGGAACACCAGTAGCTAATGGTGGAGCTGGAACTTGAACCCGGGTGTTCTTATTCTCAGGTCCCGGTTCTCTCCATGATGCTGAGCTAATTTTCTCAATGTCATTCAGTCCATTCCTGGGCACTTAGTCATACTAGCAGCTCCTGAGAGGGCTGGTGATTGAGAGGTGGATATAGCCCCCCCTCCAATGAGCTGTCATTGGAATGTAGACCTTTGTGTCGTTGTATGGAAGGCAGAGCCTATCAAATGGCTTTGGAGTCTCTCATCGGTGATGCTGAGATGGCTAGTTTTCTGTTTCAGCCTGGCCAGGCTCCAGTGCCCAGTGTTTAATCAAATACTTATCTGGATGTTGCTGTGAAGGTATTTTGTATTTTGAGGTCAACGTGGACTGTTACTGACCTTAAAGTAAAAGAGGTCACACCAGACTGTGGGTGAGCCTAATCCAAGCAGTCAAAAGCCTTCAGAACCCAAAATGAGGTTTCTAGGAAAAGAAGAAATTCCTCCTCAAGACTCTTGAAGTGTCAACTCCTGTCTGAGCTTCTAGCCGGTTTGCCTGCTCTGTGGATTCACACTTGCCAGCCGCCCCCCAATCCTGCCCCCTACAATTGCACAGCCAGTTCCTTAAAACAAATCAGTTCTGTTTCTCTGGAGAATGCTGGCTGTTACCGAGATTTACCCTCCTACCCATATTTAAATGTTAAGAACAGGAGACTGAAGACCCAGTGTCTACTGAGGCCATTCTAGGGCCACGTCCTGCCTGCTGCTTCTAGACACCACCCCTTCCCTCACCCCACTCCCCTCCTACACTCAGCCAGCCAGCCACCCCCTCTCCCCCCAGGTATCCTTGTGGCTGGTCCCTGGTCCTCCTCTGTCAGCAAGAGACATCTTCTGTAATCCTTTTCGGGTGTCAATGAATGCCATCCCCATGACAAGTCGGTTTCGTCGTTTCGCAACCCTTGTCATCCGCAGGGAAGCCCAGATCAACAGCCTGCCACCTCTGACTTCTTCCAAGTCCTTAGCCCCAGGCCCCTGCCCAGCTGTCTCGGTTGGGTCAGCTGCTGGCATTCTGCACTGGTGACACTTCCCCTCCCAGGTGCTTGTGTAAGGTGAGATCTGCAGAGGTGGCATGTCAGGTGAGAGGGAAAAAGGGCAGCCACTCACCGCCCTCGTTTCCCCCCTGACCCATCTGAACAGACACGGCTCCCTCTCATTGCAGTGAAATGGGATGGGAAAAAAAGTGTCTTGGGAGAGATTTGCCCCATTAAAGATAAAAAGTAATAAAAAGAAAACCTCTAAGGCCATGTAGCTTTGGGGTAAGGAAGAGGTGGAGACCTCGCCAGAACAGGCCTCCGAAGTTTCCTGTTTTCAAGCAGGCGGGAAACCCAGTGCAAACATCCTTCTTCATTTACGGTCTTTGTTCTTGCTCAGCCAGTGTGCTGTTCCAGGGGTGGCCTTTCAGATGCGCGCTCCCGGGCTGCGTTATCTGCCTCAGATCAAAAGAGAAATGCCTGAGAATGTGCTCCGAAGGCCTGGTTACCGCACACATGCCAGTTATAATCATAATCATAAGTGCTTGGGCTGGGACCTCGTGGGGAATGTGGGGCTGTATCTCTTTCCCTGAGATCTGTCTCCTCCTTGAGCTCAGGCCAGCCAACACAGACTGCATGTTAATGTGCCAGGCATAAGCTGAGCAGTGGGGGTCTCACTCCCCAGTGGGACCCTTGATGGACTGAGTGAGAGAATGAGGGTTTCCATTTCTCACCGAGAGCACGGTGACTGAAGAATTCATTCATTCAGCCCTGTTGGGCATCCGTTTTTTTCTGTTTGAGAAGCTGCTTCTGTCTTCTCTCCTCCCACCCCTGCCAAGACCTAGAAAATGGATAATCGTCCCTCCCCTCCTACAACAGTCCCAGTTTCCATGCGCTGCTGGCGTGTTTCCATTCTCAAGAGCGTCCCAGTGACAACCTTTCTGGGCACCGCAAAAAAGTCAAGGACCTTTCCTAGGAGCTAAGACAGAGCTTGGCACCAAGAAGGACCCTCAGAAGTGCTGATTTTTTGAAACCAATTTGTCTATTTGATTATCTTGGGGATTTGAGGCCTGTGGAAAGCACAAGGCAGGGGCCCAGGAACCTTTGGGTTAGGTTTCCTGTACAGCCCTCGGGTGACTGAATCGGCAGGGACAGCGGGTGAGCAGAGATGCACGCGGTGGCATTTGTGTGAAATCCTTACACCGTGAAAAATTAGCTCCAGCTTTTTTCAACCCTATCAGCAAAGGGCTGGATGCAACTCAAGGTCTTCATGGAAGAAACTGGGCGTCAGAAAAATGGCAGAGCTGAGTGAAAACACAAGTGTGAAAAGCAGTCTGTAGGCCTATTTGTGGCAATCTGTTACCATATTAATATTCATATCCAGTGGGCTGGATCACTAGGAACACGGGCCATTTGTTTAGAATTTGGCGTGGAAGGGAGTGTGTTTGCAAGTGTTCTTGCCCAGGGTGCAGAGCGATGGGAGGTAGGGAGGACGAGTATGATCTTCCCCACTTTTTTTTTTTTTTTTTTTTTTGACAAGGGAAGTTCTCCAAGGTTGCACAGCTGTGGGCGGGCAGCATCCCGAGTCCTGAGGAGCCCTCACCCACGAGCCCAGGACTCCTTCCACCAGTTTGGTTTAGGGTTAGCAGGGGCACTTTGCAACCTGCTGGGAGTTTTTGACGCTCTCTGCAGGGTGGGTTTGCTCACAGGGATGTGCTGGCGTTTTGTTATGGCAGTTTATGCAGTGACCGGCTGTATCAGAGAAGCTTGTACCAGTTGGGAGAGGGTGGCAGGGATGCCATCGAAGAGCTGAGGGTCTTCGGGGACCACACCAGCTGACTTCCATTTACAACCTGCAGGCCTGTGCCCAGCGGGACCCCAGCCCTGCCAGCACAGAACGGAGGACAGACGCGAATGATCTGTGTGACGCTGACGCTCCTGCTACGTGATTGGGAACATGTGAAGGCAGGGCGATTGAACTGTGGGTGACCCCGCGGAGCGAGGAGGAGGCTAATTAAAGCTTCTCTTCCCCACACTTCAGTCACAAGCCCCTCCTGTCCTTCCTCTTGATGGTGCGGCTGATAAGAAGGGATTGGATTTATGAAAAGCGATGACGATGTTTGGATAAGCCGGGTACCAAGGCAAGCCGGCCTGACGAGTTAGGGCCTGACGAGGCAGCCGGGGTGTCTGAGAGTCAGAAGGGGCCAGCGGGGCACAGAGAAAGGGGGGAGAGCTGAATGCTGAAGGTGATACCCCAAGGGCATAGCCATGGGACTGCACACCTTTTCAATTCCGGTGGAAATGGGCTTGCTGAGCGCTGCCCCATGTCTCCTGGCATCTGACAGTTCCCAGACCTGCCACTCTGCCCTGTGTGAGTGGGGCAAACAGGAGGACATGAAGTCAGTGGGTAAGAAAAGGCTAGGAGCTGGAGAGGTTAGACTGCTCGACGCGAAGAATAAGGAAGACAAAAACAGCCTTTGCTTACGGAACATTCACCATGTGCCAGGTGCTGTGCAGAGGGCTTCATATATGTGGTCCCTCACCTAATCCTTTGATGTGGGTGGTGTGGTGGTTATGATGCTCATTATACTGATGTGGAAAATGCAGCTCAGAGAGGGTAGGTAACTTGCCCAAGGTCACACAGCTAGATCTAGGAATCAAAACCAAGTAGTGAATAATAATTAAAAAAAAAAATCAAGAGTGGGACTCTGGAATCTTTGTTCTAAATTAGCATGTTCCCAGCCAGTCCACTGTGCCACCTGTGGGTGAGGGAGATGTGTCTGCCAGGATTGGAGGTGAGCTTCATCTTTTATCCTAGGCTGCCAAGAGTCATACCTTGGCTGGGTGGCTCCTCACCTGTCCCACCCCATTGGTCCCACTGGTCTTCCTCAGGCAGTTACGGGGAATAGCTTCTATTTACTGCCCGAGAACACCCCTGAACCCTCAATGCTGGCTGTGGAGACACCAGGTTTTGAAGACCTTTGGACTGAAATGTCCCCAAAGCTACCTAACTTCAAACTCTCATGTCCTCCTGTCACAGAGGGTCCTCGGCATTCCGTGGCCACCTGGCATCCCGATCCGGCCCACATGTGTCCACAGAGGGCTGGCTGCCCGAGAACCACTTGGCCTGTGGTACTGTTCTCCTAGACGCTACCATCACTGCGTAGGGTGCAGGAGTGGGTGATGACAGCTGAGTGGCTGCCTTGAGTCTGCGAAATGGGCTGTGTCCTGGAGGCCGGGGTGCAGCCATGACAAAGGCAGCTGCCTGGCATGTGCATGCTGTTCTATGGGAGGCACGTGTCACCTCTGAGTTAAGGGGGACCTCCAACCCAACCATGTGTGGGAAGAGGTAAGGGCAGAAGTGGGGTGGCCATCCTTTGCAGGGTCTCACCAACTCAGTCCTCCTGGTTTCCGACTTTCTCCTGGCTCCTGCAGGCCAGCCTAAAGGAGTGAGGTCCGCCCCTCAGGGGAAGTCCTTCCCAAACCAGCGCCCCCTTTTTAAACCATAGCGAAGACTCAAACCGTTAGAATTAGCCAATTCCAGAGCACGCGCATCACAGCAGATTCCAAAATCACGCATATGAATCAATACATCACTTTCAGCCCCAGATTTTCTGCACACTTTCCCCTTTGCTGGGAATCCCGTTTCACCAAGAAAGCCAAACCATGATCCCAGTTATTAAGGGGACTGTCTGGTGTGGTCTGGTCTGATCCAGTCAGGGCTGGGAGGCAGTAAGAAAGGAAAAGCCAGGGTGGAAGAAGTGTCTGTGCATTTTGATATAAAACACCCTCCGTTCTGGTTAAATGCAAAGCACGATGTATGAATCAGCCTGGGTCATTTAAGTTAACAGTTTGGACTTGGTTTTAATGTTGGTCATGGTTCCCGCAGCTCATTTCATTAGTGTCAGTTTAACAGTTGGTTACGTGGGCCAGGGGTAATATTAATGATTACTTGTTAGTTAAGTGGACGTGGAGCTTTTACACGGAACGCCGGTGGCACAGAGACCTTTCCAGTGGCTGTCTCGGGCACTCACTCCCCCACTCGGGCTGTGGTAGGTAGGGTGGGCAGCTGTGGTTGGGGGGGAGCTGGAGCTCCTGCGAGGACGACTTACAAAGGATCCCTGAACCTCAGCAGGTCTGGCTGGGCCTCACCTGGAGCTCAGCCCAGGAGGCCCCTGGAAAGGTGAGCTGCTGCCCCTTTGGTGCCGAGTCATTGTCTGAGCAAGAGCTTTCTCTGCACAGCCCAGCAGCTCAGGAGGCAGCTGTCTAGAGCCCAGGAGAAGTGGAGGGAATGGCCCCTGTGCCTCCTTCTCAGGGGAAGAAGTTGCTTTTGCAGCCTGGGATGGGTGTTCTTGCGCCAAAATGGGAATACCCACCAGTGATTTACGCAGACATTTATAGGAAACATATAGGCTTGCTCATTCCTAACGTGGAAGAACAGTGTGTTTCTGGCCCTGGCAGGGCCCTGGGGCAGCTCTCAGGGTAGTGTGGCTGATTGTGATCGTTTCCGGAAGTGCCCTGATTTGCCTGTGGGGACAGCCAAGGTGGCATGGGAACTGCCTGCCCTGTGGAACTGAGCCAGAGTGAACTGCTGATGAGGGTCCCTCCTGGGCCTGCTGCCCCTCCCGCCTGTCTCCTCTACCAAGCCTCCTTCCACTCTTCTATCTTCTAGAACTTCCTGGCTGGTGAGTGGGCAGCGAACCGTCCTCGTTATGTGATGGTGGCCTTGCAAGAATGCTGAAAGAGGCCCTGGCCCTGCCTGCAATGTTGGGCCTGGGGATTCTACAGAGCCCAACCCAACTGTGGCTGGCAGCCCAGTAGGAACTGAGTTCAGGCTTTGCTCCCCCCAAGCAGCTATTGTCCTTGGTTGAGCTGACTGGTGTCGGGGTCTTCTCCCCGTCTGGCTGGTTTGACTGAGGCCAGGTGGGTGGGTGGGCAGCAGTCAGAGACCCGTGAACAGTGATGTCGTTTCCGTCCTGCTCTGATGCCACCATCCCGCACCTCTGGGGTTGGATGTGGGTCTGGGTGGTGGATATGTAGTGTGATAGGCATGGTAGGCAGTGGAGCTGGGCGAGGTACAAAACAGATCTCAGCCACATGCAGTCTGATCTTCTCTGGTTTTCTCCACCCTCTTTTGAGCCAAAGCCTTGAAAATTGTGGAGTTTTGGGCCAGATGAGCCCTCCAACTCCTGTGACTCTTGTCCCTTTAGAAGTGGTCCCAGCTAGGCTGTGGGCCTTGTCCTCGTTCTGACCCTGGAGAGAGGAATGCATGTTTGTGCCTGTCTCCTCTGATCGGTCCCGTTAGCTGGGACATCTGGAACCCTCAGACACCCTGCTTTGGGCGTGGTTCCTAGACAGCTGCCCTGGCCTCTTTAGCATCTTGAAGTTGCTTTGACAAGCCCAGGGGCACATCCACCACTGGCTTTTGGATGTAGCCACAGCCCCCTGTCTCAGGCTGTCTAGAGGATGTGGGGTGGAGGGGGCGTCCCCAGGAAACCCTCATTTGTGGGAACAGCACAGGCAGAGCAGCCTTAGGAGGCCTGTTTTGGTGTGGGACCCTCAGCAAGGTACACTACAGTGTGAGGTATGGAAGTGCCCAGAAGGACATGCACAGGGTGGCCAGGACCGCTTCCCTGCTCAGGTGCAAGTGTGCAGTGGTATGACCTTGGGCAAGTCCTGTGACTTTTTAGAATCTCAGTGGCATCATCTATAAAATGGGAGTGGAAAAACCTTACCTAAATATCCTTTACTAGCATATTAGTCAGGGGATAGAGGGATCTTCTAAAGAATGAGAAGCTCTGGCACCCCAAATGAGGGTGCTAATAGGAACTCTTGTATCCAAGATGCTAAAAACTACAAGGAAATTCACCAAAATTCTAAGAAGGTGGTACAATGGTGCAAGGAAGTAGTATCCTTCTGTTTCTGCCCCATGCCACTAAATACTTTACTCTCAGATCCAAGAAACAGCTCTGAAAGGGAAAGGCAAATTAGCGTCTTCTATAGGGCTGTTTCTTCTAGTTGCCTGTGTCCCTGTGATGGCTCGGGTTAGTCAGGCTCATTGGTTCCTTGACAAAGTAGCTTCCTCCCCCAGGACTTTTGTAAGGGCACGTGGGAGCTTCCTTTACTTGCTTGAAGCTCTCCTGCCTTTCTAGAGGCTTCTCCGTGGGAACACCCAGGTGAATAAGATCACTTTTGTACCAATTATAAAAATGATATAAATTTTGAAGAGGATGAGGGCTTGTCACAAGGACACAGAAATCATGAAGGAGTGCTCCTTGGCCAACTCAGACACAGTTAGAACACCAGAATAACTTAGTACAGGGATGAATTATCATCTTAGTCTGTTCAGATGCTACCACAAAATGAGCATAGGCTGCGGGGCTTGAACACCCAATATTATTTCTCACAGTTCTGGAGGCTGGAAGTCCAAGACCAAGGCAGCAGCACAATCGGTACCTGGCCGGGACCTGCTTCTTGGTCCGTAGATGGCTGTCTCCTCACTGTGTTTCCACATGGTGGAAAGGTGGGGGAGTGTTTTGGGGTCTCTATAATTTATAAGGGCACTAATCCCATCATGGGGGCTCCGCCCTCATAACCTGCTCACCTCCCAAAGGCCCCATCTCCTGATATCATCACTTTAGGGATTAGGATTTCAAAATAGGAATTTTGGGGTGATACAAACATTCAGTCCATAAAAATTATAAAACATTAAAAATAGAGATTGACGTGTCCATGCTAATGATGTGGATAGAGAGATGATGGTAGACAGGTAGATGGGAAGATACTATATAAATGGGGAGAAGGGAGGGCTCTCGCTAATAGAATCCTGAGCTGGTAAGTGTGGTGTATGTACTGGAGTCGGAAAATCACTGTTTTGAAAACTTCACAGTGAAGACTGTGTTAGGTAGGAATCATCAGTGCTTGGTAAACCTGGAGAGAAATCTTGATGAGGAGAAGGATGTTTGCAGCATTTTAAAATGCACATCCCTGGGGTGAGGTGGGGTCATGTGACCAGTTCAGGCCAATGAGTTGTGAGTAAAAGGGTGATGTCACTTCAGAGGCAAGCCCTATTTTTCATCTTCCACAGGGACCGACAGTACTCCATAGAGGCTACACCATGAGCCTGGTCAGAGGATGGGCCATGATGTGGGGCAGAGCCATTGCTGACTTTAATAGACATGCAGCAAAAATGAGAAATAGACCTCTGCTATTTTGGGTCATGGTGACATGTGAGTTGTTTGTTATCTTAGGCTTCCCTACCCTCTTCTATCCTTATTTACTATGTCTTTCCAAATGTTCTTCCCTCTCCTTAGAATACTTCCCTTCCTTCTACCTGGTAAATTGTCATTCATCTTCCAAAGCCCTATTCAGGTAGCACCTCCTTGCTAATGTCTCCTGGCTTTAGAAACATCCTTCTAAGTACTGCTTCTCTTTGGTCATTTGACAAGAATTTATTGAGTGTCTACTATGTACCAGGCATGATACTGGGTGCTGGGGTCATGCACCATTGATATAACCAAGTCCCTGCCTTCCTGGGGTCTTCATGGGGGGACACTGGTATATTTATAGCTTCAGTCTCCTTTTCTTGAGTAAGTGCTGTGAGGGTAGAATGCTGACTTAGCCATATTTGTATTTTTAGCATTTGCCACCCAGTAGAAAGCCAATAGGTCTTTGCAAAATTTTCTTCCCTTGAGTGTCTCCAGCTCCGATGAGTAATGCCCATGTGTACAACCTGTACTTATTTCCTGACCCCTGTCTTGTCTCCCTCCTGGATGTGATCACCTAGGAGCCTGAGTGTGCCTTGTGGTGCTGTGTGTGGCAGGGGTGCAGGTCAAGGGAGGGCTGGACACATGCCAGACACACAACAGTATTGATGGAGTGATTCTTTTTTTAAAATTAAATTTATTGGGTGACAGTGTTAGTAAAATTACATAGATTTCAAGTGTACAATTCTATATACATCATCTATATATTGCATTGTGGAAAACATATGGAGGCTCCTCCAAAAACTAAGAATAGAGTCACCATGTGACCCAGCACCTCCTCTTCTGGGTCTCTACCTGAAAAATTGAAAACATTTATTTACAGAGATACATGCACCCTTGTTTTCACTGCAGCATTATTCGCAGTGGCCAAGACATGGAAACTACCTGAGTGTCCCTTAATAGATGATTGGGATAAGAAGATGGGGTACATATATACGATGGAATTGTACTCAGCCATAAGAAAAGATGAAGTACAGCCATTTATGACAACGTGGATGAATCTTGAGAATATCGTGCTAAGTAAAATTGGTCAGAAAAAATTAAGAGTCATATGATTTCATTCATATGTGAGATATAAAACTGAAAGAAACAAGTGAACAAACAAGAAAAACAAATGAACAGAGACTCATAGGCACAGACAACAGTATGGTGGTTTCTAGAGGGAAGGGGGGTGTGGGTAGTAAAGGATAAAGGGGCTCAAATATACAGTGTGGCATGAGTGTTGCTCTCAGTTCATATGAATGGGTATGGAGGTCATCGTGAACCTACTCCAACCATGTAGTTACTTATGCAAAAAGTGGTAAGTAGGCAATGCTGAAACTGAAGGCTACCACTGTGTCATGGGCTCATCTCTAAGAATGAACAGTGGGTTGGTGATGGCGTCCTGGGTCCAGCGCCAGATCTACAGGTGAGTGTGCTGGTCATTGGATCCGTCCATTCCCTTCTCTGGGCCTTCATGTCCACGTCTGCAAAATGAGGAGTGGGCACGAGATCTTTGCTTCTCTTTCCTCAAAAGCAACATCACAGGTGGGTCCAGGCAGGACAACTCCAGAAAGACTCCAGAGAGACCATTGTGGGGGACCTGCGCCTTTTGTACTGTTCAGGGGCAGGGAGAGAGCAGACCTGGCCTGCTCTGAACCCTCCGACACACCGTCCTGTGGCCTGAACTCTTGGGAACATTTTTTGGAAAAAGCATAGCTTCCGAGTCCCCAGGGAAAAGCTGGCAGAAGAGGCCGTGCACGCTCAGCCTCCCCTCTGCGCAGCGGTAACACTTCAGTAAGCACTCTAACGAGCCCACACCCCTCCCTAAAGCCATGGCTTGTTTGCTTCTCCTAGGAGCCTGGCACTGAGCCCTGGATGCTGTCATTGTCTTAGGGATAGACACCCCTCCCCCCAGCGCCTTAAGTGGCCTGCATCACCAGGTTGGGCAGCCTTGCCCCAAACCAGGCTCTCATCCTGGAGCGCCTGGAGTTTCCTCCATCCCTGGCTGGGGCTGCAGGGAGCAGAGTAAATACATTCAGCTGGTCTGTGTGAGTGGGAGCCTCTTTCTGTTCAGACAGTTCTCAGGCTGGGCTGGTGGGGGCTGCTCTGCAGACACTTCATTCACAACTTGTTGTTGGTTGGTTTTTCTCTTCCAAGGGAGGCGGGGGTGTGGCTACAGAATAAATCTTAGGGTTTTTTTCTTCTCCCCAAAGAAATCATTGTGTTGTAATGCAGGGAGAGCCTGAGCTGATGACATTTTTATGGGACTGCCTCTAGTGAAGACTGTAGTGTCTGCGAGGGCCATCCACAGGGTTGGGTAGATCTCTCTCTCTCTCTCCCCCTTGGCCACCCCCACCCCTTTCTCTCACAGCAATACAACTTCAGTTCAATACTTGTCTAGAATTCTCAGTGGGGCTACCTAAGCTAGAAGGGGGTGGAGGTGGGGGAGATGACATCATATTCTCACAAGCTGATTGGCTGCTTTCAGCCTTCAGGCATGATATCATCTCTGCTTCTGCCTTCCCACCCCCCTGTACTCCTAGTCCTTTCCTGGCCTGGCAAGCCCCCCTCCCTAGCACCCCACCCCAGGATACCCCGTTGCCTTGGAGACCACAAGTTTTCAACCTCGTTGTCTGAAGGAATAGTAATTCATTATATGTCTGACATGGGGGTGAAGGGTGCAGGGAGGGAGACCCGGGCTGGATGGTTGTGAGGGGAGGTTGTGGACAACAAAATAATGAATAAGAATTTGTTGCATGTATGAGAAACTGTCAAAGATAGTAGAAAAGGATAGGTCATTGCAAACGGTGTTTATGAAATCAAAGAGAGGAGACATAATTCTCACGAATAAGCCATGGCCAAAATACGGTTGAAAATAACCATCCCCCTCCCCCAGACAACTAGCTCATTAGGAAGATTTTGGAGAGACAATCAAAGGCAGTCTGGGGCTGTTGTGTTATCTTTGGAGGAAAGGCCATCCCCTTTGGTCCCGCCTCCTAGGGAGTATGCACTCAGACAAATCTCTCCTCCCACGAGCTTTGCTCAGGGAGCAGTTTCTTGACAGAATAAAGGAGATAAGGATCCACCCACACTCTTGGGGTTTGTGGGTGGCTCCAACAGTGGAGTACCAATCCCTTAGTTTGAATCCCCAGGAAACCAAGACAGAAGGAAAGAATCTCTGGTTGAGGTTGCACGTGTGTGTGTGTGTTTCAGTTACCCATAGATTCCATGTCTACATCACTCATGTGCACTAGGGAATATTTCAACTCCCAATTTCCCTGGGACAGTTTAAAGACAGCATGCAAATTCGCCTTGGTCCTACCCTATCTCCTCTTACGTCTTCTCCCACTCGGTTTTCACCCACTTGTGGCATTCCCCTATGGTTGTGCCATGTTTGTCTTCTTGTCTGAGGCATTCTTTAGAGTCAGGAATTCCAGATGGGAAGTTTGGAATATTGGTGGAGCACCTGCTTCTTTTGGTCCCTACTTCTCATGCCTGATCCCCAACCACTTGGTCTTCTTGGCTTCTCACAGGCTGCCTCTCTGTCTATTACAGGTAATTCTGAAGCTACGGCCGTCTGGTTAAAAGAAAAATAAGCAAATGATAAAATGAGTGTTGGATACGTGCTTTCTGGGCAATAATAGGAATGTCGATGACAGAATCATTTTAGGAACAACAGGTTCTTCTAGATGTGCTTATGGGCAGAGATTGATAAATGTTTTTCCTGTAAGTCTAGAACATACCAACAACTTGATAAAAGTTGCCTACTGTTATCTTTTTGTTCATTTGTACAATATTTTTCAGCTACAAATTTATTTTACAATACCAAGTGGAAATAGAGGAAAATTGTACACACATATACATGCATGTACACATACATAGGAGGGTCTCTATATGTATGTATGTGTGATTGCATTTCCTTATTTCTGTTTTTGAAGCTTCCAAATGTTTTGCAGTGAGTAGGTATTACAAATATAATCAGAAAAAAACTTTAAATAATCAGTCATTGGGCAGGATGTTCTGAAGGGCAGGTGAATATAACTTCCAAGATGAAGTAATCGGATGTCTGTCAACTCAGCGTAGCAGGGAAAACAAGGTATGAGTTTGTCCTCAGTGGTGTGGTGACGTGATCATCTCTGGAGTCCTGTGGCTTCTCTTCCGTTCTGCTATGGCCTATTTCTCAGCCTTAGAGGGAGAGCAAAATCTCTGAGCTAGTGCTAATCTTGGGCAGCCTTCTGGTCTACCCCCTCCCACCTAAATTAGACATTTAATGGCTCTTCGAAAGTGAATGTTAAACTAAGATTTACACAAGCTGTTGCCTCAGAATCCACATGCCTAAAACCAAAGTCATAATTTCCACACACTGTCCTACCACCCCCTAAAATTCCTGTGTTTGCCCCCAGAATCACTGTTTTTGTCCAAGGCAGAAAATTTGGAGTCATTTTTGATTAATCTCTATACATCAGTCTCCAAGAGAGTCGTGGAAAAGTTATTTTTTCCTTCTAAGTCTGTCATTATATTCATCTTTTCAACTTGCCACTGTCCTAATCCAAGGCACTTCCTCTAAGCTCCAGCTAAAATGCCTTCTCTTCCAGGAAGGTTTCCTTGATCACTCCTGTCTTTACTGATAAACATCTAACCTGGATTCCAACAGGATGAACAGACATTGGTAGCACCACCCATCTGGATCACACAGCCTTGATTGGGTTGAGGAATTAAACTTGGTTTCTCACCTAGACCACATGGCTCTGGAGAGCAAAGACTTAATTAGATCACATTATAGGAGTTCAAGACAACTTATTGATTAAACAAGAGGAAACCACTTCCTCTCTTGACACATCATGCTGGTATTTTACCTTTTTCCTTTTATAGATATTTTCCCAAATCCCTGACCCGCATGCCTACTTTGTAATTTAAACAAACTTTTCTCTCTTGCATTTCCATTTAGTCTAATTTCTCATATGTTCTTTTCCTGGAAGATATTGATTAAACCCTATCTATAGATTTTTATTATTTTCCTAATAAATACTTATAAATTCTCTACTTGGCAGGATAGTTTATTGTTTAAGAGTATGGATTCTGGGGCCAGACTGCCCAAACCTGGGAGTCCAGCATGGCAGCCACTAGCCACATGTGGCTAAATTTAAATGCATTATAGTTAAATAAAATTAAGATCCAGTTCCTTACTCACACTGGCTGTGTCTGAAGTGCTCAATGGCCATATGGAGCTGGTGGCTGCCGTACTGGAAAGCACAGACAAAGGACATACCCACCATCACACAAAGTCCCACCGGACAGCCCAGGCCAGATCCATAGCTGAGCTCTGCCACTCACCACTGGTGTGAGCTTAAGGAAGGTATTTGACTTTCTGGGCCAAGTTCTTTAATGTGCCTACCTCCTTGAATTGTTGGAGCCTTAAATGAGTTACTACAGGAAAAGCACTTGGAGCGGTGTCTGCAGCATAATGGGTCCATCACAGTTAGCCACAGTGCTCGTGTTTTCCAGCTCTTGACTCATCTCCAGGAACTGACCTTTAGTCCATGGATCCCTATCACATTTTCAAAACAGCATTCTTGCTCCTTCTGCCAAGAATTCTCTTTGATCTCCTTTAAAAGAGAGCATTATCTGGCCGGAATCTATTCATGGAGGCCACCTTCTTACACATGCACATAGAAAATGCTCTATAAAACCATAAGCCACGCTGGGAAGTACAAATCACTTTATGTGGGACCCTCATAGCCTTTAGGCTGGGCTCGCTGTCTTGGTCCCCTCCAGGCCAGGGAAGCTCTTCTTCCCCCTTGTTCTGGAACATCGAGTGTGGAGAGGGCGTTTAATCAGGGCCGCATTCCTCACTGGTGACCTAAGGAGCTGGCCTGACTAAATGACCATGAGGCGGAATGTTTGTGTGAAGTGCGGGAGAAAAGTTCCTCTCAACTTCCTGAAAAGGAAGATAATATATCTAAATAGCTTCCTGCCTCTTTGCTGCCAAGCGGCAGCAGAAGCAGACTAGATCCTCCAGCAGGGAAACATTTAGCACGTTGGGTGCACTTGGCCCCTCCCTGTTTGTCAGAGTGAATGGAGCCGGGCAGTGAGCAGCCCCCGGGCGCTCCCGGATGGCCATGATGTTGGTTGGGCAAATTGTGTCTGAGCTGGAGTTTAAAGGGACATTAGAGGGTGCATGGACGCTATGAGGGACAAGGTACAGAGATGGCCTCCTGTTGCTCACCTTGCTACCATGTCATCAGGGCCTAGAGCAATCTTTGCTTTGGTTCTTAGAAACCCCAGTTCGTGTTTTAGCAGGAAAGGGAAGAACAGATTGCTTCCTGCCTGCCAGAGGATGGCTTCCAAGCCCCGCGCGTGTTGCTCCGGAAGACCTTTGCATGGCTATTACAAACACGTTTGGGGGCTTGGCTTGAAGTGGAGACTGCTACTTAATGCAGCCAAACTGCAACACGGAAGCCGGAAAAGCCCCTCTGCCATTTGCTGTGGCTCCAGTGTGGAGAAGGCAGAACTTTCTCAGAAGTCCACAGCATGAGTGCCTCCAGGCCCCACTCCCTGATATGCTTGCGGTGGGGTGAGGCAGGTGGGTAGAGGAAGCACAAGGCATGGCCTGTCCCTGCTGTCCCGAAGGTAGAATTTCTGGGGACTAGCCCCGGCCTATTTACCCAGCCTCCTTGGTTCAGCTGTTGAAAATGCCCAGCATGTGAGCTTCAGGTCCCTCCCCCAGCACCCTTTCCCCTCGCTTTGACTCCAGGCTACACTAAGCCCCTTCAGCAGCTGCTCTAGGGATCCAGACCAGAGGCTGGCACACTTTTTCTTAAAGGGCCAGAAAGGGATCATTTTAGGCTTTGCAGGTCAAGGATATTATATAGGTACTTATATAACCATTTACTACTTAAACATTAAAAATATCAACCCTTCTTAGCATGAGGACCACACGAAAGTAGGTGGGGGGCTGGATTTGGCCTGTGGGCTGCAGTTTGCTGACCCCTCATGCAGGGTATAAATTGTGGCTCTTTCTTGTGGAAAAGAAAGTCCATTTTCAAATGGGGATGATAGATTTATGAAAAGGTCATCAGGTAAATGCAGAAGAGCCAATGGTCCCAGAGAGGAGGCTGTGGAAAGGCATCCAGCCCAGCTATGAGGCGTGTAAGGTGTGTGTGTATATATGTGTGTGTGTGAGAGAGAGAGATTTAGGCTTCCATTAGTTACATCACAATTAATTTCAATTGCAACTAATTAAAATGAAATACAATTAAATAATTAAATTAATTAATAACGAAAATAAAATACAATTAAAAATTGAGTTGCTCAGCCACACTAGCCATGCTTCAAGTGCAGTGGTCACACGCAGGTAGTGGCCGCCATGTCAGAGAGAGAGAGAGGGAAGGAGAGAGAGAAGGGGACAAGAGAGCAAAAGAAAAGGCTTCCCAGTTCAGGGGATGCCCAAGCTGAGTCTTTAAGGCTTTTTAGTTGAACGAGGATCATTGAGCCCAAGGAGCTGGCAGGACAGGGTGTGCAGGCTGAGGGGAAGCAGTCAAAGGCATGAAGGTGGGAAACAACGTGGAATTCTGGGAGCAAAACTGCAAGCCAAGAAGAGCAGGGCTGCAGAGTGGGCCATGCCAGCTGCCTCATTGCTGGTGGAAGGGGCCGCCAGGGCACTTGTGTGATTTTGGGGGGCATTAGAGAAGAATTAAGTGATGCCCAAGCTACACAGAGAGAAGCTGGGGCTACATTCAAACGGGGACCTGTGTGTTCCTTACACGAAACCATCCTCTGTCCACCTCTCATGTCACAGAGTTACCCCGACTCTGTGGCTGTCCCTTCAGGGGCGCTGTGGCTTAGCCCCACAGCAGTTTTGTCAGGACCCACTGCGCTCCGGGCCATAAGCTGTGGGTGGCTAGTTCAATTTCACTGAGTTAAAATGTAATGACATGTAACTACAATTGCACAGTCACACAGGCCATCTTTTAAGTGTCTGGTGGCTACGGTAGTGGGTGACACAGATGTAGAACGTTCCTATTGCTGCAGAAGGTTCTACTGGATGATACAGGTATAGAGAGGACATGGAATCTCTCTTCCTAGCTTGGCTTTGGGAAGCAGTTAGCCAAAAAAAAAAAAGAATAAAATAAAATAATTAAAAAAAAAGAAGGAAAGAAAAGAAAAGAAAAAAGGGAAAGAAAGAAAGAAAGATGAAAACCCAGCTCTTCTTTACAAACAGGCCGTGTTGTGGGAATGGGTCAGGGCCTCTTGGCAAAGTGTGCAAGACAGAAGAGAGACAAAACGGGGCTAAGGTGGGGAATTGGTGTTTTCCCCGATATTACTAAGCAACCATGTCCTAAAATCTACAGAGCCGGCGACAGAACTTTGTTTACCAGGAAGAAAACACTTGAAAAGGAGAATATTTGGCGGAAATGTGCTTGGGATTAGCAGGTTTTCTTTCTTTCTTTTTTTCTTTTAATGCTGTTTTGTTTTTCTCCTGGGTTGTTCAAGGTACTGACCTAGCACACAGCCCCCTTTGCCAAGAAACTCTTTCCCTGCCTAATTAGCTTGTGGTATTGTTGGTGGTTCTGGGAAGGGAGGGGAGGGGTGAGGGAGGGGAGGGCAGAGCTTGGCAGGCCCAATGGGGAGCTTCAGTGGTGGTGGGGGGTGGGGAGTGAGGCTGGCCATTAGATGCAAGGTCTTGAAAATCCCTCTGTAATTAATTTTCTCCTGCATTAATTAGAGAAATGTTGGAACGGGTGGAAGAGGGAGGGATTTCTTGCCCCTGGGCTGCTTTCAGGGTGACCTGAGGGAAAGATGGTAATCTACCAGAGAGCTGGCGGGGGTTTTCAGAAGACTCTACTGCCTCAGGGAGGGGCATCCAATTTAAGCCAGGGTCACGGGAGACACGGCTTTATTGTGACTTGGACTGGATAATGGGTCACACCTCTTCAGAAGCCCAGTGTGTGTGTGTGTGTGTGTGTGTGCGCGCGCGTGGGCGCGCACATCACTGCTTCTCATTGTCCCATGAATTCAGAATACACAAAAATTTAGTGGAATTCCCTGTGAAGAGCTCCATCTCCTCTCTCTTTCCCCTAAACACTCAAATGTTGGTTAGAGACCCTCTTGCTTGTATCCCCTCAACTGATTCCATTTTAGCCTGAACAGAAGACAGGGTCACTTTCCCCGTGAGGTTTTTCTCTTTCTTTAAAACATCAGCTATGATGACTCTCTTGCAAGTAAGTTTCTAGCCCTGTGGAAAAGAGATCCCTGAGAAGATTCTAATAAAAGCTTTTGGAATCTACCAGCCCACAGATTTTCTATCCTGAGTCGCAATGTGTTGAAAATGACGTTTTGGAGGCAAGAGGCCAGCACAGTTCTAGAATCCAGTGCCAATTCCCCGGTCCTGTGAGCTGCTTTTATGGAAATTTGAATTGAGCCCAGCTTCTTCTAGACTCTGGTTTCGTATGGATTTTATTAATGTGACCAATGGCTTAATAGTTCTGTTTTAGCTGGTGGGCCATATCCAACAATCCATGTTCTTGTTCTTCAAGCCTGCTCTAAGGCCAACACCTTCAGTTAATAATTCAATGGAGTTTTCCCTACGAGGGAGGGCCGGCCTGTTTCAGCCTGCTGCTCTTTTCAAAGCAGTGAAATCAGTGAATCAGCAGTAAAGATTTAAGCTCTGGGCTCAAATGAAGGCACTAACTGAAATGGACAGATCTTCAACAGAAAGAGGCCCCATGGGGTTGACACACCTGCTAATGGACTAGAAGCTGGTGGCTGGAGAGAAGGGCATGGGCGGCTCCCCAGCTGCCTTCCTCTACTGGATGGGCCCAAGGAACTGGGCCCGGGCTCCCAGACTCTCCATCTGCAATCATTATTGCCCACTGAATGCACTGCTTCCTTAAACCTTCCAGGTTGTGGGTTTCTTTGGTAGGGCATACAATCTGAGGATTACTTTCCAGTTCCATTCTCTGGTAACCAGCAACAGGTTTTCCAGTTTGGAAGAATCTGATCCATCCTACTTGGGCCACGTTACTCTCTTATTTCCCTTGGGGGATGGATAAGAGGAGAGAGGACAACAAAATAAATTAGAAGAGTGTGGGGTGCAGATTCTCAGCAGGAAATGGGGATGGGAATAAGGGCGATAAGAACAAGGTGGAGTCTCTTGGATGCTATCGGCACCCCGGGAAGCTGTCCATGCCCTCGCTGTTCCCAGGCCTGCCCTTCTTACATCCTTCCCAGCAGCTGTTTCAACTCTTCTCTGCCCTCTTCAGGCCTCCAAATCCACCCCCATCATTCACAGCAGATGTAGGCTTTACCTCCAGCCCTACCGAGAGGACTAAGCCACCAGTCTATTGGAATCTGGCTGAGCCAGTGGGAAGACCTGGCTTTCAACCTGTGCTCTGCTATGTTTATAGTTGCTGGCGGGCAGTTTACTTAGCCTCTCTCAGACTCAGTTTCCTCACGTGTAAAATGGGGCTGTGGTGAGGGTTAATTTAGACAATGCAGGGAATTTGCATGTAAACAAAAAGTAATAATAACTATGAATTGTTGGGAAGGATACCACTACTACTACCCCCATCATCAGCATTCACTCCCTCATGTAATCATCCACCCACATCAACATTTTCTTGTGTTATATCCTCTCTCCCTTCCAGCCTTCCCACAGAAGGTGGAGTCCTGCCTCTTGTCCATGGCTGGCCTCTGCACTGAAGCAGAAGCCACCTGCTCCTCTTTTATCTTCAATCTCCCCCTCTTGGCCAGCATCTTCCTCTCAGTGTTCAAACATGCTCGGGTCCCACTTAACTCCCCCCAGATGCTTCCCTTCTCTTCATTATTCCCTCAGCCACAGTCTCATTTCTTTCCTTCCTTTCACCAACATATCTGTCCTAAGAATCGTCTATGCTTATTGACACCACTTCCTGACCTCCCACTCACTCCTCAGCCCACTTTGATTTGCCTCCTGCCCCCACTGCTCTGGTGCAACGGAACTTTCACAGGCCTCTCTAAGTGCCCTCCTACATCCTACATCCTACTCAGTCCTCCGGGAGCATCCCGCTCTGTTGATCCACAGTAACCCCCAGCTCTCGTCGTCCCAGCGTCCGTGATTCTGTCCCTCCCTGGTTCTTCATTTCTTTTGCACATGACTCATGATCATCTGTTCTGTGTGCCAGGTGTCATCTTGTTTGCCCTCTCCCTGGGTGGGCTCATGGACTCCCTCTTCATTCCTGATTTTACCCAAGAGCCAGCTCCACACATCCAGCTCTGACCTCTTCTAGGCTCCAGATTCTCATTTCTAGCTCCTTGTTATTCTTCTACACAAGAGCGCCCGCTCATCCCCATTAATTGAATAATATCCAGTACTAAAATATCAGTCATCATGTAGGCCTTCTTATTTCTTACTCCGCTCATCTATCAGTCCATAGGGCTCACTGACTACCTTCAGAGCAGGTCTTTGACCTGTTTCTCTCCATTCTCATTACTGCTCTGCCCTCGGGGACTTTTCATTTCCTACTCAGGTAGTTCAAGGGGCCTTTGATCTGGTATCTCGGGGTTTAGCCTCTTTTCTGCCCCAGTTCCTGTTTCCCATTGACAGCAGGGTGTTCTAGAAGGAGGATGACCCCATAATCTATTGTCCGAGTCAAAACGCTTTGTTCCGATACTGTTAGTTTCTGGTTTCAGAATCTCGGGGCCCCTATCCTAACATGTCGTCTTCTCAGCCTCCTTCAGTTAGTTTAGTCTCGCCTGCACTCTGAGCTCTCTGGGCACCTGCCTGTCCAGCCATCCCGAAAGCTTCGCCTCCTCCAGTGCTCTGGTGTCTCCTGTCTCTCATCTGTGCTCTCACTGCTGCCCTGCCCAGATCCTGCATTTCTTCCCCGTCCTTCAGGACTCATCTCAAATCCTGCACCCTCCCCGAAGCCTTCACTAATACAAGTAGATAGAATGAATCTCCCCCCGTTCTCTGTTCCAACATCACATCGCCTGACCGTTCATAGCACGCCCAACATTTGAGCTATCTGTGTTCCCCAATGTTGCTCCTGAAAGACCCAGTGCTTGAGGAGCAGGGCCAGGTAACTTTCCTCTTTGCATCTCTCAGAGCTGTTAACACCATTCCTTGCTTACAGAAGTGAAGAGGGCAGTCTCTTGTTCCAACTCTACGGTTCTGCATGACGGATATCATTATGCCTCCCACCCCTGCACTGTTCTTTTTTCCTTTAAATAGATGAAAGATAAGCCTGGAGAAGTTAAGTAGTTCACACAGCTGGGAAGTAATAGTTCTGCATTGCAAACTGAGGCCTGCCTTCTATAGAGAGAGTGCCTAACGTGTAGGCTGCACGAATGACTTCTAATCCTACACCTTCCCATACAGCATGCCAATTTCCTAGATTTGCTGGTTCAATAAGATTTAATAAAAAGAGGGTTTGTAACGGCACAGTCCACAATGGGCCCTCACATGCCCTTGCTCCAGCAAAACAATAACCAAACACCTCTATCCGGGGAAATCGGAGTAAGACTTGCAGGAAGGTTTATCTTGAGCTGGAAAACAAGCCATAGGCAGGTACCTAATGGAGAGTACAGGTGGAGGCGATGGTTGGGTATAACGATTTTCTGTCTTAGTGATGGTGGGAGAGATTTTACCAGCAAAACAAGCCATTGGAACTTCTAATTTTTTAAATGCAAAGTCTCCTTTGTCTCTTCTCTTCCCTCATTACTGTTTCATTACCAGGAGGGTGGAGTCTCTGTGGAAAGCAGACCTGCCCCAGGGCCTGTCTCCTGTACTCACAACCTAGATTGAGAGTAAGAGGAAATGTGTTTGTAAGCTCGCACCTGGTCAGGGGAATCAAACCCGAGAACCAGGAGAGAACTTTGGGAGAGCCCTTGGATGACTGGCTTTTCTTTCCACTTGGGCCCTTTTCATTGGGTGGTTCTCAGCTTTTCACTCGATGTGGTTGTAAGTGCCCCTGGAATGTCACATCCCTAGGTGCGATATACAGGCTGCTCTGAGATGCCATTCCTGCCTCCTGGACAGGTGTCCAAGGTCTGAAATGGTTTAGACAAGGTGTCCCCATTAGAAACATACAACAGGAGTTGGGGTAGGAAAAGGGAGGCAGGACTGGAGAGAAAGACTACCTATACCTGGCGTTGACCTGTGTATATACCAAGGCGCGTATGAAAGATACAGTCCCACGAAGGGAAATTTCAAAGCTCCATATCATACATAAATGTATGAACACACTTAAATGTTTTCAAAGGTACACATATGCCCTTGCCAAGGATTCGACTTATCTCTCTCTAAAACTGAGACACCCCCCCAAAAAACCCCCATCTCTTAGCACCCCTTTGGACATTGCCCAGGATGCAGCAAAGACACAATCAAACTCCCATCTCTCTCATTCCCTCCCTTCGGAGCGCAGTGGCCAGAAGGAAAGCAGAACGACAGACCTAGGAATCCAGAAACCTCCACAGCCACATGGATAGCAGAGAGTGGAAATCTCTATGGAGCCACACACTGTGCCAAGTCTGCAGCCCCTTTCCTGTCGTCCCTAGGATTTCTGGCTTTCTGTGTCCCTGGCGCCACCATCTGTACTAAGGACTAAAGTGGGTGGAGCAGAACAACCTGGTTGGAATGGGGTGGCAGTGGTCAGGAACAAGGGACACCTGGGCACAGGTGAATAAACAATGCCGGCGAGGAATGCCCCTAGCTGATGGCTTGAACTCACTGGTCTGAAGTCTAGTCTTCCAGAAGTCAGCCCAATTCTATTCAATATATTTGACACTAGATTTTGGGGCAGGGGTTGGGGGATTAAGAGGAATTCAGATCTTCCAGGACAGAGGTCAGCAAAATAAGGCCACGGACTAAAATACTTGCCACCTAATTTTATAAATAAAGTTTCATTAGAACACAGCCATGCCCACTTGGTGACATATTGCTTAGGGCTGCTTTTGTCCCACAACAGCAGAGCTGACTAGTTAGTTCAGAGACCCTACGGCCCACAAGGCCTAATGTATTTACTATCTGGCTGTTTCCAGAAACATCCTGCAATCCCTGGTAGCCCATGGTTTAGGTTCCGGACGGTGTGCTATGGTAGGACAGGGACCACGCTGAACTACTTAGACACACATAGAAGGCCACGTGCCCTCTTAAACAGGTTTTTTATTATAAAATTATAAAGAAGAAAATAGAAAGTCACCCATAATTCTATCAACTTCTAATAAGAACTGTTAATACTTTTATTTACATCTATTCTTTTTCTATGCACATATCAAAATATAAGTATACTTAATTATGTAATGAAAATCCTACCGCGTCTAGTTTTGTATCTGTTGTACGTGATTGTGTCTCATGTTTTGTGGTGACCACTTTGCATGTCCTTGCGTATTCCTTGTTAATGTGACTTTTAATAACTTCTAATATGTGTCACAGCATCACTGAACTTCTATGTAGTTTCTTGTTATTTGTAGACCAAAGTATTGTGTGCCACGACAGATCCCACGGAGCAGAAATCTTTGTCTGATTCTTTGAGTATTTCCTTCAGATAGATTCCCAGAAGTGGAATTACTGGGTTAAAGGGTAAGGACAATTTTCAGGCTCTTGATAACATATTGCCAAATTGCTTTCCAGAAAGATTGTACCAATTTCTGCTCCTCCCAGCAATGCACGAAATTGCCTCCTTACCCTATTCTCACCAGCATGGAGTACTATCATTAAAAAAAGTCACCAAATTGATAGGCAAAAATTGCATTTTGTTGTTTTGATTTGGATTTCTTTGATTACTGGTGAGGTTAAACATTTTTTTCATATGTTAAACACTTCTTCATATGTTTATGGCCAAGGGGAATCTTAATAACGGTCTTCAAGTGTGCAAAGGGGTTATTTAGTAGATTGGGACCAGCTGTGCTAGAGTAGGAACTGGAAATGTTGAAACCTCAGCAAGAAAGCAGTCGGGTGAAGGTCCCTCAATGAAGGATGGTCTTAAGAGTGATCAAAGGCTGAGGAAGATGGCGGCGCTGCTCACAGACTCTTTTCTCAAGGTGCAAGGAGGCCAGAGATAAATGGCTACAAATTGTTGGGTACTTATAAGCACTAGGAGCACTGCTAACGCTTACATATGTTCGCATTTAAATGCTTACAAAAGCCCTGTGAGAATCATGGGCTTAGGTACAATCTATTATTAATGATCCCAAGCAGGATGGAAATCCTCACCCTAAAAATTCCGGTGTCATAACCACTCTGCTACACTGCCTCCAAGAGAATGGATTCAATGAATGTTCTGGCTTAAAGGTTTTGCAAATTCTTTATGAACAAAATGAGGGAAGTGTGAGCCTAGGCTCCTGTAATCCCTGTGCAAGACCTCTTCTCTCCCGCATGAATTGTGGCATAGTTGTTTACCACCAAAAACTTACTCTCTGCTCTGATGTTTGTGCTTTTGTATTTTTCCTGAATGCATGAGCATGCCTAGCTGGGCTTGCTTCCTTCTTTCCTCATCTTTGTCTTACCTCCCCATCCTGCTCCAGAGGAGCCACAAATATCAGGTGTGTGCTTCATCTCAAACTGTCATCCTTAGCAGCACGCCGGCCAGGTTGGGCTATGCTTGCTTCCTTCTCTGTCCTCCCTTGGCTGTGGGGATGATGAACAGGCAAATGAAAACCCTCCACGGGCTCTCCCAGGCTCTCCTCTCCACCAGTCAATGGGAGCTTTGTCTTTGCAGAGAACAAACCTGAAACCCATCCGGCCATGGCAATTGTCTGCCGGCTCCTGCACCATTTGGACTCTGACTCAGTTAGAGGTCTTGTAATTGAAACTTCAACCTGCTTATTAGAAATTCAAGGAAATCATCTAATAATATTCACAGTCTCAGCCTCTTCTCCCCCACCTCCCTGTCTTTGTCAGTCTCACACCTGTCTTTGTAGGTTATTCTGAGATCCAGTTTCCAAACACTGTGTTGGAAGTGTATTCATCTTAAATACAGTGAATTGCTCAGGTGAGCAATTTCCAGGGTTACAAGGACAAGATGGCCGGAGTTCTTTTATTTTGGGGAGGAACTGAAAGGTTAGATTCTGGTTCTCCTGCCTCCTTGGTTTTTCAGCTGAGAATTCGAGCAGTCTCATCTTCTGGGTGCTTGACGTTCTTTATCCTATGTGGTCAAACACAAATTATTGCTCTGACTAATGTTGTTGTTTAAAACTGATTTTTTTCATCTTCTCCACTTGCCCACTTCTCACCTTCTGGGGTGCTGGTTCTCATGAACCCCTGGGGGTGTGTCTGTAGGAGGGTGGATGGAGGGAACAGCTGTGCTTTGTTCATTTCCCTTTGAGATGACAATTCCAATACTGTCATTCTGCCCTCCTCACCTCTGCTATTGCCCTGGTTTGCTGTGTGACAGTTAGTTCTGCCCATGGGGTTCATGTCCCTCCTAGAATGAAGGGGTTTTGACCACTATAGTCCATTTCATCTCCAAAAGCCTGTGTTTGCACAGGAGCGAGCCATTTTCAGAGTAGCAGGTGACTTGGGTGCCCAGTGCTGTCACAGAGTTGAGACTCCTTGGCCCTCCTTCCCCAGCCTTCAGCTCAACCATCCCACCCTCCTTCATTCAGCTCTGTCTCTCATCTGAGCAGTGAAGGCAAGTCCTAAAGATGACAATGGGTTTGGATCCATGAAAGATAGTCCTCTAGGAAGTTGGTTCTCCGAGAGTGGTCCAGGACCAACAACATCTCATCATCTGAGAATGTGTCAGCAATGCAAATTCTTGGATGCCACCCAGACCTACTGAGTAAGACACGGTGGGGATGGGTCCTGGCAGTCAGAGTTTTAACAAGCCCCCTTGGTGACTGGAATGCAGGCTCAAGTCCCAAGCCCACTGCTCTGGGCTGAATCTGCCAAGCTCAGCAGGAGAACACAGACATACCCTAAGTCACCTTTGGTCCTATTGCATACTGGAAAAGAAGAGGGACAGGATCTTTTGTCCTCCTATGGGTGGGACAGGGAGCTAGATCTGGCTGGAGAGGCCTGACATCTTCTAAAAGCATTCAGGTTCTTAACAGTCTTTTTTTTTTTTCTCTTCTGGAAAATGGTCTTCTCTCCCCTCTGGATATGGCAGCAAGATTGTTTGGATTTGTGAAAATGTCTCCCTAAGAGCAAGAATGCAAGTAGATCATCAAATAAAGAAAATGTGGTTTTCAGTTGGGCCACACAATTAAACATTAAAGGGTGGCTTAGCAGTTAATAGTAATTATTATTCCTCTAACATGTATTATCTCAGAAACCACAAGGCATGGCTGAGTTGAAAGGAATTTAGGAGCAGAAGAAGGCATGGATTGTAACCCCACGGTCAAGTTCAATGCTGAGGCCTCCTGACTGCTCTTTCTGCTAATGAACAGAGATATGCCAGGGACATCCCTCCCTTCATACAGTTAAAGGACCCTCTCACAGGAATGGACTCTAGAAGCAGCTGAATGTTAGATCCTTAATGCGTCATGTTAAAGTTTGCCTGCAGATGCCTCAGTACTCAGTACTGCTAAAAACAAAACAAAACAAGATGACAAACAAACAGAGAAAGTCTTACAAAGCTAAACATAGTCTTACCATACAATCCAGCAGTTGTGCTCCTGGATTTGAAAACTCGTGCCTGGCTCACAAATGTTCACAGCAGCTTTATTCACGATCACCCAAACTGGAAGCAGTGTCCTTTACTAGGTGATGTCCTTTAATAGGTGAGTGGATCAAGAAACATGAATGCATAGATACAACAGAACAAGCATACTTACAGTGGAACAAGAAATGAGCTCCGGAGCCGTGCAAAAGCATGGGTGAATTTTAAATGCACATTGCTAAGTGGAAGGAGCTAGTCGAAAAAGGCTACATACTGTGTGATTCCATTTTTATGAAATTCTGGAAAAGGCAAAAATATGGATGGTACAACAACAACAACAACACCCAAACTAGTACTTTCCAAAGGTTCCAGAGGGGCAGAGTGTTAAATAGGTGATGCACGGAATTTTCTAGGGCAACAGAACAATTCTGTTCGATACTGTAATGGTGTATACATAACACAAGGCACTTGTCAAAAGCCATCAAACTTTACAGCCCAGAGAGCAAACCTAATGTATGCAGGTAAAAAAAATTATTAAGGAGGTTGGGAGATCCCAGGATGAAATGCAGAGTAATGAAAAAATCTAACTGTGTTGCAAATGTATAAACAACCTCTCTGAAGGGATAGGAGGAAGAGGGCTGGACCTAAGTCACACTGGAGATGCGTCTGTAAGACTAAGGCATAAGCAGCTGTATGTAATTGTACTCCAGATAAAGTCGTTTCCCTAGGGGGAGGGGCTAACAGTTCTGATACAGCTCTGTGTGTATCCTAGAACCGAACAATTAAGTAAATGGATGGCGGATGGTGGCAGCCTGGTTTCTCACTGTTGGAATGAACTTTACAAATAAGCATCAGGTGGAGGCTAGAACCATCCATGGTGTAAAGGATTAGAGTTGGAAATATCAGTGTAAACTCATATTTAGTTTAATATTGATACAGATGATTACATATAGAAACATGAAATACACACATGTATGTGTCTATATACATGTGTGTGAAAATGTGGGTTAGTATACACATATATATTTCCTTGCTCTGTCAACTGAGAGGGCTTAGAATGAACAATGGCCCAGTAGCTACAAACACGCCTAGTGCCAGGATCTTTGTTACTAGTACTGCTCTTCTGTAAAAAGAACCAGGGCTCCTTGGAGAAATGGCTGGTTGTAGGGCCAAGGCAGGCAATGGCCAAGATGAGCCTGGAGCATCTGTAGTGCCAGAAAGGAAGGAAATGCTTAAAACACAGACAGATAAAATAAAACAAAACCCAAAACACACATATGCACAATGATGAAGGTTATGAGAAAGAAACATGGGAATCAAATGAAAGAGCTCTCAACGGCCAAAGCTGAAACAATTTGAGCAAAAAAATAAATAACGTAGTGTTGGATGATAACCCAAAGCATAAAATATTCATGAGTCTGTACTGATGTAAATAAATGATTGAATAAATAAATAAGGGAGAATAGACAACTCTCTGTGCAGAAGAATTTCAAATGATTTTTATAGACACTCTGCCCTCAAGGAGATGGAACCTAGTAACTTCCTTCCAAAGAGCACAGTAAGGAAAGGAAGAGAAAGGAAGGACTGTATAGTGGAGCTCCCTGATGAATCCTATCTAGGCCAGGTGGTCAAGGTCAACATCAACAGTGACGTCACATTGAAAGCATCTATCCTTAATATGATATGATGAGGATAGCATGTGACCTGTGTGGTCTTTCCCCAAACTCATAGCCCCAGTCTAATCATGAGAAAACCATCAGACATGAGGTACATTCTACAACATAGCTGTCCAGTACTCCTCAAAATGGTCAAGGTCATGAAAAAAACAAGGTAGGTCTGAAAACTGTCACAGCCAAAAAACACACAAGGAGATGTGGTTACTAAATGTAATGTGGTTTCCTGGCTGGGATCCTGGAACAGAGTGGACACGAGGAAAAAACAAAGGAAATCTGAAAACTGTATGGACTTTATTTAGTAGTAATACAATATATCAATATTGATTCATTAATCATGGCAAATGTATCACAGTAATGTAAGATGTTAATTACAAGGGAAACTGGGTGTGGGGTATGGGGAAACTCGCTGTACAGCTTTTTGGGAAACTGAAAACAATTTTAAAATGAAAAGTTTACTAACAAAGACCAGAGAAGATTCTTGATCCTTGAGATTAAGGTCAAGATCAAGGACATTGATAGAGGTCATAATAAAATACTGATGACAGATTCAATATGGACCTGGCTGCAAGAGATAAGTAATGAAGTGAGTATGAGATATTTTACATTCAGATGAATGTGTCAGCTCCCATCAGGTCCAGGAAAGCAACATCTCATCGGTCTGTTTCATCATGATCCCAGCAGGTGAGGGAGGTGGGGGTACTTGGGGGTGGGGGACGAGCTATGATTTTAAATAGAGAAGCCAGAGAATCTCGCACTAAGAAGGTGATGTTTACACAGAGATCTACAGAAGAGTGGAAACGAGCCAGGTATTTTTGTTGGGGGTGTAGTGAGCTTGCTACCATGGAAATAACATCTTTGTTCATCTAATGAGGCCAGAGGAATAAAAGGTAATACTGGACTTAACAATTGAGAAGCATTCTGCTGCCTGGAAATGACCATAATGGCAATAGAATTTAGTGAAGGAAAAAGTCAGTGGGGGTTGGGCAAGTTAAACAAGGCTCTGGGGAGGTGGGCTGAGTTGGCACAGGTCTGGAAGAAAGGGGTGGAGGTGGGGAGGAGTGAGCTGCATGTGAGGATGTCATAAAATGCAGCGAGACGTAGCTGCTGCAGCAAACCTCAAATGGGGGCGGGGGGCGGGGGGGGGGGGCTGAAACAGCAGAAGGTCACTGTCTCACAGCCCTGCAGGCTGGAAATCCAAAAATCAAGGTGTTGGCAGGTTTGTTTCCTTTTGAGGGTGGACAGGAATCTTCTGTCAGAAACCCCAGCCCGATTCCCCTTTCTCCCATTGGGAGACACACTCAAGGGCCCAGCGGTGAGGAGAGCACAACCTAGCCTGGAATCTGGCCCCTCTGTGACCAAACACGTGACCCTGAGCAAAGCAACAGTGCTGGCCGTTCTCCTAGAAAGGGGAAATCTTCCAGAAGGCTAACTTCGGGGAGAGGAACTGGGACTGTGCGCCCCCATTTACTGCTACCCTTGAACCTTGCACCAGGCAGCTCTTGCTTGTGGCAAGAGGCTGATGCAGCAAATATTAGTGCCTCGGTGTGGGGTACCCCCTGCAGCATTAGCCCAGGCCACAGGCTCCATGCAAATAGTTTTGCATTGGGTGTTTGCAGGCAGGAACGTGGGCAATCTCATTTGGTTATGTCACGTCTGCGCCCCTGATTAATCCCAGCTCTCTTTTTGCGTTCCTGCTTTCCCTTTAACCCTCACCATTTCCTGCTTTGGGGCGTCCTTGCTATGACATTGGGTGGGTTCTGTCATCTGTCACAATGCTGTTGTTTCATACAAATAAGCAGAGAAGGAGGGGGATCCCGAGGAGGGAGGTGGTAGCACCTCAGAAACTTCCCAAGTCTTCAGATTTCAAAAAAAGGAAACAAAACCCCACAATAAATAGAGAGTTGAAGGCCCTGGAGGACCACGGTTCGGTCCTCTGAATTGTTCCTGTGGATTCGTGGAGGCCAGGTGCTGCTGTGGGTGATTCTGCTCGTAGAGTGATACTGCTCCTTCTGATGTCAGCCACAGTGATTCCTTTCCAATGCCGCTGCTGCTTCTGAAGGTCGTTCCTCGTTCCTTGGTCTGCCACGGGGCCTTGTCCCTCGCTGCCTCCCACCCTCACTCACAGGGTTTCAGCCCTGTTGCTCTTCCCCACCTGTGCCTCTGCCTTCTGCATTCGCCTGTGCTGCTCCTGCTCTCAGGAATGCCGTTCCCCACAAAGCCCCAAGGTTCACCCTGTTTTCAGTCAGGGGCCTGTTCCAATGCTCTCTCCTGAGTGAGGTCATCCCCGCCCACTCTGTCTAGGAGAGCATCTCACCAGTTCACCTTCCCTCATCCTCCCTGTCCTGCTTTTTCTCAGTTTTTGGTGCCACGGAAATTATTTCCCTCTCCCTCTCCGTGTTGTCTGTGTTTCCTGCCAGCAACCTGCCCCACTGGTCACCGCCTTTGCTGCCTGATCACATGTGAGTTCATGGCCCAGAGGAGGCATGCCATGCGGGACTGAGTAAAGGGACAGCTGGAACAGGCTTTACTGTTTGTGGGGGTTTTCACAAGGACTATGTCATTTGTCCCTCACAGCGGTCCTGTGGGGTGTGCAGGACAGGAAAATTAGGGCTGTTGTATAGATGAGAAGGTAGGTAGAAAGTCTCTTGGTTCTTGAGGGTCAGACGACCCCAGGTTTGAATCGGAGAGCTGTCCAACCTTAGAGAAATTATGTGACCTACCTGAAAGGCAGGGACAGTCCTAGTTTGGGTGAATTCCTGAGATCTGGAGTGTGAGATGCTAGCACCTTGCTGACCTGCCATAAGTCCTCCCTAGTAGGAGATGTTACAGTGATTGCTGCTGCTGTCATCGGTGCTCTCGTGACCTGTGTCTTGCAGCTGTGGAGGCAGAGCTGGTGTGAAATGTTGGCCCCCCTGCCTCCAGCCCACGGAGGATCCCCATGGAGAGTCCTCTGTGTAGAGTGGAGTGAGCTCTGAGTGAGCCAGGAGTCTGGGCACATGGACTCCTGAGCCTTACCCGTATGTATTTCACCTTATTCTTCAGTTTTTACACAGGTACTTTCCAAAACTCCGCAGCCAATGTTTTAGAAAACCACCATGTTGTATATGAATAGGATTTGGAACAGTTTTCTGGGGTTTCATTGTACATTGGTGTAAACAACTTTTTCCAGAAGAATGTATCTTCAACTCTTACAATAAATGTCATCCAGGAAATGAGGTCTGATCCTGAGAGCTATGCTTAGAGGGAACCCCCCATGAAAGGGGGACACCTCAAATGGGATGTTCCCACAGTAGCCCAGGAGTGGTTTGGGTAGGCTATGCTGTGCTCTAATGTTACGGTAGCGTTGGTTTATCCACTTACTCAGTACATGCCTATTGTGTGCTTATTACATGTTAAGCATTAGGCTTTTTAGCAGAGAACCGAAGAAACAAATTTGGTGTCCTTATGAGGTGTACTTCTAGTAAAGAAGACAGGTAATAAATAAATTTGTGCTATTCATATCCGACAGTGAGATGTGCTAGGGAGAGAAACAATAAAGCAGGGGGAGAAGACAGATGAGAAACTGTAGGGTTGTCTCAGGCACAGTGGCCAGGAGTCTCCCGGGAGGGGCACAGGAGAGCAGAAGCTAAATTAAGTCTGCCATCAGTGTGTGCGCAGGAAGAATGTTCCAGACAGAGCAGACGGGAGAGTCCCTGAAGCAGGAACGGTGTTAGCTTGTTCAAGAAACAGCCAGAAGGCCAGTGTGGCTGGTGTAGAGTAAAGGGGGTGAAAGCAGTGTGGGGATATGTTCGGTATAGCAGGCAGGGACCAGATCATGCAAGGTCTTAATGGCCCGAGAAAGGAGGCTGGAGACTACTGTCCTTTTAAAATGTATCTGTTCGCCCATTGTCTTCACAGGTTCTGCATTCCTAGAAAGAAGGGAACATGGCTTCTTTGTTTTTACATTTTTGGTTCTAGTGTCCTCCAGGGACAGCAGGAGGGCTCCATCAATATGAGTTCAGTGGTCTCTCTGCTTCAGAGTTAAGATCCAAGTGGGAATAACTGCTCTCTGGTCTATTTCCTCTTGGCCGTGAGCTCTGAGGAGGGGCGTGGCAGCCGTCCACAGAAGAATCCAGAATGCCTTTAGGATACAGCTAGCACGGCAGAGTCTCACACCATTTCTGCCCATTTTTCACTGTCCTCTCCTTGGAACTCTGGCAGTCCTGTCGGCATGCCCGGTGTCCTGCGAGGGGGTATGTCTGTGGGGCCTTGGGGACAGAGTCCCGTGGGGGGAGGATGCATAATGACAACAGTCCTACTTTGTATGTGACCGCAGTTTTTAGAGGATTCCTGCTGACGTCGTCTCACTGGATCCCAACTGTGCGCGCGCGCGCGTGTGTGTGTGTGTGTAAAGGGATAAGTGATAGTGAAATTCAGGAACAACGTGTGCCCAGGGCCACAGCTTGCACAATACAACCTGAACGATGGCTGAGAAGTCCCAGTCCACTTAAAGCATTTTACTTCTTGATTCCTTGAAGGCCCTTTGGAAGCCAGATGGATGGGACAGGGAAATAAATGGTCATTTCCCTGGAGGCCCAGGGTGGGGATGGGATGTAGTAGGGAAGAGATGGTGGATTTCTCTCCTGAGTGACTCAAACAGCCAGCTAGTCTCAGCCTCTGACCAGAAACTGAAATTTATTTCTCACTGGCTGGAAGAGAGAGCTATTTCAAAATCTTCCTCCATTACAAAACTCCCCTTGGGAGTGTGGTTGGCTAAAGCTGCCACAATCTTGGTTTCTCTGTCTTTTATGCGTCTAGAGTTTCATCCTAAAAACGAGGGTTTGGGTTCTGCAGGACAGGCTCAGGGTTCCTGCCACCCCCATAGCCGACAGCTGGCGGTCTGGGAGCGGGGGCCAATGCGGCTGGGCTCGGCAGACCCCGTCTCCATGCTGCGCGTGTGTGTGAATATTCACCCTGAGCAGAGAAGCCAGAAAAAGCAAACCTCTGGCAAAAGTGTGGGCTTGTTTGTTTGTCATATTTTTATTTTTTGTTTTTGTTTTGCTTTGCATAACTTCCTTGATAGAACGCTCCATTTTTAACCACAAGTAACTATATTCGAGTCCGAAGAAGTTAAGGAACGTTGGAGTGAAGTAGCCAAACCACTCACACGGGGAGGCACTGCCATCGACTGCCTCCTTTTTTGAATTCCCGACCAATGTTCGTGTGCCCGTGTTAGCGCGACGCCTGGCCCTGCCTCCCGTGCTTTGCAGCGTTTATCGCCATCTGAAGCTACTACAAGTTTATGTTGGTTGTTTATGTTTGTTGCCCTCCCCGTGCCCGTTAGAATGTACATTCCCGAATGACAGGGAGGTTTCATTTAAATTTTTTGTTTTATGCTTTATTTCCAGTAACCTAGAAGAGAACCTCTCCAAAGCATGCACTCACTATTTCGTGAACGCGCAAACGAGTGAGCAATTGCTAGTAGCCAGGGACTGACCTGTGCACGTCAAGGAATCATCTTACGTTTTTTTTCTCTCCAAACTGCATCACGCAGACATGGTTATTATCTCAAGTTTTTGGATGAGGAAACTGAGGCTGAGGCAGGAAGAAGTGGAGGGGATTTGAAGGCTGGTAGCAGAACTGGAAGCTGGCTGAGGCACGTGACCCTGAAAATGGCGCCTTAGCCCCCTCGGCCACCTCACACACCTCATCCTGGTCCGGCCCTCTCTGGCTGACCACCTGCAGAACCCGAGCCCTTCTTCACAGCGCAGTACTGTCTCTCTTGTTGTGATCGTGCACCCACACACTCACACGCAATTATGTGTTCACACTCACATATGTGCACACTAATGCGCTCACACTCGTGCCCATACAGCCATGTGCTCACGCATGCACAACACAGCCACCTCCACTCACCCCCAAACACACTCTCACACTCACATACACATGTAAATACATTTGCACACCTACACACATGCACACCGACTTCAGCAGCAATCATGGCATTCTGATCCTGAGATTGCTCTTTCCTGAGAGCCAAGAAATGGGCTTGGATCAGCTAACTCCCAAATTCGCATCATAAGCAAGAAAAATGACTCCCTCGGGTCTTCTGGCTTTAGGAAGAAGAAAACCTTCAATGTGTTGTCTCCAGGGTTTCCCAGGGCTGGATGCCTTAACGACCACCCGGGGGCTCCGTAACAAAACCGATTTCCAGGCCCCAGCCCAGGGGAGTTGGATTCAAGGTTCCGGGAGGGGATCTGGAGATTGGATTTCTAATAGGCTCCCCCAAGTGCTTGTGATGCAACCGGTCTGTGGGCCAGCCAGCAATGGGAAGCTGCTGAATCAAGCTGCAGGGTGTGTCCCTAAGGATGGAGCAGGACTGCGGCCTCCGGGGGGAATCCTGCTGAGTTCTGTTTATCGCCAAAGCCACAGGGCACCCATGGTAGGCATGGCTGTCAGGATAGGTGTGGCCCAATCACCTTTTAGCGCCAGAGTTTTATTCACACTGGAAGGTCCTCCACAACTCTTTGTGGAAGTTGTTTACCATCAGGGGAGAGGGCAGCAGGAAATTCTGAATCATTGCCAGCTCTGTAATTAACGCACTGTGTCTCCAAATTTTGCATAGACCTGGGGAGCCTAAAAATCTATCCAGGTCTGAGCCCACCGGCCCCCCCAATCTGACCTAACAGGTGTGGGCTGGGCCCACATCGGGAAACTCTGAAACTGCCCAGGGGGTTCCCACTTACTGCTAAGGTGGAGCGCCGCTCTCCTAGACCAGGGGCCGGCAAATATTTTCTGTAAAGGGCCAGGTTTTGAGGGTCACTGGGTCTCTGTCACCATTACTGAACTCCAGCATTGTGTTCCAAAAGCAGCCGCAGCCAATCTGTAAACAAGTGGGCGTGGCTTTATTCCAATAAATCTTAATTTATAAATACAGGTAGTGAGCCACACTTGGCCCATGGGCTGTTGTTTGCCAATTCCTGTTTTAGACCATTCCAGACTTCTAAAATGTGTGGTCAAAAATGCCCCAGGATGTTTAAAATGCAAATTTCCTGGCCCCCCTAGGCAGTCTTGTCCTAAGTCTGAGTGAAGGCCTTCGAGTCTGTATTGATCAGAAGCATCCCAGAATCAGGGGCTAATCTGATCTTGGGGGACAGTGAAACACACTGAGGAATATCTGACAATCATTTAGCCAATCCGTCCAGGCCCCACCCTGCTCAGGCTCCGCCTCGAGAGATGTGTTGGATCCCCTGGGCTGGGCTGCCTTCTTCCTCCTTTCTGTGCTGTGTCTTTTTGTCTCTTTAAGTCCTTCTAAGACATTGGTTATGATCTCACAGAGGATTGAGGGAAGAGTGGGTGCCAGGCCTTGGCCAGGGAGGGTGGGCGGTCAATGGAGAGGCTGCCTGTGGAGACAGTGTTGATGTGACTCTTGCTGAGACTGTTCCAGGGGTACTTTTCGGAACTCCCCTCGCCCACCCTCCATAGGCACAGCCCTGCCTCCTGCTAATCCCAGATCTCCGTGCCTCTGCACCTTGGTGGTTGTTGCTTTGTTTTCACAGGTGAGGTGATGGGGACTCTTCCAACTTTCTGTTTCGTGATGAGATTCTTATCTCCCTGGCCCTCTCCACGCTCCCGGGTGATGGCCCTGCAGAGGCTTCAGCTTCTGCTCAGTGGTTCTTAATTAAATTTGAAGTCGACTTAAACAGAGGGCTTTGGGAGCTTGGTGGGCTGGGGGCCAAGGGCCTGAGGAACTGCCACGGAATAGCACCACCTCCCACACTCCTGATCCCTGGGACATGTGGACAGATTATGGAGAAATCCCTGTGCAATGAGATTAGGTTAGCCCTTTAGTCTGGGCTCTGGGCTTCAGAAGCACGCATGGATTGGGGGAGAGGACCCAGCTTGGCGTGCTGAATGTGTGGAGCTAGGTGTTATCTGGGGCGGTTGGAATCAGGACCCCCCAGAACTCTCTGTTCAAGTTCTGAGGCATGCTTTCTCCCTGCCAACTGTGTCCCCACAACCTTTGTTAGAGGATTTCCCTTGAAAGTGATCAAAGTAACCGAGCCATGCAGAATACAATGTTTGGGGTTGAAAGGGAGAGTATGGGGTGCAGAGGTGGGGGGTGGTGCCTGGCTCCAGCAGTTGGAGGCTGATTCCAGGTCAGCCCCCACTACCGTGCATCTCAGTAGGTGAGCATCTTTTGGTAGCTCCAGTTGCATAGTACAGCAGGTGCTAGGGACTATTTGTTATCTGTTGTGCACCCAGAAAGCAGTGGGAGTTATGCATATGTACAGAGGTAGATAATACCCAACATTTATTAGACACGCATATGTTTTACATAAGCGCTCCTGTTTAATCACTGAAATAACACTGAGACCTACCATTATCTCCACCGTAAGATGAGGAAACTAAGGCACGGAGAGGTTAAGTAATTTGCTCAAGGTCATACAGGTGGTAAGTGATGAAATAAGTGTTAGATCCCGGGTTGACCTGGTGCCAAAAGAACTTAAAAAAAGTAGGAAGGTGACAGGATACACCCCCTTGTCACAACTGGAAAATATTTGGCAGGTAACCCCAGAGCAAAAGCAGCGTTGCGTGGTCCGCTGTGCAGGGCGTTCAATCTGAGAGCAGGTTTTTAGGGCGACTGAGTTGAGAAATGGAGTTAGTGACCAGACCTCTGAATTCTTCATGGTCACTTTCTGCAGGGGCAATGGGCCAGCTTGCCCATGTCACCTGAGGGTCAGATGCAGCGGGAAAAAGAGTCGTTTCCAAACACAATGGCAAATGAGGACAGTTGTGGGACCACCAGGTTCAATGACCAACTCTGAGCAGAATTGAGAGAGCTTCTTTCTCCCCCTCCTCAGGGACACTGGTCTCTTCTTTCAGGGTCTCATGTGACCTTCAGGATCCCTCTCCCTCAAGCCTCTGTCTCGCTTCTTTCCCAAAGGAAGGAGAGTGGGTGTTATGGGTTGAATTGTATCCCCCCAAGTTCACATGTTGAAGTCCCAACTCCCAATATCTCAGAATGTAACCTTGCTTGGAGATGGGGGTCTTTGCAGAGGTGATCAACTTACAATGAAGTCATATGGGTGGGTGCTAATTCCATATGACTGGTGTCCTTATAAAAAGGGGAAATTTGGACATAGAGACACACACAGAGGGAAGGCGAAGTGAAGAGACACAGGGAGACAACAGCTGCTGACAAGCCAAGGAGAGAGGCCTGGACCAGATCACAGTCTCAGAAGGAACGGACCCTGCCAACACCTTCATTTTGGACTCCAGCCTGCAGAACTCTGAGATGATAAATTTCTGTTGTTTAGCCACTCTGTCTGAGGCCCTTTGTTCGCCAGCCCTAGCAAACTAATGTGTAAGTAATGTATACCCCAGAATGAATCAGGTTACAACAGTTCCAGGAGCGCTTCAAACTTAAAAGAGTAGAAAAAGTAAGAAAAATCATCTTCAAGGATGGCATTTGGGGCACTCCGACACTTGGGAGCAAATGTTGGGGGGACAGCCAATCTCTCTCTCTGCAGGGAGCACACACTGTTTCACTTACGCCCCCCACAGGGCCAAGGAGGTCCCTGTCTCAGCCTTGCGGGGCTCAGCCCCCTCCAGGAACATTTTCCTCCACGTGCTTCCCTCTCTGAGACCTTGGTGTCTGTTTAGCTGCTTAGTTTGGTTTCTTGGAAACTGAGCGATGCTAGCACCACCACCCGGAGCAAGCAGGGCTCCCTGGAGCTGTGATTTCTGGAAACAGAATATTCCTGGTTTCCAGAAGGTAAAAATGTTCCCTGGGGTCATTTTTGCTTAGCAGCCAGCATGTGCGTCCAGGCTTCATTTTGGTTTCACCCTGTAATTCCACAGCCTGGTGTGCTCAGCGTCCTGCCTGCAGAAACACCGCACATTTCAGAGAAGGGGGTGAGTGATAGCCTGGGCGAGGCTTGGGAAAGCTTTGCTGGGTCTTTTTACTCATGTTTTCTCTGGGACAAGCCCAGGTCATCCATTTGGTGCCAACTGATTGAGCCTGCCCCCTGGGCCAGGTGCTGGGGATGATCAGGAAAGAGGCTGACACTCCTGTCGACCAGGAGCTCCCAGGCTGCAAGGGCAAAGCCACAGTGCACACGTGTTTTCCGACCTGATGGTGGTTCTGATGCTGTTGGCTGTGGTCCTTCCTGTGTTCATTCTCACCAATCGTAGATGATAAAAATTGAGGGCACAGTGATCCTGCTGGCGTCCTTCTCCCCAGAGGCTTTTCCCGTTCGGGGTATCAAACTGTACTGTGCATGATGATCACGTGGGGAAGTCATGAAAATGCAGACTCCTTGGCCAGGTAGAGGGTCTAGATTAGTGAGCCAGGGGAAGGCCCCAAAATGTGCATTTTTAACAAGAACCTCTAGCGACTGTGGTTGTGGAAATTTGGGCACAATTTGAGAATACAAACCCTAGGATCAGGGGCCACTTACTATTTTCTTGGGTATTCCCACAAAATAAAACTGGAAGCAGAACATTGTGACAAGTGAAACTGGCAAAAATCAAGGAGAGATAAAATGATTTTGGTGAAATTAGCAAGTCAATGAAATGTTGGTTGAATTGAATTGGATTCTTGCTACCATAGGTGTTTTGTTTTTTTTTTTAATTTTAAGCATGTATTTTTTAGGTGAGTTTGAGTTCACACCAACATTGAGAGGAAGATACAGAGGATTCCTATATACCCTCTGCCCCCACACATGCACAGCCTCCCCCTCTGTCAAGATCTCCACCAGGGTGGGGCATTTGTAACAACTGATGAACCTACGTCGACACGTCATATTGCCAAAGGTCATAGTGCACATTAGGGTTCACTCTTGGTGCCTCCTCTGGGTTTGGACAAGTGGGGAATGGTATGTGTCCACCACTAAGTATCAGACAGAGTAATTCCCTTGCCCTGGAAATCCTCTGTTCGGTCTGTTCATCTCTCCCTCCCCTGAACCCCTGGCAACTACCGATCCTTTACTGTCTTTATAGTTTTGCCTTTTCCAGAATGTCATATAGACAGAGTCATGCAGCATGTAGCCTTTTCAGATTGGCTTCTTTCACTTACTAGTAGGCATTTAAATTTCCTCCATGGCTTTTCACGGCCTGACAGCTCATTTCTTCTTAGTGTTCACTACTATTCTATTGGCTGGAGGGGCCATAGACTGTTCATCCCATTGTTTGCTTGTACAAGGCACTGAGGTGGATGGTGCAGTGTTTACATCAGCTGTGGGTCTCTTTCTCTTTCAGTTAAAAAAAATATGTAGCCAAAAGATTCACAAGTCTTATGGTATTTGATGAAAAAACTTTTCATCGCAGATATGCATCAGAACATTAATTTGGTTTTCTTTGATTTTCTTCAGATTGAGGGCTTATCAATTACAGATCCTGGGTTCTAACCTGAAACAAGACAATGAGGTGGGTGGATGGTGACAGTGGTCACCTCTGTGTCCATCACGCCACCCACAGGTGACAACGTGGTGGAGACCCACAGTAAGGTCAGTGTCCCTCCTCTGGGGCTGGCCTCTGGAGGGTTCATGCACCAGACCTTCTGCCCTGTTCTCATTGTCTCAGTCATACCCACCAGCTGGGGAGCTGTGTGTCATAGATGCCTTGCCCTCTCTGGGTCTTGCTTTGCTTATTTGAAAATCAGTGGTTTCTAAGATCTCCTTTCATTTGGACATTATAGGTATGGCCATTACAGGTATGGCCCTGCCAAAGACAGATTATCACCTTTGCCTCATCTTCCTCATCCAAACTGCCCTGGCCCATTGGTCAGTCCAGCATCAAGAACAGCAGGAGACACGGAATAAGCACTCAGTACATATCTGGAGGTGGTTCTTTGGTTCCCAGACTTGACCTGTCTGTATCTGGCATATTTCTGAAATATCTGAGTGGGTTAGAAAGAAGGCAGCTGGAGACAGTGATATGTTTTCCCTGAGGGACACCCCCTCCTTCCTTCAGCCCCATCCAGCTGCTGGCACAGTGGTCCCTGGACCTCGAGCCAGTTTTCCTCCCACTTCTTCTGACTCATATCTTTCATCATGCCTCAGGAGAGCAGCATCTGTCACTCCCTCCTCCTGGTGAACAGGAGGGCCTTGGACAGAATCTGAGCTACAACTCAGTACAGCCAGGACCAGGTAGAATCCTTGAACAATGAGCAAAGTTGGGAGGCCTGCCTCCAGCGGGCGGTCCTGTGCACATTTGGGTGAGGGAAATTGGGTGCTAGCGTTCTTAGTCACGTTCCTCCCTTCACTCTGAAACATTAAAAAGAGAAATGCATTATTGCCTGTTTTCCCTCTATCTTCTCTGAGTCATGATTCTGAAGGACACTAACGGTGATTTGCTTTGGAGGGAAGAACTCCGCATTTTTTGCCAGTAGTAAATGGCAGTGGGGGGCCCATGCAGGGCCAATGAGGAAGTTTAGACTGTCAGGACTCACCTTCTCCCACAACTCTGACCCCTTTCTGTGACATTTCCAGAGAAGATTTTTGCTGAAAAGCCAACCAGAGAAAGAACCCTCGACAGTGTGTTTGAGAGCGGAAAGCTTACTTTGCATGGGCCTTCCAGTGCATTCCTGGAATTACAGCTTGATTCTATAGTACTAAGTGGTTATTATAACGAAGCCAGTGTGCTCACTGCCAAGGTGATAAGAAAGACACCATGTGAACCACACAATCACAAGTTTTAGGAAAACCAAGGGTTTTTACTGGGTTTGAGAATAAGACGTGATGGTGAGAACAAAACATAGAGATCTTAGGCCATGGAGGCAAAGTCACAGATTCTTTGGGAGAGAGAGGAGGAAGAAAGAAATGAAGTAAAGGAGAGAGAAAGTCTTAGGACTGGTGGCTGAGAGAGCAGGAACTTAGAATGCACAGACACAAGGTCAAATAACCCTTTGCAAGGATTCTGGAATATATTAAACCAGCGTGACGTTGAAATGTATATTTCCCCAAACTCTGACTCATTTCAAAGTGTTTATGTAGCTCACTATGTCCCAGGCATTGTCCCAAGCCCTCTACATGTATTAACTCATTTAATTAAATTTCCATTGACTTTTACAGTTTCTAGATTTATGGAATTTTCACCTGGAGACTTTTAGCAAAGTCTGTGATCACTCCTCACCCAAAGAAGCTCTTGGAGTAGTGACAGATCATTCTAGATTCCAGCCTACACTTTCCCTGTTAGCACCTGCATCTCTGTGACCTGGCCTCTCCATCCTGGGAGTGTTTAACCCATTGTCTGCTTGACAGGACAAGAGCTAGTGAATGAGAAAGGGAGAGGGAGGTCAGGCTGGAGAATGGGGATAGGGTGGGGACAGGGGCATGGAGAAAGGACCGGAATCTGAAAGAGAGCTCAGAGAGAAGCTGCAGACAAATCAGTGGGGACAATTTTTCCTAAGATCTACCATCCAAACAGCAGGAGAGTTCTGTTCAAACCGGTGAGATGGCAACAGGCTTCTGATTCAGCCACTCCTCCCCCTTAGCTCCTCCTGAGCCAGTCCATCTCATGGCTCTGAGCACATGCTCCCTGGAACTCGGTAGGAGGTGCTGTCCAGAGAGGCAGAGATCAGATGCTTCGGAAGAGTTTGGAGCCCATTGGTGACTGAGACAAAGCCCAGTTTGGGAGGAAGTGAAGAACCCCTAAGGAGGCTCTGGGGAACAGCTTTAGGAGGTCCGTGTTCCACGTCGTCGTTGCACATGTGGGGATGGGTGCAGGGGTCCGAGGCAGGGTGGTAAGCTTCCTTTTCTTCCATAGTTCCCTTGTAAAGAGAGGCAAAACATCTGCTGAGAGTGTTAAATGACACAATTCATGCCAAGTGCCAATGCAGTGCCTAATATAAGTATTCAATAGATTCATTTTTAGGATTATACTTTGTTAAACAAAGTCTTCAGAGTCATAACAAAATTCACTACTCTTTTTTAAAAACTGAGTTCATTGCGGTGACCTTGGTGTGCAAAACCATGTGGGTTTCAAAGCATACCGCTCAATAAAACATCATCTGTACACTGCATCGTGTGCCCTTTGCCCAAAGCAAGATTCACTGCTCTTTGGCCCACTTACCAACAACACATGGTGAAACTGGCTTGAGAGAGCAGAAAACAGGTATCTTTTCTTAGTCCTGGCCTGGTACTTTCGGAGTCCTGGATCAGTGGGTCTGTGCTAGTTTGCCTGGCACATAAGCATGTACTGGTGACTTTGGGGAAGTAAGAAAAATCTAGTTTCAGGCTTGGTAATTTGAAAGAGAATTCACCAGGAAGGTGGTGGTACTTGCCCTTGGTCATTCCCAAATAATGGTTTGACAGTGACTTGGGGAGGGAATGGAAGAATTCCGGTTTAGATGTTTTTGAATTCTAAGACTGTTTGGTGTGTCTGGGGCATGGGGAGTGGAGTGGGAGGAGAAGGGGAATGCAGAGTTGGGAGGTAGATAGTGGGAGGATGCTGTCTATGAAGTCATCCAATGAAGTCAGTTCCTCGATTGCAAGCCCACCCTAAATTCTACTCAATGGTGTGAAACATTTCCTGATTCTTGCACTATAAGTGGTGACATGATAAAATTCTTTTTTCTTTTCTTGAAGCCATTTCTCTCTTACTACCCTCATCAGCCTGGCTTGGTTCCCAGGAGTCTTGTATGTCTACAGGCTTGAAGAAAGCAAAATATCTTAAAAGCTGGAAGACCAGACTAGCATCAGGGAGCACCCCTTCCTGCCTGGCTCCCTCATGCATGCCTGTTCTCCAGCCCCGGCCTGGCTTGTTGCTCAGTCATACACCCAAGAAGCTGTAGGCAGCAGGGGCTGAACTGGCCACCCCAGCTCCACCCTTCCATCTCCAGTGGACTGAGGCAACTGCTGATTCTTGCCAAGACCAACAGGAAACATCAGTTTCAGGAAATTTAAAGTCATAGGGGAAAGGGTCTGCTAAAGCAGCCATGGAGGGCACAGGGGGCCCATCTGCTCTCTGGGGTGCAGACCTAGCTGCTCCAGGAGCCACAGTTCAATGACCAGATGGGCAAAGGCAGGGCCTTCATTCCTGGGATGATGGGAAAACGGGGTGAAGGAGGCTCAAGGGGGTTAGTGCACAGTGAACACACCATGTATTTGCCAAATGATTTGATATCAACTATCCCGTACTTCAAATAACATGAACTCATGCATAGCAAAGAGTCTTCTACTTATAGACATCCCATATTAGTTATATAATCCAATTTGCAGGATAATTTTTCTCACCAAAACCCTTAATATATGGACCTGGCTGCATTTATTGATGCCACCCCCTTTTCTTTTCCTCCAGTGGCACACTTGGTTTCAGTTGTGTATATATAAGATTAAAAACTGGGGATGGCCTTTCCTCTTTTATTTCATTTATTCGTGCATTCACTCAACACAGTTTAAGAGCACTCACAACACCTGATCTAGCCTCTTGGAAAGGTGAAAAAAAGTGCTTCCTGCCTTGGAGGGAAGAGAGGAACAGAGAAATGACCCTAACAGAATGTGATGGAGCCCCCAGATCTTCCAGTGTGGTTGTGGGAGACTTCTCAGGGGAGGCAGTACCGGGGTAGCGACTGCCAAGACAGACAAGGGGCAGGGGAGATGAGGACTGGAGATACGCTATCTCATACACGTGGAAAGCCATGTGTGGAGGCAGTGAGGTAGTCAGAGCACAGGCTCTTCTGGGATGGTGACTAAGTACAGATGCCTGAAGGATCCAGGATGAGAGATGAGGCTGGCCATGAGTGAAGGGGCCAAGATCACAGAAAGTCTTACAGCTCCTGAAAAGAAGGGAATGTTTTATCCTCTCATCACTAAGGAGCCAATGAAGAACGTTAAGCTCATGGAGATGAGACCATTATTTTTGCAGGTTAGGAGGATGACTCTGGGATCACATGGAGGATGTGTTATAAGGGGAATTAGGCAGGAGGCAGGAAGGCCAGACAAGTGCATTTTCAAAATGTGAGGCAAGGAAGCTGGGACTAGTGGTAGGCAGGTGGTGATGGAAAGGGGACCAGTGACTTGAGAGATTTGGGGGAGGTGAGATGAACTGCACTTAATTTTTAAGAAGATTTTAATCATTTTTTACAGAGAGGGGAAGGGAAGGAGAAAGAAAGGGAGAGAAATATCAATGCACAAGAGAAACATCAATTGGCTGCCTCTTGCATGTGCCCCAACTGGGGACCTAACCCACCACCCAGGCATGTGCCCTGGCCGGGAATCAAACTGGCAACCTTTGGGTTCCCAGGTCAGTGCTCAACCCACTGAGCCACACCAGCTAGGGCTGGACTTACTTTTTAATTACATGTGAATATGAAAGAAAGGGGAACATTCAGCATGGTCTTTGGTTTTCTGACTTGGGCCAGTGGTGACTTGGACCACTGGTTTGTGGTTCTGTTCTCAGAGATAAGGAGATCAGGAAAGTGAGCAGTTGGGAGGGGTGGATGGTGAGAGGAGTTATTGACATGCTGAGTCTGAGATGCTTGTGGGAGGTCTAGGTTTAGATGGCCCGTAGGCAGCTGGCTCTGGAGTATGGAACCCAGGAGAAGAGACTGTCATTTAGAGGTCATTAGCATGTGGGTGGTGGCTTAAGCATTGGCATGGTTAAGTTACCCATGGGCAAGGATGTAGAGTGATAAGAGAAGTGAGTCTTGGGGAACACCAGTATTAAAGAAATGGGTATAGAAAGAGAAGTTCATGTTAGGGCTAAGGAAGAGCAGTAAGAGAAAAACGGAGGGAATTAGGAAATAATGGAGAGTGTCAGGAATGGAAATGGGGCACCAGTTAAAGAGGGAGGTCATGGATAATATTGTGATCATAACAGGAAGGGCAAAGAACGCCAGTGAAAAATCCTCATGTATTTGGGAATTAGAAGATCCTATGTGGTTTTAGAGAGAGCTGTTTTAGTACAGAGAGGGAGGGAAATGAATCCAATGAGCTGAAGGGCATTGAGAGGCGAGGAAGTAAATATCCTAAATGTGGGCTACCCTTAAGAAAAACTTGGTAATATATTAATGAAGACAGATAAATGATTGATAAATGGATGGATAGATACATAGATAGGTGATGGATAGATACAATAGTATTTAGAGAGGATGAGAAGCTAGTAGACTCTTAAGATAGAAAACACTTCAGTATGTTAGTAGACTGAGAGGAAGAAGTCAATGGTGAGGAAAATAAAAAATGCAGGAAATATTAGGGCCCATTATTTAAGGGAAATTATGGAAGTAAGGGGCATAGTTCATGGATTCACCTTGGTTAGAAGGGAAGGGACAATTTGTTTTAGAGACCTGGGGAAGGAAGTAGGAATGAAGGAAGGGTTGGGCACTGAGTGAGAAAGTTTACATATGATTGCCTCTTTTCTTTTTTTTTGGTGAAATAAGCAAGGACATCTTTATTAGGAAAGATAGCAGAAGGGGCTTAAAATTTGGCATTGCTGCTGAGGAAAATGGGGGATGGTGTTGATGAGAAGATTACAGGATGGTTGTTAAGCACTGAGGAAAGCATCCAAGACTGGCTGTGGGTACCTGGTGAGGTTCTGTGGGCAGTTCTCTGATGGTACACAGCCATCCAGATGTGGGAGCAAGCAAACCTTTGCAAGGCCTGGTCCAGAGTGGGGTAGGAAGTGGAAGGACAGTGTTGCTTCAGTTATTGACATGAGACCATGGCCAAGTGGGCTTATTTGGGAAGAAAATGACACTGGGAGGAAGGTGACAAACTGGGAGCAAAGGGAGGAGTCCAGAGTCTGGAGATCATGATGAGGTGAGAGAATGGGCAAAGGGAAAGAGCTGCAGGATGGGACATTGTGTCAGCGAACTCAGGTTATAAATGTCAGAGGTGGGACTATTTGCAGCAATGGCCAGTCCAAGATGCAGCCACAGAGTGCATTGGTAAAGAGCAAAGACAGTGGAAAAAGTGTTGAAATTGAGGTCAAGGAACCAGAAAGCCATAGAGTCTGCTGGACATTGACCACCTCTGGGACAGTCACAGGGTTGTCATGGGAAGAGGCCATAAGACCACAAGCAAAAGACTGAAGGACCCTAAAAACTCAAAGAGATAAGCCTCATAGTAGCGATGAGGGCCTCCCCAAATCTAATGGCAGAAGTCTTGATAAACATGATCTCTTGTACAAAGGGGTGAAGGGCAGGGAAGATCCGTCCGTTCTGTGTCATGGCCTGATTCTGCCAGGCCAGAGGACCTCTGCTGATTTTCATAGCGAAGGGGACAAACCTAGTTATTTCCAGCATACAGAGAAGTGGAAACTTCAATGAGAGTGTCTGGCTTGCCCAAAATGACACCACCGAAGTACTGCCCTCAGTCTGTCGCTCACCCCCTCCGTCCTCTCCACTTGGCTCCTCCTGTCGCATTTAACCTATTTCAGCAGAGTCAGGTCAACATGGGCCTCCTCGATGCACGCCCTCTGCAGATTTGGCATTTAGATTTGACAGAAGGATGTGGAGGGGAATTTTCCCACTTGGCAGAGTGATACGAAAATCAGGAGGGAATGTTTTTCCTGCACAGCAACAAGAGGTATCAAATCATGACTTCTTCTTTCTCCCTTCCAACTCTGTTGCTATTTATGCAGATGCAGCAGTGCCATAACAATACCTTCTGCTTGGAAAGGGCCTTCTCTCACTAAAACTAAAAAAAAAAAAAAAAAAATCCCTGTATTTTTCATTCCAGAAGGAAGCATGCTTGGTTCTCTTTCCACTTCCACTTTTTAAAAACGAATGGTCTACATATGCATTTACCTCCTTCCAATCTGACCCCTACCTAGGTGGGAGGTCCCTGGAGGTGGGAACTCTGTTGTGTCTTACTGATTTGAGAATCGGCTAAACTCTTCCACTCCTTAGCACGTGGCAAGTGTGTTTGTTGCACGAATAAAGTGTGTTTATTGAATGAATGGAGGAAACTCTTTTGTCCACCACTCTGAAGCAGATACTTTGAGGCTTGAATAACTGTGACAAGAACACATTATGCTGAGCCCTTTTCTCTCACGCATTGCCCCCCTGTGATAAAGGCAGCATGGATGGTAAAAAGAGAAAGAACCGGGTCCCAAGCACCTGGGATTAATCTTGGCTTTGCCACTAGCTGTGTAGCCTCAGGTAAATCATTGAACCTCTCTGACTCCAGGTTTCTTCAAGGAAATAATAACCTCCTTGTTTGATTATTAAGAGGATTAAATTTGACTACATGTGGCCAGGTAACTGAAATATAGAAATTGGTCAATTAAGAAAAGGCTCTTTCTTGACTCCCACCCACACAGACATCAATCTTCCCATCTTTTGATGTCAGGGCATGTTATCTCTGAGATGTTGAACTAATTAGGAAGCGGTTCCTAAAGCTGTGGGACAGCTTTTTCTTCTGCACAAAATTAGTCATGACCAGGACCTAGTACAAGCCATGCTCAGGTGCCCATGTAGGAGAATTGCAGCTGGGGAGAGAAGGCTCTCTATAAACCCTAGTCCATCCTGTCGCTAGGCAGCCTGGCCACAGAGGCTCTTTCCTGAAAGGCAGGGATGGGCATGGGATAGGAGGGAGGCACATGGCAATGGGGGTCAGGAGCCTCACATGTCAAGAAAAGAACATGGGACTTCTTTTGAGTATCCACCATGTTTCAGGCACGGGGCCAGTTGCTTTCTATATGTAACATCTTTCAGTTATCAACAACACCGCTTCAAGGAGTTGGAAAGTTGGAATCCTGAAGCAAAGAAGTTCCAGATACATCAGCTTTGAAACTACCTTTGAGTTTTAAAATATATGAGTGCAGATTGACTTGTTCAAAGTTGCTTTATTAAAGCAGAATTGAAGGGATCTGGAATCGCTGTAAGTGGACTGTTTCAGGACAGTGTCTGGATTAACAACAGACTGTAAGTCATAAGAAGTCAGGGATCCCCTCTGTTTGGCTCATCCTTGTACAGGGCTTGACAGATGATAGGTGTTTAATATAGGATTTGATGTTTGGAGCTGTGGTGGCCATTTTGTGACCATGAGGCAAAGTGAAGAAAATGAACTCACACTGGGTGTACCTTCAGACCTCTTGCTCTGTTGAATAATTAAATCTCATTTAAAAAAGTTATTCTTCACTGGCTTTTCTTTTCATGGCCAGAAACATCCTAACTGACCCAGTCTCTAAATACGAGCTTGGGCTAGTCATCTAACATTTCTGTGCCTTAGTTGGATGATCACTGTCATCCTCTTTAATGGAGTGACACCTTACGAGAAGGGTGGCAGACACCTGTTCCTTAAAGCTGAACTATAAATTTTGCTGGGACCCTTGGGCTGATCTCCCCCACTCGTAAGCAAATTCTTATTTCATGTAAGAGTTGGCTTCTCAGCAGTGTGGGTGGCAAATGATGAGCCTGGCAGTGTCATGTTTGGTTTGTCAGGGTGCCACGTGGAGCTGGAGACCAGGGCCATGTTATGTGATCTGAGCCATCTCTTCCTATTGACATGGTTCATGGCTCAGCTTTGGAGAGAAAGCATAGTTGACATTCCTCCCTCTCTTGCGGAATTCTATAAAGAAAGACACCTGAACTGGTCTACTAGGCATTTCCCCTTCCCTTTTCTATTGGATCTGCCCCTTCTCAAAACTAAAGTGGGGAAAGAGTGGGGCATTGGTGTATTCTGAGCTTCATTAACCATTGATTAGAGAAGACCGATTTGAATAAGCACTTAGGTGAGATAGTCTGGTGTGTGTGCATCTGTATTCAGGTAGGGAAGCAGTCTGACTTCTATTTATCCAACACATTAGCCTGACATGGGACTGGCTGCCTGGGCAGAGCTGTTCCATCCCAGTACCTGGGTGTCCCCATTCTTTCACCTGTACTGACCCAAATACCAAGGATAGAGATTAGACAAAGCTTGAGAGGCATCTGAGCCATGGCTGCTAGAAGGTGTATTGATATTGGACAAATGGGGGTCACACTTTCAGGTCATGGCCCCAGTTGGCTGAAGGCCACTGGGATCTAGAGAGAGGAGAGGAGTGGGCAGAGTGTTCGGGTGGGAGATACAGAGCCACAGCACCCACGGGCACAGCCAGGCTTGGGAGAAAAAGCACATGTAGGAAGTAAGAGGCAAAGCCCTCCCCAGGAACCAGCTGATGGAGTCAAGGGCGCCGGCTGGGGGCCTTAGTACAGACACACATGCACAGTGAACGAGCGCCAAGATGATAGCTTTAGCTTCATTGATTATCGATTATCACACGCTCTTTGCAGGGGAGGAGCTGGGCACCCACTTGAGAAACTTCTGCATTTCCTCTGTGCCTCACTGACATGAAGCTGCACAGTTGAGTCTCTAGTCCCGATTCAGGTCTGGGCCCAGTCCATTGTACCCAACGTCTTGGTCGTGAGAGACTCCCTAATTCACTTCCCCTTTGGCTGCTATGACACTTCGATATCTGTATTATGTCTCTTTACCTGGTCTTTTTTTTTTTTTTTTTTTTTAGGTCTTTGTTTTGCAACAACCTCCAGCTTACAGAAGAATTGTAAATACAGTACAAAGAACATTTTTCTTCATAAACTACTTGAGAGTAAGTTTTCAACACGATGCCCCACCCATGTAAAACTGTTAGTACGTAATTCAAAGAGCGTACTTCCTACATAGTACATGTGCAGACCTACATCCTACGTAGCTACGATCCAGCCCTCACAGCCCCAGCATTGGCACGCATTGCTTTCACTTAGCCAGGTCCCCTTCAAGTTTCTCAAATTGTTCCAATAATGGAGCCAGTTGTCACGGAGCTGTCACGTCTCTTTAAGCCACCTTTGAATCTGAACAGTTTCTCAGTCTTTCCTTGACTTTCATGGCATTGGAAATTTATTTTATTTTTTAATGGGTTTCCTTTTATATATATATATATATATTTATTTTCCTATTGGGTAGCTTCTTCTGAAATGCCTATTCTTGTCATTTGTTCATCTTTTTTCTTTCTTCCTCCCTCCCTCCCTCCCTCCCTCCCTTCCTCCCTTCCTTCCTTCCTTCCTTCCTTCCTTCCTTCCTTCCTTCCTTCCTTCCCTCCTTCCTTCCACATTTTTTTATTGAATTGATTGGGGTGACATTGGTTAAGAAAACCATACAGATTTCAAGTGTACAGCTCTATAACATATCATCTTCACACTGCATCATGCATTCACCACCCAAAGTCAAGTCTCTTTCCACCACCATTCATTCCCCCTTTGCCCTCTTCCTCCTTCCACCATTCCCCTTTCCTTCTGGCAATCACCATATTGTTGTCTGTGTCTTTTTCTTCTAATCCCTTCACCTTTCTCACCAAGCCCTCCCTGCCAAGACTCCTCCGCTCCGACAGCTGTCAGTCTGTTCTCTGTATGTATGAGTCTGTTTCTATTTTGTTCATCAGTTTATTTTGTTAACTGGATTCCACATATTCGTGAAATCGTATGGAATTTGTCTTTCTCTGACTGGCCTATTTCACTTAGCAAAATGTTCTCCAGGTCTATCCAGGCTGCTACAAATGGTAAGATTTCCTTCTTTTTTATGGCTTCATGTTATTCCATTGTATAAATGTACCACAGCTTTTTCTCCTCTCATCTACTGATGGGCACTTGGGCTGCTTCTAGATCTTGGCTATTGTAAATAATGCTGCAAGGAGCCTAGGGGTTAGGGGTGCATATATTCTTTCCAATCAGTGTTTCAGATTCCTTTGGATATATTCCCAGCAGTGGAATCACTGGGTCATAGGCAGTTCCATCCTGACATTGGCAATTTTAAGACTAGCCCAATAATTCCTAGAATATTGCTCAGTTTTAATTTGTCTGATGAGTGTTAGTGGTTATATTTAGGTGTTGCATGTTTGGTAAGCATGTCACCTGTGTTTTTCTAACATCCTGAAGTGTGATTCACAAGTCTGAGGTCTTAATTAAGGTGGGCCGACCAGACTTCTCCATCACAGAGCTACCCCCTTTCCCCGTGTAATTCATATTTGTCTTGTGTGGGAAAGCATTTTGAGACCATGCAAATATTCTGTTTCCCATCAAGTTGTTAATGTATTTTTATCAGTATAGACTCATGGATTCTTATTTTCATTAGTGAAACGATTACTTCATTAATATTTTTGCTCAAATTATTCCAGATCTGGCAAAGGGGGAGCTCCTTTAAGCTAACTTTGAGTCCTTTTGACATGTCTTCATCATTTTTGAGCACTTCTTTAATTTATGGAACAATATAATAATGGTCCAGGCTCGTCTTGTACTTTCCCTGCCCAGCCCTGAATTCAGCTATTTCCAAGGACCTCTGGCTTCCTTTGGGGGAGAACATTGTGTAGAAAGCAGATCTGGGAACTAAGTGTGCTCATCACTACTGGACAGTTTGCTGCTCCCAGCCCCTCCTAGTGGAATGTGTGTGTGTACGTATGTGGAGTGTGTACAACACACACACTCACATGGCATCCATATTTATTTTTGTATCTACCCATAGATTGAAAGCCATGAGTTTACATCTTCTCTGGTTTCATCCACTATCACAGGGCTCATTCTAGTTTGCTCCCTTCCTATATTGGTAATTTTGTAACAGTGGAAAATTTAGTTTCCATTATCCTTAGTATATAGGGACTGACAAAAGTAGGTTTACAGTTATGAATACACAAAAGAGTTTATTCTTGTATTATGTATTAATTATTGTATTATTTACTAGTTATTGTATTATTTATTCGTATTACAACTGTAAACCTACTTTGGTCTACCCCGTATTTTCCCATTTGACACTCCCTTTGTATGTAACTGAAATCTCATCACCTTTACCATCCTCTCCTCTTCATTCTGTACAGGCTCCAACACCTATGCTGGACCTCTCCCCATGTGCAGACACCCTCACCCTTAAGGCCTGACCCTTGACCCTGGGTCACCCTGGCTCATCTTTTGGTGATAGAAGGGGAAAGACCCAGGACAGAATCTTCTGCCAGCTTCCTTGTCCCAGCCAGTCTCTTTGCATCTTCTTCCCTTCTATGGCCACTTTCACAGGCTGAGCTCTTTGCCAGCCCTTTCCCCCCAAAGGTGCCTCCTACTCCTGGGACAAAATGCCTGGGAATCATGAGGCTCAGGATCAGTGACAGGGAAATCCAAGGCTACCTCTGTCCCTAGCCTGGCTTGTGTCATGCCTTGGGGCCACATCCCTTGTACTTCCTGGGACCAATCTCATCCTTCTCAGGTTTGGCAAAAAAGTAGGGCCCACTGCTCTGCGCACTGAGGACAGGCCCTGTTCCCCCCGCTGGTGGATTTGGAATTAGCCTGGAAAGCAAAGGGCCATCTGGCCCAGACACTGTTGCTATTTCTGCTTTGTGACACCACACGTCTCAGCACCCCCATCCCTCTCAGACACTGCCATCTCTTTCCCCCTGTATCAGGGCCCGTTGCTTATACTGTTGTTTGATGCATTTGGGGGAGGGGACAGAGAAGGTGCCACGTGGGCTGATGAGCAAGCAGGAGGGTCACAGAAAGAAGAAGTCAGGGTGCCGAAGAAAGTCCAGCTCTTTTACCCCTCAGTGTGTGCGGAGACAGATGGACGCTTTGAACATCAGGTTGGGATTTTTGTGCCTCCCCAGATCTCGCGTGGCTGGAACTTGACATGGAAAGATAAGCACTTAGCTTTCTTCTCTGAGTCATGGGAGAGGAGAACATGGCTCCTTAGAGGCTCCTAAAAGCCAGAGCCTGAGGACTCCTTAATGACAGATGGGCACAGAGAAGCACAGAGTAGTGACGTGTCCACCTCCGCTCCCTTCACATTTCTCTTTGGCTCCAAGATTCTTGATCGATGTGAATTCTTCCCCAGAGAGCACAGCGGCATGGTCATAACTTGTTAAATACCGTAATTAAAATAGTTCTCTTATTAACTTCGTGATAACGCCTTCTCCCCCTCCTCCTCAAAATTACATGTTAGCATTTTGTTAATTAAATTTCCAGTTCCAACAGAACTTCTCTGCTGCTGCCATGTGGTTTACAGGGGGCCTTCTTCCTGGGGGGGCGGTGAGGTGGCTCGGCAGGTCAGACGGGTTCTCATCTTTTGCTGGAAGTTTGAGAGAAGGAAACAGAAGAGATTGTCAACAGTCTATGCCTAAATAAGGTGGCCAGGTCTTGCAAAGAAAAATAAAGGGCACTAAGTTAAATTTGAATTTCAGATGCACAACCAATAATTTTTTAGTGTAAGTATGTCCCAAACATTGCATGGGACATATGTGTTCCAAAACCTCATTTGTTTGTCATGTCTCTGGATTTCAGACTTAGCAGAGCATCCTGGACTTTCTCTGGGAACCCTATGCCTACCTCAGACCCTTGGCTCACACCATCAGAGAAGAGAGGTTTTCCACTCTGCTTTCTACCTGTGTTGGTTCTTTAATTACCTCACTAGCACTGGAGGTTGTTTCTGTTGTTTTGGTCAGCTCCTTCAATCACACACTCTCAAGAGGCTTTACAGTCACATGTTTTATTAATACTGGCATGATGATTAATGTGGATCCATTGATCTCTTAATCATTCAAATAGTATCCATGATGTAGCAGGTGCTGTGCGAGGTGCTAGGGATACAAAAGTCAATGTAGATACAGAAAACAGACTGAGAGCTGTCGGTGGGGGGAGACCAGGGGGCTGGGTGGAAAAAGTGAAAGGATTAAGCAAAAGAAAAATCATAGACACAGACAACAGTATGGTGATTACCAGAGGGGAAGGGGAATGGGGGAGGTAGAAGAGGGCATGGGTGGGGATAAATGGTGATGGAAGGAGACTTGATTTGTGGTGGTGAACACACAACGCAATACACAGAGTGTTGCGGAGTTGTGTTCCTGAAACCTATATAATTCTATTAACCAATGTCACCCCGATAAATTCAATAAACATTTTTTAAAACGTCAGTAAGATGCTGGTCTTGACCTCAGTTGCTCCCTGCTCAGAGCAAGGGTCCTAGGTCTGCCCAAGTGCCAGCATCATCTTGTTTGACAAGTAAAACCTTATTGGGACACAGTCGCACCCATTTGTCTACGACTGTTTTGGCTTCTTTCCGCTATAGTGGCCGACTTGAGCAGTTGTAAGAGAACATGTGGCCAAAAACCCTAAAATATTTACTTTTGGCCCTTAAGAGAAAGTTTGCTGACCTCTGCCTAGAGGAAGAACTAGTCAATGCTGCGACATCAACAAAGTGAGGGGGAGCACAAAGAACAGAGCTGGGTTTGAAAGGGTTCGTCAAAGGGTGGGAAAGGCGGGGGGTAAGACTCTAAGCCGAAGCCTCGTGTACAGAGGCACAAAGGATGCTTTGCAGCTGGGTCCTGGGGCTGCGGAAGGGGTGGGGTGAAGGTCAGAAAAATACCACGTCTTAGGGGCTCAGTACGTCAAGTATATACACAGGTTCACTAAGGTAATGCATACAGTAAGCTGTGAAGTTGAAATTAGAACCCATACTTTCCGTGTGAGTGACTGAAGGCGCAGAGAGGTGAGTGCAGTTCTCCGAAGTCCCACAGAGAGAAGCAGCAGAGCCAGGGCAGTGACTCAGAGTGAGCGGTGGGACAGCCCGTGTTCTCGCACCCTCCTCACCACAGTGCACAACAGACGCGCCGGGAGCTCCTGGAGGGCCTGATGCGCATCTCATTCCGGATCAGCAGTTCCCCACTGGGGACACTTGGCAATGTCTGGGGACATTTATTAGTTGTCACAGGTGTTACTGGCATCTGGTGGGTGGGAGCCAGAGATGCTGCTAAATATCCTACAATGCACAGGACAGGCCCCACAACAAAGAATAATCTGTCCAAAATGTCATTAGTGCTATGATTGAGAAACTTTGCCCCACATCCCTATACCCAACACCAGGCTTTGCAAGAAAGGGCCACCTGATAATGTTTGTTGAACTGGAAATGAAAGGATGTGTTTCAGGAACAGGGAGAAGTTTAGCATCATCGGTGGGCGATGGGACAACCTAGAACGGGATTGCAGGCACGAAGGCACTCCATTTATTCTAAAGGCTGGGCAAACATCAGCGAGCTATTGTGGTTCAGGAGAGTGACCCTGTGGTGACAGTTACACTGACTACAGCCCGAAAATGAGACTCGAGCAGGTAGGCCTGCCAGGTGGGAGGAGAGCGTGGCGGAAACAGCTTTGGGAGAGATGAGAAGGTAGGCTCAGCAGGATCTGGGTGGCGAGAGGAAGGCTCATGAAGATACTTGTTCGAACGATTACAACACTGACTGAGGTAAGGAGCATCGGAGGGCAGCCCAGGTGCATGTGCAGAGGTGGAGTGTGGAGGTGGGAAGCGTGATGACGTGGGACGTGCTGATTCTGAGGTGGTTCCAGGAGACCTGTGTTCCCCTGTGACAGTTTACAGTAAGCCAGTGGGGATGTGAACCTGGAACTTTTCCCACTGGTGTGCATTTTTTCTTACATTGTTTGGCCCATTCTCTCACCAGACTGTAGTCCCCAAGGTTGAAGATGATGTAGCGTTACAAGCTCAGATGGGACTGAGTTTGAGTTCTGGCTTCGCCATGTGCTAGCTGTGTAATTAGGGTATTATTTTGCTTCTCTGAGCCATAAAATTTCCTCATCTGTAACATGGAGTTAATATTAGCTCCATGTGGTTGTGGGTGTAAACAGGTAGGATGCCTTCAGTGATTGTAGCAATTCGATCTCTTCAGTTTCAGCATACACATGCATGTGCGTGGGCACACTCGCATGCACACATACATTGAGTGTCTTGAAATTGTTGGCTGAGGCGTTGGTCTTCCCCAGTGACTTCTCCAGCACAGGGTTGTTGCCCTGGTTATCTCTGGGTCCCAGCACCTCACACAGTTCCTGGATCACAGGTAACAGCCGCCTCAATCACGAGGCCTGGAGTTGAGGTTACGTGACATGTCCAATGTCCTATAGCTGGTGACAGGCAGAGTGGTCTCAGCCTAGTTAATTCCAGGCAATATTGGGAGACTAAACTCTCTGTGATCATTTCGACCAACAGAGAATCCGGAAAACAATGTCAATTATCATCTTGGGAACAAATGTACTTGACTTTGAAGTCAACTCACACTCCTGATCATATAGTTTCCCTCGGGCTAGTGTGAGGATGGGTTTGCACTGCTGAAGTCTTTCCTAACTAGCCGGCAATGAGAAAAGGTAGGTCTGAGATGTCAAATTCTTCCAAGGGTAAATGAGAGTTAATAGGGTCTCACCTTGGCTCGGGCTGGCCCTTTGGGACTCTGAACATTTGAGCTCTGTTCCTGCCTGAGTCATCTTGGAACATGCATTGCCCCACCCAGCACGTCCACTTAACTTCCAATGGGCACCGTGGCTCTCTGGAGAGCTGGAATGAGTCTGCTTTATATGGTTTGCTTTATTCACTCGCCTTCTCAGACAGAGGCACCTACATACACTTCTAGACCCTCTCGTTATTATCTGCCAAGGGGCCTCCGGCACAGACAGTTTCCTTTATCAACCTGATGAAAACAACACAGTAAATCTGATGAAAAAAACTTAAAAAAAAACCACTTAAAACAACTTTAAAAGGCACTCTATTACAGATTTCAAAGTCAATCCAAAGCTATTTTTTAATTCATCATTTATTTCTTCTTCCTTTTTTATAAAAATTTTTTATCCTCACACAAGTACATTTGTTTTTCATTGCTTTTAGTGGGAGGGAGAGAGAGACACATTGATGCAAGAGAAAAGCATTGATCGGCTGCCTCCTGAATGCTCCCGGACTGGGGTTAGTTTGAGGTGTGTATGCACATGGATGTGGGATTGGGGATTGAGGATCAAACCTTCAACCTAGATATGTGCCCAGAATGGGAATCAAACCTGCAACCTTTCAATTATGAGACGACACTCCAACCAATTGAGCCACAGAGGCCAGGGCTGTTTATTTCTTCTTTGACAGGATGACAGTATAAGCTAGAAAGAGGGCAGAAGCAGATTGTCTCAGTTTAAATCAATGAATATTGATGGAGTTTTACTAGGTTTCAAGCCTTGTATTTGCTTTTCCCTCGGGAATCTCAACAAGTGGCAGCAGCATCTGTCTTATCCTTGGGACTTAAATGGGACATCTCCTGCTGACCTGGGAATGTCAGGCCATGAAGGTATTTAGGTGTACTCAGCCACACGGAGCTCTGGAAGCCAGACTAAAATTCTGTCCTCTCCTAGCCTTGTGGAAGGACCCAGTTTAGGATGCCGAGCACTGCAGAGTTTCAGAACTTCCTACCTCGCGTCCTGTGGTGTCTCATCAAGCAAGGAGGCTCCCCTCTAAGCCTGCAGGCTCCTTGCTGTCTGACCCTAGTCATCTACTCTTGCTTCAAATTACAACTAGGACTGAAAGCCAAGCGCCAGCCCAATGCATCATGGTTCCCACTAAGGAGACTAACCAAGCTGCCAGCCAACGGGGCTTGGCTACAGAAGCCAAAGAAGCAGCAAGCTTATCCCAAGAAGGTGACTGTGTGCATTTGTTTCTACATGTAGCTCCTCTGTCTTCAGAAGCTCCACATTTCTCCAACTGCTTTCATATGTAGAGATGAGCAGCGTTGTTGGGGTGCTATGGCGAAGGATTATAATGTGGCTGGCAACTGGCTCCTTTAATTGGCTTTGCTGAGGGTAAGGGTTCAGCCCCCTTTATGTTCAAATTTGCCTAGCTCTGCTCTGGAGCCCCAGAAGGCACTGGTGACCTGAGATGGCACTTTCATAAATGAATAACCTTGGTCCAAAATGGGGCCAGGAGGAAGGACCTGGAAGGTTCTCACTCTGCTCATGGCATGTGCTGACAGCTTCCCTCCTCATCACCACCCTCCTTGTTCCCCAAAACACACAACTGACCTACAATTTGGTTTATCAATGACTTACTATTCCTATGATGGGCAGGCGAGTGACTCATTGAAAGGAGCCCTGGTAGTTCTTCATCTCAGCAAAGTTGGCTACATCTGGGATCCTGGGACAGGGTTGGCTCTTAGTTGGAACTGGGCACTTGGAGATGCTGAGTCTTTGCTATTGGTTGTTTTGCAGATATGAGTTTACTTTGGAAGCCAAAAACCCTGAAAAGAAAGAGTTGTCTATTTTCTGATATTGCAGTCACTCATTGATTCATTTATTCCTCAACCGTTGCATTTCTCTGTGTGGGGGACAGGCACAGTGCTTTATATGTGAAGTATATCTGTGTCCTAAGCAATTCTGGGTGAGTCCATGGTCATTTCTGGAGAAAAGCCCTGGATGGGAGTCAGGAGAATAAATCTCTTTACTGAGTGAACTTGAGCGAGTCACTTCCCATCACAGGGATTCACGTTTCTTTGCTGAGGTTTCCTGAAGCTCTGATGCTCTGTATTTCTGTCTGGAATGTTGGGTGGACCTGGATGCATGTGCCAGGACAATCCTCCCACTTCCTTGTGCTCTCAGTAAAGACTAAGGCCTGACCGGACAGGGCTAGCCTTCACTCTCCCTTCAGGCTGATTCCCAAGATTTTTCCTCTTCCTTATCCTCTCTCCCTGCAAAGGTGAGGGACAGATGAAATGAGGAAGAGGGATACAGAGAGAAAAACACCACACAAGAAAACCTCATGACTTCCTGTGGCAAGTTAGAACTATCAGGTTTCAACCTGAACAAAAACGTGCCTTGTGCTCCCTGGTTATTACCTGACTTTAGAGCCCAAATGGGTGTTCTCTGTCAAGTCAGAGATTGTGGTTCAGAGTGAAGACCGACTTATATACACATCACCGTGGCAACGCTTAGGTAAACCGGCTCAGAGGCCTGAGGATGGATATTATGGGATAGCTTTGCTTCTTTTTTTTTTTCTTTCTTCTCTTAACACCAGCCTAAGGTAAAGAAAAGCTGAGCTGGATTAAGTGACTCCTTTTTTGAGATTTCTTACCTTTGGATATATTTGGCTTTAAAATTGTCAGTGGAGATTTAGCTAAGGTGTCAGCCCAAGGTACTCTGGGGTCCTTGAGTTTTATTGATAACTGGAGGGTGTGAATGATGGTTCATGTTGAACATGACCCATTGTGATGCTAGAGGGAGAGGGCTGCATGTGCATATGTGTGCATCTGTGTGCACATGTGTGCGCATGTGTTTGCATGTGTGTGCACTGGAGTAGGGATGGTGGCAGTGACTTCAATTTGGGTGTCCACATTCTCCATTCAGATGCCATCTGCCTGTCCCAGAGTCCCTCTGTAGTGGTCACATCCAGTGACACGCAAGTTGTCTTTGGTCTGCTCATCCAGAATGTGAGCCATTGTGAACCTGAAACCCCAAAATGAGCTTGCTTCCGGAGGCCCAGAGCAGACGCTGGAGGGAGACGCGTGTATGCCCCTTATCCCCTCTAGGAGTTGGCACTAGAGACCTCCAAAGCTTAAAGCAATGGGTCTGTTTTCCTTTACTGACTTTTTCACCTGGACTTTCAAGCTGCATGTTTGAAGCAGCTACCTTACCTGCACACAGTACATGGTCTAGTCAATACTGATATAGCGGTTTCTGGAGCTCGTCTTCTAAAGATGGGCAGGTAGCCTCTAAGCAAAGTTAGCAACTCCACTTGCCAGTGTTCTGTGAGCTCCACGAAGGTGGACATTGGGGGAGGGGGTCTGCGGCTGCAATTGATAGAGTTTGGGGGGGCCAGTTCTGTCCCCCATTATAAATGTGTGAAATATAATTTTAATTCTTTATCTGAAGAAATAAAAACAAAACATCTGGAAAGTTACAACTTCTACAGAGGTGTGCCTTACATTTACAATACATAGGTAACTGCCTAGAAATCCATGCATATGTGGAAAATTTGAAGCGAGTGAACTTTAAATGTATCTGAGAAGATCATCAGAGGAAATCCTTGGTGATTCCTTTGTAAGGTACAGTGTTTATTTTAATTTGTTTTTTTTGTTACCCAGATTTTTCTGCCTTCAGTTGGCTTAGACTAGAATGTCCGACAGCTAGGATAAACAAAACATGGGTTTGGCCCGGATTTAATTCGGAGTAAGCAAGAAGGTCTTTGGCACCTCTGTATCTCTCCTCTGGAGAGCCCCTTAGCTTTGGGGGAATCTGTGTGCACCTCTTTTTTTCATCTTCAAAGTTGCTTCGGTTGTATTTCTTCTTTACAAATAAAATGCACTTGTCAGGAATTCGTCTATATTTTTGTGCTTTAGAAGCTTCTATGGCACAGAGACACCTAAGAAACCAAGTTTCTAGAGTCACCGTACATGTATTTCTGACCCTTACTTCTCTGAGAAACTTGACATTTTTTTTACCATCTCTGATAAACCCCATTTTGATATTCAGAGTATTTAGTCAGCAACTTGAACAGGAAGAAGTAACAGGAGCTAACCAGAAGAGGACCGCAGGGATACTAGATGGAGATGGAATAAATTATGTTAGACCGTAGCATGCCTTCCAAGGCCAGGTTTGAGTCAGTACAGAAGTCCTGGGACCCGCCTGGTTTAGCGACCTGGTGGCATCTCTCTGGTCTTTCCTGGGCTCTGATAGATTTTACTGTAACTCTGCTCTTGGATACGTAGGTTTGGAAGCCAGAAGTGGCTCTCTTCTCTGATCCTTAAGGAAACTGGAACAAATCGAGTTGCTTATTAAAAAATAAAAAGCCAAGGGTGAGGTTCCCTGGGGTGTGGTGAGAGGGTTGTACTGGAAAAGGAAGTGCAGGGTCCAAGTAAACAGGGCTGAGGAACGCCTTCCAGCTGGAGAGGGTTCCTAACAGCTCCTCCGGGCAGAGGGGAGATGCGCTGTCGATAGAAAGCGGCTCATCGCCCTTGGAGCAGCCGCTGGGCAAGCAGCCAGGCTGGGGGAGAACACTGATGTCCTCGCTTTTACATTTGATTATTAGTTCATATTTATTGGAAGCCTGTGATGGCATTTCGCCTTGTAGCCAACATGCAAGAGGAGGCAGCCTAATGGGATTCATTTTTTCCTATTAACTTTTTCCAGTTTTCATCAACTGAGTCAGCACCTCACTAGTTAAGAGAGGTTGAGCCCAGTCTCATCTGATCTCCATATAGTTACTAAAGTGGTTCTTTGCCTCCCTGTCATCCAGACACTCCCTCCCCCCCCCCCCCCCCCCCCCCCCGCTGTCAAATTGGCCTGTGCCTGTCTCCACACCCCTCCCCCCACACACCTCTTTCTGCATCTATACCAATGAGGTGAAATGGCCTAGTTCATTTACAATTCCTCTAGGATTGAGGGTTTCCTATGATTACCTGGAAGCAATCCATTCCAGTGTTTACTATGGTGTTTTAATTAGCTGTAGGGATAAAAGGAAGGGAATGGGTCAGGATGCCGGGCATTTTTTTTTCCAGTTTGATTCCAATATTTATTGAGTGCTACTGTTTGTCAGACTCCGTGCTTCATGAATTACCTCGCTCAGTCCTCATAGCCCCCTATGAGATAGGCATGCTATTGGCCCCATTTACAAATGAAGAAACAGAGGCCGAGAAAGCCACAGGAAATTCCAAGGCCTGGCAGTTACTGCCTGTCTTCCCACCAACTCCCAGGGATGAACCACTCTGTGTACCGCCTCCCGTGGCTTGGATGCTGGTCAGTGCCCAGCGTCCTAAATAATCAAAAGCTAGTGGAGAAGTACAAAGTGGCATCTCCATTGTTCGTCTAGGAAAAGAGGTGGGAACTGAATATAAAACTCCTGTTCATGGAAATGCCTATAATCAGAGGTCTGGCATGCTGGGCCTCTTGAAGCTTGAAGCATCCGTTTAAGGATGCTTGCTTCTGCTTGAATTTGCCCCGGAGACCAGCCTGGAGCTCTCTTATTTTCAGATTGCACTTTTTTGCAGTGCACCGAAAAACCAAGTTGCCACAGGATAATCTCGGCCTAGGTGCACCCAGGGGTAGAGCTGTTTGCCCACTTGTCGAACAAGCTGGTGGCTGTCTGAAGGTTGGGCAATCTCACCCAGCGTGCCCAAATGGGGCTCCCACTGGCAGCCCTCCCTGGGGATGACTGGTTCTGGTGCTACCCAAGGCTGACCTAATGAGGAATTGTTTCGACTCCTCTATTTACCCATTAGGTGAGCTTTGGATGAAACAATGTGGATATGAGTAAGCGCTAGAGGGGTTTGCAAATCGGGCCAAGATTTTTGCAATATGTTGATGTTTTCTCTTCTAGGGATACAGGATTGTGGTTTATAGCCAGGTGCAGGGTAGTTTATAGACTGCCAATAGGTGGGGAAGCCAAGAGCCAGGGAGCGGATGGCCCAAATAGTATTCCCTAGGGTATGTCATGGGTGGCTCGTGGGTATCCCCGAGAAGGTCAACGTGAAATATACAAAGTCAAGCCTCCATGTAAATCACACTGTGTCCAGAAGAGGTTTATCTTCACTAGGTCTTGGGGTACCACTGGGCATTTAGTGGGATCCGAATGCAGGAGCAAGTGGATGGTAGTGGGGTGATTTCTTGTTTTCAGAAGGGACAGGTGTTGGGATGCCCGGAGGTTATTTCTAGGTGATCGTTTCCAAAACAACACTTCAATGTAAGAGTCAAGTGTCATTATTAGAAACCAGGCATTTAAGCAAAGCAGACCCTGGGAGCTCTGCAATTCCAGTGGGCTGGCCCAACAGGCTTGCTTTCTGAGCAGGCAGGGCTCTGTAGCCACACCCAGAATGATGTGCCGAGTGGAACAGATGGCGCCGTTTATGCCAATGGTCACTTTCTGGTCACGTTCCAGTCTATGGCTCTGTGGACAATCCTGGCAATGCCACCTCGGTCTGCCAGGGCTGGGCTCATGGGTACGCAGAGATGTTGGTTCTGATGGGCTATTTTTAGCTCTTAATCTGCTTAAATTATGTCAAGACATACCTGCAATTTGCAAATATGCCTCTTTGGATCTTTGTAGACTCTCGTGTCTAGCCCAAATCTATCCTTTATGACATAAATACTTTAGGTGGTGATGTTTCCTATTAATTCTTCCTATTGAATCTAATATGAGATGCCACAAAGGGTGGGTGGCCAATTTTTTTGATAGACTGAGATTTTTTCTTCTAGCGTCCCATTCATCTAGAAGAAGGCCCCTTGTCACTGCCATAGTACCCATACCTGACAGGTGGCACACTAGGAGTTTTGGATAAGAACCAATAATAGTCTTAGTTCTATATGACTTAAGGACAGACGTTGAAACTTTTAAAATCTAACTTTTTTCATTGGTGAAGAAAGGGTCATCGTTACAGTTAATACTTATTACGTGCTCCATTATTATGCACCAACACTTCAGTACCAAGCACTTTATGTGTATGATGTTCATTCCCGTGATGAGCCTATGAGATTGTGCTGGGTATTTTCAGATCCACTTTCTACTCTTTTCTACCCTGCTCTGGGCCCCAAAAGACTGAGCTGTAGAAACACTATCCATAGGCTGCCTTGTCCTTGTCCTTCCAGTTGGGTTCAGACAAGAAGGGGAGGAGAGGAAAGTGAGCCGAGCCTTGCCTTACAGTGTTGTCTTGTCCGGCTGTCTCTCTCCATCGGAGTTTGAAGCTACTGTTAAAGTACATCACTCTTCTTCTGAGTTCTTGGGCAATGGTCCCCACCATTTCTAGTCCTGGGGTACTACACCATCCCCTGCTATTTCCCTGTATGGTTGCCACTCCTTTATAAGCAGTTCCTTTATCGATTTCTCCTTAAATTGCCCAATTTGAGTGTGCCATCTGTTCCTCCCAGAGCCCTCACTGATACAGAAGCTGTTACTAAGACGATGCCCATTTCACAGGCAAAGAAACTGAAGCTTAGAGAGGCTAAGCAACTAAGGCCAAAGAGCAATGACTCATAAGAGGTAGACTAGGGATTCAGATTCAGGTTTGCCTGATCTCAGAGCCTAATGATTGATGACTGCACTCCAGCACTTTGGTAAGGTCCCCTGTTGTGTTGGCAGCCTGTGACAAAGGCACCACAACTCATCAGCCAGCGAGCATGGCTCTGAGGCCTACCCCACCACACTCTGCCCTCTGAGAGGGGCATTGCACAGACCCACCTGCCTTCCCCTCTCAACATCCTCGGGACAGAAGATGTGAGTCTGTAGGGCAGAGGCTCTGGTCTGGGATGCAGACTGCTTCGAGTGCTGAGAAGCCACCTGAGGGGTGACTGAGCCTGACTTCATTGGCACTGTGCCCCCTCATCTGAGGGACATGGCACAGAGAGAATGCCCTGTGACATGTAGGCATTGCAGAGTTGCTCACCTTGCACTGGATTTACTTCCGGAAGGCCCAGGAAGTTGGCTCCCACCCCTTCTCACACTTCCTCAGAGCTGGGCCATGGAGGATGCAGGTGTGTGTGATGGAGAGGGAGCTGGGCTCCCTCCTGGTGCTGTGCTCTCTTTTCCATTGATGCTTTGATACCAATGGGTATAGTTTAATTGATGAATATGCTGGTTACCCCACTAGGCTCTCAATATTGTTGAAATAATGAATAAGTGGGGTAAGTGATCATACTTTGAGAGCACTAATGCATTTGAATCATTCCCATCCATCTCTAGGAACACAGATTAAGGTCAGGGCCAAGAGAAGAAAATTTCTGGGAAATGAATGATGCTGGGAATATGTACTGGAAAAGGAGTCAATGATAACAGCTATCATTTCTGAGAGTGTGATACATACCAGGTATATGGTTTAACATGCATTATCTCACTTAATCTTTAAATTCGATGAGGTTGTTAGAACTGTCCCCATTTTACAGATGAGAAAGTTGAGGCTTAGTGAGAAAATTTCCATGACCTCCAGATTTATGTTTCTAGTAAATGACAGCATTGGGATTCAAAGCCAAATCTGTGCTCACACCTCAGAACTTTGGCTAATTATTGAAAACTCTGGGTTGGATGCCTGGCATCTATGGTCTGTGAATCTGATCTTGTGGGTATGGTCTAGATGCCGCCCCAACATCCCACCACACCTACAACCTCACCACCCAAGAAATTCCTCTCCCGATGTGATCCCTTCTCATCCCCTGTCCCCCCTTTCCTGAGGTTTCTTTCTTGCCAGTTTCCTCTTCTCCTCATTGTGAAATGGTTTTCTGTCTGTTGCTGCCTGTCCCAGCCCTTAGGCAAAGAGGCACTGAAATTGATTCGCTAGCGTTTGCCCTGACCTGTCTGTCGCATCTCACACCGCACGGGGGATGCTTTGCCTCTCAGCTCTATTAATCATTTCAATTTGACATTGTGTGTGTTTTATGGTCTTCGCTTCTGCCCCCACTTTGCTCCCATTCAATGATGTTTACCTTTTAACGCAACACTGGAAGGGAAAATCTATTTCTCCTGCCAGATGTTAAAAAGAAAAGAAAAACACTCGCTACCACACACATACACTCACACTCACTCACACACACTCATACACACACATGCTTACTCTCACCCCCCCATGCACACAAACATTCTCACGTACACACACACACTCACACACACTCATACACACATTTCTGTCTTCAGTTTTCCTCTGTAATATACACAAATAGGAAAGATGAGCAAACCCCCGTCCCTTGTTTTTAAGCAGGGACGTTGGGCTGGGGCATGAGGATCTCTACAGCAATGTGTCTCACACTTCAGACCACCTGGAGGTCATGCAAAAATTCAGTTGGTGGAACCTGAGAGTATGCCAGGGAGTAGCAAGGTAATATTTTCAGTAAGGCTCCAAAGTTTCCCTTCCCCCTTTCCTCCACACCTCCATTTCTCCTTCTCTGATGGTCTCCATTCTCCAACCTCAAGGAGAACGTGGCCCCTCCTCCAAAGATCTCTGGCTTCCCAGACATGCAGCACCTCTTACACATGCTGTGCCCAGCTCAGTGGCATCGCCCTTTACAACGGAGGGACTTTTATGGTTTAGGCTGGTGTCTCCCTGCTAAGCCTTCCCGAGGATAACAGTTAGTTGTCAACTGGCTGGGAGACAAAAGAAATGCATTTTGCTGGAGCCAGTTTTCCTCAAAATGCTAATGGTACCTTTATCTCCTGGTAATTAAAGCTCTGACTGATGAATGCGTAATTACGAGTAAGCCGGACTGAAATGATCGCCTTGGTCTTTCATCTTTCAGCTTACTTCATTTAGAGAGGTAACAGTCTTGGGCATGCTTCAGAGAATAGCTATTCTGAGGTGTCTGAGTGGGGTGGAGTCACTTGGGGAGGAACTAGTCACCACCCCAATTGCTGTGGTGTGTGAAGGCCAGAGCTGTCTCCCTCTCCATGAAGTTGTGGCTTTGGGTGGCTGAAAGGACTTTGGGGAGGCCATAGAATTTGCCAGACTTTTTGGAGGGTTCAGCTGTGGCCCGTGGACCTGGACCAATTCTGCCACTGGATAAAAGGGATTACAGGGCTGTGTTCCATTTCTGGTACTTGAGCTACTGACTTCTCTTTCCCCTCCCTGTTTAGGAACAGGTTCATTCTTCCTTCTGGCTGTCCTTGACCATACCCATGCTAGTGTCACTGTCATCCTATGACCATTCCACCCCAAGTCTGGGTCAGGGCTGACTTCAGGCTTCTCTCCACCTGAGCAGACACTCATGGAAGCAGGGAGAGTGATAAGTACCCTTCCATATCTCAAAACACTTAAACAGAGAGGCCGTAGAGTGATGGCAGAACTCACGGGTTCTAGACATGGACTACATCAACCCCCCACCATCCCTCACATGAGCTAACAAATGACAACTTGTTAAACTCTTCTGAGGTTCTGAATCCCCATCTATGAAATGGAGAGATTATTGTAGCAACTTCACAGGATGAATTAAGTGAGGCCCAGGATGTTTGGGCCCAGTCAGTGGTCTGGCTATTACTTTTGGTATTCTTACTACATGGGAAGACCACCGTGTGCTCTTTGGTCACTGTAAATCAATAGGAACTCTTTCAGTCACCACGTTGGAGGGTTCTCTTCCTCCCTGACAGCACCCCAAAGCTGCTGTGAAGTCAGAGACCACATGGGATCCAAGGCACAGGGACAGTTGGACTGTCACCTGATCTCCACCAGCACAGGGACACCATTTGAGGGGAAATTAGCTAGGTCTAAAAATACATGATAAAATGGAAGAAATAACCTGAAGACATTGAGGAATAAATAGACATTTGATGGGTAACTACCACCTGACATGCTCTGTGCTGTGTATTTTCACACATATTAATTTATCTTCACCACGATCCCATGTGGTTGGTATTAATACTTTCATTTGACACCTGAAGAGACCAAGGTTTAAGAAGTGGCTCCTCCCAGTTTGTCTCACTGCTAACTAATCCATACAGGGCTCCCTTATCCCAATAAGGCCTTTGACACCTCTGTCCTCTTAGGCTGACTTTCTGGTTCCTTTTTTCTTTTCCCAATATACATTTCTCAAGTGTACCTCCCTTCCCCTCTAAGGCATTCACTCAGTCTCCTAAAACTAGGCTTCCACTCTCAGCCTTTAGTGACACTGTCACTTCAAGGTCAACAATAACCTGTTTCTTCATTGTTGGACTCAATGATCCTTTCTCATTTGGTCTTCTCCTTCTTTTCTGGCACATTCTCCTATTGATGGAAGCTATTTCCATCACTCTAAGACAATATATCATATGCCTTTTCTCCTCCCCCTTTACCCACCACTTCTCTCTCTCTGCTGCTTCTTTTTTCCTCCTCATATTTGCTATTTTGGTCCGATTCCTGTATCCTGTTGCTTAAAAAACTTGTCTAATGTCACAATTTCAGCTCCATCCCTTCTGCTTTCTGCTGTCTAAACTTGTTTTTGTAGACTTTTCATTTAATAAGCTGCAGGCGCCTGCATCACAGCTGTATCTCTCTAGGTGTCTCACCACCATCTCTGGCTCTACAATTCTAAAAGAGAAGCCTCTGTTCCTCTTTGATTTTTCTTTCACTTCCTGATTTCTCTGTTTTGCCAACATACCGTGGCCCTTCAAGGAGAACTCTCAGTCACCTGTGATTACTCAGTATACTGACCCTCAGTTTCAACTTAGAATCCTCATCCAACAGCTTCAGTTCTGAGTGCTGACCACTGTGTGAGGCCCTGGGCACCTCACACCCAGCTTATTCAAGCAATTTCCCAAATGCTTTCCTTCTTTCATTAGGTAGTTCTGCAGCCTGGGACATTCTACACCACCCAGAGTATTCTGGGAATGCCACCTTTATTATATTTGTCTGCCCGGAAAGCCTACTAAGTATATGACACATGTCTTAACTTGAGAAGCTTTCCATGTTCCCCATTTATTTCCAACCTGCTCCCCCACTGATCACTCAGAAACTCTTGGCTCAAGTCAAATTGGACTATGTTCTAATTAGGATTAAGTTCAATTGCCAGTAACAGTATAACACGATAACAGTGACTTAAGCTACGCAGAAGCTGATTTCTCTCTCATTTCAAGACCGAGTGTAGGCAGCCCAGGACAGAAATGGTGGCTCTGCTCCACCATGAGCCCAGAGACCCAGGCTCCCTCTATCTTGTTGCTCTACTTTGAGTGACCTCTATTCCCAAGGTCACCCATGATATAGATTAGCCATTTCACATCCGACTATGAAATCCACAGATCAGCCAGAAAGAAGAAGGGAGGAGTGAAGAAGAACACAGTTCTTTCTTTTAGGGACGTTTTCTGGAAGTTTTTCCACTTGAATCTCATTGGTCAAAATTTGGTCACATGACCATACCCAGGTGCAAAGGAGGCTGGGAATTTATTTATTTATTTATTTTTACTGTGGGGGCCATATTCATGCCTGGCTAAGATTCAGACTTTTATTAATAAAGCAAGAAAGTGAGAAAGGCTATTGGGAGCAACCAGTGATCCTTGTTACATCCAAACCTTTCTTTTTCCTCATAGGCCATGGATATTTTTATCACTGTGTTATGATACACACTGAGCTCCTGACATATTTTTCTACTCATCTAAGTCTTACTTGTCAGAGAAATATTCTGACAGTGAGTAATGAGCACAGACCCTGGGGTTTGCACAGAACCAGGTTCAAATCCTGGTTTTACCACCTTCACTTGCTATAAGACCTTGACCTTAATGTCTCTGAACCTTACTTTTCTTCTCTGTCAAATGAGACAACAAAGCTCATGTTGGTTATTAATCACATTGTCTGGTATAACTTACATGCTCGAGAAGTACAGGTTTCTTGTAAATAATCATGAAAATTACTCCCTTATCTATAAAGTCTCAACTCAAAGTCCCTTTTCTTTCACAGAGGATTTCCTATCTATTTCAGGTTAGGACAACCATTCCATGCTTTGAACTCTTCCAATAACACAAATACTGTATGAAACATTGATGTAAAAATTAATACAGGATGCTTGCAACATCTTTTTTTAAAATTTTGAACCCTCAGAAAAGCTGAAAGAAATTGTGCTTTGCCTCTTCTTAAATTGTTACTTTAAGGGATTTTGTGTTCATGTACACATGCTTGGCTTTCTCCACTAGAGAAAATATCTCTTGAAGGCAATGACCGTGTAATAAGCAGGAAGTTTCCTTTGTTTTTGATTCTTTGCTTTATTTATCCTCTGAGTACCTTCAATGCTACTTAATAAAAATGTACATGTCACTTTTTCCTGTCTTCTCCTGCCTTTGATGTTTTCATGGATGTCTAAACAGCTGAAGGCAGCAAGGAATGTGCAGGATAAGATTTTTGGGACTTGTCAGAATTGTCCATTATTGCGTTAAGGTGTGGTCTCCAGGACAAGTCCCATGAGTATCCTAAATCCAAAAGAGTAGTTGCTACATGAGTGAATGAAGGAATGAATGAATGACTGACTATAGAAATCCAGTTTATGGTGATTGAGAAGTCATTCAAATGGTCAGCAAGAGAGCACAGACTTGGTCCTATATGAACCTAGGGCTCTAAATGATGTCCTGCAAAGAGCAAGCTCACCCAGAGGCAACAATTCATCCTGAGGATGCTCTCTAGGTGTCTCTCCATTGTCCTTAGGGAAGTATAAATCAATTCATTTCAATGTCAATGCCACCTTCCTTTTGTAAAAATATGAATTGTGTTTCTAAGTTATATACTCCCGGGCTCTGTGAAGCCTGGTTGATTCTATTGGTAGTCCTCCTCTCACAGACACGGCAGGGGGTTGGGAAGGCCTCCCAAAGGCAGGCAGAGCAGCTGATCTCCTTCAGCAATGGCTCCCCTGGGCATGGCTGTGGTCCCATCTATTTGTAGTAGGGTCAGAAGGACTATCTTAGAATCTGGAGCAAAATCACTCCCCAGTTGCATACTTGTAAGTGACAAATGATAAAGCCATGTGTAGATGGTCCATAAGTGATTTCCACTCTACGAAACACTTCCAGGTAGGTATTGTTATTCCATTTTACAAATGTATTAACCGACACTCAACAAGGATCTCATGGGATCACACAGCTTCCAAGGGGCGAAGGTGAGTTTTAGATCCAGGTTTGTTTAACCCAAAGCTTTTCAAAAATCTTTCCACCATAGAAGCTTCCCCATGGATATTTCATTAATAAATAACATGTTTCAGAAAACATTAAAATAAACAAGTTTGCTGTAGTAGGTGTGCAAGCAGGAGGTGAACATGCAGTGATGTTGCTCTCCACTAGTACTCTGGTCATTCTCTCGCCCCATTTCTCCTCCCCCTATGGCTCGTCTAGACAATAACCTCGACACTGGATGTCAAGGGCAAGTCTTCTTGCTTGTTCTTTGGCAGGCTCTTGAAAGCAAGAATCCATGGAGTCATTTTAATTTATTTTTAAATTACTCCTCCTTTATGAAATGGCCTCTTCTCAAAGTCACCACTCGGCCTGGGATGCCAATGCCAGGGGTGGTGTCAGAAGGCCAGCTTACCTAAGGAAAGGCAAACTCTCCCTGAGTCAGAAGCATCTGCGTTCTCTCCTCTCTCTTCCTGGCACACATTGTATATATTTTATAGCCAGTAATATGCATGTACACCTATGACACACACACACATCATAAACTGAGCAGATAAAGTGCATTATTATGCCTTTGTCTAAATCACTGAAATAACGTACTGGCTGAACAAAGGCCTTTAGCAGAAAGATTGCAGAGTGTGTTGTCTTTTGTTTTGCTTTCTGCTCCTCTTCGTCTCCTTGCTGTCCGCCGCCCTCCACCTGCCCCTCCTTCCCTGGCTCAGGGCACTCCACGTCAGGGCCACAGAGCTTCACATTCCCCCACAGATTTAATCTTTGCAACAGTCCAGCATGCGAGTTATTAAGAGGAGATTGTGAAGGGCAGTGATGAGGACTAGCTGGAGACTTTTCCTGGATAAAAGGTCCTTGCCTAGGATTATCTTTACTTCATTGACGGTAATCCCATCACCCCCTCTGCTGGGGTGGAGGCAGGTGCAGAGGGGGGGCTCTGCTGGGATTTACACGGGCTCAGCAGGGCTGACCTAAAGCTGGGCAGCCATTACTGGGGTCATGGGGAAGATTCCAAGAACTCCACTCTGTGGGTGGTGGAGTTTAAACTAGTCCTTGATGAAACAGCCTGGGTTAGTGGGAGGATCTCTAATACTTCTCTCCAAAATGGAACATGACAGCCAACCACTTGGTCGACTGAGTTTAACCTTGACAGCAGTTCCATACTCTCAAAGGTAGTGCCCTTTGATTTCAGCCCCTTCGACTGTGTTCTGCTCTCACTACCCCCAATTCTGTCCAAAAGAGACATGCATTTCTTTCACTCCTCACCCCCTTTTCCCAGTTATTTCCTCACTTCCACCAATGTTCACATAGGTAAAAGTAACAGTGTATGTGCAAATTTAGATTTTAAAGGGCTCGAATGTTATGTGTCCTTCCTGCTAATGGGAAAGATGGGAAGTCGCAGTCGCTCTTTGATGAGGATTTTAGATGTCGACAGCAGAAGATTTCTCGTCCATGAACAGCATAGAGTGGTAGCTACTTAACAGTGTTGGCATCAAGCACTCAGCAAATGTGATGAGGAGGCCGAGCATGTGTCTCAGGGGCTGCGATCGCAAAGACCATCTTTCTTTGGATGGCCACTGAGAGCAGTTGGGGTAACAGTTTCCAACCCTGGCAGGATGACCTGGGCACTTATTAAATACACAGCATTCTGAGAATCTGCTTGTTTTAGTTCAGTTTTGTTTTGTTTTCAACAAACTCTAGTGCCGTGGCAGCAGAAGCCCATGGATAGGTTAGAGGAGTGGCTGGATGATTCAGCCACAGGAGGAAGGTCTCTTCTGCCTTGGTAGCAAACAGAAAGGGAAAGGGACAGATGGATCAAAGACGCATTTCGAAGAAGGAAGGGCACATCCTAAGTACTTACTGTCTGTGGGAAATGGAAAGGAGAGGGGAAAAGTCCCATGCTTTCAAAACTGAGTGCCCTTTCAAAACTGAATGAAGATGAATTTATTGATTGAAATATAGATGTTGGGTGGAGAAAGGGGGGAAAGAGGGTTTGAGAGAAGATAATCTGGATATACTATGATTCAGAGAAAATTTTAGAGACTAATGAGACTACCGGATAGGAATGTGGGATACAAGGGATGAAGCTTGCATAGAAATTTAGAACTCGACTTACAAACATGGGAACCATCTGTCCACAGGTCATAATTAAAGTTCTAAGAATGAATGAGCTCTTGTAGGGCTGGAGAGAAGAAAATCACATTACTGAACAAATACCGTATACTGTAGACATAAGCAATTCACCACACTAACAACAACAGAGAAACAAACAAAAACGATTAAGGCCTCCTATTGCGAATCTGCACCGTGAGTCTACCCGGTGCCCAGTGGGAGAGAACAGGGCCGTGTCTTTCATAAATGCCAGGGCATTCCCATGGCCATACAGAGTTTAAAAAATACCAAGTGGCCTTGACTGTGGCTACCAGAGGCCTGTTTGCTCTTGGTGCAGAGACCAGGTTTGAGTGTCTAACCTCCTCCTCAGTGCAGGACTTCTGGCTCATCTAATTTCCTCTTTGATGTCTCTCCTGGAAATATGCAATCCTAATTTCTGCCCCTTCTCTGGAACTCATGGGGTTGGAGACCCTGGCTTGGAGTATGTTTTCAGATGCCTTTAACTCGTGGCCCTTAAACGCAGAACCGTTTTTCCTCCTCTAGGCTAAATGTTTATGCTCCAATGGAAGGGGCTCCAAAGCAGAAGTCCACCGGTGTCCTTTGCCCAGGGACTGATCGTTTAACTTCTCACCTACGAATAAAGGAGGGGCACTCGATCTTGAGTCTGTCCGTCACATTCCCGTTTGGCAGTGCTGCTCTATTGTTGTTTCACGTCTGATTTCTCTTTGCAGCTCGCATGCCCATTATGCGTACCGAATACTCAATAAATGTTTGTTGAGTGAATAATCAGGGGGTTGGGTACAAAGGTCTGAGTAACGTAGAACATGGTTTACTTCTAAGCCCTGACTGGACTTCCTCTCATCTCTTTTACCTCAGGGCTTCTCAAAATCTCTTCCTGAAAATTTTGCGGGATCAAATATCACCATTAAATTGTAAAGTGGTAGAATGTGTTTGTGTGTGTTGATTTCCCGTAGGGAAATCCTGTGTTCTACTTAGGGAAATTCTTGCAATCGAAACAGAGACGAACAAAGCTCTCGTCTTGCGGGACTTCTCAGGGCCTTGATGGTGCTAATGTATCCTGTGAATTGCTAAAACCGGTATTGAATACACAGTGTTTCCAGACTACAGAAATCACTCTGCACTCTTTTTTTTTTTTAATTTTATTTATTTATTTTTAGAGAGGAGAAGGGAGGGAGGTAGAGAGGGAGAGAAACATTAACGTGTGGTTGCCTCTCATATGCCCCCTACTGAGGACCTGGCCTGCAACCCAGGCATGTGTCCTGACTGGGAATCAAACCTGTGACCCTTTGAGTGCCCGCAGGCTGGCACTCAATCCACTGAGCCACACCAGCTGGGGATGCTGCACTCTTTTTAAAAGAACATTTTGAGGAGCTAATTTTCTGCGGATTCCACTTTGGAAATCACTCATAGGTTACTATGATATCAAATTATAAGAAAAAATGTGCACATATGATATAACAACTATTAGAGGCTAATAAGCCTTTAAGGGGCCATACAGTGAGGGTATTTCAATTAAAGCCTTGACAATATCCATATAGATTTTTGAAGTATATTTCATTCCGTTCAAAATAGTGTTTGTTCTGCAAGTTTAAGGCTCCTGTAAAGAGAAGTTAAATCAAACCCCGGCACACCCTGAGCACTCTAAAATTACTCATGAGAAACTTGTTGTCAATTACCAGAGTAAAATAATAGGGCGTTTTTTCTCTCTTTATTTAAAATACCACTTCTCAGCCAAGCAGTCATGAGAGTGCCGTCAAGGGCCGGATGTGCTGTTTCCCAGCAGGGTTGGACAGGTTGCTGGGGCTCACCCAGCGGATGGATTTATGGCTTTGCTGGCATTCTGGGCAACACAAGGCAGTCTCGTGCAGAGCTCCAGGAGGAGGGTGCGTGTGCATGCGACTGGTCCCATTATCTTTCCCCAGACGGTACCAGCCTCTCAGACCCCCAGTGGTTGTCTGCATGCCTGGAGATTTCTTTTTTGACCTGGATAGGCTCTCTGTGAACATGCTGGCATACTTACTTACCCATAGGGGTAGGTACCACCTATGGCTGCCTCCTCACTGTCCAGATGGATGGAGAGCTCCCCCGGCCACTGCGAGGCTGCCGTGTTGATCTCTGGGGAACACAGTCCTTTATGCATTCTCAGGACAAGTGGGAAGGAAACAAATGCCTTGGCAATTGACCTGGGGGTTGTTCATGGCTCAATCAATGGCAAAGAGAGCATCTCCATAAATCGCTACATTATAACACCTTTAAACATTCTCAAATCGTGGTGGTGTTAACTAGCAAGGAGCATTAGCTAAAAGACCCAAGTTCTGGTCTTGACTATTTTATTAAACAGATATCTGAGCATCATTTCACCTCCTGGGTCTTGGCATTCTCAACTAAGTGCTATTTACATTTGCAGAGTACCTTGTGGCTCTGAGTACTTTGACACAGATTCTGTAAGTATGCAGCTGGCGACAATATTATGCTTGAGCATTATCACCTCTGTCATCCACAGTGGAGAAATGGGGCTCAGAGAGTTCGAGTGACCTGCCCAAGGTCACACAGTGAGTGATAGATGGGTTCAGGAACTAAACCCAAGACTGTGCTCTTCCCCCTCATCATATCGAGGAAATTGAACTTGACAATCAGCAGGTCCTTTCAGCTTTTAACATCATCTGACTGTAGGATTCAATGCCTGCCTGGAGGCGGTCTCCTACACAGGGCAGTTTGGGAATCTATAATTCAAGAAGGCCACTGGAGGATATCTCAGCCTTTTATTCAAATAATAGAGAGAGTCAGAATTTCCTCTTTTAATGCACTGCTGAATCACTCGATCTCATTTTTAATCAGCCTCACTACTGATGAGACATCTTTCCTGGAACCTTCCCCCTACTCTCTCCTGCTACCACTCAAAGGAATTTATTTTCACCTTTCACTTTATTTTTACCCATTGGAACTTAATTATATAGGTCATTAGCTCAGTAACTGTTACCTGTTTTTCATCAAGAACTGGGATGCATAAACTTTAACACCTAGTATTGGACCTCCTCCTTTGATAAGACTTACTTTTCTCTTAGTCTTCTCACATGTGGTTTCTATCTGAATCCCCCATCCCTCCCTTCTTTTTAAGACTTGAGATGTGTCCAGGTCAAACACTGATATGGTTACAACATCATTCGAGTTGCTCAGTTGCATCCCTTGCAGTATCTATCTTCGTACTTTCTGACTCTGCCGCTAGCTCTCTGGGCTGTCCATCAACTTTTAACCTTCCCTTTCACCTCTACTACTTCCCCCCTTTCTGTCTCAATGTCAGTTCTCCAGCCTACGTGCTGAGAAGAAAAGTGAAAAAGTTGAAAGTCTGAAATTTGATGCCCAAAGAACCTGTCTCATCCTGTTCCGTGGTACAGTCGGGGCTGAAATACCTATACCCAGGGCTATACCACAGGGCATGAAAAGGGAAGACAGGGAGATACGTATTCTCTTTTCATTCATTCTGACAAATGCCTGTCAACACTTTAGGGTAAAGAGGTCAAGGCACTTACAGATTATTATTTACCTTAGTCGAGCTTGGGAAGGGCCCTCCTTCTCCATGAAAAAGGAAGCATGAACCAAACAGAACCTTACATTCTGGGAAGATAGGATGAACTCAAGTTTCAGTGACATGAATTATGGTTCTGGACATACTCTCGATGGGTCTGTGACCACAGAAAAGTCACTTACCCTTGATCTTCATTTTATCACTTAAAATCCACAAGGAATAATGTCCACACAATGGGCCTCACAGACTGTGAAGTCAGAAAGTTAGAGCTGTAAGCGTGCTTTGAAATGGTGCACACCTCATATATATGCATGGGACAGTATCTGTCATGCAGGCATCACTTTTGTTGGTGGAGTCCTTCAAAGGGAAGTTATCAAGTTCCCATGGGCTTTCCCCATTGGCTGTAGTCTCTTGTGGTGGACTGAAACAGGCTGACCAGCTCTGATGTATTTGTGCCAGTTTTCTGTGATTTATTCGTATCTGTTTATGACTGTGAGAATGACCGTTCAGCCAGTGATCACAGGGTTTACTGGAGTGATCTGGTTGGCTAAGTCAGCTTCCTGTTTTTTTTTTTTTCCCTAACGCACATCCCCATCTGTGAGCTCAGTTGAGAACATTCTTCCTCCACGCAGAAGGTCAACTTTTCCATCAAGTTTTGTGTGTAGCTGACCTTCCCTGTTAAAACCCTCACCTCTTGCTCGCTGTCATCTTGCAGAATGTGATACTTATCACACAATAGGTGAAGCTTCCGGGGCTCCTTTCGTTATTAGCTTTACTTATATTTCACTTGATCGTGAGGAGGCATTCAAGGCAAGCTTTGTTCACAGAAAGAAGACTCTGTGAAACCACCTCTCAATTATCAGTTTGCAGTGAGATAAACTGAAGAAAGATTAGGTCACCAGCATTATCTAATTGTAACTGTCATTACTCACCCTTGATGGGTAAGTTTCAGCCACTCATAATATACTCTTATTATGTAATGAAGTCTCTGGAATCAAATACATTTTAGTACAATAATTCTAGGGTTGTTGTTTTTAAAAGAAACAAAATCTAAGCCATGTGAATAGGAGAAATGTGTTGTCCTCATCTAAGACCAACTGGGAATATCTGTAAGGAGAAGAGCAAACAATGATGCTGGCTTTGTTGAGGAGGTCTTGCTTCTTGGATACTGTGTAAATCTATCAGCTGCGGCTTTCTATTAGGGAGAGTAGAATGTAAATTGAGGCCCACCTTCTTCCCAGCTTTTGAAACTCATTTCCGTCTGTTTCCAAACACATGTAGATGAGATTCTCCATTAGCATCTAGTAGAAAGATGAGTTTGTAAGACATAAGTAGGAAAGGACAGGCAGGGTAGATTTCCTGAAGAAAAGGTGTGGGGTGTATACTGGAGGGGAAAATGGGAGAGCAAGGAAATGAGGAAAGGGACAGATCGAGAGAGAGGACCGTGAACATGGGACCCCTGCTTGCCGGTTTCTATAGTACCTCTTCTTCTCGGTGTGGTGCAAAGAAATAAGGGAAGCGAAGTCCCCGATGTTGCTCTTTGAGATCTTCCTTGCCCTTCAGTGAAAATATGTGATTTGGGGAAAACCAGAAAGGTTGTAGGTCCCAGGAGGGATGTAAGGAGGGATGTCTGCTTCCCATCGCCTTGTGGCTGGCTCCCACCGATATGGGGCTGGGAGAGCACTGGTCCTCGTCCCTGTGGGTCACCATCCAAGTCACCTCAAGGTGCCAGTAGTTGTGGATCCGCAGTGGCTGAGACAATTTCCTGAATGTAGGAGACAATGAAACTAATTCCAGGATCGTTTCCACCTCTCATTGGTCAGCAAGGAAAACCCTGTGAAAAAGAACCAAGGGCTCCACGCCATGCATGCTGCCTGTCTATGGAATTTCCATGCTGTGGCCTTCATATTCAGGCTATGTTCCCCTCTCATCACCTCTTTTTTCCATTTCATGGCTAATGCATGTGATCAAGCAATGAACAGCAACGTAAACAGGAGCAAGCAACTCTCAGTAGGCAGGGGAGCAATTGCAAAATAAAGCATATTTCGTTCATCTCTAAATTAAATATAAGTACCTCTTTATCCACTCTGGGTTAGTGAAATTCTATTCAAGTGGATAATTAAAAGTAGCCTTTAAATCTCCAAGTATGAAAATGAGGTGTCTTTCTTAGTCTGGTTTCTACATGGTTCAGCCAAGATTTGCTAAGAAATCAGAGGCAACCACGACCAACGCCCTTCCCCTTTTCCATGGGTCTCCGAGCTCTGCTGGACGCATTAGTTGGGCTTCAGTGGCCTATCCAAGGGTTTCTTTCCTTCGTCTCAGAGGATGGGACAGGTCGAGCTGGTTGTTGCCAGCTTCTTGAAAGCATTCCCAGATAGGAGCAAATATTCCTGCCAGGTGGTTGGAACAGGAAGAATTTCTAGGGAGGAGTTCGTGTTGGGTCTAGTTTTCATCGCTAATTAAAATCAGTAGGTAATGGGTTAGTAATTTGTTGGTTCCTTTTATCATGTTACTGCCTTTTGAGGACTTGGGGGATGAGGAGGTTACGGTTATTATTGCTCCTGTCTGATTGGGGTGGAGGGGTCTGGCAATGGTCTTCAGAGCCATTGGTCCTGGGCTGTCTTTCTCTGACCTAATATTCTGGATAACAGAGTTCAGAAGGACCTTTCATCCTGGGTCCCCAAGCCAAGCTAAACTAAGCTTCTCTTAAGTTTAGGCAGAAGAGAATTGCAGCTCATTGAGCAACACTTCCCTTCCCAGAGGGAAATTCATAATTCATTACCATCAACCCGCTTGCCAGTCAGTTTGCAGGAAGTAGGACCAGGTGGGAGGAAAATGCTGACCCTTATTTTTTAAGAACATGTGAGGGTGGAAAGTCTGAGCACTGGGCTTGGCGTCAGGAGATTGGAGTTCCCATCTGGGCACCGCCATAGGGATCTGGGGAAGTCATTTGAATTTCTGAAACTCAATTTCTTTATCTGTAAAGTCGGAGTAGTAGTAGCTCCTGTAGCCTACTTCAGACAGAGGGTTGATGGAGGGAGGGAAGTTAAAATGAAATATCGTTGGGGAAAGGACAATAGAAATCACAAAGTGCAAAACATAGTGAGATGCAATCGTTGCTCAAGGATCAAGAAGCCAGAGCATATTATAACTTATAAACTTAATCCGAATAAAAGATGCACCCTGCCAACTCACTCCCTAATACATCCTCCCATCTGATGGGCCTGCTGCGGGCTTTTGCTAGAAATGTTGAGCACTGAGTCATGAGAATAATAGATTTGCTCGATTTAACACTTCTGTTGCTACCTGTCATTCGACAACAGTCTTGTCCACTTCAGGAACAGTCTCCTGCTGTCTTTTTGAGTGACTTCATATGGACTTGCACATTTCCAGAGCATATCAATCTCGCTCTTTCATTCTTTGTTTTAGGGACTTCAAATACCAATGTCACAGCATGAGTGGCTTCCAATGGCAAGTTTTCCAGAAGCTCGGGGCCCCAGCAATGCCTGGTGTGGAAATGGAGGCAGATCTCAACAGGCTGACGAGCGGGCAGGTCCGGCACCAGCCACAGGGAAGAACCTCGGGCCAGCTGCCAGGTTTCAGCCAGAAGGGAACATCTTCCCTGGAGTTTATAACCCTGAAAGGAGGGAGTCAGTAATGAAAAGCTGTACCACGCCCTTAATACCACAACATTACTCATGAACACCTTGCTGTTAATTAACAGCGGTAAATACCACAGTTATTTCATTTTGCTTACCCCTCTCTCAGGCAGCAACCCTGAGACACCCCCATGGGAGGGAAGGGGCAGTTTCTCCCCGCAGCATTTCAGAGGTCCTGCTGAGACTGTAGCTGCAGCAATTTTCACGGGTCTCTGGTCAAGGGACCAAACGCATCCCGCTTTTGCTGCCCACACTCTTGCACCAAGTGTAGGGTATATGGCCATGACTTCTCTGGAAAGTTCAAGTTGGAACCTGCTGAATTTTGAACACTCCAGCAAGTGCTTATTTGATATAAACAAGTCTCCAATCGCCTGTGAGCCTCCCTGCTTCCTGAGAGGGCCTCCTGAATGATGGGGTAGCTCTCACCAGTGTTGACATGTGGTCTTCCTCATTGCCCACAACCTGGAAGGTCTGACTCAGGGAGCATTTTCCAAGTCTGCAACAACTCAGTTTTCCCACATAGACGCGTCTCCATTGAATGTTCCAATGTGACATGGCGTGAAGCAATGTTTTTAAAAAGGTTTTTAATACAAAAAAAAGACAGAAACATGTGTGAGTCATGCCAGATACCAAAAAGATGAAGGTGAATGGGACAGGATCCTGGCCTTTGGGAACTCATGGTCGAGCAGGTTAGACACACGGGTCACAAGTTCGACCACAATGTTAAATCAAACATGCAATGGTATTGGAGGTTAGGGAGCTACGGTAATCTAAAGGGAAAGCAGTTGTTTGGGGAAGGGGATTGAAAGACGAAATAAAAATAAGTTTTGGAAGCTGAGAAGGCATTTTTAAGGAAGGGAAGGCTTGTCATTCCAGGGAGAGAGGTCTCCAAGGGCAACGATCTCAAGGTATGCAAGAGCAAAGCATGTTCCATGCAGTGAGAACAGGGAGATGCTAATTGCTTTTCCAAGATGAGACTTTTCTCATAGACTTGTCTGATCTTCTGGATTTTGCTTCCCTGTCAAACGTGTACTAGGTTTGCTCAGTACACATTTTCTGCATTTGCTAGCATGTTCATGCTAACCTGTTATGCATCCTTAAAACATTCTTGTGTCACACTGCAACAATACTGTGAGCTTCGCTGTTTTTTTTTGTCTGTTTGTTTCTTCCTTCTCCCCACCTCCAAATATGGGGCTCCATCTTCATGCAGCTCTTACAATCCCCATTCAGCTCAAAGCAATGCCTCTGAAGGTAATGAGTTCAAATTCACCCAATTCCCCCTTTTTAGCTGATGTCTGGGAGTGGGGTTAAAGGAGGGATATGTGTGAGGCTCATTGCTTTCTCTCCAGCTCCCGTGTTCTTCCCAGAACAATTGCCTAGGTCTGCCAGTGGTTCTTTCTTCTATTCTGTGGGTCTCCAGTTACAACCTCAGCTTCCTGTCTCACCTCTGTCCTCCATGGGCTTGTGTCCTTGATGAAGTCAACAAAGACAAGTTTGACGGTGGGGAGGGTTCCCAGCATGGGCTCCATGGGTCTCCAAAGTTCCATGAAGTTTCCCGGTCCATTCATTCACTCATTCATTCCTTCACCCACCCCTCTGCTCCAGGTAAAGTGCTAGATGCTGAGGTTGCCACACTGCACAAGGCAAATGGTACCTGCCTCCATGAACTTTTCACTCCTGCTGTGGCTACCAGTCGGGCTCAGATTTGGGGAACTGGGCTCTCTGGTACTCAGCCAACTTCCAGGAAGCCAACACACACTGGAAAACCACATATGTCTTTTGCGGGTTCTTGAAGCCACCATTTGATCTGGAGCAGCAAGACACAGGGCAGCCTCTGAATGGGCACATAGATCCTGAGGGTTTCTGATGCTTTGGCTACAAATGGCTCTAGAGTGGCTATTTTATTTAGGCAAGAGATTTGGAAATCCAACCAGCATCTAACTTATCCTTTGAGAAAATGCATTCCATGTGTCTGAACTTGAACACCTTTGCCCAGTGGCCTTGAAATTGCAGGTGTCTACGTTCAATAGTAGTCGTTGGAAAGGGGCATATGAAATGATCAGACAGCCTTCTAGTAGACTTGCTGATTCAGTCATGGGATTAGGGTTCAGTGTCGATTGATCTCTGCAACCAGCCTCTGTCTCTAAGCTTCATAGAGCCTCTGACCTCTCCCCTCTACTTGGGGCGGGGGTTTCTGTCTGTTTCGCACGCTGCCCCACCTCCGTTGCCTAGAAGAGCGCCTGCCACGTAGTGAGTGCGCCATAAATTTTTGTGGGATGAGTGGTTGAATGTTCATTTCAACCCAGACACAACCACCCAGCTGCCAACACCTTGTGAAAAGGAAGGCGAGGTGCTTGTTCTTCTTTGGCTTAATAACAGTCTGCAGGAACTGTTTTCTTTTATATGCCTGCTTAGCTCATTGTGAAGACGCAATAAATATTAATTGATGGACAAGAAGTTCTGGGGTTTGGCTCCAGCCGGATCCAAGTGCTATTTTGGGGGGCAGTTTATAAAAGCAGGGGAATGGAAGGTGTTATGTTGTGAGTCTGGAGACTCCAGGGACCCCCTCCTCCATACGCAAAGCCTGGGAGAAGTGGGTGGGGACAGAAGGGAAGCGCTTAATTATATTCATGGGTTGTATAATTACATTTTCAGGTTCCCACTGGTGGTGGGTTTTAAAGGAGCTTTGAGTAATTTCAATTTTGAAATGCTTTGTTTTCCTGGGCTTTGTTTTATTCACCCTTTATTCATCATCCTTGATCTTTTCCTGGTGCCTTCCAGGGGGAATTATCTGAACACCAACCAATGCTACCTAGTTGGGGTCCCCCAATGAACTTGGTACGTACACATGACAAAACGGAGATTTGGAGAGATTGGGTAACTTGCCAGTGGTTTGAACAACAGGACCCAAATACCCTGAATCAAGCCCATGCTCTGCCTCCCGTTTAAGTACCTTTCGTGGTAGGACCTCACGGTACACTAAAATAGTGGTTCTCACAGTCTTGTCCTCAGACCAGCAGCCTCAGCAACACCTGGGAACTTGCTAGAAGGGCAAATTTGTGGGTCCCACCCCAGAACTCCCAGAAACTCTAGGGTGGGGCTCACAGCCTGTGTTTTAACAAGCCCTCCAGGGGATTCTGATGCATGGTAACATTTGGAAATCCCTGCTCTAGATCTGAGAGTCTAGAACAGTGATTCCCAGGCATGGGGGAGCATGTGTAACAAGCAGCTGACTGGCTGCCACCTAAGACCAACTAAGTGAGAATCCCCAAGAAGGTGGTCCAAGCATCAGATTAATATTTAGCTTGTTGAAGCTCCATCAGGGTTCTTGTGATGCAAGGTCATGGCTGAGAGCCACTGACCCAGGTAACGTCCTTTGCACTGGGCAGATGTTGGGGCTGTTCCCATGAGCAGAGGAGGCAGTGGCAGGGACAAAGGCATGGGCCCCACAAATCCTGCACAGGAACATAACCAGGTCCTGCATGTTGACCACATTTCCCCCAGGACCTGGGTACAGCCAGCAGTGCAGCATCTGTGATTTGGGGACCCAGGTTGGGGGGCATTAGGCCACAATTTCACCAGTAACTAAGGTAGCTGTTGCAACCACTCATCAGTGCCATTATAGCAAGCAAGCTGCCATAGGCAATATATATGTGAAAGTGTATAGCTATGTCTCCATAAAACTGTAAGACCAGGTGGTGGACCAGCTGGCCCATGGGCCATAGTTGGCCAACCTCTGCTCTAGATAATGGAGCTAGACTCTGACTGTCCATTCAAATCAGAGGGAGTGTGGTTTTGTTTAAATTAGTGCCTGGATCCTACTCTCAAAGACTTGGATTCAATCGTTCTGAAGTACAGGGCAAGCTTTTCTTTTTCTAACTCTCCTCTGCTCCCAGTATGCAGCCAGCATTGAGAACCACTCTGTAGGTATTCATCTCAGTGACCTTTCACCCACCATGTGCTTAGAACTCATAACACTAGCCAGCTCCCATTACTCCTTCCCACAGCACGCCCCAGTGTTTCCATATTGCTCATGATAAAACCGATGTCCTTGGCATGCCTTGTGCTGTCCATCAAGGTCTTGCCACTAGCTCCTGCTTTGACCTCATCCCCTATGGCTCTGCTGCTCGAATTTTTTGCTCAGTCACCTTGCCCCTTGGCTGGACCCAGCACATTTCCAGCACTGTCCTGGTCTTTGCCTTGCGGTCTCCTAGTGGAAAAGCTCCCATTGCAGTTCTGTGTTGCTGTGTTAGCAACCATCCCAACACTTAGTAGTTTCAAATAGTAACAAGCACAGGATATGTACTTTGTCCATGATCTGCACGTTTTGCAGGGCTCGGCAGGGATGGCTCTTCTTGGCTCCACAAGAAGTCAGCTGGGATGACTTTCTGGGAAAGCTCATGACTTTCAAGGGAACTGTCCCACTCAAGCCAGCTCCTGGTGCCATTTCCACTACAGACTTTAACTCTCAGTTGTTGTGGTACACATTCAGTTGTTTTCAAGGCCAAAACACCATTCACGAAAATCTGAACTTTTGTTGCCCTTGGTGTATAGCTGAAGTAACATGGAAGGAAAAATTTGACAGGAATTCAGTGGAACAAGCATGTATGGAGCATTATTATGTTCCAGACATGTGGCAGGCTCTGAGAAATACATTTGGTGCCCAATACTGAGGAGCTTACAGTCAAGGGGAGAGAAAACTTCAATAATAAAGTCAATCCCGGAGGACTCATTGAAGGTGCGGATGTCTGTGTTAAAGGATGAATAGACGTAATCTGGAATTTGTTTTAAAAAAGAAAGAAGAGTGGGAGATATGGTAGGGGCAGAGAATAATAATATCCCAGCAAGGAAACAACTGGATAAAACAAGAAACAGTGTGATGTGTTGAGGATGTAGCAAGCAATTCATCTTGGAATGTCAAAGGAGAGGTAGAAAGTAGAGGGAAATGAAGCACATGCAAAGTAGGCAGGGCTAAGTCTTCAAGGGTCTCTGGTATCCTAAATATCTTAGGGTTCATTGGGTAGGTTTTGCACTAGATTGAAATGAGTACAGGTACCTTTAGAAACAGTTTCTGGTTGTAGCATAGAGGGTGACTTTCAAAGAAATGGAAAAGAGACAGGGAGACCAGGCCCCTTAGATGTCTATTGCAAAGTCTAGGCATGAAATAAGGAGGGCTTGAAACAGGCAACAGGGATGGGGAGAGAAGGATAATTCAAGGCACATGCAGGAAGTAATATCAATAGGGCTTATTAATAAGGAAGAGGGAGAAGAACTGACTTCCAGGTTTCCAACATGGAGGCTCTGGTGTCATTGACAGTTGCTGGATATACAAGAGAAGGGGAGAAAATGAGATTTGTATGGTCCGTGCTGAGGTTGAGGGGCTTACGCAGTACCTAGAAGTTATGATGGCAGCCAGTTAGGTAGATAACACGAGTCTGAGCCTAGAGACACTGATCTGGACTAGATCACCATGAGATGTCAGCTGGGGTGGAAGCTGAGCTGTTAAGTGAGCAGCTCAGTAGGTGCTGAGAAGCGTCCATCAGTAGATGAGTGGATAAAAAAGCTGTGGTACATTTGCTTCCCAGTGAGACCCTGGGAAGTAGGGACATTCAGAAGGCATTGGGCAGGAAAGCACAGAAGCCTGTGAGACAAGCCAGGAGGAGCATTCGGAAAGATCAGAGCAGGAGGCAAGAGAGAGTAGTGCTGTGGAGGCTAAGGAAGCAGCGAATTCAAGTCTGGAGAGACTTCAAATGAAATGGATAGAACAGCCAAGGAAACTATCAACAAAATGAAAAGACAGCCTGAACCGGCGAACATTTCACCAATGATATGTCTGGTAAGCAGTTAACATCCAAAATGTATAAAGAACTCATATAACTCAACACCAAAAAAACACAAACAATCCAATTAAAAAATGGGCAAAGGACCTGAATAGACACTTCTCCAAAGAGGATGTACAGATGCCCAAGAGACATATGAAAAGATGTTCAGTCAACATCGCTAATCTTCAGAGAAATAAAAATTAAACCACAATGAGATATCACCTTGCATCTGTCAGAATGCAACAAACAACACGTTTGTTAATAAATCAACAAACAACAAGTTTTCTACACACTAATGAGGGTGTGGAAAAAAGAGAACCTTTGTGCACTGTTGGTGGGAATGCAGATTGGTGCAGCCACTGTGGAAAGCAGTATGGAGGTTCCTCAAAAAATTAAAACTGGAACTGCCTTATGACCCAGCAATTCCACTTCTGGGAATATATCCAAAGAAACCTGGAACACTAATTCAAAAGAATATATGCACCCCAATGTTCAATGCAGTGTTATTTGCAATAGCCAAGATTGGGAAGCAGCCCAAGTGTCCATCAGTAGATGAGTGGATAAAAAAGCTGTGGTACATTTGCACAACAGAATACTATATGGCTGTAAAAAATAGGGAAATCTTACCTTTTGTGCAGCATGGATGAACCTGGAGAACATTATATTAAGCCAGTCGGAGAAAGACAAATACTGTATGATTTCACTTACATGTGGAATCTAATGAACAAAATAAACCAACAAACAAAATAGAAACAGACTCATGGATACAGAGAACGGACTGACAGCTGTCAGAAGGGAGGAGTTTGGGGGTCTGGGTGAAAAAGGTGAAGGGTTAAGCAAAAAGGAAAGAAAGGAAAGAAATGGACAGAACAGTGAATCAGATGAGAAAAATGAAAAGGCAGCCCCTAGATTTAGTAAGTGTGGGACTAGCAGCTTTCTCAAGGCCATTTCTGTGTGATCGTGGGAGAAGCATGCCTCCCGTGGACGGAGGGCTGCCCAGTTTCCTCTGTGTGGAGTGTTCCTCCCCTCACTCCTCAGTGAGCCTGTGCTCTGCCTCCACCAGGCTTCAGGTCCAACATCACCTTTGTGCATAGACTACACCAGTGCCAGACAGATGACCTGGCAAAAAAAAAAAAAGTAGTAAAAAATTATTAAAAGGAAATAATTTTTACGACATGGACTTTGCCTCCTTGAGCATTATTGCCAAGGTCTTGGGCTCGAAGATTTCAGCTGCTGCCGAGATCCGAGGACTGGGAACATTGGCAGAGAGGGCTGTGGGGGACATGGGAAAATCGAGGACTGGGAACATTGGCAGAGAGGGCTGTGGGGGACATGGGAAAATCGACAGTAGGTGAGGCACTTTGCCTCCCTGAGTTTCTTCCCTCTGAAATGAATAGGCTGGACTAGTTCATCTTTAAGGCCACAGCCAGCTCTACAAAACTAACATCCTAACTGTTTAAATCATCCCTGTCTTCCTGGCTGGTGTGGCTCAACAGATTGAGCACCAAGCCTGCGAACCAAAAGACTGCTGGTTCCATTCCCAGTCAGGGCCCACGCCTGGGTTGCGGGATGGGTCCCCAGGTCAGGGAGTGCAAGAGGCAACTGGTCCATATATCTCTCCCACACTGATGCTTCTCTCCCTGTCTTTCTCCCTCCCTTCCCCTCTCTCTAAAAGTAAATAAATAAAATCTTTTTAAAAATCATCATTGTCGTCATCAGCATTTATCAAGTACTTCCTATATGCCTTCCATGCATTTTCCCTGCCTCACAGCACACTTCTGTAGAAGGCACTAAAATCCCTGTTGTGGAGGCGAGAAAATAAGGCTTAAAGAGATTAAATCACTTGCTCTAACATCATGCAGCTCATAAGTTTCACAACAATATTCATTCTCTCCCAACCCCGAGCTTTGAAAATGGCTTTCGGGATCCTTGTCACCTGGCATGCATACCCTTGGAAATCCCCTCCCCTTGAGAGTGAGCTGGACTCAAGGACTCACCTGTAACCAATGGAATACAGAAAAAGTGATGGACATCACAGAAGAACAGGTAAACAAAATGTGGTCCATCCATACAATGCAATATTATTCAGCCTTAAAGGGGAAGGAAATTCTGATACCTGCTCCAACATGGATGAATCTTGAGGACATTACGTGAAGTGACAGATACTTACAGTTCCTTTCATAGGAGGTAGCTAGAGTAGTTAAATTCATGGAGACAGAGAGAAGAATGGAGTTTGCCAGGAACTGGGGAGCATGTGGAGTGATTGTTTGATTGGTAGGGGGTTTCAGTTGGGGAAGATGGAAAGTTATGGAAATGGGTGGATGATGCTGATGGTTGCACAACATTTTGAACATATTTAACACTACTGACTGCACACTTAAAAATGGTTACTGTGGTTATGTTACACTGTGTGTACTTAACTAGAGAAAAATATTTGGAGAAAAGTGATGGGGTGTCAAGTTCAAGATCTGGCTACAAAACGACTGAATTTATCTTGCTCACTCTCATTGTATGATTCAGGGTTCTGCAGAGAAATGGGACTGATATAATGTGTGTGTGTGTGTGTAGGTAGGTAGAGACAAATATTTACTTTAAGGAACTTTTCATGTAATTGTGGGGGCCTGGCAAGTCCAAAATCTGGTTGGGGAAGCCACCAGGCTCAAGACTCAGGGAATAGTTGCGATTTGAATCTTTCTTTTCTCAAGAGAGGCCAGTCTTTGCTCTAGCAAAGGCCATCAACTGATTGGACGAGGCCCACCCACCTGATAAAGGATAATCTGCTTTACTCAAATTCCACCAATTTAAATGTTAATCTCATCTAAAAAACACATTCTTAGAAACATCCAGAATAACATTTGACCAACTATCTGGGCATTGTGGGCAGCCAGGTTGACACATAAAAATAACCATCACATTCACCTCCCTTATTCTAAGAGAGACCAATTAATAGGTTGCGAGTCACCCTGTGGAGAGGCCTGTGTGACAAGAAACTGAAGGAGGCTCAGGCTGACAGCCACTGAGAGCCTGAGGCCTTCAGTCCAATAGCCATGTGAGTCCACGTGGAAGCTGACCACTGCCCAAGCCCCCACCCCAGCTGAGCCTTGAGATGAACACAGCCCATGAGAGATCTTGAGGCTGAGCTGAGCGCAGACTCCTGACCTAGAGACAGACACTGTAAGGTAAGAAATGGTTGTGTTTTAAGCTGCTAAATTTTAGGGTCATTTGTTACGCAGCATATATAGCTAATACACAGGCTATGTGGCTTGTGCTGGTTTTGAGATTTTTCTTGGATTAAGATGTTTCACCTTAAGTATGAGTACATATACTGAGTATTCAGGGTAGAGACTGGTTTGTGATGCATCCAACATTCTCCTGGGATGACTCAGTGACATTTTTACTGTTCTTCTTTCCCCTCCCCATCCCCACTGTGGTCAGTTTTAACCCAGTTCCTAGATGGGGAAACTGGGTTTGGGAGTGGTTCGTCTAGAATCATGGAACCATGTGCCTCCTGGTGCTAAAGTTTGCATTTAAGCTCCTCATCCCCACGAGTTGGCCATCCCCACGTCAAAAGCACTGCTTTCCTTCAGTCACGGCCCTTCAGCGAAGAGGACACTATCAAATTCCATTCTGAAGCAAACTCACCGCATGTGGGGAAGGAATTCCTTCTGCTGAGCCCTCGGCCGTGGGGCCCTCTCAGTAGGCAGTCCATCCATGTTAATAAATGTCTCACCTACCAGACAGCTTCAATAAGGTGAACCGTCAAGGGGAGGTCATGCTTGTCAGTTTAGTTTTACTGAGACATGGAGGGCCCGTCTGATGAGGCTCTGGAATTTAGCTATTGTCCTGAAGGAAAGACAGGCCGGCAGCTTCTTCCCAAAGACCTGGCTCCTTCCCTTCCCTGATGTGCTCTTGTTTGGTTTCCACTCTTGAAGTCCAGACACTGCTGGAGTCACATTGCCATGTGTGTGTTGTGTTGTGTGTTGTGTACCACACGTGTGTGTTATTGTACATAAAATATTTGTGTAGAGCTCTTCTATTTAAAAAAAATGCTTCCTTAGCAGCAATGGCATTTGTTGTCCCAGTAGGTAAACTGTGCAGAGATTAGTCCCCCATTTAACAGGGGTGGGGGTATAACTGAATCTCAGAAGTTACCTGCTTCCCTCTGGTTGCAGGGTAGGTGAGCAGTGACCTCCTCACCCCTGGAGGTTCCCTATTGCCAGTCCTCTGACAGGCTGCTCTCTTGCTGGAGATAGCATCTCTTTGCATCATCTTCAAAGAACATATTAGGGCTCAGGGGTTCCCTGGAGTTTCTTAGAGCTTTAGATTTTCATGCAAGGAAGCACATGGCAGAATGTCTCTAGCTCCAGCGTCCCCAACGTACCATGGGAGGGAAGTGGGAAGAAACACAGAAGAGGTCAAAGCAGAATTTCACAACAAGAGGGACGGATAAGTCGCGAGAACCACTTGGGTCAGGCGCTGCATGGGACAACTGAGGAAACAGAGGTGTGCGTAAGAAAACTAGAGCTCAGAGTCAGGCAGGAGGAAGCCTGGACTGTGGGCGGGACTGCCAGTCTCGGCCCTTAGCGCTGTGTCTCTGATCCCTACCACGCTGGTCCCAGTGGCCCAGACACACCTGTGTCTTTGTGCTGGTGGCGAATCACTTCCTGATTCCTACTCCCTCTCCCTGTGTGTGGGTCTCCCCCAAACTCCCGTGAACCCAGCTTTCTCCTTTTGGCTCCTGGTCAGCTGCACCTTGCTCTGAAGCCTGGTCATGAGATCTTCCCTCCCCGCCCCCGTGGTCCCTGCACTCCCACCACCCCCCGCCCCCGCCCCGCACCCCCACCTTGGGCCTCCCAGAGGCTTCACCTGCCACGCTAAGTCTCTCTTCCTCTCCCCCGGCCCCTCCTCCCCTCTTTTCACGTTGTCAGGACATGAGTAATGGTCCTTCTCCTTCAAAGCGGAAGCAAGATTGATGACGGAGAAAAGGGCCAGCAAAGATTCCCCCCTGCCCCCTCCCACCCGCAACTTCAGCAGAAAACGTGCCTGCGCCTTGTGGATTTATGAAGTGGTCGCATCTCCCCTCCCAGATAAAGCCTGGCAGAGACTCGCCGCCCACAGTCACATGACCTGTCTGCAGCCACGACCAGGGGAAGGCACTCCAGGGCGGGCGTGCAAACAGGACCACCAGTGGGGCGCAGGGGCTACTTTGTGGGACGCGGAGAAATCTAGGCTGTCAGACACTCTCTGTCTTCCAGTCCAGCCTGAATTTCGAGAGCGCTGCAGTGGGATTAAGGCGAGGTCCGCCTTTATTGTTTTTGATTACAGGTCAAATCCTGCTCCAAGGAAATGAAATATTTCTGCACCGTGAGAACATCTGTTCCCTCTCTGGGTTTTTCCCTGAGTGAGCGCCTCTACCTGCAGACAGTATTGCCAGATAAGATACAGGACGCCCAGGTGGATTTGATTTCCGGATAAACAACCAATACTTTTTTAGTAGAAGCATATCCCAAATACAACATGAGACACACTCACAGCAAAAACCGCATTCCTTGTTGTCCTCATTGCCGAGTCTGACAGCCCTTCCTGAAGAGCTGTTTTGCTTGTATCTCTTTGGTCTCCACTTTAAGGATGCGTTTAAAATTTGGCAGAATAAAGTCTCCAAGGTCAGAATCTGGGCACCCTTCTTTGTATTTCCTCCCTCACCATGTCCCCTAGGACGCTGCCCTCCCCTCCTGCCTGTCCCCGGGAGGCCCTTGGAAGGCCAGTGAGGTCAGGCTTGATGGCAATGACTTGAGGAGGCAAAAGAAAGACGGCCTGTAGTGCTGTGGTTCTCTGCTGGGGGCGATTTTGCACCCGGGGGGACATTAGGCAACATCCTAAGACATTTTGGGTTGTCCGAAGTGGGTTGGGGGGATGCCATTGGCATCTTGTGGGTAAAAGCCAGGGATGCTGCTGAGCACCCTGCAATGCCCAGACACACACCCAAGTGACACACATGCACACACAAACATACATAACACGCACAAGAATTATCGAGCCCCAATGCCAACAGCGCTGCAGGTGAGAGACTCTAGAATAAAGAAACTAATTTTTAAATAAAAATCTCAGATACAAAGTTCAGCCTAACAGTACCATTAGGCACCGCCATGGAGGGCTGCCTGGGACCTGCAAGCCTGCCCCCTCTTCCACTCAGAGTCAGCAAGACCCGGCCTCTGATGTCCCTGTCAAAACTGCCCTGGGGTTCATTTTAACCATCTTTCATGCAGAGACCCAGGGTGGGGGATGGGTGGTCTACAGAACTAGGGCCAGGCCCTCTTCTCCAGCTTGTGCCCTTCCCAGCCACCATCCCTCCTCGACATAGGCCCGGCACTGACTGATACAGCACCTCTCCAATGGGCCCGGGTAGGTTCTTTCTCCCCAGATGGCCGAAGGAGAGGTGTCCCCTGGCACAAAAACTTGAAAGCACAGAGGTAGCAGCAGGTATTAGGGGCCTGCTCTTTTCCCAGAACCCACCTGTCCTCGGCACCTTAGCACCAGAGTCTCCTGACAGGAGACCACCATGGTCAGGGTTTATATGCATATCCTTAAAAACAGAGAAATGGACTGAAGGTTAGCTCAGCAAAGGAGAACCTCTCACCTTCAGCAAACGAAATAAATTCTGAATAATTTCTAGTTCAGGGAGGTTTTCAAGGTCAGCTCTCCCGCATGCCTGTTCTTCCTGTTTTCTGTTTGTTTGTGTTTACATAGTCCTCAACAAGAATGACAAAAAAACAGAGCCCTCCTGCTCAGCAGCCACTAACCTGCCAGAGGTGGAGATGTTGAAAACGCCCCCACCAGCTTCTGGAAGAGCGCCCCACGCGGTGTGGATGAGCTAGATCCAGTCCTCTGTTTCAAATGCAAACAAACAACCCCAACAAACACACCCCCCAAAACAGCAACAACAAAAAAGACAAAAATAGGCAGCAAGAAAAACAGGGGACTTTACTTCATAAGTAAAATCATATGACAGATAACTTTGACCTTGTTTTTTGAACTAAAAAACGTTTTAAAAGTTCTCCTCTTATGAATTAGATTTTGTTCCCCACAGCCTCCTACTTCACCTATCAGTGGAGAAGGAAAACAGTTTTTTTTCTGTGACTTGTGACTTCCCCCTCCACCAAGGGACATGAGCCAGTGGCTGCCTGTTGGGTTTCAGCAGTGAAACTCCAAGCGGCCCTCACCCCTCCCTCTCCTGACCCTTTTTCTGTCTGCCCCTCACTCTGACTCCCCCCCCCTTGCCAAAGATTTATAGAGCAGAGTGGCTGAGAACAATGAGCAGACATTAGGCTGATGTGTTCTGCATACTAATGACAAGATACTGCTTCTGTACTGAGGGGCAAAGCCGGGTCAGGCCAGTTTAACCATAAACTTTATTTATGGGCTTATAACTTTGCAGCTGCAGAAGCTCTGCCCAGTCTTGGGGACTGAGATCTGTCTCTCTATAGAATCATACACATTTCTTTAAACAAATTTGGTGGGAGGGGGAAGAGAGTGCTGGTAGCTCTTTCTCTGAGTGGTTCCAGCGAGAAGTGTAAGCTGAAGGGAAAAGTGAGTTAGAGAAGAAAATAGTGGCAGTTGTCCTAGTAGTAATGACAACAATGGCAACAGCACCAGAAATGATGACGACTGACAATGATGATGATGATGATGATACAATACTTCCTCTCCCAGAGCTGCTGCAGCAGGAATCTACTCTGTTACTTCTGAGTTTTTCACAAGTTGATGTTTAGAGCCAATCTTAAATCTTGACTCATGGAATGAAATGCCTGCTTTGAAATGGCTCAAGACCCTTTCTGCCTCCAGAGGGTCTTCTAAGCTTGACCGTCTCTAATACATTAGCAGGCTGGTCCCCTCTAGTCCAGGTGGTGTGACGCTCTGAGCTCTGACTGCCCCCCTTCCCTCCTTCAGTCCTCACCACGGCCCTCTTGCATTCCGATTCTGTCTCAGGCTCATGCTGGCCCAAGGCAGTGCCGCATGAGAAAGTGGCCAGGGCCGTTGGTTCAATGCCCACCGAAATGGATTGATCTCGCTTGGTGTCATGGACTTAGCTCAAAGATAGAGATTGTGTAGATCACTTCTGTCATTCAGTAAAGATGCACTGGTCACCTGTTCTGTGCCAGACACTGTGCTTGGGGTCAGGGATTCCCACAGTGAACAAGACATAATGACCCCCAGCCCACAGTGAGCCCAGCAGACGTGGGCACACATTCCAGAGCTTATGCTGGCCTAGATCTGGATCCTGGTCCGTCCCTGGCCACGCGTACTAGTCCTGTGAATTTCCAGATGAGCACATCGGAAGAGGAGTTGGATGTCTGCCTTAGTACCCCAGAGCTCTGGCCACACTCCCTGCCAGTCCAGAGTGGTTAATCCGTTTAACCCTTCCACACTTGAGCCTGCCCTTCAGAAAGGATCCAGATTCTGGTGGGTGGGGGCTTAGCAGCTACTTAATGCTAAAAGAGGGCTGTGCAGAATTTCCCACTTACTCTTTTAGGGAGCTCATCCCTATTTCCATCCCCCTCCCTTGTGTATCCCCAGGAGTGGCAGGTGCTTCTTTGGTTGGAAGACACTAGAGGGCCCAGGGCTGTGGGGAGAGAGTGGTAGAGAGTGAGAACTGGGTGGTGGTGTGCCTGTGTCTCAGGGATGGGGGATGTTGGGTGGGGGCAGAGCACTTTGGTGTTTGAGTGGACTCTCTCCTCACTCACCTTGTCCTGAGAGATCCAGGGGAGATGGCCCGGGTGCTGTACTGGGAAGGCGTCTGCAGGGTTCCCAAGTAGAAGGAAACAAACAGAGTCTGCAGATGCCCCACGACTGAGAGGAGGACTGTGTCAGCTCAGATCCTCAGAATGGAAGCCACCTCACTTTGCTGGACACAGGACAAAGGGCCCCCCACCCCTCTCAGAGAGGCCATCTAGCTTTGGAGCTCCAGAAGGAGAAAAGGAGGCTCCCATCATTAATCCTCAGTGCCTGGGGGAAATGCAGATTTCACAGGGAGACAGAAAGATTAGAGCGTGAGCCTGGGAACAGGAGGATCATGAATGGAACTCTAGGCTAGGGCAGCCGTCCCCAACCTTTTTGGCACGAGGTACCGGTTTTGTGGAAGAGTTTTTCCACAGACAGGTTGTTGTGTGAGGGGTGTGGACAGGAGGCAGAGCTCAGGTGGTAATTCGAGTGAAGCACAGATAGATCTCCTGCCCTGGCGCTCACCTCCTTCTGTGTGGCCCCATTCCTCACAGGCCACAGACCAGTGGTTGGGGACCCCTGGGCTAGGAGACAGGCCTTGGCCTTCTGGCTGTGATCTTGGATCTGGCTGTGATCTCGGATTTTCCCTGTCTAAGCCTCAGTATCTAAATCCTTGAAATGGGTACAATAATAATTCCTGCCCTAATTACCTTACAAAACAGATAATGTATTTTTGAGGTCTATGTAAACTGTGAAGTGCTATAAAAATATTACTGGGTTTTTCTAGATGACCACAACTTGGACAGTGGTAATCAGGAGCTAATGAGGCATCGTATACATGAATGCACAATTGAACAGTTTGAAGATTCCACAGCTTTTTAATCATACCCAGCCAATGCCTGCATGTGTAAATCTACATAGTAATTATCACTTGTCTAACTGTGCTTTTAAGGAATTCATGCTCTCCTGTGGGGATAGGGGTACATGCATGTTAGACTCTCCTGGAGGGCATGAAGTCCCTGCGGGCAGGAAGTAGGTCTCTTCTTTTGCTGAGGTCTCTTCACTGCCTGCTCTGGAGAGAGGGTTGTGTCACCCTCTAGCTGACTACCCAATCTATTAACAGGCGAGGGCAGAGATGGGCTTACACAGACATGGGAATATGTTTGCTTGTTTCTTAACATCTGCAATATGCCTGCGGGACCCCTAGAGTTGGCACCTACAAATGTCATTCCAACTGAGCGAAAGCAGGGAGCTATGCAGTGTATTGGACAGGTGCTGATGCTGAATGTGGCTAAGAGGTATGACATGGGTCAAGATTCCTTTACCCCACCCCAGCTTGGGCTCTGCTCCTCCGAGTGAAGAGACCATGGAGTCACTGTGCTCTCTGATTCTTAGTTTGCTGATCTGTAACACTGGAATGCTGAAGGCTACCTTGCAGCTGTTGTGTGGCTTGGAAATTGTACACGTAAAGACCCCACACAGTGCCTGGAACACAAAACACAATGGTACTTAATCAGTATTCTTTCCCACCTTGCTTTTTGGTCTGTTACAGACTTGATTCAGGATGACATTTGCTAAGTAGAAACCGGTGTGCGTGTTACCTGACTGTTTCCAGCCCTGGCAGACAGGGCCGTCCTTTCTCTACATCTGCGGCTGACTGTATAACTCATGCATGTGTTCGGTTTGTCCCCAGTTTCATAGCTCCCGAGGTGTGACCCCTGCACCTCAGCAGACCCCAGAGTTGCCATTTGAGGATTCTTCTGTTGAGCATCATTCATCCGTCAATCAAACATTTGTTAACCCCTGTGTTCCAGGTGCTATACTGGGCATTGAGAGACCTCTGGGCCAATAGGGCTGAGCTCAGAACGTAAACAAACCTAATAAAAACCTCTTTCCAAACTCAACCTACAAGATCTTGATAATAAGGATAATAAGGTTCCTGTGGATCTTGTGTCCAGGGCCTAAAAAGAAAAATGTGTAACTCATTGCTGAAGCTAAGGAGCTCTCATTCCTTTTTAAGTGATGTCTTCTTTCCTGAAGCCAGCGGACAAAGATCCCTAAAAATAAGACTTCAGAAAAGAATGCTCTGCAGTTTAAGCTGTAGAGCAGGGGTCAGCAACCTTGTTCTGGAGAGGCCTAGGTAGTATTTTAGGATTTGTGAGCCACAGGTTTTTGTTGCAACTACTCAACTCTGCCATCACAGCATGAAGGCAACCATGGACAGTACGGAAATGAATGGGCATGGCTGTGAACCAATACAATTTCACTCATAAAAACAGGCAGGAAAACTGCCAAATGCTAATGAAAAATATCAGAGAGAGATTTAAATATATGGAGAGATATTGCATGTTCATGGATTGTTAAGATGTCAATTCTTCCTAACTTGATCTGTAGATTCGCCACAATTCTGGTTAAAATCTCAGCAAGCTATTTTATAGATATTGATAAACTGAGTCTAAATTTGATAGGAAAAAGCGAAGGACCTCAATTAGGCAACAGCGTACTGAAGAAGGACACAATTGGAGGACTCGCACTAGCAGATTTCAAGACTTCCTACAAGGCTCCAGTCATCCAGACAGTGTGGTATTGGTGGAAGACAAACAGATCCCTGGGACAGGAAAAGACACACAAACTCAGTCAGCTGATCTCTGACGAAGGAGTGAAGGAGAAAGGAAGTCTTTCCAACAAATGATGCTGGTACAATTACGTGTCCATATGCAAAAGAGGAGAACCTAGAAACAGATCTTACACCTCACACAAAAATTAAGTCTGGAAGAAAACATAGGAGAAAAATCTACATTACTTTGGGTTTGGTGATAAATTCTTAGGTGCAATCACCAATATTACAACACGTGAAAAACATTGACTTTATTAAAATTGAAAACTTCTGTGCGAAAGACACTGTTAAGAGAATGAAAAGATGAGCTACTGACTGGAAGAGAATACTTGCAAAATACATACCTAAAAAAGGGCTTGTATCAAAAAATATACGAAGAATTCAAAACTCAACAATAAAAGAACAAACAACCCAATTAAAAAATGGGTTAAAGATATGAACAGAATTTCACCAAAGAAGGTATCTAGATGACAATCAAGCAAACAAAAAGATACTCAATATCATTTGTCACCAGGGAATTGAAAATTAAAATGAGGAGATTTACTTCATATCTCTTAAATTGACTAAAATCCAAAAACTGACAATATTAATTTTTAGCAAAAATACAAAGCAACAGGGACTCCCATTCATTCCTAGTGGGACTGCAAATGATACACCCACTTTGGGGAAAAAAATTGGCAGTTTCTTATAAAACTAAATATAGTCTTACCCTACACTTCAGCCATCACACTCCTAGGTATTTACCCAACTGCTTTGAAAACTTATGCTCATGCAAAAGTCTGCCTATGAATAGCAGTTTTGTTCGTAATTGTTAAAAACTAAGAACAACCAAGGCATCTCTCGAAAGGCAAGTTGATAAAGATATGATGGTACATCCATGCAGTGGAATATTATTCAGCAATAGCAAGAGATGAGTCATCAAGCCATCAAAAGACACGGACCGATCTTAAATGCCTATGGGTAAGTGAAAGAAGCCAGTCTGAAAAAGCTACAAAGTATATGATTCCAACTATAGGACATTCTAGAAAAGGTAAAACTATGGAGATGGTTAACAAATCAGCGCTTGCCAGGAGTGCAAGAGAGGGGAGAGTTGAAGAGGTGAAACACAGGGAATTTTTTTAGGGCAGTGAAATTGTTCTGTTGGATACTGTAATGAGGAGTATAAGACATAAGCAATTCTCAGAACCCACATAACTTTATAGCACAAAGAGTAAATTTCATAAGCATTAAAAAATTCATTTAAGAGTTTGGTGGGGGATTCCAGGATGAAATGTTTCTTTATAAAGATTTTATTTATTTATTTTTAGAGAAGGGGGAACAGAGTGAGAAAGAGAGGGAGAGAAACATCAGTGTGTAGTTGCCTCTTATGTGCCCTATATTGGGGACCTGGCCCGCAACCCAGGCATGTGCTCTGACTGGGAATCAAACTGGCGATCCTTTTGTTTGCAGTCTGGCGCTCAATCCACTGAGCCACACCAGCTAGGGCTCAGGACATAATGTTAAATGCAACAAAGAATCTCAAAATATTGCAACTGTGAGAACACCAATGAATGGATTTTGAGAACAAAGTACTGGCCTAAGTAACTTTGGAAACAAGTGGAGTTTGTTAGACTAAAAGCATATGAGTTGGCAATTCTAAAACCATTATCCATGTACACTGGAGTTGAGCAATTGAGTCAATGGGTGCAGGGCGGCGGCAACCAGGCTTTGCCATGCTGTAGTGGGGGATGATAGAGAAGCACGGAGGGGCAGATAGAATGACCCATGTGGTAAGGGGCTAGGGTTGGAGACATCAGTAAGTATGAACTTGTGTTTAACTTAACATAGACACAGATGACTACATAGAGAAATATTTATAGATATGTGTATACACACAGGTTAGTATACCCCCAAATGTCTCTGTGCTCTATCAGCCGAGAGAACCTAGAAGCCGTGGCACCCTAGAAACAAGGAGCACACCTGGTACTACCCAGACCTAATACCAAGTGGGTACTACCCACTTCCTAATACCAAGATATTCTCCAGAGAAAAGAATCAGCACTGATTCCACAGGGGCAGGGAATGTACAAAATGAGCCTGGAGCATCTTGTATTTCCAGAAAGTAAGAAAATGCTCAGAAAACAAATCAACAACAAAAAACAACAAACGAAAACACACACGATGGTGAGGATAGGTCAAAGACATACAGGAACAACTGGAACGAGCTCCTAATGTTCAAGGCTGGTTGAGCAAGAAATTAAAGTGATATTATGTGTAACCCAAAGTATAAAATAAATACCCACGAGTTATAACAACACAAAGAAGTGACTGAATAAATTAACGAAGAGCAGACAAATCTCTTGTGCCGAAGAATTCCAAATACTTCATGTAGCCACTCCACCCTTAAGAGTGGGCTGTGCATAGTAATTTTCCTCCAAAGAGGACAATATGGAAAGGGAGGGAGAAAAAAAAAAGAATGCAGTAGAGAAAAACCTGGTGAACCCTACCTGAGCCAGGTGTCACAAATTACTATCAACAGTGACAAATCTTGCTGCTAGTCCATCCCCTTGAAATGATGTGAGGAGAATAGCTCTTTACACTGCACTTCCCAAGCACATTATCCCTAATTATGAAAAAACAAATCAGACAAACCCCCACTCAAGGGCATTCAAACCAAGTGCCTGAGCAGGTGTCCCTCACACTGTCAAGGTCATCCAGCACAGGCCGGGTGAGTCTGAAAAGTGATCACAGCCAGGGGACGGCTACGGAGACACAATGGCTAGTTGTGACGAGAGATCCTGGACGGGCCCCTGGAACAGAAAAAAGACAGTAGGGGAAAACCTAGGAAGTGTGAATTAAGGCCTTTCGTTAATAATAATCAATCAATATTACATCATTAATTGTGACAAAGGTACTATAGTAATGTAAATGTTAATAAACGGAGGAGGCTGGGTATGGGTATACAGGAAGCTTATGAACTGTATTCTCAATAATTATGCAAATCTAAAATTGTTCTAAAATGAAAGGTTTATTTAAAAAAAATACAGGGAGCAGACTGACTTTTGGTCCACAGACTGTGGTTCACTGACGCCCGCCCTAGATAAATGTTTCAAACCCGACTACTCACCAGAATCACCTGACGACCTTTTTAGGAACTTTATCTCAAAAAATAGGCCATTCACATGTTTCAGAAATTGAGATCCTCTGAAAAGTCTCTATCCCATCCATGTTCCCAAACATTCTGTCACCCCTGCAACCTGTAGCCACCACTTTATTTCCTGTGTGTTCTTCCAGGGTTCCTGTTTACAGACATAAGCAATATGAAAGTATATTCTTGATGTTCTCCTTTTCTCCTTATGCAAACTCTAGGACCCTATAAATACTGTTCTTCCTGTTGCTTCTGTTTTTGCATTCTATATTTCCTAGAGATCTTTCAGTATTAGTGCAATCAAATCTTTCTCTTCTCACTCTTATTAAACAAATGTATAGTATTCTAGGTTGAGGTTGGGCCAGAGTTTATTTCACGAATCTTTTCTAGAATAACATTTGGGTTGTCTCCAATCTTTGCTATTACAAATTATGCTGTAGTGAATAATCTTATATGCGTGAACTTATAATTTTGTGGGGATGGCTGCACCCCCACTTCAAGCCAGTTAAATCAGTGGGCCCTAGACCTTCTCATTTGAAAAAGTCCTAAACATACCCTTTAAAGTGAGAAAGGAATGCAGTCTCTTGTTGGATATTCCAACTAGGTCAATTCTTCCCCAGCCAGGCTACATATCAGAACCACTGAAGAGCTATTTTTTTAGTTTTTTCAAGATTTTATTTATTTATTTTTAGAGGGAGGAGAAGGGAAGGAGAAAGAGAGGGAGAGAAACATCAATGTGTGGTTGCCTCTTGTGTGCCCCATATTGGGGACCTGGCCTGCAACCCAGGCCTGTGCCATGACTGGGAATCAAATCCACAACCCTTTGGTTCGCAGTCCAACACACAATCCACTGAGCCACACCAGCCAGGGCTGAAGAGCTGTTTTAAAGTACCCACGTACCAGGCTTACTCCAGAAAAAACAATCGTAATCAATGGCAGTAGCGCCTATTGATTCTAATGCACAGTTAGGGTTAAAACCACCGATCTGGGGGCGACAGGGTGGGGAATGGACCTTGTGCAGAGTGAGAGCTCCCTCTCCTCTCCTTCACCGAGGTCTTCCAGTCCATGTCTGTCTCCCTGCTTCCCTCCCTTGTCCTGCCCTGGACAGTGATCTGGGAACAGATGCAGAGCAGAGAATGGATGGAGGTCATGCCAAGTGCCCACAGGGCCAGGGTGGGCTGGAGAGCTGGTCTCAACCCACAGGTAGCTCGGACAGGAAGAGAACGCCTGCTGTCAGCCAGCGCGCATCACTGCCCATCCGTGAGTGCCCAGATTAATATTTGGCCAGGGCTTGATGAACTTGGTTTCCTTCCGGCAGCAGCTTTCCCATCAGCACAACTGTAGCAAGTGATGAGGACCCTGGGGAACAACCAGAAACTTCTCTTTCCTCATCTTTACTTGGTTTCAATGAGTTGGCTCGAAATCTAAGCCATGATATGCTTTGGGCACAGCTTCCTCATTGCATCATGGGGAAGACGAGGAAAAAGATAGTTTTAAAAGAGAAACAAAGAAACGGCCCTTAGTAATCGACATGTGTTGAGTGCTTACTCATGGAACCCTTGCTCCAAATATTTGGGAATGGGAAGCTGAGGCACAGGGAAGTGAAGAAATTTGTTTCAAGTAGCACAGCCAGGTAGTTTCAAAGCAAGAGGATCTCAAAACCAGGTCTACCTAGCTCCAAAATCCAAGTTCAATTCTACCCAGTCCTCCGATATAGGAGCTTAGAATTTTCTCCTGATTTTGTGGGCTGCCTCATGCCCAAGGTGTATATTCCTGAGCATTACCATCTTTGATAGGATCCAAAACGTAAGTGGTATCCCCCTGGAAGGGGCGGGGTATAAAAGGAGTCTTTATACCTATCTGCCCTTATTCCAAGATTAACTTTCTGCACAGACTGAAAGGACTGCTTTGCATTTCCACTAACGCCATAGTGCGTTTTTTTTATGACATTGTACCCCAAAGTTTTTTTTGTGTGTGAGATCCCTCCCAAAACACTGCAAATGCCACCTTCTACAGCAGGGCTATGTTCTACCCTGTTCAATGAGCAAATCGGGGCTCCGGGAATTTAAGGAACTTGTTCAACATCACATCAGTAGGAAGTGGTACAGCCAGATTCAAATTCAAGTCTCATTGGATGGTAATGCCCATGCCCAGCCCATTCCAATGTTTTCTTGAAAAAATGTTCCTTTCACCCCCGGGTGCATCTTTCCACCCTCCTCTCTCTACCCCTAAAGACTTTCAAAACTTTCAAGTCTCTTTCTCTCTTTTTTCTCCTACCCAAGCCAGGGAGCATTAGGCCACAGTGGGTGGATGGATACGCTGAGTTAACCCGTACCTCCCCCAACGGGGGCCAGGAGAAGTCCAGACGTTAGAGCAGGGCCAGGAGCTGGAGTGAGAACCCAGGGGTTAATATTGCTCTAGTGGGAAAGTTATCTGCTTTGTTGTAAAACACAGCTTCCCAGCACTACAGAAGGGGCTATTAGCATGCAAATGTACTTTGCCTCATGCTTTTTAATGTTTTACTTCTCTTAATTGCTGAAACCGGTTGTAATTTCTGAGCTCTGCTGGCTTCAAGGAAGCAGTTTCCTCTGAAGAGACCTGTCATTGCACCTGGAAAGATTTTCAATTCTAATTTTATTAACCAGTGGGGTGAGGCATTTTCATTCAAAGGAAGGAAAAAAGTCCAAGTTGAAGTTAGAAACCTCCTCATTTCACTCCAGTGCTTAGTGTCCTCTGAATTCTTTTTGGTTTGGAGCTTGACATTCCTAATAAGAGATCAAAAGTCACATGTGATATTTGACAAAGATAAGAGGGAGTTTATTAAAGATTTTAGATATCAGACCCCTGGTTATGAATTGGCAATGAAGAGCTTTTCTGAGTGCTACCTGGATTGAAGTATAATCCGATCTCTCATTCCTGAGATATTGTAGATGAGTAAATTATTTTATGGAGCTCTCCAATTCTAAAACCATTTACCATGAGGGAGAAGTGACCAGAGAACCTGGTCACTTCTGTCTCATGGTAAGACGACGGTTGGCACCAAGCAGGGCATCCTCTGGCTGTTAAGGAGTAATTGCCTCTTTCTCTCTGTCCACACATGCATCCCAACTGGATTGTTTTTCCTGAGTCAGTATGGAATCCAGTGACTCTGAAACCAGGCATGGGTTCCAGCAAACAGGTCGTTCTGAGATGCCATGGTTGGTCAAGCTGTTGCTCTTTCTGGAAGTATTTTATTGTGGAGCTCTTGGGCACAGTGACCTGGCCCGGTCCTTCTCTCTGGTCAGAGGGCTGTCTTGTGGAGTTGGAAACTTCATCAGAGGCAGGCAGTTGCTCCATGAGGACTCGGGATTTAGGACTGCTGCAGGCAGGGGGTCTGTCCTGGAGACAGTGTGGGAGCAGCCGGCCGTGATATCCCCATGTGTAAAGCACACAAGTCCCCCCCTGCCCCCACTCGCTGCAGAAAGTCTGAATTCATGCCACGGACAGTACATTTCCTTGCCATTTACTATGCAGAACGGATCACTGGTATCATTTATGTGGCAGTTCTTATCACCACCTTGTTATGGAGCTTTCCATTGAATTCTGTGTTTCTGGGAATCTGGAGTGCAATGACAAATGATGGAGAGCCACCATCTCGTGAGTTGATGAGCCACAACCTCAAGGCTTGGGCGAGCCTGCCCTTGTGGGTTCAGTCTTGCTACCCAGGGAGTCCCCCTATCCCCTGCATGGCCTCTATGCGCAGTAACGTCCTCAGAGCAGTGTGTGAATAAAAGCCCAGAGAGCAAAGCAAAACAACAGAAATCGTGAGCTTACCTGTTGATTGATTCATGCCCAAGTTTTCAGGGGAGGGAGATTGTAATGTCTAAACGGACTGAGGTCACAGCAAAAAGACCTAGTGTCAGAGCTGAGTTCTGGACAGAGCTTTGAAGAAAACCAAGGAGAAAAGACAAGAGGTGTTTGCTCCCAGGTTGAGGAGGCAGGATCACTGTACTTGAGTGAAGAGACCTGACCTTAGCCTACTGGATCAAAGCCTGCCTTCTTTCAATTGCCTTAACTTCCCTTTTGTGGTAGTTGGGTGAGGGGGTGGTGTGTGAGAGGACAGAGGCTTGCCCCTTTTTGAGCCCCTCATTTACCTTCACATGGAGGCTCTAAGAATCACAAAGGTAGGTTTTATCCCCATTTTGCATTAAAAAGAAACTGAGGTTCAGAGAGTCCCACAGATGCTCTTGGCCACAGCATCAGGGAGAGTAGCAGAACCCATTCCTTCTCCCTGATTCCAAAACATTCTCCTCCTCCACACAGGCTTCTGGAGGCACCAGAATCTTCCATTTACCTAGGCAGAGCCTCAATGAGAACTGGTGATGGAGAGGGCCCCCTGGGAGGTGGCTTTAGTCACAAGTAGCCTGGCTCTGTCCCCAGCCACCTACAAGCCCTACCCCTCCCTGACAATTCCAACTTGTTTCCTTTGGAGAAAACATGACTTTTCCCATTGATGGAACTCCGGGGCCAACAATACACCCATAGCATTCCCCCCTTCCTCCCTTTTCCCTGGACCAGGCTCTAACGACGCTGGCTGTCCCCTCCTAACCCCCCACCCCAACTGCCCTGACTTTCCTTGGGGGGGACATTTTCTGCATAACAATGTCTGGTCCCTGCTGCCCGGAGCTGCCCTTTTGCTATTAGCACCTAATGAAAATGTAACCGCATTTAACCCCCCACAGTCCTACATTAGCACGAGAGCCCAAGTGGGTTTAATTCCTTTGTATGATAAGCATCCCGCTCTCCATTTGGATGGTCCCGCCTCCTTCTCCCTGGAGAGGACGCAGAGCTGTGGAGGGCTCACTGGGACCTCTCAGCTGTCCGGGGCACAATGGGGAAAGTATCTTTTGTGGCATTAACGGCTTTGGGGAGGGGAGAGGGGAGGGTATGGGCTGGTGGGGAGGGGGTGCAGTTGAAGAGGAGGCGAACAATGTGTGAGAAGCTGAGGCTGTGGGTTTCCCACACGGACCAATATGTCCCCCCCACCCCCCTCTGGGAGAGACCGATCTGCAGCGACCAGCCCACAGCTGATCCCGCCTTGATTGGCTTTTTTTTTTTTTTTCATTGTGCTCTCAAGGGACGAAAATCCTTTTGTGGCGTGAAAGGAGAGGCGTTCCTGCCGTCCCCTCCCTAGAACTGATTGGCTGTGTCACAAGATGGCCAAATCCACCCGGATTAATGTGCGGCCGATGGCCTCCGGGCCAGGACGGCTGAGTCCGCCCCTTCAGGCGAGCGTGTCTGCGGCCTGGGAGCAGAGGAGGGGGCCACGGAGGGGCAGCCCACCACTTTCTTCACATTTATTATTCCTCCCACCCCCCAGCCCCGCGGGGATGTTTATTCATGGGCCACATCTGCTGGCTGGCAGGCAACACGTCTCTTGTTCCAATGCCTGGAGTCCCCAAGGAGCCAGGAAAATGGGGCACATTCCTTAGGACCCGCCTTTCTCTTTGCTCGCTGGTGAGCTTTGGCAGCTCACCTGTAATCCTAGCCCTCCTACTGCCCAGCCCTTTACCTGCCCCTTATTCTCACCTGGAGGTTCTGGGTTCCCTTAGCTCTCAAGTACTTGGTGCTGGAAACGCACCTTGCCCTTCTGCCCTGTGCCCTTCCGTCTTCTGTCCTTCACTTCTACCAAACCACTCTTCCCCAAGCCACTCTTTGTATAAACAAATCCCAGACCTTTCAGAACCAGCCCAGGTTTTGTGTCTCCAACTCCCAGTTGGAAGAGCCTTTCTTTCTCTGACTTCTGGTATGGTTTTGTACCTCTTTCACTGCACTCAACACTTCCAGCCTTAAGTAATCACAACTTAGGGTTTGTCTCTCGTTCACCTTTGTCACCCCACCTGTCCCCAGCTGGTGCCGACTCAGCAGAATGAATGCGACTGGACCTGTGAGGCTGGCATCATTCTCTCAGACCTGCCACGGGTGCGGGGCTGGTCTAAAAAAGCATGTAATGCCCCTTCCTCTATCTGTAAAGTGATGCAAAATTTGCCCCAACACAGTTTTCCATCCATCTGTCCTGTGTGGGGTTTGAGCTGCACCACGCATTGGGGCTTGACATTTCAAAAGGATTAGATGCTGAGGGGCTAGGAGGGCCCCAGCACGAAGAGGGTGGAGAGACTTATGCCCAGGTTTGGGGGCAGGCAGGACACACTCACGGGTCAGTCTGTCTGTAGGACCAGCGACACAGCCATCAGGCTAGTCATGACTTTGGTACGGATAGCTGGCAGTGTCTTTGCTCTTTTCTAATACTGCTAATTTTTTTGAAATGGGACAACCTCTAATGTAGTTAGGAATATGGGTAAAGAGGAAAATACAAAGAGAGAGAGAGAGAGAGTGGGTGGGGGGAGGATACTGTAGTGTTTTCATAGACAAGCCAGGTCAAATCTTTACTGGTTTTAAGTGCAGAAGTGACAGCGGACCACCTTGTGTTGGCGTCAGGCAATTTTCCTGGTGCTATCAAAAAATCAGAATGAGTTGTGGACTGTTCTGGGTGTGAGTTGGGAATAAAATGGCGAGACTGGGGCAAGGCCAACTAAGGATGGGGATGGCCAACTTAAGATGATGAGTAGGACACCTTTCAGGTACACAGGCGAGGGGCTGGAAGGCTCCTTCTTCCAGGAGAAACCAGAGAAATGGAGTGTGACTGGCCCAGAGACACTTTCCCTTGTAAGTGCTACTTAAATATTGCTCAATTATATCAGTCATTCACACTTTAGTTTGAACTAGTTCAATCAGACTGTCATTCTCTTAGAGTTTAGCTGTTATTAGCTGGCCTAGGTAATGGGAACTTGCTGACTAGGCACAGACCTGGGAGAGGTTGAATGAAGGCTAAGAAAGCCTCTAACACCATCAGATAAAGCACTCCAGGAGAGAGAAAAAATGCAGAAAGGAAGAGGTGTGGCTGTCAAACAAAATCCCCCCTCCACCCCAAAGAAAAAATTTTGCTTAAGATCATTCCTGTCTGGGAGATGTGATGATAGCATTTCACTTTTATGCCCCTCTGTTCCCAGAACGCTTTATACAATAGATATTGCTGAAACATTGCTTCCTTAGAGGTTAGATATGGGGCCAAAAGACCAAAAGCACCATTCAAAAGGAAAACAAAAAAGCTATATGAGATCTTAGTTCCAACTAAGCTTGACAAAATACAATCCATTCCCAAACCGGGATCAGTGTGTAGGCTGGACAGGGAAACTGAAGAGAATCAGGACAAGGTGGAAGTGGCCAGACCTCCAAAGGCATCTGGTCCTTGTCCAGTGATTAATGCAGAACACAGTGTTTATATATAGCAAGCATCTCAATGTGTATGCCAAGCGGACCTGCAGCAGTCACCTGGGGGCATTAAATAAAAACACAAGCCTGGGTTCCAACTGAGACCTACCTGTCTGTTCAGAATCTAGGGGGGTGGCGGGGAGGACCCTGAGAATCTGCATTTTAACAAGTACCCACGTGATCCTGATGCACATCCAAGTTTGAGAACAAGTGGGTTGAGTAAGGAGCTAAAGCTAAAGTCGGGTTGGCCCCCTCAGAGCCCACTGCGTGTTCGCCACCCTCCCGAGAAGGTGCTGCGCTACAGGGAAGCTGGTGGTGATTTCTGCACTAAGCAGTGTTAGGAGTGATTAACCCTTAAAATGGAAAAAGTCACTTCCAATTAATTAACTCTAAGAGCCTACCTATTCTTTTTAAAAGAGGATTGGTTTTAATAGAAAAAAGTTAACGTTCAAATATGATGATTCCTCTTCCTTAAAAGGTAGATTTACAAAAGTGATAGGATAATGGAAATGCTGAGAAAAACTGTTCTTTTTAAAGATAGAGCATTCATTTCTGAAATGGAAGTTTCTCACTGCCGTGAAAAATGGAGTGCCTCTCTCTAAATAGGCTTCTGCGAGCTTCTGTGAGTGTGTTATCTGCTTATCTGCATCTGTGTATAGATTATACATTTATTCATTCTCAGCCTTCTGAGTGGTCAGGCTTTAAGACCTAACTTTTCCCAGAGGGAATTTTGCACGATTAGGGCACTAGTTTGGATGTTTATGCCTCCATTTATAACTGTTAGGGAGAAAAAGTTAGGGAGAAGATAGTCCAGGAAATATGTTAGGGAAAAAAATCTCCAACAGGTTTTCGTATTTCAAAAAGAAGCGTTGGAATTGGTATCATTCTTCTAAAGTTTATCAGTTAGTCATTTTATACTGAAAAATACACATGTTTAAACAAGAAGAAACATTCTTAGCTCTGTTTCAATTTTAGGAAAATCCACACACCATTTATAAGTAAAATCTATATATTTTCCTATGTATGATTTTGTTTGCCATAGTTACTCACGCAGTCCTTTGCTTCTTTATTGAAGGGTAGTATTACACCTAGAGAAACGTGCACAAGTCACAAAGGGGAGCAGCTTGAGGAATTTCACAAACTGCACACACCTTCGTAACCGGCGCCTGGATCAAGGACAGAACACGGGGAGCCCCTTCATGCTTCCCTCCCGCCACTCCTTCCTCCCTGCCAAGGGAGGCCGCTGCATGGACTTTTACCGCCGTCCATGTGTTTGGCTTATTTTTGAAACTTACCTAAATAAAAACACACGCGTGTGGCTTTGTGTCGGGTTTCTTTTACGTGACATTCAGTCTGATGGTTGCGTAAAGTCACAGAGTGTTTACTCTCCCTGCGGTAAGATAGTCCATTGTGCGAAAATGCCACAGTTTGTTTTTCCGTTCTGCTGTGGATGGACGTCTGGGTTGTTTCCAGTTTGGGCCGTTATGACTAGAGCACGCATGGGGTCGAAACAGTCAAAACTTTGGAGAGGAGTGCATTTTTAATTGATAAAATCTTATCTAATATTTTTATCTTCAAATTATGCTTATTTAAAAAATATTTTCTTCAATGGGCAGTGTACATTCAGCAGTATTCTGTACTGGTTCAGGTGTGCAGCATGGTGGTCAGACAGTCACAGGCTCTCCACGGTGCTCCCCGATATTTCCGGTGCCCACCTGGCACCGTATGCAGTCACTAAAGTATAATTGACTGTATTCCCTATGCTGTACTTTCCGTCCCTGTGACTGTTTGAAACTACTAATTAGTACTTCTTAATCCCTTCACCTTTGTCGCCCGCCCCTCCCACTATCTAATTTTTGAAGTATGATGCTTTAAAAAACAGCTGCCAAATTGCAAACATGTCATTGTGTTAGGTGCTGTACTGACAGAAAAAGAAATTGTCCCTCACTCCCAGGGATTATAATCTAAAACAGGCCAGAGCACTAACAGAGAAAATGTGGGAGTACTGAGTGAGCGCTGGATGATGACCTGAGGGTAACTTACTGAAGTGTTCAGCATTTGCACCTTCTAAATTTGTATTTAAAACTATTGACTCGCCCCACCAGTGCTCTGGAGGATTTTGTTTGCCCTTGACCTGGTTTACACAGGGAGCGTGGCCCTGCTGGGGCCCAGGAGAACAGCCCACTGAGCCTGGAGGGGCTACCGGCTGGGCTCTCTGGCTCTCTCCCACCTCTCCTGCTTTGCCACCACTTGTGCTCCACCATCTCTTTTCCAAGTCGATTTGCCGTGTGTACTGTGGTTTTTGCTGCTCCGCCACTTCCTGCCCATGGCTTTGGTTGGCCCCATGCTGATCCAGCCTCGACTGCACCTTCTCACATCCGCTCAACTCCACCAGCTCATTGGAACCACATCGTTCTCTCCATTTTCTTTTCTCTTTTAAAAATAATGTTTAATCACACCACTATTTCTTCTTGTGTGTCTTTTTTTACAGATCTTATTTATTTATTTTAGAGAGAGGGGAAGGGAGGAAGAAAGAGAGCGAGAAACATCAATGTGCAAGAGATAAATCTATCAGTTGCCTCTCACATACCCCTCAACTGGGGACCTGGCCTGAAATCCAGGCATGTGCCCTGACTGGGAATCGAACCAGTGACCTTTCAGTTCTCACACTGGCGCTCAATCCACTGAGCCTCACCAGCCAGGTCTGTAGTCTGTTTTCTAACCCTCACACAGCCAATTGTGGAATCTGCTTGTCCCAGCTCATCTCGTGTTCAGCTAGTGAACGGAATTGGTTGCCTGTGAGTCAGGGGATGCAACCAGCTACGATTTGGATGGAGGGTTCAGATGGCCTGTCTGTATAGTCAGTGGGATGGGGTTGGCTAAGCGTTAAGGTCCCATTCAGCCTGGCCCACGGATGATGCTGGCACCACCCAGTTGTGTCCCGGGCATGAAAGGCAGAAAGTCCTTTCTGGACAAGTCCTCTCTACCTGGAGACAGCTTCCTTGTCATTATCATTATCATTAATGTTGATGTCAGAATTTAACAATTCACTTACTAATTGTACATTTTAATCTAAAGGCAGCATTGCCCCTCAGGCCACGCAGAAACAAAAGCACTGTTCAAGTACATGCCCGGGGGAGTCTCCCCTGGGCTGCTGTAGAGGCGGGTCAGGGAAGTGAGTTTAGGACACCCCTCACCCTGGGGGTCCAGCTCTAAAATAACGATCTTGCCCAAAGAGCAGCAAGCATGTTCCGGCTCCCACAGAACTGGGTGGGTGCTTCTCTACAGAGAAGATAGTCTGTGATTCAGGCACTGGTACCTAATGGGTGTCTGTATTTTAAAGCATTGTTTTCCCAAGTCTGTGCTCCATTCTGTTCATATGGGCTGTGATGGTGGCTTTAAAAAAAAATTATACATACACATGCATGTGAACATATATACATGCAAGTGTATATATACATGCATGTACATCTATGTGTATAGTTAAATAGGGTGGTAAATATACACATTCACATGTGCATATACATATATGTATATATGTACATATCTAATTTTATTACTGTGTAATTAACATCACAGTAATATATAATTTATTGTAGTAAAAGATAACTTATTAACATAATATAACTTATTAATACCATTTATTGTATTGATAGACATTAACTACATTAATATATACTTTTGTGAAAGAGTAAAGTGGTCCTCTGCATCAACATGGTTTGCCATCCCGTTTAATTCCTAGAGTGTTGGTGCTGGAAGCATCTCTTAGTTTTATAAAGAGGAACTGAGGCCTAGAGAGTGAAGGTGATCTGCCCAAGGTCACAGAACAAGCCAGCTGGAGAAACGGGACCAGGCCTCAGGTCACCGGCTTCCCAATCCATCCACTCGGTCCTTCCCCTGCGCAGTGTGACAGGGCAGAAAGAGCCACTGCCATGCTCCCCAGGTGGTGTGTGCAGCAGGGTCCACGGGGGGGGGAGGGGGGGGGGGGCTGTGGACAGGGCCTTCCTTCCCGCTGAAAGGAGAGGGCGACTCGGGCTGATGGAGCGTCTGGCCTCCAGGATGCGGCCCAGCTTGCGTGCCCTCCATTCCATTGTCTCAGTGCCCCTCCCAGGGCTCGGAACAGAATTCCCAAAATGTTCCCTCAATCCACCTTCTTAATGAGCTTTCCAGTGTAGATAATGGTAGGCTAGGTTTGTATGTTAAAATTGTCACCTGTCATCTTGGCTTTGGCATGGATGCCCAATGTTTGGAGAGCAGCTTTTATACCAGGGAAAGGGGAGATAGTGTGAAATCACTGGGTTCTGGGAATAAGGGTAAAATCGAGAGTTAGAACAAGTATCGACCAGGAAGACAGTAACATCAGGGACAAATATAGAGTCTTTCACAGTTGGTACCTGGACTGTCCTAGCCCATGAGTTCATCAGAGAGGCATTTCTGTGGCTAAGCCAGCACCCTGGACGTATTCCAGACCACACTGGACCCTTCCTGGGTATTTTTGTCCATTTCCTATTTCCCCTGAGTTTACAGATAGTTCTCCTCCTTCCTTTATTGGCTTTGATGTCAAAAGTAATCACCTGAGATGAACTTCTCAGCCTAGGTTCCTACCTTTGCAACCAATACTCACTGCCCCCACCACACCTGGCATTGACCGCTGGCCCATTGCTTCCTCAGTCTGTTGCTCAGTCCTCACTTCTGCCTAGCCCATAGGATTCCCAGTTATTGAGTGTCTCCTTGTGCCAGGCTCCACGCATGTGTTATATTTCATCCCAGTCACACCACGGCCTTGCAAATACACAGGTACTTTACAGGTGAGGAAATTGAGGTTTCCTAGGCAGTAAGTGGCCACATTGGAATGCAGACCCCCAGTTGTCTGACTTTATAAAGCACATTGTCTTGCCCCGTGAGTGAGTTCTTAAACTCTGCACCCTCCATTCACACCATAAAAAAGATCTCCGGTGGGTCTGCGGGAGTCCGGTCTCACTCAGATCTGTTATTCATTCTTCCTTCCAGCCTTGACACAGCCTCACACCCTGGTTCTACCAGAGCCTGGGTGTCTGGTCAATCAAGTCACACCTCAGCTCTCCTGCCAGTCATTAAGGTGCATCAATAATGTTTGATGTCTTTTCTTGGCATCTACCAACATCAATTTGAAAGTTTCATTAGTTTTGAGAGCTGAGCTGACATTTTAAAATGAAATGTGGGAAAAGGGATTTGATAGCACTTTGATGTCACTGGGCAAGAGTGAGGTGGGAGTAGAGAAAGTCTTGATTTGAGGTGAACATGTCATTCTTTTATTTATTCCTTACTCGTTCATTCAGCCCACCAGACACATTGAGCATCCCTGAACCCGGAGACCTAAACAGAGTCTAAAATACCAATGTTGTCAGAACATAGTGGCTGCTCTACAGGATGTGAGCCACCCCCCGCCCCATTTCCAGCCCGACAACCTGTGTGTGATGCCCCACCATGAAGCATTTAAAGGGACTTTGGAGAACCGTGTGAAGGCCATTGCTAACAGCTGCATCTTGCAATTACATTGGCCATTAGTGGTAGATTAATCTCCTGTATTTAACATGTACCACCCCCCCTTAGTGTTCCTGCCCTTTCTCAGATTCATAAACTGTGATGATAAAGCCTGGAGGCATTTCTGCTAAATCAAAGACAGACTTATAATCCAGATTATGAAGGCAACACAATCATTTGTCCCTAAGGTCCAGGGTACAGAAGGTGCATTTTTCCCACTTATTTATTTTCACATCAGAATGAATCTATTATATGACCACATCATAATTATTTCATTTCTTTCCTTTTCATTTTCTTCTTTATTTCTTCCTTCCATCTACCTTCCTTCCTTCCTTTCTTGCTCCTCTTTAGGCAACATTTCTTATCAATCATTCTTGCCAGGATTCAGAAAGGTTAAGAGAAACTAAAGGATGGTCCCAAAAAATGCAAAGAAAATGGAAAGTGGACAGTCAGAACTGTTTCTGAAAGGTTATTTCACCTGGAGCAGAGTGATTTGAGGACAATGTTAATAGCTGCCTTTATGCCCGTGGAGGGAAGAGATAAGAAACTGGCATTCAGAGTATGAACAATGGGTCAGACATTCCTACTCAGGTTTCTCCCTCTGATCTCCACGATACTCCAGTGAGACTGGAGCTATCTCTGGATGTTCACACATGAAGACGCTGAGGCTCAGAGAGGGTGGTGACTGGTCCAAGGGGCTCAGCTTGCAGTCAGCAGAGTTTACTTTGGACCTGATTGGGCTGGCTCCTGGTGCCCATGCCCTTTGCTCCCCCAGAGTGAGGGCTCTCCTCTGTTGCTGAGAGTTCCATTTCTCTCCATCCTTCCTGAGCAAAGAGGGAACAGAAGAGGAAAGGGTGAGACACCCTCAAGACTTCTAAACGTAGATTGTGAATTCAGTGGAGGGGACAGGGTAGAGGAAACTTAGCGATCCAGAGATTTGTGGGGGGAGATGGACCTGGGCTGAAACCTTGTCTCTCCCAGTATTTTCCTCACTGTGATTCCTATATGGCCTTAGAAGAATAGGGTTCACATCTCTCTTCTCTGTAAAACAGAGTTAGGGCTGTGGGAATTAATGCCACGACATCAATTGCAAGCAGCGCTCGACATGTAAGAGGAGTCCTGTAATTGGCAGGTGTTATTGCTAATATAGTTGTTGCTGAGTTTGGACTTTGGGGTGGATTTTGCCAAGTTTGGACTCTGTCCCACTGGAGGCATATACTTGTGGGAAAACCTGGGTGCTATGGTGCATCTGGTGTGCTCACCTGCGAGTACAGTAGTTTCCTTAAAGAGCCCCTGCTGAAAACTGATGGGCCTTTGAATTGCTCTGCTGTCAAGGACAATGATCCTTTGCCCTCTGGCTTTCAGATCACAGAGCGGGAACTGCAGGAGATGGTCTGCAAGTCCAGGCCATGCCTTCCTCCAGAATCCCCTTTAGAGAAGTGCAGCAGGGACCTGAGGATGCAAGGACACCTCCCTGTGACTCCAGTTGGTGAGAGGTATGGCAGGCAAGCATAAGGCAGACAAAGCTTCCCCATGCCAAGCCTGGCCCCAGGTGGTTGTCACGAATGCTGACTCCTTCACTGAACTGATCCACCTATGACAAGGCTGATGCAGACACAGGCAGAGAAGGGAACAGCAAGAACCCCCCATCTGCAGCTAGAGGTTCTTGATCAGCGCTCAACCCCCAGGAAGTTTCCCTGTTAGGAACCACATGACACCTGGAGCTGAAAGATAGCCCTGAGCAATGATGTTGGCTCTTGGTAGAAAAAAAGGAAAAAGTGTTCAAGTTTGAGTGAAAACCAAGCACCCTCAGAAGTTGAGGCATTCAACCCAACCATGAGGATGCCAAAATTTTAAACTACCTGAACACTCAAAGTTGTAACAACTTGGCATTTGTTCACACCTTGACATTGGACAGAGGTACAGTTTTGACAACACTCACGATTGCAATGATGATAGGTATATCCTCGCGTGGGTGCAATCAAAACCAAATTTCCCCTTTGGAAACACAGCGCCTGTCTTGTCATAGTGTCTGCCCATAATAAGGAGTGTTCTTAGCTACATGGTCTTGCTGCCACCGTGGGCCTCCTGGCCTGTCAGCAGCACAACTGTCATCTGAGAGGGGTTGCAAGGCTTGAGGCTGAGTGACCAAGGTCGACTCGTCTAGCATTCTTGCATGAAATTCTTATCACCTGGACTCACATGGAATGGAACAGAAACAGCAAAATCTGAGCTCCCGAGTCTCCAGTTGAGCCTCTGTTGGGGCACCAGTCCCTGCATCCCTGTGCTGGATTCCTCTTCATTTCCCCAAACACACACCTGAGTGAGTGCCTCTGTCCCCTCCCCTGCAGTCCATTCTCCCTTACTGCTCTCCAAGCCCTCTGGAGGCTGGCCCAGCCGGTTGGGGGCTCTCCATGGATTTAATTTTCCTGTTGGAGGTGAAGTGGCCTTTGAGGCCCGTGGGAGGGGCGGGGGTGGGGAGGCGGGCAGTCGGGGCCCTGGGACTGTGTGAATGTGGCCAGCTCATTGTTCGTCCGCTTTATTCTCCACTCCTCGATGGCTGATGTAGAAATCCTAATCGGGAAGCTCTCAGGGCTTCCCGGGCGTGACACTCCGTGAGCGGCTCTGGGGATGCTTTGTTCTCCGATGACAGCTGACTTGGTCTCCAGTGGGAACAGTGTGAGCATAACTCCACACTGGCCAGGCCGACAGCTGCGGCCTTAACTCTTTGTTACCCACCCCCGAGGTCCCCTCACTTGCCTGCTCTTTGCTCAAAATGACAGCTCTTAAAATTGCTTTCCTGTGGCGGGAGGAGGGAGGAGATCCTGAGTGGGGGAGCAGTGTGTCGTGTCCCACACCTGGGACACTGTTGGAAAGTCAAGAGTGCCCTACCCCCACTGCAGCCCCACTTTGCTGGCGCAAAGGCTGTCTGGTTTGATTCTCTCTGGCACAGGGCAGGGGCATTCACCTCTACATAGGTGCTTAGGCGGATTTTTTTTCCATCCTGGCAGAAGGGACTGGAGGCAGAAAAACAGGGGTCTTAAATATATGCTCACATTCTGGGGCTTCCTTTGCTCTGAAACAGTTCAGGAAGTCTACAGAGAAGGCCATCGAGCAGAATAGTAAGAGCCCCGGGTTTGGAGCCAGCGGGCCTGCGCTGGAGGTACAGCATCGTCACTGGACCCCAGGCAACCTGTTTTGTCACTCTAGGCCTCCGTAGGTTCATCTGTGAAATGGAGATTGTTGTAACGATGTCACAACCCTAGTGACTCAATCACTGGGGGGATGCCATGAGATAATGCACGTGGGAGGCATTCCTGAGTGGCTGCTGCTGTTGCTGTGAGGCCGGATACTTTCTCCGTGGTGGAGAAGCGGCTGCTCCAGGAAGCACGAATGACCTGGAGCCCCAAATGTCTTCAGTTAAATTCTTATTAATTTTCTCTTTGTTAGGAGCTAGGAAGGAAGCCAATAGAAGATTGCTAGAAACTGATACTTGGTACCAAATCAATTATTCATTCACCACAATTGGTAGGTCAGTGAAACTCTCAGATATGTATGTGTATGTATAAATTATGTATCATTTTCTTATCTATCTATCTATCTATCATCTACCTTTCAATAACTAGGCACTGAGGATAACAGAGATGACCAAGACGTAGACCTGGCCTTAGGGAGCTGAGATGCATGGGGGATGCACGGGGGATGCATAGTTAGGGCTCTTGGTTGTCCATACAGAAACCCAAGTCTCATTAGCATACTTAAAAAATGAATTTGACAGAAAGAATACTGGGGTAGTTCATGGAATCCAAGGAGAAGTGGAACAGTGATGCACCTGGAAGGTTAAGAAGATGGCTCAGACTCTGGAGCAACCAGGACAGAGATTCAAGTGTGACCAGGCCCCTCTCTCTAGCTCAACTTCCCACTTCCCTGTGTCGGCTGGCTGCATCATTCTGACTCACAGCAGGCTTGTGTACAGCATGGGTCAGAACCATCCCTGAGATTAACATTGCACAGAATTCCTGGGGAGGAAACTCATTGACCCAACAACGGTCAAATGCCCGCTGAAGACTGAGTGGTCTGGCTATGGGACAGACTCATGTCCTAACACGGCCATCTTCTCTGAACCCCCATGAATGGGGAGAGGGGGCATTCGGCCAATTCTCAAAAGAATTACCAGGGAGACAACTGTACAGGAAACTTCTACAGAAGAAAGATCTACATGATAAATGGATTTTGGATTTTCTCTTTATGCCAAAGGGAACCATTAAAAAAATTTAAGCTGAGGAATAAAATGGCTCTCTTTATATTTTTCAGCCATACCAATAACAGCAAATGGATAGGAGGGGGTGATTTGGGAGATAGAGAGACCTATCAGAAGGCTCTTGCAACAGTCTTCTGTTAGATGATGAGGCCTAAAGTAGGGTGAGGTGATGAACAATGGGAATGGCCAGAAGGTGACAGAAACAAGAGATATTGAGGAGGGAGGTGGAACAACAGAACCAGTTAACCAGACATTGGGAGAGAGAAGTGAAGTGTCGAGAATGCCTTCCACCCCAGAGGTCAGAGGACAAGTTTATAGACATGGACCATAGCAGCAGTCCTGCGCCGGTTGTGTCTACTGATTTGGTGGCTCAGTGAAACTCCCAAGTTCATATATAAATTATATATCATTCTCTCTCTCTCTCTCTCTCTCTCTCTCTCTCTCTCTCTTTATGGAGGGGATGATAGGATTGTTTTGGTCCATGGGACAGAGATGAGGAGACAAGGATAGGTAGCCAACAGAATGGTTAGCATTCCCCAGCCTGGCCCTCCTCACACAAGCTTGATTCCCGATAGAAAAAGCAGCTGCAAGCAAAAGCTCAAAGTCAGAAATGGGGTGCATCTAGATGACACTATGAGATCCAGAGATGGGGAAATGGGACTATGTCCCATTGCTTCAAGGCTCTGGAAACGATCACAGCCCTGTGAGTATGAAAGGATGCCATATTATCTGGCATCTCAAAGTTCCGTGCTCTCTGCATCCATTCAGCGGCTGGTTTCCTTCAGGGTGGCAGAATGTCCAAAGCTCTAGTACTGCCGTCTTCAAAACATGTTGTCCAAGAGTGAGAAGATTGGCTTTGGTGGCTCTTTCTGACAAAGTTAAGAACTTTCTCAGAAGTTTTAGTCAACTTTCCCCCAGACATCAATGGGAAAATGTCACGCGTTGATTGGCATAGACTCCATTTATCTGAACCAATCACTGTGGCAGGAGGACAGAATCTAATCTCTGATTGGTCCATCCTTGTAGCTGGGTGAGATCAATCTTCATTTAAGTCCTGTGACTGCTACACAGAGGAGGAAAGAAGAATCAATGGGGACTCAGCTATAATTTCTACTACAGTAAGGCTTTAAAATTTTGTATTATTTAACCAGCCAGCGTGTTTTGAATGCCTTCTGCAAAGCAATGAACCCTGCTAGATTTTTGGCAATTGAATGCAAAAATCATGGTCTTGACCTTTAGGACTACTGCAATGACAAGGCAATGAATGACTTAAAAGCTTAGAGCAGCAGGCTGGATCTGTCTTCCAGCTATTGCGAGGTGAGTGTGGTGAGTAGTTTGTTATAAGAATTATGGTGAGTACCTAAAACATGAATGGTTCAAATGACTGAGTTTCAAGGCACCTATATAGAAATGTTATTTGCATTAAAAAAACAAAACAAAACAAAACAGGAGGACTAACTGAGAAGTTTCTATCCTCCCTTCCTCCCATGTTTATGTTTGATGAGTTGTTGGGGGGAAATTATGCCCACTAGACCTATTGAGCTGTGGTACAACTCCAATTAATATTTGACTATTGGCTTCTTGTTACACAGAACCAATAGGGAAGACTAAACCACAATAGGAATTGAGTCTTTTTGATCTCGACCTTTGGTGTCCCTACCCCTGTAAAGAGATGCCTTTCTGTTTCAAGGCTATGTTCACTGTTTGTCCCAATTGGAAGGAATGGGGAGAATCTTTTGATGATATTTGGGCTTTGTTGTCTACTTTCCAAAACAGTCGAAGGAGGTTCCAGTGACCAAGTTTTTCTAACATTCTGCCTCATTTCATGACTTCTTGAGTACATAACCAGCTGCCCGTCTTAGAGGTTATCCAGATTTATTGGTGAAGGAGAAGAGAGAATAAGAAATGGACATTGAAAAGAAAATGGAGCTTTGATTTGTGGTGTCAACATGTATCAGAACAACACAGGTCCCAGTAGAGAGTAAAGAAGCTTCTAGTCTCAAGGACAAAGCCCACCTGTTGCTACCAGAGTCCCCAGTTCCCCATGTCACCACTGTCTCCCTTCAACCCTCAACGGACTGATGGACCTTGGCTCATATTGATTCCCCCAGCACCTGTGTCCATCAGATTGTCCCTCATGGATATTCCTTGATCTCTTGGCTTCAGGTGGCTGATGTCTCCATGGTAACACGGAGTGGGGAGGGAGATGTGGGGGCAGCTCAGTCCATTTGTCATTAATTGCCACTGTTTTGTTCTGCCTGGTGTGTGCTCTCCATTGAGTCCTGGAGGAGGCAAAGCAGGGCAGAAAGATTCAGCTACAGCGCTGCCCCTGTCCTCTGAAACTGGGTTGGGGGGGGGTGGACAAAACCAAGGAAACTGCCTCCAGGGAGAGCCAAGGTGTGGAGATTGTAACTGAACGCGAAACACCTCTTGGAGAGTAACTTTTCTGGAACTCAGGTTGTAAGAGGGAGGGTGACATTTAGGTCAGCCCAAAGACTCTTGCTTTTTTATTGAATTAAGAGGAAGAATATTTTGCAACCTCCCCATAATAATGGAATAAGACATTATCTTTCTTATTCTGTGTTGGAATTTTACTTTTTTTTTTTTTTAATAAAAGAAGTGATTGGGCAATCATTGTACCACCGCTTTAAACAGAGCTGAGTTGTACGCCCTGTTTCAGCTTGTGTTTTCCATGAATGCTGTGCATTTATTTCCATGATCACAAAATTGTCTCCCCAACACCTGCCCCCCAACCCAATCAGGCTTTAAAAACTTAAGCCAGGCCAGCTGGGTGGAAATATTCCTGATTGGACCCTGCCTTTGAGTGCCCTTCTTGCCACTGTCCTGGGCCCAGTGAGTTCTTTTTTCATTCCACTCCCACTCTGTCTTTATCAAAGGCTCAGACCAAGTTCCTCCCAGACTCATGGCAGGTTGGACGGTGCTCTCGGACTCTCATTCCATGAGGAACTCACCAGTGCAGTCAACTGTAAGGGCTTCTTCTGCGAGTGTTGACTCGCTGGCCTGTCTGTGTCAGTTACAGCATATTGGCCCCCCTCCCACCCCCACTTCTCTGGCCCCCATCACACAGAATACTCTGTGTTCTCGTGCCTCTTCTGTTGACTTTTCTGGATTATCCTTCTTGGCTCTTTTGTCTCTTCCCACTATTTAAAAGATGGTATTGTCCAATACCATCTGTCCTCTGACCTTTTTTAATCCTGCTATTTACTCCTTGCAATGTCATGCACCCCTACAGCCTTCATTCCCAGCTTTGGGAATGACTCTCCGACCTGCATTCCAACCAGACGACTCTCCCGAGCAGCCTGCCCCAACACAGCCCAGTGCGGATACTACTGACTCTTCAGAACAACTCTCTTTCTCTGCAAGGTTCCCTCCACTTCTGTGGCTAGCATCTCCATTCTCCCATTTGCTGAGACTCAAAATGTTTGCATCATCTTCAGTCGTCCCCTCGCACACCATCCCTCACTTGTCTTATTTTCTTAACTCCTTCTCCTTCTCTTTCTCCTCCTTTTTTTTCTCACCTCTTGATTCAGCCCATTTCAGAAATCCATGCCACTCACCTAGACTGGGGGTCTATGTCCTTCCAGTGTCTCCCCTGCCAATTAGTCCTTCCTTCTGCTTTTGTGACTTCTGGCCAAATCAATCTCTACTCAAAAACTTTAGTACCACTCTAATCCCTAGAAATCAAAGTCCGTCTTCACTTAAGGCCACACAAGGTTGCCCCAAAGGTGGCTTGCATTCTGGCCCTCCAGCTATATTCTGCTACTAGTGTCTTCATTGATAAGCCTCCTGACTGCTGGATACTGTGGCTAGAACTCTGCCAAGGCATGCCCTTTGCAAAATATATTGAAAACATTCTAGATGCATTTTGACCAAGTTATCCCACTTTCATGAATTTACCTTAAGGAAATAATAAGAGAGCTGCATAAAGATCTGTGCATAAGAAGCTTCATTACAGCATAATTTGCAACTATAAAAAGATGAACACAGCATCAGTGTCCAATAATAGCAATACTATCTAAGCAATCGTTAAAAAAAAACAGACCAATTTACTGACATGGAAAGATAGTTCCAGCTTTTTTCTATGTTGCTAAGTAAAACAGAAGTTATAGAGTAAAGAGAATTATATAATTAATATAATTAATATATAGTAATATACGGTCTTTAAATATTGGGTTGGCCAGAAAGTCTATTTAGCTTTTTTCCATCAAATAAGAGACACGTTTACCATTTTCACCAATAACTTTATTGATTTGGATATTTTGGGTTCGTTGGCTATCTCCCACGTGGTATAACATTAATTGTTCCCAGTGAATGTCTCAATTTGATCGCTATCAACTTCGCCTGCTCTACCTGACCGTGGAGCATCGTCCAGCGAGGAATCTCCTGCACGGAACTTTGCAAACCGCTTCGACACTTTCTTTCTCCACACACTGCAGAAATCTTTTTCTTTTTGCGTTTCAGTTGCATTTTTACCTTTCTTGTAATAACAAAGTGTAATATGCTGAAAATGTTGCATATTTCCTTCTATCCTCAATATTAAAATGGTTACACAAACATTTACGAATTTTTATAAGTTTTTTTGTAAAAACGCAGTCTGATGTGACAGCTGTCACAATACAATCTAACAAAATTATTTTGAAGTTAAAGACAACTAAGCACTACTTATGAAAAAACCAAACAAGTTTTTTGCCAACCCAATATAATGTATATGCATAAAGAGATAGAACAACTTTCAAAATATACATATGTGTATATTAGTGCTTAAAAAATGTATCAGTTTTTAAAAATATTTTCTCATCAGTATTTAAAAACTTTTTCTACAGTAATCATGGACTAACTACATAAAGTAATAAATAGTTGAATTTATTACATGATGAGGTAAAGCAATTTTTTGAAAGTTTATAAATCCAAAAATGTCCTCCACTCCCGTGTGCCTTGCCTTTGTTAATCTCATCATGGTATCCCTAAGTCTTCACCTGTCCACGTTGCACTAAAGCATTATTCATTTCCAAGTACAATTAAATTCCTTGTGCAAAGGATGAGCCCAAGATTTGTGTCCTTACTAAGTCAAGTTTCCTGGGTAATATCTAATTCACAGATGTGGCACGGGATCACAAAATGTATACAAAAAGCATTTAGAGAATTGCAAAGCATCACACAGCAGCCAGGGAGCCAGACTAATTATTATTGGGGCAGTTGGCTCTAACTCCGTGGACTGAGTTGCCACATGAAGATTGGAGCCTTTACAGCCTCAGCCTTGAGCCCAGTGTGGACGTGGCCCAAGCTGCAGTTTGAGCTCTGGCCCTCGAGAATTGGCTGTGCGGGTGGAGGGAGGGCATGATTCCTCCCCATACCCCCCAGCACTTCCTGTCCCTCCAGTGTTTCCAAATCAATGGTTTACTCTAGAAGTCTTGGAGAAAACACTGTGTCCTGGGGCCATCTGCCTGATACTCAGATGGAGCCTTCAGGGCTGCCTTGCTCTCTCTCTGACCTCTTCTCGTCCAGTACTCTGGGGTCTGAGGAGTTGAATGGATGAGGAGCTGGGGCCCTCCGTGATGCTGGCTGTGTGAATGATATGGAGCGCCCCGCTCCTTTTCCCATAGTAGCCCTGGCTGGACTGCTGTGTGTGTGCAAGTGTATGTCTTGCCTAGTTTAAAATCTCTGTACACAAGAGGATTGGGCCTACCGCATGCTTTTATTTATTAAAAAAATTTTAAGACAGTAAGTATATATTTTATGTCTCCTTTGCATTTAAAAAAAATTTTCAGCCACAGTTTGAATTCAATATATTCTGCACCAGTTTCAGAGGTACAGCAAAGTGGCCAGAAAAACCATGCACTCTGCAGATTGGTCCCCCACTGCCCCAAACACCCATGTGGCCCCATATCCAGGTACTTCAACATCATTGGGGGGGGGGTGTGTGTGTGTATGTCTTATCTAGTTTAAAGAGTCTCCCATGTACATAAGAGGATTGGGCCAACTGCAAACTTTTAAAAGTGACTTAAGACTCAGAACCACCTACTTAAGTCTCGAATGGTTCAAGCAGGAAGGAGAGTGTCTGGGAGGAAGTACAGATGTTCCAAGAGGAACCTTGCTAAGCTCTAGGTAACCAGCAATGCGGGCAAGGAGAACAGAATTAGTCTTATCTATCTCGGTCTGCTCAGTTGCCTATGGAAGAAGAGGCTGCCTGGGGATGCTCCATGGGGAGTGTTGGGGGTGGACTGCAATCCAGAGGAAGGGCTTGGAGGCATAGGGGTGCAAGAGCTGGAGATCATTTGTCTTGGCTTGGTTGGGATGCTGTTTGGCCAGGCTGACTGATCCTGTCAACAGCTAGCAAGTGAGGTCAGCTGGGGGCTGGAGGCCTCATTAGCTATCACCAGAGCTTGCATCTCAACCTCTTGAATCATCCATGATGAAACCCTTTATCAGCCTGGGAGGAGGCAGCCCTGGGGAATAAGACTCCTGTATAAGGTTTGATTTTGAGCAAGGCTACATCCGGAAGGCCTGGCCAGGATGACTTAGCCCCAATGCACACTCCAAGATAACCAAACAAGCTGACTTGCTGAAGGGAGATATTTAGTATGCTCCATCTGGGATCAGGGGAATGCCTGCTCTTCTTCCTCCAAAGCCAGGCGAGCTTAACCCTCAAGGTCCCGGGCCCCAGATATTCCAGGCTTCATCGTCCTTCCCACCAAACCCCACCAGCACTCTCAAGAGAGATTCAGGGAAACAGGCCACTGGCGTGGGAAGAGCTTCTGCAGAAAGGTTAGGACTCATTAGGTGGCAGGGCGTGATAGCCTGGGGGAGGATCGGAAACTCTGTCAGAGATGTTCTGCTAAAAAGAAACCATTGCAATCCTCCAGCGACTCAGTGGCGAGATAGCAGAGAAGGAGGATGTCTTGTTGCTTATGTGTCTCTAAATGCTTCAAGGCCACCCCAATAGCACGGGGGAGAGGCTGGCCTCGGGACCGCCGCCTGCCATGATTATCCTGGGGGTTCGGATCACAAGGGAGGCTGCAGTTTTTAGCACAGCCTTGAAAGAAAATATCAGCCTACCCCACCCTCTGGATGGGAATAGGGTAGGAGGCTTGCAAAATAAAGTCTGCTGTCCAGACCGACCTGGCATAAATTGTTACTTGAAAGGCAAAGGTGAAAAAAATGGGCCAGATATTCTTCCCAGGCTTGATTCCTAGCTCTTCATCCCCGTGTCCTTATCTAAGTGTTTCTAGGAGAGTCCCAAAGGGAACAATTGTGTGAGGGCTACGGGATAATTGTGCGGTGCCGGGCTGAGGAAGCTAGGGGTTCCTGCTACACCCTCAGGCCAGCATTCCTACACTGGGAGACCCTCATTGGGGTGTTGGAAGACACCCTCAGAATGGGGACTGGCTGTTTGCAGCCAAAGCCATGACTTCCCCCAAACTGCCCAAGAACACATCACTAACCCAAAGGAGGAGAAATGTGCCCTGCACAGCACTTATACTTACCTTATGTTTTATCCTTCAGACGAGATCGGGCGTGTTCAGGGTGATATGGCCGTAGACTGTTTTATCCTTCAAAAGGAGATTCCATTGTCATTGCTGCAACTCAATTTGCAGCCCTTGGAGGTTTGAAATGTTTCCCCCTTGCACTTTAAGTTGGCTGCTATTTACAATTTTTTCAGTGCTGCCTTCACCAGGGAACAAGGGAGGTGGCTGGAGATCTTCTCATGCCCAAGCTTGTCAATCCTGTTGCTGCCCTGAGCCCTCATGGGGATGCTGCTCTGTGGTTTAATAGGGGGAATTAATTGCATGAGAAAGTGGTTATGTGTGTATGAGGCTGTTACACTGCTGGGCCAATCACAAGAGCCAGGCCAGTCACCTACCAGGTGCGTTCATTTGTTTCAGTGGTTGCCTGACATCTGGACAGATGGGGCTGCGTAGGAGCACCCTGTGTGGGCGGCAGAGATGGGTGATCTTTGCTTGGGTTCCAAGAGCACAGTGACTGGAGGAATGTGGAAGGGGAAGTGCTGTGACCCTCTCCACATGGAGACGTGCAGGAGTCCCAGGGAGCATGGGCCCTGGAAGGTGTCTCATAAATTGTCTTTGTACCTTGAGTCTTTCAGACAAGATGTGGACTGTGACCTGGGCAGCAGGCCTGGGGATGGGTTAGCTGTGAAAGTTCTGAAAGGCAAGCTTGGTCATCTGGATGCTGTCTAAACTTCCCGTGTTTGTTTGTTGCTGTTGTGTTTTGGTTCGCTCCATCGCTCTCTGTGTATCTCTATCCATCTTTGTCTCTGTCTCACTTAGGTTTCAGTCTCAGTTGGGCTGAAGGAGGCAAGGGAGCGCAAGGCTGGCCACCGTGGCTGGGAGCATTGAAGGACAGGCTGTAATTCACAGCCGGGTTGACATGGTTGTGGGTGTGGGTGTGAGAGAGGCTGTGGATGTGAGAGGCAGAGTGAAGGAGGATGAGGGAAAGAGGAAGCTCGGGAGAGAGATGGGCACTGCTTGCTCAGCACCTCCTCCCCAGCAGGAGCACCGACCTCCGGTTTTAAAGCCGTGGGGACTCTGTGTTTTGTTTAAATAAGGGAAGCTGTTTCCCTTACATCCTTTTAAAAATAAATAACTATAAGGCTGTCATATCATCTTACAGATGCTGCTACCAACAAATAAAGGTTCAGAACTCAACGTTTTTTACAAAATCAAAAGATCACAAGGTGGAGAGTGAAATGCAAGGGAGGGTTTTAGAGAAAGAGAAAACCAAATCGCTGTTTTATCTATATCTGTTATTATTCCACCACTGCCACTAGTAACAAGAACATGTCACCACCACCACCACTGTTACCGGCACAAGCACCATCATCACTACCACCACTATAATCATCATCAGTACACCACCATCACCATCGTTATCTTCACTACCAACACCATCACCACCACCACCACCACCATCATCACATTATCAGTATCACCATTACCACCACTACCACCCTTATCACCATTACCACTATCACCATTACCACCACCATCACCATTATCACTGCCACCATCACCACTACCATCATCACTATCACCATCAGTATCACCACCATCATCACTATCACCATCAAAACTATACTGCTGCCACTTCCACCCCTTCCCGCTACCATCATTGCCACCACCAAGTAACTCCTAGGAATAACGAAGTTAGGAACTTCCAACCTTACGCAAGATGATGCATACAGATTGCTGAACCAGAGAAGGGCCACTGAGCCTGTAGATGCTTTATTCCAGGGGATGGGACTGAAAAAAAAAGTTATAGAAGTAATCCCAAAGCTACTGGACAACAGCAGAAACATGATAGAAAGTTTCTGGCCTTGGAGCCAGAACACTCATGTTGTTGTCATGACTCCACCATTTACCAAAATGAGTGACTTGAGCAAGTCGCTTCCTCTGGGACCTCAATGTCTTATACATACAACAGGGATAATCAATATACATGGTCTTATAGAGTTCAAAGCGGAAGACACAAGTAAAAAGTGTATCACATTATTTAACCTACAAACAATGCTAGAAATCCTTTCTTCCCTCCCTCCCTCCTCTTTTCTCCTCCTTTCTTTATTGTTCCCATTTTTCCTCTTTGCATTTCCCTAGGTGTGAGACCCTCATCCATCCTCAAACCTCAAATGCAGACAGGGAACATCCCTTATTATCAATATGGGATAATAATAAATATTTCTTGATTTGAGCCTCATAACTACTCCGTTAGCTCCTAAAATCCTATGCTCATAGTATACTCTCCCTTTTCCAAAGAGGCGGAAGTCAATCCCAGCCCTTAGGCACCCAACACTTGGGAGACAGATGTGAGCAATGTTGCTCCTCCAGGGAATGAGGCCAGGCTCTGCGCAAGGGCTAATTCAAAGGCGAGTCTCCACTTCTTGTGTCTTCCCAAAGAGCTCTTCTTCCACGAGCAGGCGGAAGAAGGCCGAGGCTTCCCAAAACAGCCTGCCAACTCTGTATCGCAGCTGCTGGCTGGAGAGCTGGCTCCACAGGGCTGTTTGCTTTGGCCAGGTGCACTACATGGGAACAGTAGTAGGACAGCGTCAGGGACAGGGGCATGGGGGCTCTGTGCATTTTCAATACGGAGAAAAGTTTTCTTTACAGGTGGTGTCAGGCCTCAGGCTGCCTCAAGGAGCCAGCTGTGACTTGGGCTCAAGATACTGGCCCACAGGGATGCACAGGACCCTGGGATGAGTGTGGCTGGTAGAGCAGCTGTGCTCATTAATGCAGAAGTGCGCAGTGTGCTGAGTTAAGCAAGGGTCCACGGCCAGCCAGACTTGAGCTATTTTTTTTTAAATGTCTCCATGTGGTTGAGTTTTGCTGGGATGACAAAGTTTGTGGCTCATGGGCATGTGTGTGCTTTCAATCCAAAGAAGAGAGGACCTTGAACTGAGAGACGGGAGCACTATGGCCAGGAGGCTGCACTGGTAAATGTGGCAGAGCGAACACGAGCTTCCAGATCTCACTCTTGCCATTTTAACTTTGTTTGTGATGATAAAATTAAGATTTATTGAGCACCACATGTCCTCAAAGTGTTAAGTGCTTTATATACATTCACTCACTCAGTGTTTTAAAAATAAACTTAAAGATGACCCTAAATCTCAAGATATTCATATAAAATAGGTCATACAGCTAATAAGAATAATAGAGAAAGTTGGACCCTGTCCTGTCTGCCTCTAAGCCTGGCTTCTTAGTAGCCCAGTTAGGCTGCATCAGGTACCGATGACCACTTTCCAGCAAACTCTAGACCTTATCCAAAGACCAAGTGGGGATGAGACCAGTGGAGGGTTGAAGCTATTGTGTATGATCCTATAAAGGGGAGTGGTGGTGGTGAAACCAAGGGAGAGCTTGATATCCCCCCTTTTGACCCTGGGAAATGGTAATGCTCCTTCGCGATTTGTAAGAGGCAGCATCTCTAAGAGCCAACTTGATCACAAGAATAATTCGATTTCTTTCCACACTTCTGGGGCTGAAGGGAAGAGGGGGTTAAGCCAGGCGACAGAAGACACTCTCACGCCTCCAGTTCCTTGAGCGGAATTGATGAGGCTGACTTGAATCCAGAATCTTCCACATGAGCCAAAGCCACTGCAGGAACGCAGCGGAGGTTCCAGAGTCCCCAGGTGTGACTGCTCCTTCCTGGTAAAAAACAATAGCTTGTTCCTTGTCCCTTAGTTGTATTCCTTTTTGCCCTCTGGGGGACACAAACATCTCCCAAGGATTTTTCTACTTACTCTGCTCTCTGAGAAGAAATCAAAACAGCTGGTAGGGGAAGCAGCCGTGTTTGGCTGCTGAAGTTGTGTGGGGGCCTTGGAACGAGTGAAGAGAGAGAGAAAAGATCAGGTGCTCCATCACTGAGGGACAACCCCTACTGAGACTGTTGCCTCTTTTTTTTTTTTTTTTTTTTTTTTTATATATATATTTTTTTTATTGTTATGCAATTACAGTTGTATGCCTTTTCTCCCCATCCCTCTACCCCACCCCAGGTGAACCCACCTCCCTCCCCCCTCTCCACCCTCCCCCTTGGTTTTGTCCATGTGTCCTTTATAGTAGTTCCTGTAATACCCTCTTCCCACTATCCCCGCCCCCACCCCCCACCCCCGCCCTGGCTATTGTTAGATTGTTCTTAACTTCAATGTCTCTGGTTATATTTTGTTTGCTTTTTTCTTCTATTGCTTATGTTCCAGTTAAAGGTGAGATCATGTGGTACTTGTCCCTCACTTCCTGGCTTATTTCACTTAGCATAATGCTCTCCAGTTTCATCCATGCCTCTTCATTCCGGTCACCACACTGGGTTCCTTTGGCCTGCCCAACTATCAGCTGGTCACTGCAGAAGAGCTGAGCACGCCCACTCTTTGTCCAGGGAAGAAATGGAGACTTGCAGGCTCAGGCCCAGAGCCTGACCCTGGGGCCGCTGCACGGCTGTAACTTCTGCTCCCTCTCCTTCCTCTGGTTAGACTTTCTACAAGTCTCAAAGAGGGGGGTTCAAAACTAGGAGGCCAACACACCCTTGGCAAGAGCTGTGGAGAGGGAAATGGCTGACACATGCTCACCCAGGGTGCACGGGAGGGCTCCCAGCAGGACGCAATTAATGGTCAAGGAGGCGGTGGGGGCTGCAACAATATGGGTTCTTTTCTTCCCTTCTGTTTCGTATCCCTAGTTCCTGGACTTTGGCAACATTTATGTCGTGGTGGAGAAAAGCGTGTCCTGAAAATTGGGCTCGTTGATCTGATGCAGAAACTTAAGGTACTGTGTTGCTCATCCTGCTGTGGAAATCCGAAGACTTCAGGGGAAGAACGGTGGGCTTTTAAACTAGAAACCAGCTCAAGGGCATTAGGAAATTTTCCTCAAGTTTAATCTTTTGAGCCTCCAGGTTAATTTTGAAAACAAAAATAGAGAAGTAAAGCAGGATAAAGTTATTAAAAACTGTACAAAGTTAGGCTCAGTAATCCACAGGCACCCAAGTTTGAGAAGAAGGCAGATTCAGAAATGGGAACAGGACTTTCTGTTCCGCATCGTGAAAGGGTGAGTTTAGTTCCTAGGCACCTGCGGACCGTAGAAAGTCAACAACCTTCTTGCTTTGAGAAAATCCTCCTTATTTTAGCGTCACTGAATTGCAAAGTGTTTTCCTAAGCCCTAAGGCAATCCTGGGCTAGAGGGAGTTAGTGATGCCACTGCTCACAGAGGGCCAGGCACGTGCATCCTACCAGCTGCTGAAGAAACTGCGTGTGGATCGTCTCCAGGAATCCTCAGTTCCTTTCCTCCCACATCCTCCAGGAAAGGAAAAAAAAAAAGGAAATAAAAGAAGAAAATGAAATCGACCAGAAAATGTTTAGGAGAAATTATATTTAGGATGATCAGAATAACTATCTGTGGACAAATTGGAAAAAAATATTTGGGGAAAGTCTGTTTTTCCAGAGAAAGAACAATATTTGATGCCCGTCTGTCCCCGTGGGCACCCGTGTGATTTCCTTTGCGATTCTCAGCTCTTTTGTGAAGACGAGTAAGGCAGACTTTAAAATCCCAATTTCATAAAGAAGATAAACAAAACCCTAGAGAGTTCAAATGGTCAGACATCAGCATTTTCTTTTTTGCCTCTTTATTTTACTCCATTTCAGCTTGGGCTCCCCTTCCTCATGATGCTCAGGAGCAGGGAGATGACCGACATGATTTTATAAAGGTTAAATGGGCGGTGCTTAGATGCAGCCAAGCCTCGAAGGTCTTAGGAGCTGAGTTCTGTTCCTTTCACCGTCCTCCTCCCGCCTCTTCTTAGGAGCCGGCTTTCCTGGAAGACGGTTCTATCAGGTGTTCAGTCTCACGTGTTATAGTCAGCACCTAGCACTTTTTGCACATATCAAGGAAGTTGGGGAGAAGGAAACAGAGACCTGCTGTCCCCCATCATGAGTGTCCTGCAGGTTTGCCCGATCTGCTCTTGGAAGACCATTAACTATTGTCACTTAATCTGAGGCAGCTGTAGGGATCCATGATCTTCCTCGGGGATCTTTCCTGGCACGGTGAAAAAGCTATGATTGGACTCAGGAGAGTTTGGGCCAAGGCAACTTTCTCCAAGCCAAACACATATGGGAAATTTCAAAGACTAGAACTGGGAGGGCCAACTGTAGGTGGAAGGGTCCATGTGGAAGAGCCCTGGGTTGAACTTGATGTTGGGAGTTAAAAAATGACTCTTGATCTGTGCGGACAAGTGCATCTGTGCTCTTGTTTCTTCTTCAAGGACCAGGTATGACTGGAGGGCTAGAAGTTGAGAGCGGTTTGTAAGCACAAGCCTTTTCAGGGACCTGACACAGCTTAATGGCTAGCAGGGCGATGGCGGTGGGGCTCATGGACGAATGCCACATTCCTACTTGCCCATCCCTTCCCTTGTCCAATCCAGTCCCATCTCCTCCCTTTCCCTGCGTGACATTGGCTGCCACAGAAAAGCCTTCAACAAATATTAGCTCAACCTCGATCTGGCTGTGGTACAACTCATTCCCAGTATCATCCCGGGGTTTGGTGGGACCAGCCCTTCGGTGCCTGGCACCCTGCAGAGATTTATAGAATTCCAGAATTGGAAGCAACTTTTCACTTCATTTTTATTTTCTTTTCTTTTTCAGTTACAGTTGATTGTAATATTATTTTGTATTCATTTCCAGTGTATAGCACAGTGGTTAGGCAATCATACATTTTAGAAAGTGTCCCTGGGAAATTTCCAGTACCCAACTGGCTCCATACGTATAGTTATTGACAACATTATTGACTATCTCCCCTGTCCTGTACTATTGTTCGACCTCCCCCTTCGGGTGACGGGATGGAGTACCGCATCCCCACCCCAGGCCCCTGGGTTGTCCAGCGCCATTGCGTCCTTTTCCCCTCGGCCAGTATATAAACGGCTATTTTAGGTGTTCCCTGAGCTTCTAAAACCCTGCACGTTGAACAGAACTACTGCGGGTGGGACAAACCCTCAGCCTTAATCTTGGCCCTTGAAGTGAGAGGGCTGCCTGAACACAATGTGCTGTTTATGCAAATCCCATGCAAATTAGGGCAACTGGATTAACGGGAGAAAAAAAATCCCGTGGTCTTTCTGAGCCTCCCCAGCACTCTGTGTTGGCTCAGAAAAGATGATTTTTATCTTTAAAAAAAGTGCTGTTTTCTGTTAGATGCTTCACTTCTGCCTGGTAGCCTCAGCCATTCCGGAATGGGTCTCCCAGTTCGGCTGTTCCCATCTGCCAGCGGTATGTGCACAGGGAGGTTTGTTTTAAGCTCTGTCAACGGGGCCTCGTTGGAAGTGGCCACACCTTAGAGAGGCCTGCCAAGGTCTCTGCAGGGGGTGAGTGTGGGGAAGTGGCTGGCAGTGGCCAGGGCATAGGAAGGGCCCAGTCCAGGGACATTTGCTCTGCCAGGGTCAGGGTGTCTCACCATAACCAGGACGGATGAAGAACTTTGTTTTGGGTGGGAATCATCTGTTTGTAAGATCCTAAGTATCTTATTTGAAAACACATTCAGTTGCCGTTTGACATCGTTAGGGACACCAGCTCAGCCACTCAGCTTGCATATTTATGCAAAACAAAATGCAAATGAGCCCATTGAATCCTTTGTCTCTGTCCTGCCAAGCTGAGAACCTGGGTCTCATGACAAGCTCCTTCCCCCAGCCTTTATCCTCTCCAGAAGAACTTTTCTAATTAGGACATGGAGTTTCTGAAACTTTGCTTGTTCAGTGAAATTCAGCTCAATAAATACGTCTACTGAACTCCTACTAAGTGCAGATCACTGTATTGGGCTTTTAGCGAGTTGCAAATAAGAAAAAAAATATCAAGTTCTTACCCTTGAACAGGTCACAATCTCTTAAAGAGACTTTCAGTTCTGGTTAGTTTCTCATGTAATTATTCATGCTGCACATATTTTGAGCACCTACTACGTGTCACACCAAGACCTCAGCACTGGGGATACAGTACTGAGCACATATGAAAAGGTTCTTGCCCTTGTGAGTTCACATCCTGAAATGGAAAAGACAGAAAAAAAAAAGAGGGTGGTAACAAATGAAATAAGGAGATCACGACAGATTGTGACAAGGGCTAGGAAGAAAATGAACAGGGTGATGTTTATTATGACAGAAATGCATTATGGACCAGTTGGACCAGATATAACTGTTCCATCTTGCTTTTAAGTGAATGGATGCTTGTTACAGAAATGGCAATGTGCAGCAAACATTCTTCCTTATCACCTAACTCTTCTTTTCCTTTTATTGGAATAATGATGCTCCATAATAAATGAGTTCAATAAAGATTTATTGAGTGCCTACATGGCTCAGGAAGTGTTCTGGGCAGTGGGAATTCATTGTCGAACAACACAAGCCACATGCCTGCTGTCACAGGGCTCATAGTACAGACACTAAGCCAGTGATGTGGGATAGGATGGTGGAGGGAAGTAAGTGGGGCAGTGATGGTGGATATGGAGTGGTGAGTAGGTGGCAAAGGCAGCATTTAAATGGAGCGTAGCCCAGATGACATGAACAGGAGGAGTAAAGGGTCTAATGTGCCTGGTATGTCTGAGGGACAGTGAAATGCCTCTTGTGTCTGGTAGGCCATCAGTAAGGGAGGAAGTGACAGGAAGTGAGATGGTCAGGTAAGTAGGCAGAGGAAGAGGAAATGCTGTGATGCGGTGTTGAGAATGTATCATAAACTCCATAGACTTCTCTTGGTAGATTTCAACGAAGAGCATGATCTGGTCTGATTTATGGCTTTAAAGGGGTTATTCAGGGGTTGCTGAGTGCTGATTTGACAGTAGAAGGGCAAATGTGGAAGCTAGGAATACAGAAGATGTTTGCAGGGGTTCAGGTAAGAGGAAGTGGCAGGTTTCATTAGTGGAGCAACAGTGGAACTGCTGTGAAGAGAAACAGCTCAGCCCTATTTTGAAGGTCAAGTTCACCTGACTTGTGAATGGATTGGATTTGGGGCGTGGCCAAAATAAAAGAATCAAGGTTGACTCCCAGGCTTTTGTCTTGAGCAACTGGCTAAACAATAGCATGCTTAATGCTTTGGGGAAGGCTAGGGGAGAAATGGTTTGAAGGAAGTCAAGAGCTGTGTTTAAGACATAGCGAAGGAGGTTGAGATATCTCTTGGACATCCAATTTGGGATACTATGAAGGCAGCTGATACATAAGTCTAGAGCTCTGAGCACACAGCTAATTTAGAGCCAGTATCTTAACTCTTCCTGCAATGTATTTCCCACCATTTCATGAAGATATTGGACAAAGCGAATGGAGGTCTTCCTGCTCCATGGGAGGAACAAGAGGGACTAAAAGCATGGACAAGGTGGGGCTGTTCCTGAGGGCTAAGGCCAATGTGTATCATCTGTATGTCTGTGGAGGGGCAGGGGAGAAGAAGGCACAGCTGGCCCTTGAAGCCTGCTCAGTGCCAGTATCCTGACCTTCCACTGACTTAACCAAGCTTGTGCTGAAAGGATGACTTCCTGTAGATGAAGTGAGGAAACCCTAATTATAATCTGAGGGGGTGCCTGAAATGAGGCCAGCCAACAAGAAAGTGGCCTTGCCCGTGAGGAAACAGAGGCCTGGAGAAGAGAGATGCTTTAACCAGGTCATGCTATTTAAGTGTATGCAGAGCTGGCCTTGAACCCGGGTCTCCCTTTGGTTCCCCCAACATTCCCTCACTTGGAGATGGGACCATCATGAATGTGCTGTCAAAGTGTGTGACCTAAGAGAGGAGCAGGCACCCTGACATGCACCCTTTGATTGTACCTTGACCCTGTCTCATAAGGAAGAGTAGGTGTGATCAGGTATCTGAACTTCGGTGCCTAAGGACGAGGTGCAGCATCTGAATCGATCACTTACCTGTTCATGTTGTCTGGGCCCATGATCCCATTCATCACTCACCTGTGAACGTTTCTGAAGCATAATAACAAACCAGACTGAAGAAAACAAAGCAAAACAAAGGAAAGCACGATTTTTGCAGTGACAGTAAACTGTTGGTTTGTAAGGCTGGATCTGTCGGTAAGGTTACGGTGTCTGTCCTGGTCTCTGTGGACAATCCCCCCGTCAATCACCCCAAGTGAGGCTCGCCCTGGGTGTCCAGAGACTTCTTTAGATACTAACATAAAAACTTGAATTTTCTGAGTACAACCTGGTTATACATGTGATTAAAGGAGACTAAATACTCAATAAATTTAATACTCAAGTGCAATGCCTGAACTTGATTGGCTCCTGGTCAGGGTCACTGGCTATCCCAGTTTGCTGGGGATGGAATTAGTCTAGTTCCCCAGACTTTCAGTCCAAAACTAGGACACCTCTGGACAAAACAGGACAGTTGTCATCGTACTTGTAATTCAGATTATTTTTTTAAAAAATTAAACAAACACTAAAACACACAGTTCTAAAGACATTTCTAGGACAATTGGGGAGTTGCAACAATTGGTTTTTTTTAGGGCATGTAGTCATGCAGCAGAATGCCAGGACTCTGGGCTTTTGAGGGGTGAAGTGTTTTTGAAGTCTACAGATTTATCCTCGAATGATTCCACAACAAACAATTTTTTTAAATCACACATGGACACATATAGACAAAGCAAATAAGGCGACAATGTTAACAAGTACTGAGTCTAGGGACTAGCTATATGGATGTCTCCTGTACTGTTCTTTCAAATTTCTTAAGTTTTTTTTAAAAATATATTTATTGATTATGCTATTACAGTTGTCCCATTTCCCCCCCCCACGCCACTCCATCCTGCCCACCCCCTCCCTCCCACATTCCCCCCCTATAGTTCATGTCCATGGGTCATACTTATAAGTTCTTTGGCTTCTACATTTCCTACACTATTTTTACCCTCCCCCTGTCTATTTTCCACCTATCATCTATGCTACTTATTCTCTGTACCTTCCCCCCCTCTCCCCCTCCCACTCCCCTATTGACAACCCTCATGTGATCTCCATCTCCATGGTTCTGTTCCTGTTCTAGTTGTTTGCCTAGTTTGCTCTTGTTTTTGTTTTATGTGTCGTCGTTAATAACTGTGAGTTTGCTGTCATTTTTACTGTTCCTATTTTTGATCTTTTTCTTAGGTAACTCCCTTTAACATTTCATATAATAAGGGCTTGGTGATGATGAACTTCTTTAACTTGACCTTATCTGAGAAGCACTTTATCTTCCCTTCCATTCTAAGTGATAGCTTTGCTGGATACAGTAATCTTGGATGTAGGTCCTTGCGTTTAATCTTGGGTAATGTAATGATGATGTGCCTTGGTGTGTTCCTCCTTGGGTCCAGCTTCTTTGGGACTCTCTGAGCTTCCTGGACTTCCTGGAAGTCTATTTCCTTTGCCAGATTAGGGAAATTCTCCTTCATTATTTGTTCAAATAAGTTTTCAATTTTTTGTTCTTCCTCTTCTCCTTCTGGCACCCCTATAATTCGGATGTTGGAACGTTTCAAGGTGTCCTGGAGGTTCCTAAGCCTCTCCTCATTTTTCCAAGTTCTTGTTTCTTCATTCTTTTCTGGTTGGATGTTTCTTTCTTCTTTCTGGTCCACACCATTGATTTGAGTCCCAGTTTCCTTCTCATCACTATTGGTTCCCTGCACATTTTCCTTTGTTTCTCTTAGCATAGGCTTCATTTTTTCATCTGGTTTTCGAACAGAGTCAACCAATTCTGTGAGCATCTTGATAACCAGTGTTTTGAACTGTGCATCTGATAGGTTGGCTATCTCTTCCTCGCTTAGTTGTATTTTTTTCTGGAGCTTTGAAGTGTTCTGTCATTTGGACCATTTTTTTTTTTTTTTTTTTGGTCTTGGTGTGTCTGTTACTTTAAGGGGTAGAGCCTTAGGTGTTCCCTGGGGCGGGGTAACACTGGTGGCTGCGCTGTGATGCTGTATGTTGGGGGGGGCCCCGAGAGGGAGCAATGGTGCCTGCCTCACTCTCCTTTGGCTTTCAATCTTTCACTCCGCTACCCACAATCAAACTGGGCCCCTCTGGTGCTGGTTCCTGAGTGGGTGGGCCTGCGCACACTCTAGGCCCCTGTGGGTCTCTCTAACGACCCCTCCTGTGAGGCTGGGAGTCTCTCCTGCTGTCGCCCCAACCCCCACGGGCGTTTTCAATCAGAGGTTTGAGGCTTTATTTCCCCCGTGCTGGAGCCCTGGGTTGCACGGTCTGCTTTGCTCCCCGACGTTCGTCCGGTTTATCTATGTTCGAATGTGGGGCTGCGGTGTGCTACCCACACTCTGCCTGCCGCACTCTCCGCCACTCTGAGTCCGGCCCTCTGGGTTTATCTGTGCGAATGTGGGGCTGCAGGGTCTGCTAGTGCTCGGACTGCCTGCGCCGTTTGTCCCACACTCCGCCAGTCTCGGTCCCGCCACAGCCACGCAAGTCCTCTCCACCCCGGTGCCTGTCTCCGCCCCTCCTACCAGTCTGGATGAATGTTTATTTTTTATTTCCTTGGTGTCGGTCCCCCTTGCCGTTCGATTCTCTGTCAGTTCTGGTTGTGCGAGGAGGCGCAGTGTGTCTACCTACGCCGCCATCTTGGTTCTCCCCCAAATTTCTTAAGTTTGAAAATGTTTATACCAATAAGTTGAGCAGATGCTGTTGAGTGGAAAGGCCACTGGCTTGTCCTTTTACGGGATAGAGTGTCTTGTATAAGTTGACATTTTGTAATGAGATCTTTGTGACAATTCAGTTGTAAAGACTGCTGGATGTCAGGAGGACACACCCGGTCCTGTTTGAGTGAGCAAAGGCCTCCTGAAGCTATCGACCAGAATGGGGCAGGGGGAACTTAAGACAAACCTCCACCCAGTAAAGAAAATGAGAGGAGGGATGATGGAAAAGGCTAGGTGCTGGGAGGTAACTTTTAACTGGGAAGACAACATTTCAGGGCTCCGGCTGTAGGCAGAAACACAATGACTTTCTCTTCACGCTTCTTCCACCTGAAAGAAGAAACAAGCCCAACGTGCGGACATGAAACTTGGACGTGGCGCAAGGAAAGGGAGGTGGGCAGCTCCCAGAATGACCCCCTTCCTTGAAGGAATTAAAGATAGTTATAGGTTTTAAAGCAACTGCAATACTCTTTAATACCTGGCCTTGAATGAGAGCGACAACAACAACAAAAAGCTAACTAAAGCATTTAGTCATCCTGACTTGAATCTCAGAGACACAAGAGACGTGTTTGGCTTTGCTAGATCCAGAAGTGCAGAGAAATACTCTTATCAAGCCTGGGCCCAAAAGTTAGACCAGCCTGGGGACCCAGGGACTAAATATTAGTTTGAAAGTTTCCAAATTATATCCATTTAGATGTTTCTTTAAAAAAAAAAGGTGCTTCCTCCTTGTGTGATTCTTTTAAGCTATTGCACAAAATGTCCATTTTCATTTTAAGAGATAAGGGGTAAAAATGTGTTATTCTGATCTTGGTTTCAGGTTAAAATCGAAGCTGCTGCAACATAAACCTTGACTCGGTTTTCTCGGCTGTGGACGATGCAGACAAGCTGTCAAGGCACTGTGATCGCCGTCACCTGCAGCAGGCAGCACACCCCAAAGAGGGACAGTCTATGCCTTGGTTCAGGACTTGATTCTGGATCACACAGGCCCTGGGGAGAATCCCAACTCCATTTGCTCGCTCACTACTTGTGTCACCTTCCATCGGCTACGTCACCTCCCAAAGTTTCAGTTTTCTTATCTGCAAAATGAGAGAATAATAGTATATTCTTCAAGGCTTAGAAGTGTCCATGCAGGTAAAGTATAAATAACCTAATGTCCAAAAGAAGGTAAGCTTTCAGATACCACCTGTTATTATGTCATTGACTACTCATTAGAAAGGGATAGTGTTTTGATGAACTGTATTCAACTTGAACCTTATACATACCCGCCTGCTCAGGCTGTTCACCCTGGGACAGAGAAGTAGACTTAATTCAAGAAGGCTCAGGTCCTCTTGGAACTTGTTTGGACACAAGCAGTATTCTTCTGGGACTCTGACCTTGGTTAAGTATTTGGCTTTTAACCCACAGGTTTTGGGGGATTTTTTTCCTTTTCTGTTATATATATTTTTTTCCCCTGAAACCACATGCTCTCATTTAGAAGGACTCAAAAACGTCTCCACAGCCTTGGAATTTGGGGTTAAGTCCTGGGAATGAGGAGAATGAGACAGCGGGATGGAACTGAGGAAAACAGAGAAGTTTGATTCTGCCCCAGCTCGGGAATACCTGGCCCCAAGCACTCACCATGAAGGGCAGGTGAGCAGCGAAAGGGCGCTGGGACTCTTTATGGTGCATAATAACTACTGCAGCTGTGCAAGCAGAGATCAAAGATCAAATCAAATTTCAAGCTGCAGGGACCTCAATCCGATCACCTGCAGAGGTCAGGGAAAGGAATTTTTCTTCTCTGAAGAGCCCAGAGATTGGCTGAATTCCCAACAGGGGGGTTTGGCGCTGCCTTGAAGGATCACATTACTGGCTACTACCCAGAAGCAAGGGGACACGGCCTCAGGGTTGATGGGACTGGTGGGGCCATTCTATTGTTCCCCGGCAGAGTGTCTGCCAAGCAGAATGGAGAAACTCTGAGGAAGCCCACTGACTTGGCATTCAGGGGCTCCAGTGTGGTCCACGCTCAAAAGCCTCCCTTTTAGTGTCCAGTCTCAAGGTAGGTACCTTGAGTACTAATGTTTATGGTTTTGTGGTGCTATGTTGGCCTCCAACTCATCCTCCTTTGAAAGAAAGCACATAGCTGATGAGCTCCGGGTAAGATGGGACTTCTGCCAGAAGGAGGGTGGGCAGTTGACTGTGGGGCCATCTGCACTGTTTGCAACTCCCCTGTCCCCTGCACGTCCCCCTCCCCCTAGCACACACACAAAGGAAAGTAGCCAAAGCCTGGGCATCTCAGGCCTGTGCCCAGCTTTGTGGACACTTGTTCAATGTGCTCTGCTGGAGACAATGCCATCTGGTCAAAAAGATCCCCTGGCATCTCTGTACAGTTGAGAAGCAGGTGGCCACAGCGTTAGCTCTGAAAGGCTCCACAGAACTATCTGAACTTGGATCTTCAACTTCAACTCTCTCTCTTTGCCTTGCCTTTTCCCACTCCCACTTGATGACATTCCATGTTGGGGGAGAAATTAGGAAGATTTATTGTGATGGTGGGAAGAGGATTTTGTTCATAATAAATAAAGAGAGAGAGAAGAAAATTTAGTTCCAAGAGATTGAGTAGATTGCTTTTTAAATATCTCCCCAATGGTATTTCAGTGGTCTTTATCAGAGAGCATCCTTCAGGGTGACCAGGAAGCATGTATAAGGCATGGGAGTAAGGGTGTAGAATTAAACGTATCACCAAGTGAACATGGAGAACCAAGTGAGGGTGAACTTGGCCACTAGGACTGTGGATGTCAATCAAACTAATGTGCTGGGGGGAGGGAGGGAGGAAGTTTGTCACCAGTTTTAATATCAGAAATTCCTTTACGTGGGTGGTAACTGGGGAACAGCTGCAGGTAGCTGAATCATGGCCCAAATCCTTGCAAAAACGCTGGTGGGACCCCTGCCAACAACTGAGCAATGGCTTTTCAAGCTGGAAGGGAGGGGGTGGGGGTGGGGAAGCAAGTTTTGAAAAAGCTGAGTTTGGAAGCTGGTGCATATTTAATAGGATTAGAACACATGAGTTAGAGGCTGAAAATTCTCAACCCTCCTCGTTAAACAGCCAGCCTGCAGGAAGGCTGGCTCCCCGGCAATGGCAGGAGAGCAGGGAGGTGAAACACCTGGAGCCTGGGCTGCAGGAGAGATCTTGGAAGCTCTTTCCTCCTCGACGTGCTCTCTGTGGTCTCAGAGCTTTCATCTGTCCATTAACTTACCAGTTTGTCATTAGTGCCTTCGAATGCTCTGTCCTTATTTGACTTGGCCCAGGTCGGTCCACTCATTGCGCCTACCAGTCCTCGGAAGGAAGCATGGATTGCTGCCTACTCTGTGGGCAAGTGGGCCCAGCTGGCCTCAAAAGTCTATTCGGGTATGCCTTTGCATCTGGGGGTTTGGGTGACAGGTGGTGGGGAAGGATTAGGGTGAGCTGGACCAATTTTCTTCTACAAACACAGATCCTTATTCACTTGCCTGATGACTTTAGAAGGTTGTCGCAGTTCCTGAGTTCCTGATCACTGAGTTGGGTGGCCCATGATGCCAGGACTTAGCTGGATTCTCTCTGGCTTCAAGCTCTTGCATGGACTTGGTGAGTGACTTCAGATGGGACCTCTTTCCCCCTTGGCTTCCTGTCTTCTTACATACAGAGGCCATAGGTCATTCAAGCCTTCCATAGGGTGGCTTTCAGTGCCATTGGAATGAGAAACAAGCCCCAACATTGCTACAGGTACTTCACCTGAAACACTACAAATCAGGGAGTGAGGGTCAGGGATCACAGATGCAACCGTGTTTACAAGAGTATGGACCTCCTGGGCACTTCCTGAGGCGATGACACCTGAACGGTCTACACTCTCTAACCCATTGCTCAGTCTGCACAGCATCCTGGGGATGACGGCTAACAGCAGTAAGAATTATAGCCTCTCTGAAAGGGATTACCAGAAGTTGTAGAGGCTTAGCTGCAGGAACATTACCTTTCCTTGAGTTTTCACTATACAAGCTGTCTGTCTTCTTCCTAGTGTTCTGAATTAGAAAAAGAAGAGTGAGACTTACAAGACCAAGAGGCGTTCTTCAATGTTGGCAGAGGGTAGCGCATAGCGATTGAGAGCCCATGTTTCAGGACTGGATAGGCTTGGGTTCAAATTCTGGCCACCACTTATTAATTGTGCAAACTGATGAGCAGTACTGAACATTTCTAAACCTGTGTTTTTGCTCCAAAATAGGTAAAAGATAGACAGGGTCAGGTTAAAAAAATAAAACCGAGTATGTAACATACTCGATATGCACATATGTACTCTTTGTACCTGGACCATTCGCAGCAATGGTTACTGTCGATAACAGCTGGCATTCAGTGAGTTGTTCCCATGGGTCAGGCACTGTAGTTTGCATGTTACATGATTCATTTATTTGTGATCCTCAATCCAGTGGCCTCCTCAGCCTAATTATCTCCCTTCTTAGTTGAGGCAATGACTTCCCAAGTCCTCTTTCCCAGCTTGACACCAAGGCCCAGGACTTGGTCTAGATTAAGATCTGATCCCAGCCCAGGGAGGTCCTGGGAGCCCCAGGCTTTGGATAACCCAAGGGGATGCTTGGAGCCCTGGGAGGGGTGGAGCTCCAGCGCCCGGATGCGGATGCGGGGGCCTTAGGAATCCGGGAAGCAGGGACCGTTCTGACGGCTCTGGGGAGCCCTGAGTGAGCAGTGTGTGTCCTGCCGGCTGTGTAAACACAGCAACCAAATGCACTGATGAGTTCCAGGGCCCACCAGATGGCAACAAGTGATGTGCTTTCTGCTCTTTCTCCTCCTTTTTAGTTTTATTTGCTCCTTGTGCCTCAGGGTAGGACAGAAGTTGAGACATCCGGGAAGCTCTGTTATAATCCTAAATTTTTGCTTCATAGATTTGTGTCCTCCCTCACCTGGTCCTTCAGAGCTTTCCTCAAATGTCGCATCCTCAGCTCAACCTTCCAGGACCAAAACCAATCAGCTTCCCAGCACTTCATATACTTGCCTTCTGTTGTCTTCTCCTCCTTAGTGTTTATGCTCTAACATCCCATATATTTTTACAATTCTTTTGGTTTGTAATTTTGTCATTCCCTTCCTCCCAAGAGAAAAAAAATGCCAGTGGGTGAGCATTTTGTTTTTTTTTAATACCATATGTCGGAGTCTATAACAGGGACTATGTTTTCTGAATGAAAGAATTGATATGTGTACCCCCTAGGCTAACCTGGGCATGAAGCTGAGTCCTGCAGAAATATTTTCTGGAGTCTTAGGAACACCACAGGTCACATTTGCAGACTTTTGTAAGAGACCTGGGCAACAGGGGCCCACCCGGAGATCTTCACACTCAAGTTTCTGAGAGAGAGAAGAGTTTCTTTGCTCAAATGCAAGGAACCGTGAAAATGCTAGAGCCAAATTAGTGTGGTTACCCCCTCCCCAGGGTCCCTCTTTGGGGGGTCTCAGCCCCATGAATCCCCTCCCACCCAATTCCTCCTTCTCTTACCAGAGACTGGAGCTCATGACTGGCCCTCAAGCTTTGGTCTCCGTCAGTGCACAGCTCGCGGCCACTGGGTGCTTCAACCCAGACTGCCCTGTAAAGCTTGAATCCGCTTTCTCTTTCACAGGAGCAAAGTATATTTTTATATTTTATTTTATGTATATTGTTTTTACTACTTTGGGTGGTGAGAGGGAAGGTAACAATAGTGGCCAGTGTCCCTGGACATTAACCAACAGTCAGTACTCCTAGCTCACTCTCTCTCCCTCCTCACTCAGCGTGAGCTCATCTAAGAAAACAGAGCAAAGAAACAGAAACTTGTCTTGGGACAGATGGAGTTGTTTAATCGGAAAGCTGGGAACTGGGGAGGAGAGGAGAGGAGAGGAGATGGGTAAGGGCAGGCGAGCTGTGGCTTTATGATGCACTTGCCTGTGTTTGTTTGGTGGGAGGGGGGATATAGCCCAGAAGGGATCTGAGGCATCCTGATCGCCCGGCTAAATCTTCCTGTCACTCCAGAGAAATAAAAGTCAAAGCCCACAGTGGTTTTCAGTCCATTTTTGGCTCCTTGCCTTCGTCATTCATTGGACATGCCCAGTAGCTCTTCATGGCGGGTGCAGTCATTTTGCCAAGTTCTCTGTCATCTGAGTTCAGGCTTCAGTTATGTAATCAATGTAATGAAAACTCAAAAGCCAATGTTTTGGGTTTTTTTTTTTTCCACCTGGCTGAAAATTTCATCTCTCAGTACTCTCTTTATTTTCCTTTCTTGTCCTCTTTGTGATTTCTAGACATATATTTTTCTCAATGAATAAGAGATTGCAGGAGCAGGGTTGAGAGATGCAAAGATTTTTTTCTACATCTCTTTCACAAGTTTTGTTTTATTTTATAAGAAGTGCTAACACGAAAGAAGAATTTTCTAACACTAAAAACATCGAGTGTCTACCAAAACATGGTGGTGATACTGTCCCTGCTCCTAGACCAAGGAGAGGTACAGACAAAGACACAGGTGTAGCCTTGAAGCTCTGCAAGGTTCTGTGACCTGTAACAGAAGTTGCACATACGGGACTGGCAAGGCTGGTGTGTGGAGAAGGAATGGCTTCTCAGAGTTTGCCCAGCAATCAAAGGGAGAAGAGGCCATTGTGGTGTTAGAAAGTAGCCCCCATGAAAGAACTGAGGGCAGAAAGAGCATGGCATGTTTGGGGAGATCATAGTCCTTGAACATGGCTGTCATGTTGGGTGGGGGAGGCCTGGGAGCTTGGGGTTGATCAGGGAAGTAGGCTGCAGAAGAGTGGGGCCAGGAAGGACATGGCATGCTGTGGATGCCGTGCAGCATGTTGGTACGTGAGAGTGGAAGGAGGGAGACCTGTCATCCATTCATTAAGCAAATATTTGTAGAGCTCCTTCTGTATACCAGGCATCACTCCCAGTACCGGGATATAGCAATGAACAAAACAAGAGTATTTTCGGGAAGGGAAAGCCAACAATGAATGTATCATATATATACAACTAAATATAGATAACTATGTGCTATATATGTATATATGTATGTGTGATGTGATGAGAGGTATGAATAGGGTCTGTTTAAAGAAATAAAGTGGGTTTGGGTAAAGAGTGATTGGAAGTGATGTTTTAGGTTGAATGGTGGGAGAAGGGCTCTCTGAGTCGGTGGAATTAGAGCAGAGAGCTGGATGAAGCGAGAGATCCAGCCATGCCAATATTTGGGGGAGGCTGTAATAATATTTTGACAAGAGGAAGCATGGCCCAAATTAGATGGTGATGATGGGGAGAGATGACAGAAAATTTTAGGAGGTGAAATTGAAAGGAGTTCTAGCTATGGAAAGTGCTAGAAGGGACAAGGCCCAAGATGAAGCCTGGTTTTCTAGCTTGGTCACTGAATGGGGGGAAGTATTATTAAGGAAGGGAGATGAGTATTTTTTTTTTTAGAGGAAAAATAACAAATATGTCTTTCAGTGGCTCACCAGCACATTTTGAACTCTCTTCCATTTTCCTGCCACTGTTCTCATTGAAAAGTCACTCCAGACCTTGGGAAAGTTTGGTATAACATCCATTCTCCTTTAAGAAAATGATGGAAGATATCAACCCCAACCATCAGGAGTCCAGGGACTGATCTAAAGTCGACTGAACTTACTTCCTGTTTTTGTTCCTTCTCTCTTTTTCTTTTTGATTCCAGCTAATGAGATCACTGACTACACAAAGTCAAGTTGCCTTATACCTTAGAGGAGTATACTTCAGACATGGTGTGAAAATAAGACCATCTACTTCTACTCAGATGATGGGGCTTGGAGACCCACAGACCAGCCGCCGGCCTGACTTTAAAACCATTCTGAGCAGACCCCGCACTCCGAACACCAGCAGGAAAAGGCAAACTGGATGACAAGGGGAAATAAGTGACAATGAATTTCCTGAGCTGCTGTCTTGAAGAAGTTTTCCAACTGAAGGATTGCCACAGTCCAGAGATTTCTGAAAGACATTTGCAAAATTGCCCAGTGGGGTCAGAGACTTGCATTTTACCCTTCACCCCCACACTGAATGCTGTTCATGTGTTCATTCAAGGAAATGTGAATGATGCTTGAATTGCTTACATATTTGCCCATCATTTTGTTAATTACACAGCAGCTTAGTTTGCCTCCTGTGCAATTGTTAAGCTGGAATGGGTGGTGGTGAGCAAAGTCACTTTTCTGTGGGGCAGGGGCACGCTGCCTGTGACAGGACTCACCTATGCCCTTGCCTGAGTGAGCATGTGCGCGCCCCAGGATGGGACAGATGGGACGAATGGGACGGTCGGTGACCCATCTCTGCTTCTATTGCGCCATCTTGACAAGTTTCCAAACAGAACAGGGGATCCTGGCCAACTTACAACTGGATCACCTTTACACTTACTTTCCTGCCCGACTAAAATTCCATTTCAGGATGGGAGCCTCCACTCTTTTTTCATCTCCTCACAGCTGATCCTCAGGCTTGAAACACCCACTCTGCCTTCTCCCTGAGGTGTCAGGGACTGGTGTGGGTGGCATAACACAGACAGGTTTGGGGGAAAGACTTTAAATGGGGATGGAGGTAAAATTTTAACTCAGACCAGAAGGGTGTGTCCCCTCTGGAACAGCTTGAGAGCAGGAGTAAAGAGGAGTCCCACTGCCCCCAGGCAGAACACCAAAACCCCTGTCATGGTCTTTGGGGCCTCCTGGGCCTAGGGAACAGACCCTTCCTACCTCTCAGATTCATCTTGTTCCCTTTCTTTCCTCGGCACTAGGCTCCATCAGTCTGTCCTTGGCTGATTCCCTGACTAAGTAAGTGACCTCTAAGAGGTCAGGGATCATGTGTTTCTGCTCATCATATTTGTTGGTTGAATGAATGAATGAATGACTTGGGGAGCTTCAAGTTGGAAAACTACTCTTCCGCCATGTTTAACAGCCTAGCCTTCCAAACGGAGGTTCAAAGAAAGGTCCTTTTCTAACCAGGACTGAAGAAGTTAAAAATTCCTTTCATAAAGAAGAGGATTCCTGAGGAACCCAAATGACTTAATCTGGTGGCGACTTGGAAACTGGGGGTCTTGCACTCTGAGGAAGGGAGTACTCTGAAGCCCCTCATAAATGTGGGTCTGAGATCAAGCTATGAGTAAATGATGCTTCTGCATCAACATGTATGAGGGGATCAGTTTTTCAAGGCAAGGCATGAGCTCCAGAGAGCATGTAGGCTCAACGCCATGCCAGTCCTTGAAAGGTAACCCTGAAGATGATTTGACAGTTTGACTTTTTTTAAATGTGACGTGGGTGTCATTTTGAAGCTTTAAAATGAGTAAATTAAAAAATATTGAAATCAAACTCACCGTCAATCTGTGAGAAAGAAAGAAAAAAAAGAATAGAAGCAGGTCAAAAGTTAAGCCCTTATCGCTTTGACAGAGTTTATATGCATATGAGCCGGGGTTAGGCTGAGAGGCTGATATCCTGTGCTACTCTGGGAGGGGGCTGAGCCCCAGAATGGATTGAAAAGGCAATCGAGAGAGGGAGGAGCTGGGTTTACACCCCTGTAAAAGAGGGCTTATCAATGCCAACTTCCTCCTAGCAACTTTCATCTTTTTATACTATTTGTCTTGCAACTCTTTAAACCTAAAAGAACCTTGGAGTTGAAAAGCAAATTTTCCAAAAGATAGGATATGTTTGAATTTGGATTATAGAGGCTGGGGGAGGGGGTGGTGCCTGGCTCACAGAAGAACCTGGAGCAGAGCTGGCCTCTTGGCCAGCATGGAGGTCCAGCCAGGAGTCCCAGTCAGTTTCATAGACGCTCCAGCAATTATTAGAACAGACACAACATGTCTGGCTGCCAGAATCTTGTGTTTCACCTCGGCTTCTTACTTGGATCTTTCTTTAGCTCATCATTGCTATTGATTTAGGATCCCCCTGCAAGCATCCCGTGCAGGAGAGAGGGGCTCCGATGGGAGGTACTGCACTCTGACCAGCCACCAGGGAACATGTATGAGGGAAAGGGCACACTCCCCTGGTTGGGAGCAGCAGCCGGAATTCAAGTCCTGCCGTCCTCGTGACCCATCAGCAGTGTGACTAACTCTGAGCTGGACACTTCTTTCTGGCCCTCAGGTCTATAATCTGTAAAATCAGACAATTAGATGGCAGGAGTTACCAATTTCAGAGTCTGAGTGTCCCTGTCTGCACTGGGGAGGGAGCCCCATGCAGAAGGCTGCAGAAAGTTTCGAATCTTCCACATCGGTGGTCTAATGTAAGATCTTGTTTGAAAAAAAACACGTGTCCCTTGTGTACAGGGAGGTTCTGATGTTACCATGGCAGAGGGGGGGGTATGTGTGTGCTGTAGATATGTAGAATTGAGTCTGAGACTACCTTTGTTCTATCACCTCACCAGGTAATTGTGAGAATGGCGTCTATAACCTTGTATCAGAGGAGTGGGGATTTGAAGGCAGGGCTTCTGTGACAGTTGTCCAGGTGCTACATTAGGTTTGCATCCAATGACAGAAACCAGCAGATCTGAGCTTGGATAGAAGGGAGCATAGCAGCCAAAGGAGAGTGTCTGTCTGTTGGCTAAACCATCAGAGGCTTCTTCCCTCTGTTCTCACCTCTGCTCCTTCCTGTCATGTGTTTCACCTCCACCTTGGGTTGACTCATGTGTGGAGGGCATGCATATAGCTTCTGAGCCTGGCCTTGTTTCCTGCCACCAGCTCTGTGGCTGCCTGGCCTCGGTGAAGCCAGCAGGCCTGAATTAAAGGCTGTTACTGAAGCCAGAAGGTTGCAATCAGGAGCTGGCTGGCAAAGCTATGGGTCACCAGAGGGGTCACCCCTGACTTATTTCCATGTCCCTCAGTCCTGGCAGGAGGTCTGTGGGGGCACCAAAAGCAAACATGGTGGAGGGCTCCAATCAGAAACAGCCTGTGACCTTCCCTGGCCTGGAGCAGTCATGATGGTCAAATGCTCCTGCAGTTCCCTGGGGACTGAGGCAGAGGCCAGAAGTATCTGCGCATCTTTGGCCACGACTTTGTACGGACTCGTGCAGATAGATGCATGCAAATCCATGCCAAACATGCCCACATTGCGTGTGAGCCTGTGATGCTCATGGGGAGAGAGCTTTCGGGGCACAAAAAAGCTTGCAAAAGGCTTGCGTGTGGTGCCAGCCAGTTCAAAGTGACCAGCCTCACGGGCTGTCTCTGTGTCCCTTGCTCTTTTGTTAGAGCGCTTGAAGGAGCCACCCTGAATAGCGTGGCTAATGAACAATCAGATCAGACTGCCTCCCTGCCACTCAGTGGAGTTGACCAATCAATCAGTATCAGGGCTGATCAGTATGGGAAGACGAGGGAGGAGAACTAACTCATTTTGAAAACAGCCTTGAAAGGGATGGGAGTGCAGACCAGATAGTGGTCCCCATTCCTATTTCTCACTCTGCTAGGGCCTCACTGTCCCTGCTTCATGCTTGGTGGCGTCCTTTGGCAGCAATGATCTCTCTTTGACCATGGGATTCCTTTTGGAATGGAGGGTCTGCTGTTAGCATTATGGGCTTCTGATGGGTCTGTTGGGGCTGTTGCCCTGTCCTTTTAATATGCATAGTACCTCACCTATTGACTTCATAGAATGGTTCCAATTTACATGTTGCTTTGCATGTGATTTGCATTACATTAGGTCCATTCCCACTCCAATGAATATTTATCAACAGTCACATACCATGGAAGATGCTATATAATGAAGAGGACTAAAGATTCAAAATCCTCTGTTCTAAATCTTTGCTGCTTTTCACCAGCAGCTTCTAGCCCCTTTCCAGTTCACTAATTCATCTCTCCACCTACTTCTCTTTGACAGCTTCTTAGTAAAAGTTGATCTTGGGATAATCACTAGTGTGGCTTCTCAGAGCTTAGCCTAGCCTGGAATGCGTACCTGAAGAGTCAGAGATATGGAAATTACACATGCATGTGGTTCTTTAAATCATTTCTACCAATTATGCTATGGATTTCTTAGGCTCCTTTCCTTTGAAGTCATCCGAGTGTCTGTTCTTGCAACTTGTATATTCCTAAGCAGACTTCAGAAGGAGCCATGGGCTTTATGCCACCTACACTGAGACATGGACCTCAGGAGGAACTTACCAAGGGCTATCACACCAAGTTCAAGCCCACCCTGAGCCTAGACTAGATTCGATTCTATATGTATTTTCTGGATTATATTATGTCTGAGTACTATGTTAGATGAAGTAGGAGACACACACACAGAAGTTATGTCCTAGAGAGTTCATAATCCATCAGCCCTGTCCATCTTGTATAACATTTCTGAACTCATTTTGGAGTAGTTTTACTTGCTCAGTTGTCATATTGGATGAGATGGACCATGTGTAATATCTGGGTCTGGTTGCTTCAAAGGTTCATTGTATAAGACAGAGTAGTATAGACCCTACTTCAGCAACACGTAAACTTAACATTATCAGTTTGCACAGTTCCAACAGATGACCAGCTCTCCTTCAAGGGGTGATTCAAAGGTCCTGGCTCTGTTTATTTTATGGCCCAGGCACCTTGGAGCCTTTTGCTTTCAGTCATAGGGGCAAGAATGTACAAGATGGTTGAGGGTCCAGCTGCGGGGACAGCATTGCTCTGTCCACACTCCAGAACTGGGTAACACGATCAACACTGTTGCAAGGAAGACTAGGAAAAGTCGAGATGCAAAAAAATATGGGTGAGCACTGCTGATCTCTGTCATACAGAGGGTCTCCAACAAATCACCTGTTCCCTGCAAGCCTTACCTCCTTATCCATAAAATGAGGACAATTTTCCCTAGCTTCCGGAATTCTTGTGAAGCTTCAGTAAGATCATACATAGGGCGGTACCTACCCGCACAAGGCCAGGCCCAGAGCAGAGGCTAAAGAAAGGTCCCCCGCTCTTTCAATCCCACCCCTCCTCCCTATGCATTCTTTCTGAGAGCTCACAGGAAAAGAGGGACCCGGATAGTCTACATATGCTTTTAACTGGGTCAACCAGGTTGTGAAGAGATGCCATTTGCATTCTTTGCTGGTCTTCTCAAGGCAAATGAGTCGTATCTAGCTGTTTGGAAAAAAGACTTCTTCTAAGTCCATGTCAAGCCTTCCTGACTGCTCTGGTCTCTCCCAGTGCTGCTAGGGAGGATATGATGCAGAATGGCAAGGCCCAAGGCCAGGGCCCTGAAATCGAAGGCCACAGCAGTTTGCTGGGTTGTTCTTGTGAGCTGTACACAGAGAAAGGCAGGCTACGTGTCCTCCAAATTATTAACACAGGTGCTAGGAGCTGACTCAGTCCTACGCTGCTTACTCGAGAAGCTGAAGGTGGGCGGAGATTGTGTGTACAGATGGGCCGTCTTTTGGACTCAAGTCTCAAATGTGTCAACACTGAGGGCACCATTTTTGGGAACTACTCCTTTGGGAAAGGGCTTATGGATGGCCTTGGCCCTGCTCTCAGCATTTAGAATATGTCAGCAAAGTCAGGTGGGTTGAAATTCTGTCCTTCCTCTCCTTATCCCCAAACCCTGCTGGGGCTAGCTCGTGTGACACACTTGTCTTTCTGTGACCTCTTGACAATTAAGATTTATATTTTTTAACATTCTTTTTTTTCTTTTAAAGGCCAGTGTAAGACAGTTGTGGAAATCAGTATGGGTACAATGCCTAAAAATGACCAAATTATAGTAGTAATATAAATTGTTGTATAAGAATACTTTCAGCTGCAAATAATAAAACTTTAATAACAGTGGTTTTAAAATGAAAGGCATTTCATGGCCTCACAAAGAAGTCTGGAAAATAGTAGGTCAAGGCTAGTTCAGCACTTAGTGATGAACCCCAAACCCATGCTTCCTTCTGCCTATGTTTTTCTTCCTTAGCTTCACTTGTTGGCCTTTCACCCTCATGGATGTTGCCTCATAGTCATAAAACAGCTTCTGTCGTTCCGGGCATCACATTTGCATTCAAGGCAAGAAGAGCAAAGAAATTAATAGTGTTAGCTATCTGTCCCTTTTATCAGGAGAGCAAAAGTCAATCTTACAATCTAATTTTAGTTCCATATTTTGTATTTATTCATGTTTCTGGAATCTTTTGCTTTTGCCATACTTCCTTGTAGAGAGAACCCTTGGCTATATTTCTGACAAAAGTAAAGAAGGAGACTTCCAAAGATGTGAGAGAGTGGGAGAGAGAGAGTCCGACAGAGAGAGAGAGGATATTACATAGGACATAGAGAGATGTATTTTGATCTATTTCAGCCATAGTAAACCAGTATTATTCCAGCCATATCTTTAACCTCACCTGCTGTGAGTGTATCTGCTTTGCCAGTGAGGCCCTGCACCCCGGTCTGTAATAGTAGGATTTCAGATTCAAGTGGTGTTGCAAGAATGCCTAGGAATAGGTAGCTGGCTGGATGGTCGAACTTACTGATAAGTTACCTTAGTGGGGCAGAAAAATAAAGTCTGTTTCAGATCTAGAAATCAACTTTTACTAGACTCTCTAACACTGGAACTGGTATTTGGACAGGAGAGTTTTGATACCTGTTTTAACATGTATAAAAAAACCTGACTACAGACACCAATTCTTTCAAACATTAAAGAAAGAATAATAATTCTTCTTTTTCTTCTCCTTTTTATAGTCTAAGAAAATGAAAATGAAGGCCCAGGAATTTTAAGAAACTATCCAAAGATCCTTCAGAATGAGCCTATTAAAAAAGTAGGCATTTTATTTTGTATTATCCAAGGCAGGTATCCAAGGCCACCACTTACGGCAGACATTGCTAATCAATCACAGCCAGCTTAATGCTGGTTTATGGTTTTGCAATCCATCTTAGTAGAGTGCTTCAGGAATCTACTACCAAACCGTGCACATTGGTTGCTGAGATGCAATTCAACCCACTGGCCACAGCTGTCACAGATATCTTCTACTGCTTTCTCTGAGTAGATCTACAAACCAGAAGACTATTTCATTCATTCAATTTAATTTTGTTTAATCTCTAAGATGTGAAATTTCCTTTTAAATATTTTCTACCCTTAAACCCCTGTCATAAAGATCTCTGTTCAGTCATAGAGTCGGAGACTGTGTGGGGTGTCCCCCAAACTGCAGTTGTGGCCCTGGGGTGCACCTGGCTGGCCTTAGAGTTGTTCTTATAGAGAGGTATCAACTTCTCTGCAGGAAGCTCCTCAGAGAGGAATAGCCCCCAACTCTCCTTCTCACAGGGAAAGCTGGAAACACTTGTCGGTGGATGGGATGTCTTGTGGAAAGAGACTGTGCCCCAGAATTAACGATGATAGCATATCCCCTTTCCCACGGGTCTCTAGAGTAGTTAAGCCCGCCCCCCTGGGAACTGATCTATGTGGAGCGGGGCTGAAAGGATCTGAGAATTCTAGGTCTTTGGATTATGTGAGAGTAAGGAGCGCCAATTAGGAAGGGGGAGGCATATTCCACTGATAGCCAAATAATTAAATAGTGATTGATGTTTCTAACCATCCTTATTGACTAAAGAGCCAGTTAGAATATGACCACATCCAGAAAGTACTAGCAAATGTGTTAACCCTTTTTGAGGTGTGCTCTTCTGTTTTTGGTTGTCTTCAACCTTGATTGGATGGGTTGCTGAGCCTGGCTTTAGATGGGAAGAATGAGGAACTTGAAATTCACATGTGTTTGTACAGCATAATTTTCATTTGCAAATTACTGTCACATGATAGAGACTCTTTGAGTCTAGAATTGTGCTTTTGATCTTGTCTTCCCTACAGGATATACATGTATTCTTACAAATTAATCAGAAAATAGCCAACATTTATTGAATTTTATTCTTGCTAGGCACTGCTTTAAGTACATTATATGTGCGTCTTTATTCCTTACAACCCTTTAAGCCAGGGACTATTATCTATCCTATTGAAAGACAAGAAAATGAGACCCAGAGAAGTTTAGGGACTTTCCCTGGGTCACACAGCCATGAAGTTGCAACAAGTGGGTTCAAACTCAACTAATATGACCTCAAAGCCAGTAACCTGAAACCCAGTTCACGGTCCTGTTCCTTTTACCTTTAAAATGAACTAATTTTTGCTCAATATCTGTTTCCCTTGAGCGAAGGTGAAGTGATTTCCTCTCTAAATAACAGTACTGGTTCTCAATGTCACTCTGTACCCTGTTTAGTGTTTGCTGCTTCTCTGCCACAGTGGAGAAAACTGCAGTCCTCCAGCCACCAGACCGGTTCCTGGATCGTTATTTTTTTTTCCTAACTCATTTTAATGTTGCCCTTCCTAGTCTTTCTTTCACTTCCTGATCAGCTCCACTGGGCTAGCATTCCACGGGCAGCAAAAATCTTTAGCCAGGGAGCCTCAGTTGTTGTTTTTCAACTTCCTTTGATCCCATTTTGTGGTTGACTTGGCGAAAGTCCACATCTCTCACCAATGGGCTTTAAAGAGGCTGCAACTCATATCGGACCTGACCTCAACACACCCAGTTCTGAGGCACTCACTTCCTTTCAGGACTGGATGCATAAATGGGGTTTCTCTGACTCCACATCCATATTTCTTGCTCTCTGTCTCTCCTTCTCCTCCCCCTCAACAGTCCTTCAGGCTCAGGAAGGACCTTCACATGTTTCTGTTGCTGTGTGGCATATGTTGTATTCTAATCCTTCCTGTGTTTGCTGTAGGTATGGCGGTTCTCCAAGACAAATTACTGATGTTGTCGTGGAGGTCACCCAGGCGGGTGTCATTCTGATGGGGGGTGGGGAGGGAGATGTCTCTGGTGATACACTCCTGGGGCCGCCTCTGCCTCCAGGCCTGTTCAGTGCTTGTCTGATGGTGAAAGTGCCGGACCCTGGGACCCCAAGCTGTGAGCTGGCAGGGGGGGAAGGAAGAAGAGAGTTTTGCCTACTGGCCCTGTCATTTGATGAGGGGGAAGCTTGCGTGGGGCAGACCTCAGGCAACAGATGTTGGTGGAGGAACTGCCAAGACTGTGTTGAGGGCAAGGGAGTGATGCATATGTTACTTGACACAGGGAGGGATTAGGGAAACCAGGAGGAAGCATGCCTCGTCCCTTCACACTGTGACACCTCGGGGAAGTGAATGATGAGAACAGAGAAGCACAGTCCACGCACATAGAGGGAATGATGGGCCAAGGGCAGGCAGTTTGAATGATGCCTTTGCTTTCCTTTCCCCACCAACTGTCCCCCCCAACCCTCCTGCTGGGGCGATTGGCAGGCGTGGTGAGATGTATTGTGCAAGCAGCGAAATCAAAAGCAGGAGTCATTTGATGGAAGAGCTGCCTTCAGGGTTGTCCTCCCTTGTTCTGCCCAGTTAGCCTTCCCCACCCATCCCTGCATTGATAAGAGGATGAGATGCAATGCCCCGGTCCTTTTGCCTGGACTTTGCAAATGAAGTCATATGGAAGGCGGCCAGAGGGGCCCACCCTTCGTCTTTGTTGATGGCACAAGGAGGCATCAATGGAAGTGAACGCTATATTCAACAGGCTCAGGTCCTCAGAGAAAGCAGGCAATGGAGCCATTGGAAATCTGAGACTGGGCTAAATGAGAACCAGGCATCAACTGGGGATAAACGGGCTGGATTCCACAGTTCCTTTCTTCCCTTTTGTGTTAGGTTTTCATGAGACTCACCATGCTCCTGGCGGGGCTAAAGGCAGGCAAGGCATGCAAGCTCTTGTCTGTATTTCCCTACCTATGAAATGGTGGTGGGGTAGAGGGGAAGCAGAGAAAGAGGGAGGCAGTGGAAGGTTGGTCTTGGGGAAAGCACGTTTTGGTAACAAAATGGCTTTAGGCAATGATTCCAGGGTCCAAATTTCTTTCCCTGGCTATTGAAGTCCTAGAGGGGTGGGAAGGGCAACCCAGTTGCTCTTCTGGATCCAGTGAGGCCCTGGAAATTCTCTAAGCTGGGGGAGCCCTCCAAAGAGAGGTCAAGGTTGTGTGTCCTCAGCAAATGAAGCACATATCTAGACCAGTTTCGGTTGCTTTCCATAATTTCAACCTGTTTCTACCAGAAATTCCAGGAGAGGTAGAGCGAGGGAGGGAAGAGAAAGGGTCCTAGAAAAAGAACAACATGGGAAGAAAACATGACATGTGGAGAGGGATGGAGAAGGATAGAGAGTGAGTGTGAGAGAGAATGAGAAAGGAGGGGAGAGCTGAGAGAGGAAGATAGAAGCGTTCAACAGGAGAGAAGGTTCCAGTAGATGAGCTCTAGCAGCCATGTTCACCTTGACCCACTCCTAGACCTAGAATCTCCTTGCAGACTGGTGGAAGCCATTTTTGGAGGCACTGAATCAAGTAAGGACTCAGACCAGAGAACCTGTAAGAGTGTACACCCTGTGGCTTTTCTGTTCCCCCTTCTCTTTTCTGTCCCCTTAGAAAGCTGATTGAGGGTTCCCACTGAGCACTATACAATTGACTGAGACCACAAGAAGCAGCGCAGAGCAATTGTGCCAGGAAGGAGGCTGCTTTATTTATAGCAGAAACAGGCCAGGTGTGTAAAAGTCTAAGGTCAAGGTGTCCACAGGGTTGACTTCTTCTGAGATTACTCTCCTTGGCTTGTAGATAACCACCATCTCCCTGTGTCTTCACATGGCCTTTCCTCTGTGTGTGTCTGTGTCTAATCTCCTCTTCTTACAAGGACGCCAGTCAGATCAGACCTGGGCCCACCCACAGGACCTCATTTTAACTTCATAACCTCTTTGATGATCTTCTCTTCAAATGCAGGCACATTCCCAGTTGATCCCATAAGAGAGGAGTGCTCACCTAGTTTAGAAGGTACAGGACAGCTAGCTGACAGCAAAGCCCACAGGTAAGGAAACCGAGGCTCAGAGGAGTTCAGTAAAGTTACCAAGGACACTGAGCTTGTAAAGGGAGAAGCTAGAATTTCAACATAGGTCAGCAGAACTCCAGTGTCTGTTCGTGTTCCATCACGCAGAGAAGGGGAAAAGCTATGAGGGGTGGGGTCTGAAACCAGGAGGAAACATCAAGGCTTTGAGAGTGAGGTTGAGGCAGAGCGTGTGGCTGGGACCATAGGGACAGACCCTTGATCCTCGAATCTTCTCACCCTGACAGACAATGACCCACACACTGATGTCATTCCTCATGGCGGTCACTCTTAGGTCCAATTCTTCACCCTCCTGCCCCTCACCCACTTCTAGTGTTAAAAGTGCTCAGAACTGCCAGTTTGTATAAGGTGCCTATGTTTCTAATTCTAAAGGATTTTCAGCTTTCAAGGGTGCTGTGTAAGAGCTAAATTGCATAATTGCAAAATTTCCCCAACTCTCTCTTCAATCAAACACACACATGATTTCTCATTGTGGTCACTTTTTGTAGTTTCAGACTTTCCAGAAATGTTATATATGTAATGATTCTAAGTAGGAGTGAATCAAGGTCTGGGGTTTACTTCAATACCAAGTATTGGAAGGGGGCTGACTTTGGCCTTGGCCATGCTATGTGTCAAGGTGAATAATAGTGACCTCCATCTCCATAGCATAGTAGGTGTCTGGTCTAAGCAGTTTGCTTATATAAAGCCATATAACCCTTTCTGATGGGGTACATGCTTATTATTGTCATCATTTCCAAGTTACAGATGAAAGGGTTAAGCCCAGAGAGTCCATTTAACTTCCCTGTGGTTGCAGAGCTCCTGGGAGTAGAAGTTGGGATTGGATTTGGGCAGTCTGTGTCCATGGCCTACATTGGGGCTCCTAAACCTTGGCTGTATTGATATTTGGAGCTGGATCCTTCATTGCTGTGGGGTCCTGTCCTGTGCCTTTTGAGATGTTCAGCAACATCCCAGCCCACTACTCATTAGATGCCAGTAATATATACCCCTCTCAACCAAAAATGTCTCCAGACATTGCCAAATATCCCCTGGGAGAGAAAATCATCCCTAGTTGAGAACTACCACTCAGCACCCTTGACCCCAGTACAGCGCTGACTATGGACTTTGGGCAGCATGTCCTTCTGTGATGAATGCCTCCCTAACACATATTCTTTTCTAGATTTCCTCCACCTGCCAGCAGGTCCTCCCCCAATTTTGCTAACCCATCCAACCAAGAGGCTTTAGGAATGGAGATAAAGAGCTTTGATCCCAATCGTGATGCTACTAGTATTATTACTACTATTAGTTATCATTATCTATTAATAGTAGTTATGATTTATTAAGCATCTGCTTGGTACTAGAACCCATTATTGGCTCTTAAGATAAATTAGCTCCTATCCCCTCAACAGCACTTGGTTTGATGATTATCTTCAGTTTATGGATAAGCAAGGGTGTGTATTATAGCATAATTTGCAATGTTGAAATATTGGAAACAAACCCACGCATTTGCAGATTGTGAATTCCTTAATTTTTCCTTGTTGTATATTTATGTGACTTCATTTTAGTCTAGATTCTGAGAAATTGAACAATGAACATTGAGAACGACAGATACCACCATGTTGTAGCACTGCGCTTGGGCAAAGAAAGTGATCTCACTGACATTGGATGTGTGTCCCTGGTACCAGTGATTTGCTTTCATAGAACAGTTATGGCAATGTCTTAAGCATGTTTGCTGTGCAACAGGCACCATTCTAAGTGCGTGATGGAGGCAATCCATTGCAGGTATCTGTTGACTTCTTTGCATACTGAAGAGCAAACTCAAAAACTGAAGGGGAATTTGAAGAGGTCTCAGAGAGAGAGGCCTAACTCAGAGCAAGGTCTCTGGGGATGATCTGGAGCAATAAACAGGTCTTTTTAGGGGAAGGGACAGGTCTTCCCCTGACCACTAGGAGAAGAAGAGAGGATAAGTAAGGTGTGGGTATATCTGTGTGTGGATTTAGTGGGATGGCTTCTGTTTTCCATGATAAGTATGAAGCATGATCATCACCCTAGAGTGGAAACAAGAGGTTTGAGGAAAATGAAGGTATAACATAGCCATTTCTACCCTAGAATGGAAAGTGAGCTGACTAAAGAAATATACAGGATTTGGGGCCATTTTGAGGTCCCACTTGAGGTTGGAGATTGTGGTTGTGAATTTATAATGAACTCAGTCTAGTTACATGATTTTCTCCCAGCAAGACTACCATGAAACTCAGAGCAAGGTATGCGCTGTGAACCCGAGTCATCTTATGTGGGAATCCTCCACCTTTTCAGAAGCTTAAGTGAAATGCTCTGTGTAATGGCTGGGCCCTGTCTGATGCCCAGTAGGGACCTAATAACATTGTGCTGAATGAGTCAACCAAGTAGTTACGTTTTGTCTTTTCTCCTCCCTACTTCTTATCCCCACCCCCAACGAAATTAGTTTAGGCTTTCTTTCAAATCCTGTGAGAGAAATTAAAAGTGATCATTAAGCAAGGGGTGACTTGGGTGCCCTAGGTGCAGGAAGGGGCAGCCCAAGGACCCAAGAGAATGGCCCTCTCTAGCCCAGTGTAAGGCCCCTGAGAAGATTGTAGTTATGTGGGCTCTTGACCTTGCCCAGAGCTGTTGATGTTCTCTCTTGGCTCAGGGTTTGAGTGGGCAGAGAATGCCCTTTGCCCTTTGGTTTGAGAAGTCTGCAGGAATGTCTGCTTCCTGAGGTTTCTTCAACATCTGACCCCTGATGAGCAGGTGACATGAACCCCTTTGGAGAATTATGTGCATCTTTGAATCTTCATAATGAATTCCAAAGTAACCAATAGGAAAACAAAATATGTCCTGGGAAGTAGGGGAGAAGAGAGTGAGAATGTCTCTTCAAGGATTTTCTCCCTGGCACTAAAGTATTTACATTTAGATTTGCATATTATTTGCATATAATTTGTGTCTGACTACAAAGCCTGTCTGTTGTTGAGATAATGTTTAAGCTAAAGTTGATTTCCAGAATGTCCAACTCTCCCCCATCTTTCCTCACCCCATCTACTCAGATGTATGGTGGAAATGTCAGAACTGTCAGGGGACCAGGGTGGTCCCTGGGTCACATGCTGTCTGTGTTGGCAATGCTGCAAGTTATTATGCATTTTATTGTCACAGCAAAAGGGACCAGGACATGCTGCCTGGAAAATAAGTAGAGGTGTGAACTCGGCTGAATTGGAAAAGGGGGAGATATCCAGATAAGGAAAAAAAAAGGATAAAGATCTGCGAAAATTAATTAATGACACAAGCTAACATCTATGAAAGTGGATGCAATGTGCCAGGCATTGTTTTCAGAGCTTTCTATGTATTATGTATTTATTTAGTCATCATAACAGCCCTATGAGGTGAATACAATTGTTACTCCCATTTTATAGATGGATAACCTGAGACACACAGAGGCTAAATAACTTGCCTAAGCTCACGCAGCTTGAAAAGAGACAACCAGGACTTGAATGGGTCCTTGGACTCCAGAACTGTGATTTAACTAGCCTGCTATGCTGTGTATAGAACAATAAGGCACAGTTCTGGCCGGCTCTGAACTTAACTTTAGGCTGCAGGGATGGACACTCCGGCCAAGAGAAGGCTGGGATTGAGACGTCTGGACATCCAGGGGGTCAGGAGGTGGAAAGAGGCCATAGAGCCCACAGCTCTGCTTTCACTCCTGGCTTTTTCCAAAGCCACCCATGTTTACTCTTCTTTTGACAGAGAACTCCCTTCAGGGCAAGAACTGGTGGGAGCCTGCGATGGTGCTGAGCTTCAGTGGGAAATACTTGGTCAGTGGCCTGGAGTGAGAGGGTGGCTGACCAGACAATGAGAAGGGTGAGTCACCCTCTATATTCAGAACTCCAAGAATCCATCATCTTATCAGCCTCTGACTGAGCGACAGGAGAATGTGGCTCACTGGGGAAAAGAGCCGCTGCTTAGATAATCTTACCACAATGGGAAAGGAAAGCAAGGAGCCGTCCGACTCTTTCTTTTTCAGTGCGGATCTGAAATGCGGATTTCCCCCTAGCTTTTCCTTCTTTCTTACTTTTTATTTTGTTTATCGGGATGTTGTCAGCTTCTCCGGAATGAAAAGTAGCCAGCAGCAGCAGCTGGGAGGTGAAGGAGATTGCCGCTGAACTCAAACCTCGCAAAAGCGAGGGGGGAAACATAATTAATGAAAGATGGTGGCGAGGCCCCAGTTAGTGTTGGCTGAGGCAGTGTGAGAAACATCCTTGAGCTGGGGCGTGTTGTCGAGGAGCGAGTGTTGTCATCTGAATTAATTTGCATGACAATAGGCCGAACCCTTATTATGCATAGGGATGCTAATGACACCAGCCAGAGTGCATTTCCATGGGAAAAGGGTCTTCCTTTGAGGAGGCAACCTCTTCCTCCTCCCTCTTCTCCACCTCCCCGCCTCTCCTCCTCCCCACCCTCTACCTTCTCTCTCCAGCACACTTCTTCCTCCTTCTCCTCCCTCCCCGCTCCTCTCCTTCTGCCTCCTGGCCTCTGATTTTCCCCCTCCTCCTTCTTCTTTTCCATCCCTCTTTTTTCCTGCCCTCCCCCTCCTTTTCACCATAGAGAGTACCAGTCCCTCCTCACCTTGGGGAGGGAAGGGGGCTACGAGGTGGAAGGAGTGTTTTTCAGAAGAAGGTGTGAGTGTGCGTTGTATAATTGAAAACAAATGGACTGTCAGTACTGTCAACCTCGTTGTAATTGGTGATGCTGGGCGAGAAGCCACTGTGGGAGCAGTGGGACAGAATATACCAAGGTTCAGGGTGGCAGTGGGGACAGGGAAAAGTGGACTTTATTCAAGGACCTTGCAATCTCTCTGGGAACAAGCTGTTCTCTTGCAGCTTTGCCATCTGCACTCCCTTGAAGAAGGACTTAAATTTGGCACTGTGTAGTTCTGCTCAGTCTTACTTTCCCCACACCACTCTGGGAGCTGTGGAATTCACGGGGAGGGTTTGGAGCCAGATTACATGGGTTCAAATCCCAACGCTGCTGTTTGCCAGCCATTGAACTTTGGCTCTGTGACTTAACTCTGTGTTGCTCTGTGTCCTCATAGGTAAAATTGGCATCATGGTGCCTCTGCCCATTAGGCTAAGTGCTTAGAACTGACCTGGCACCCACTAGATGTTAGGTATCACCATCCTTCCACCCGTAGGCCTCCATTGTCTTTGTGTCCCTTTATAAAATAACCCAGGGGGTCTCAGATTGTTAGATGGCCAATTATATTGACGACCCCCACCTGCCTCGACTGTCCCTCCCTCACCACCAGGGGGGTGGCAAGCTTGGTGGGACAGGATGGCTCATGATCAAAGAGTCTCTTTGGGAAGGAATTGTCCCCATTTTGTCACATTGTATCTAACAGGTCAGCTGAGGAGCCTGACTCATTTTACTGTGGTTGCTGCAAGCTCTGGAAAGCTTATCTATGAGGTGTCTCATGGCATGAACAGTTCCTCTTCTCCAGAACACGATTTGATCGCCAGAGTTGAAATTACTGCTTCTAAAGCTAATTTGGAGTTGCTTTGCTCTGCACTCCAGTGTCCCTGAGGAGGAGACATAGGGCAGACATCTTATGGATGGAGCTCACGACCTACCCACTGGCTTGGAGAATGAGTCTTGGGCATTTCAGCAGAATTTCTCACCCCTTCTGGGTGAAGACATAGAAAGAAACCAGGAACTTGGGCTCTCACCAGATACAGAACCTGCTGGAGTCTTGACCTTGGACTTCCCAGCCTCTAGGACTATGAGAAATAAGTTTCTGTTGTTTATCAGCCACCCAGTCTATAGTAATTTGTTATACCAGCCCAAACTGACTGAAACAGTTTCCATCAGCAATCCTAATCATGCCAGGGTGGACCAGATGCAAGGATAGGTACCAGGTGGGCAAGAACCCTGAAGTATCATATTGCCCCGATTACATTCACAGCAGTGAAAAAAAGGGAAAAAAAAACCCCTACTCTGTTCTAGTAGGCATTGAGTTGCAAATTTGAATAAAATATGTTCATTGAAGGCTCCATCTCATGGGAGAGACAGGTGTGAAAACAGATTATCTGATTGTTGCAATACAACGTGGTAAATGCTAGAAAAGAGGTGATTTATGGTGCTCAGAGAGTAGAGAAGCCTCATCCAGCTGGGAGAGGGGAAGGCTTCCTGAAGGAGATGACTCACAGGGCTTAGAGGATGAGCAGGAGTTACCCAGGTGAAGGGGTCAGGAGATCAGCAGTGAGAACCCATTCACCGTCAGCCGCAGCTCTGACAAGCAGCAAGGAGCACAAGTAGTAAGTATTGCTTTCGCCTTACAGAGCAAAGCAAGCAAGGCCAGGAGGGCGAGAGACAAAACTGCCCAGAGTAGGGAGAGGCCCAGTCACAAAGGGCTTTCTAGGCTGGGTCAAAGAGATTAAGCTTTACTCCTTCAACAAAGGGCACTTTTGAAATACTTCAACATAGAAGATCGTTTTTGAATGATTGCTCCTTAGGCAGGAGTGCTGCTCCAAGTTCTGATTGCCGTAAAATGGGAGGACTTCGTGAAGGAGGTAACATTTGAGATGAGTCTTGAAATCCAGGGTGAAGTTGGACATACAGCGATAGGGAAAAGGTATTCTAGATAGAGGGAGGAATATAAGCAAAATGAAAAAGAAAAAGTAAAAAAAAAAAAAACAACCAAAAATAAACCTTAAACACTTGGAGGAAAAGAAGGAGAAGGAGAGAGGCTAGGTCATTCAATGTGAATGATGCGTAGAGTGGTTAGAGAGGAAAATAGTGTGAAAATCAAATAAAAAATGTAAAGGGAGTCAAGATTGTGGGAGGCTAACTTGTTTGTGTTTTATTTGTATTAGTTCCCTGCCATTTGGCTCATGAAGCCTTCTGAGCAATAATCCACCCTTCCCCAGCCATTCTACAGGCATTTGCTTTCAGCCTCACTCCTCATGGGCATGGGGATGGTGCCTCTCTTCTGAGTTGGTGGCTACGGTCCCAATGTCAAGGGTGAGAGGCTTGCTCTGTGCACCAATATTTCCTTCTGCCTCATTGTAAGAAGGACTGTAGTCTCTGTGATCCATGATGGTGCCCCCAGCCACTGAGAAGCACGTCCATTTGGTCACGCCATTGTTTGCCCCAGGTAAATACCCACCTACGTGTAAAGTTGCAGGGACAGACAGAGAAGACTGGTAAAAAAAATGTATGGGTTGATCTGTTGTAGGACTTAATTGCATAATGACTCCAATAAAATGATTTGGGTGAAAAAAAGAAGCAGCTGGTGGCTACAGTGATTGACATATTACCCATTGCAAAACACTTCCTTCTCCTCGCTGGCTGCATCTCCCCTTTTGGACTTCTTCCTGTCTCCATAGCTTTAGAGAGATTCGAGTTCTGAGACTTGAGGGACCTGTCTAAGCCTTCCTTAATGTAAAGAAGTTTGGACATGAACTCGAATGGCTATTGAACTGATTTTCCAGCTGACAGGAGATGGTTAATTGTATGCTGCCTATAGGAGTCTTAAAAATCTGTCTGGTCACCTTAATAGCGGCTTTAAATTTATAACTTGAGACTACTGGGGGTGATAAAGAATCCAGGGTCCCTACAACTCAGGCTAATGATCCCCTAGGTGAAAAATAAAGCCCAGTGGGAAGTAGATCTCACAGCCCTATAAACAGAGATGATCAAAAGCAATCATGGCCCAAGTTCAGCATCTCTGATGGTGTTATGTTCTTTCCTTCTGGGATAGCATCTGTGTGTTCAAAAGCCCATACAGTCAGTTGAGAGTAGGACTAATATTTGGGGGTTATGGAATGGTCTGCTCATAGGCTATAAGGATGGAAACTCTGCATCATTTTTAGGAAACAACTTCTCCCTGATATTGGTATTTTACCCTAACAACTAAAAACTAAGACAGGCAATTTATTGTGAGTGGATGATCTCTTTTCTCCCTTGACTCCTGCAGTGAAATGCAGTATTGACATGCATGGAAGGAAGACACCCAATCTGTCTACCAGGAAGAGTGTGGGAACATTTTCCAGACTTCGTGCAGGATATCCCACTGCAGGATCAAGTCCAGGGTAACCGTTGGGACAGAGGGCAGTGTTGGCAGTGCTCTGAGCTGCACATTCTCTGCCCAGAAGCTTAGACCCTAAAGTGAGGACCTGGTCAATGGTCCTCAGCTGCCAGCTCCTTGCTTTCTGGCCCTAGTTCAGCTCTCAGCCTCCCTGACTCAGCAGTGTCTTATAGTTTCCTCTGACTGCTGTCCCCTCACCTGAATACCTGGCAAGTGGGGCTAATGGGCATTCCTTACGTCATAGGGTCATCAAGAGAGTCAAGTGATACAGAGGCTCAGCATGAGGAGCTAAGTAGAAGCTCAGTAAAGCACAGTGCCCTACCTCTCATTCTCCCACTTACCAGGCACACGTGATGGGTAATGGAAATCTCCACTAGGAGCTGGAGTCCCTGGGTTCTTCCACCACTTGGTCCACTCATCTCCAACTTGCTGATTATTCACACCACGCATGATATTTTTACACTTAAAAAGAAAACCTTAAATGCCATAGTAGTAAAGGAATTGAGAGTCTTTTGTTGCAGCCTACAGATGGCGAAGTTGCTCTGGGGGAAATGCTTTATCCAGTATGAACAGCGGCTACATAGACTTAGGGCAGATGAGGAAAATGCATTGGCTGTGTCCGTAGTTTTTAAGGGTTCCTGAACGTGTGGGCTGAGCCAGTCTCATCCCATGGTTCGCCAACTATGCAGTCTCAACACACATGCATGCAATCTACTTGAATTCAGCTGAGCATCCCCCTTCCCTAGCTCCCATGAGAATACACCCCCATTCTACAGGGAGTGGAGTTGACCAAAGTCATCAGCAGCTGCCCTATGAAACCCAACGCCACCTTGTTGGTGCAGAAGCCACACCTTCCACGGGCTGTTCCTGATCTAGGGCTGAGTGCAGCAGGGATGCTTTGCTAAGGGAGTTGTGCTCTTGGGAGACTTAGCATTCCTGTGAGGGTTGACTTTGGCTGGATGATTCCCATGTGGTCTTGCCCAGCAGCCTATGATGCTTTTCTCTCTCCTTCACTCAGGGTCAGACTCGCCTTGTGGTCTGACGGTTCTCCCAGTTTTTCGAGCTCCCTCCCTATTTTCCCTCACACAGGCATTTCCTCTAATAAAGTCCTGCACATTTAATCCCATCTCAGCATCTGCTTCTCAGAAGATCTGGGCTAATATATCTTGCGGGTTTGTTTGGTTTTTATTTGTTTTTGTTTGTTTGTTTTTGTGTTCCTATCCACAAACCTCCAGGGTGCCAAGTGGAAAGATCCTTGCTGGTTCCTCTCTCTGAAGACGGGAGAAATTTCAGGATTCCCTGCAAAGCCTCCCTTGGAACCAAACCCTGAGGTGCCCTGCTTTCTTCCTTGAATGGCAGCAGAGCAGCTGCAGGCTTGGCAGGGAGATTTGCTCATTTCTAGGAGAGTAAATACATTTTGTGTGTTTGATGACAGAACTAGACTAGACATCGTCTGGAAAGGGGGTTACAAGCCTGCTCAGCTACTTCTGAACTGGGCCCTGAGGCTGGACAGATGAGCAGGAGGGAGCTCATCTGTAAAGTGGAGACTGTGGTACCCATCTCAGAGGGCTGTTGGGAGAATTAAGACAAAAGGCACCTGTCAGGTGGTTTGTCGAGTTTCTGCACTTAGTAGGTGCTCTAATTTGTATGCTCTTCCTCATTAACTTGTATAAACGGTAAAAGTAGGTTCACAGTTGTGAGTACATAGAAGTTTATTTTTGTATTAATACCTATTAATTATTGTGCTAGTTTCCATATGAGCAACTGTAAACCTCCTTTTGCCCCACCTTGTATTCTGTCAATTTAAGCCAATATTTTGAAATGTATGAGTTAAGCTTTTAACATGTAAATATACATATTCAACTGTAAAACTTAATAAATGGAATATCTTTACATGGATTCTTGAAGTTCGAAATGTTTATGCTTCTTACAGCCAGTTTTCACGTACATATAAATATGTATTCGTATGTGTGTACAGAAATACAGTCTCAGTCCTGTGCTGGGTTCGATGAGGAGCACAAGCTGATCAGCTCGCTAGGGACCATGTCTTAATGAAAATTGCAGGTCAGAAAAGGAGAAAAACACACAAAAACTACAATGCAGATTACATATATAGACAAGATAAGGTATCCGAACACGTATTTGTTTTATTGACTTTAGGATACACATTTTGTCTTTTGATTCAAGGCATCTTAGATTTGATCGACTCTAACAATCTTGACAGGAAGGAGAGGCTCTTTAGCTTGGATGTGAGTACAGAGGTGGGCAGGGTGAAGGAACGGCTTGAATGTGGAGATAGACAGACGTGGGTAGAAGCTGGTGGGGAAAGGGTATTTGGAAGGAAAGAATATCGTGAACAGAACTCAGACAAGAAAAGGAGGTGGCAAGAGCTTGAGGCTGCTGAAAACACAGGGGCAATGAAATGCAGTGGCAGAAGAGTGGAGAGAGGGAGGCACCAGGTGGGATGAAGAAAGCTCTGGAGTTTCTGCATTTTATTATGCAAATAAATCAGCCAACTGATTGGACAATAGTGGTGAGTAATTAGAGCAGTGCCCCAGGATTATTGATTTGGTAGCAGCATGTAAGTCAAATGCGGGTGAGGTGTGAGGTACCTGCAAAGGCTGTTTGTTAGGGAAACCTGATGGAGAAGAAATAAGGAGAACCGGAAGCCCATCTGTTGGCCCTGTACGATGGGCTAGCGTTATCTCATAAGCTTTTTGAAAGGACCTTGGAATTCCTTGGGAAAATTTAATGAGTTGACTGTCTTCCACTGTCCAGCCTCAGTCACTTTCTCAAGTCCCCCTTCGGGCTTGGGTAGGTCTTGCCCCAACCTGAACCCACATGAACGTGTCTTGTGTGAGATGTGGTCAGTGGTTGCCTGTTTCAGTTGCCTGGTTTTCAGGTATTTTCCTGTCCTCTCTGTCCTCTCCTCTGGTCTGCCTTCACAGGGCATCTGCAGGTGGCCCTAGGACTTCCGAGTTTGTGCTGATGAGACTTCCAAGGCCTGGAGCCTGCTTATAAGAGCTCCCAAGGTCACTCACCACAAAAAACCAAAATGAACAAACAAAAAACCTACCCCAAACCACAGATGCCATAGCTTTTGGTTTAAGACTGTTGCGTTTCAGGAGGTTTTCAAATTGGAAGTCGTCATTTATCATAAAGCAGAGTCTCATTGGCATCCAGACCCACAGCCAGGACCATGCAGACTTTAGTTTCTTGATGACAATGTCAGCGACCTGGGAAGCGGATACCAGGAAGGAGACTAGACTGCTTTGGCGAAGACACGGAGATAATTAAGGAACACCACTCATTCTCTGATTCTACAAGAAGATATTAAATATCTTCCCTCCGTTTCTCCTTCCCCCCATCCCTCTTTTCTTCTCGCCCTCCCTCCTTTCCTTCCTTTTATCATGCCATTCTTGCTAGGAACAACGCGATTTTGTCCCATTTTAAGGGGAAATTTGCTCTTTTAATAAGTTTGTAACTTTTCTTAAGCTTCATGGGATCATTTCTCTTAGGTTTTCGACACTGGCGCAAATTAGTACTGTGGTCTTCAACAGTACTAATGTGAGTACAGAGGCCTGTTTTTTGTTTTTGTTTTTAAATAAGAAAGTTTAAGAACAAAACAAAACAGGAAGTTCTCCTAGGAAAAGAACCTGTTGTTCTGTCGAGAGGGCTGGGTTCCTGCATCGGATGCTCTCCTCACCACGCAGTGCTCCTGGACAGCGGTCGGGTCGGAGGACACCACCTCCGCTCCCCACGGCTGCCTCTCATTTCAGGTCCCTGGGGTGCTGACGGGCGGGTCATGTTCCCTTCTGGTTCCAGTTCTTCACTGTCCTCAAGGACTCTGTGGTGGCCTGGTGTGGAGTGTGAGTGCACGCGCGCATGTGTGTGCTTTGCTTCTGGGAACAGGGAAAAGGGCAAGAGAGAAACAGATGGGCCCCCTGAGATTCCCCTTGGCCTGGAAAATGAAAGGCGGAGAAAATCGTAATAAAAAACGGAAACAGCTGTGGCAGGACAACAGCAGCTTGTGGGATGGGTCCTGGCCTGAAGGGGGCTGCAGTCTGTCGAGATTCTGCTCCTAGGCAGTTGGGTATCACCAGAAATAGTGTCCTCAGCCTGGATGGTGCCCGGTCTGTGGGTCATCAGGTCTCCCCTTCACCCTTCTTCCCCTGGTCCCTGCCTGAGGCAGACTATAAAATGGAGATGAGTTATCCTTTAATATATCAGAGAAGATTTGCAACAGGCCCCTTTCCCTGCTGCTGGTAGTTCCTGTACAGTGTGGTTGTTCTTTATTCAATCTCATATAAATTCCCCCAACTTCATCGCAGTCTGGTCTTTGTGGGGGGGCTTGGCACAAAAGTCAACAGCAGATTTGCACACCGTATCATTTTTATTGATGATTGACCGGGATGATACATTGAATCACCCAGAGAAAACCAGAGAGAAGACATTTAGTCATACTCATTGGCTCCCTGTCCAATGAGTATGGGACTCTTCCTCCAGGGACTTTTGGGCTGGGTAGCTCTGAGAAATCCAGAGTGAAAATGTGGCAACTTGGGGGGAAGAGTGTAGCTGTCATATGAGCTTAGACAGAGTTTCTGGGAAAGAGGAATTTGCCACTCCTCCCAGCACCACCAAAAATGAATGGGAATCGTAGCTCCCGTTAGATCACTCCTGTTGTAATGGAGTACAGTCTGGCCACGTCGGGCCGTCGAAGAGCTATTCAAATGGAAGATGGCTCTATAAATCAAGGTATTGATCTGTTTTGGAAGGGGGTAATCAACTGCTTTATTAACTAATTTTTTATTTTTCATGTGGTATTTAAAAGCAAGACACGTGCAGATGATGAATTTTAGAAGCTGGGAAACTCCCGCTTCCTCGCTTCTTTATTCACTTAATTCCTATGACCAGATTTAGTCCAGAGACATGGCTCTCCATAATTTATCAAAAGTACTTGTTTAATGTGGTCTCTCCCTACTAGGTGTGGGGTCCCTCTAGCACTGAGCCTGTCAGCTGGGAGAAGCATTTGTTGTCTTGAGGATTATGGCGTCTTGAGCACTGTGGTGGAACAGACCAGAGCAAGACTGTTCTTTCCGCACTACGTGCCCACGGGGGCTGTTTTGATTAATAGCTGTGGGTGCTGGCCTCAAGCTGGACTGCTGAATTTCATTTGGCCTTGTGTCCATCGATTGGCTCTGCTCAAGGCTGATTTCTGATACTCTGTGGGCTCAAATTACTTTCCTGCCATCTTAATGTTGCCATCTGGCATGAGGTGCAGGCTTGGTTTCAATAGTTAACCACTTGCATTATGGCTGAATCGAAATGACCAGATAATACAGGTGAAAACGGGACGCAAAAGAGTGTTGGAGAGAGTAGGGAATCAAGGAGCAGGGGCACCAGGGAGACTTAAAAATGCCATGTTGTTATGTTTTCAAATCCCAGGAAACAGCTGCAGGTGGAGGATAGGATGGATTTCAAGAATTCTCCATGGATAGAGGCAGGGGTTCAGACAAGGGCCAGCTGGGTGATGAAATCAACTCAGAGGTCAGTGTGTGCTCATGTTCACTGAGGGCTTCAGAAATTTCAGGGACTTTCAAAATTGGCTCTGAAGAGAGGTGGAACTGTTGACGGAGGAGCTGGGGGTTAATTCATGCATGATCACTCTGAAATACAGAAGCCTCAAGACTAAGGGGAAATGGGGCTCCAGACTCATCCCTTTGTCTCTCTTTTGGGGGACTCTACATGAGAACTACCCCCCCCACCGAGCTTACAGAGATCAAGGACTCTCAGAATGGGAGCTGATCTTACCCTTTTTAGGGGCTTTAAACTATAAAATGTGAGAGCCCCATAAATGTCATCTTTCTAAGATCCTTTATCTGCATAGATGTGGGCTCCCTGCAGGTCAGAGAACTTAGGGTAATTTGAATAAGCACCACCTAGAAGCTCAGATGTTTATTTGGGCTTTAACATTCCCCTCCACTATGCTGACTTCCTCCACCTCCCAAGCTGCCTGTAAGGAGCTGAGAGTCTCATATTAGACACTCCTAGATTCCCAGCCCTCTTTGTCTCCAGCTGGACCTGGGGGACCAGTACAATTAGCTTCCTCGCAGTGCTTGGCACGACCGGTATGGGTCTAGCTGGATTCATACAGTGCCGAGACAGCTGCAAAAATGAAAAGTCATAAGAAAAATGGATATCCAAACTCTTCCCATCCAAAGAAAGGAAATAAACATCTGGGTTCCAGAAGAGTGTAGGGGGTCGTCAGATCTGATGTCACATTAATTCTGTAATGCAAAACACTCTGCACGGGAATTACATAGGGCGGCGAGGAAGAGGGTCATTGGAAATGCAGATTAAAAGCATGAGATACCATTTCACACCCGCAAAAATAGGTGTCAAATTTTTAAAACCTGACAACAAATGTTGGGATTGATGTAGAGAAACTGGAACTCTCCTGTGTTGCTTGTGGGAGTGTAACATGATTTATGCACTTTGGAACATGACTTGGAAGTTTCTTACAAGGTTGAACATTTATCTATTCTATGACCCAGCAGTAACATTTCTAGGTATCTGCCAAGAGAGATTTATATGAGCTTTATTCACAATAGTCCCAAACTAGAAGAAAAAAATCCAAATGTCCATCAGCAGGGAAATGGATGAACACATTGCTATGTATTTACAAGGGAAATAATACTCAGCAAGAGAAAATAATAAACTACTGATACATCAATGTCACATTGATGATTTCATGGAAACTAGGTTGAGCAAAAGAAGCCAAATATAAATACTGTATAATTCCATCTACATGAAGTTCAAGAACAGGCCAATCTAACGTGTGGTGACAGAGAGCAGACCAGTGGCTGTCTGTGGGGACATGGGAATTGAATGAAAGAGGGAATGAGGGAACTTTCTGGGGTGGTGGTTGTGCTCTCTGCTTTGGCCGGCAAGGTGGGTGCTCGGATGCACACGTTTCTCAAAAATTATAGAGTTACATACTTAAGATCCAATGTCACCATATGTAAGATTTTAAAATTGTATTGTTAATAAAATAAAGGAGTGGCAGAGTCAGAAGTGGGAAAGGACATCTGGAAGGATGCTTTTTGGAGAGTGGTTGCCACCCTCTCTTCCCTGGAGAGGGGTGGTGGTGTTATCCACCAACCCCGAGTTCAGCCCCCGGTGCTTTAAAAAAGGCTGCTCCCAAAGCTTTGAAATGTGTTCTTCCAGTTGAGACACTCAAGAGTCCAGGTAGCTTGGGTGAGATGTGAGGAGTGGTGACTTCTCTTAGGTAAGCAATGTGTTTCCACTAACCCAATGTGGTCCCGGCGCGGAGAGAGCGAGTGTGGAATCATCCAGGGTACCTTTATGCAGACTCACCTGACAGCGCAAGGAGATCTCCCAGATGGAGGCTGGAGGTGTTCTGCGCATGCTCAACAGTGGGGTAAGAATTGGAAACAACCAGCGTGAAGAGTACTGTATCTGCCCTGAGTCAAGACAGCTGCTCAGATGAGGAGTCCTGAAAGTGCCCTAGGGAAAAACAGGTCCGCTCTGAGAAGTGCCTGGCCCACCAGGAATGCCCACTTTAACCATCTAGCAGGACCCAACAGTGAGGCGCCACAGAGATAAAGGTCCCTTTTGCTTGCCTCTCCTCCCCTGCTTGTCCCATTTCCTTCCACTCTGTTGCACAGACTAGAGACAGCAGCCAGCTGGTGGGAGGGAGGCCACCAGGGGCCATGCAGAGAGAACTAGGACAGCCATCGTTCCCACTGCCTGTTTCTGTCCTGCAGCAATCTTGAGTTGAGGATGGGAGGAGAATTAGTATTAGCCAGTTTAGGTATGTCCTAGGATGGGATAGTTCAATGACAGAAATGCAATTTAAAAAAATTTTAATAACTGCATAGCCAGAGGATGCCGCCTTCTCATTCCCCCAAGTTCCAATCCCACCCCCAGTGATCACTCAGGGCCAAGGGAAGGTCACAGCCCCTAAACAGGGTCTAAGGCATAAAGGCAAAAATGAAGTTGTAGCTGATCACAATCCATGTATTATGGTTGTTTAGAATTATGGGTTAATCCACATGCATATTCACGTGCCTGCTAAGCAGTTCCAACTACCTACGTTGTGCAGTTTGTTAAATGACACCACCTCTCACCTTGTCACCAAAGAAAGCGCAGAGGTCAGCCTTGACTCCACCTTCTTGGTCTAAATCCCACCAGTTTTCAGATGTTGCCACTTCTGCCCCCAGAATCTCATGGCCTCCCCTCTCTTCCCCGTGTTGCTGCTGCCCTGACCTTAGCTCAGGCCGTTCGCTCTTCTGCAACAGACTATGGAAGAGACTCCCGAGTGGTCTCCCTGCTCTCGGATTTTGACAGTAAATTCAAAAGTCTAGATGGGGGAAGGGGGAAATAATGCATTCCTTTTAGCACACAACTGCTCTCGTCATCTCCCTGGGTACAGTCTTTCTCTAGTTCCTCATAATTCACCCCTGCTTACCTCTCCACTAATTCGCTGCCATTTACTAACCCTAGTCACGCTGAAACACCACGCCATTGCCCCGGACTGTGAACCTGCTTCCATCCCCGTATTCTTGCCTAGTCCCTTCTCTGTGCCTGAAATACCTTCCTTCAGTGAGCCCGCCTCCCCTGCTCCAGCAGCCTCTCTGCTTTCCGCTTTCTGAATTTTTCCAGTGTTCTGTGCACATGTCTACCTCAACACTCAACACTATTGTTGGTTTAATGACTTTACTTCCACCTTTTTTCTTGTGAGCTCCTTATTTTATTAGTTTTAAAGTCCTGCTCTGCATCAGCAGACACTCATCAAATGTTCACTTAATTGATTATTTAATTATGGAGTAATTGATGACTTTTTGTTATTAGACTCCTAATACTCAACTCCCACCCAAGGATCTGGGGGATAAAAATAGCTTAAGAGGTCAATGAATTCATCAATAGTCATTGAGCTCTTGTTCTGTTGTAAGCACTTTTCTAGGTACTGGAGATAAGTTGGGAATAAGACCAAGTTCAAAGCCTTAGTTGGAGGAAGCAAATACACAAATGACAAAGATAATGTCAGGAAGTGATGGTGTTGCAGAAACAGGCAAGACAGTGGGAGAGTGGCTGGGGTGATAGCAGAGAGGACCACTCAATCTAAGACACTCAAGTAAGGTCCCTTGGAGGAGATGACATTTGAGCAGAGATCTGAGAGATGGGGAGGAGACAATGGGGAACATTCTGATAAAAGGGTGCTTTAGGTCGAGGAAGCAACAAATGCAAAGGCCCTTAAATGGGAAAGATCTTGGCAGATTTGAGAATGAAAAAGACCTCAGAGGGGTGGGGACATAGGGAATAAGGCAGGTGATGGCAAGACAGAGAAATAGGCAAGGGCTGGACTGTGTAGGGAAAGGGCGAGCCAACCTCTTCAGTAAAGGCCAGCTAGTAAATATTCTAGGCTCTGCAGGCCACAATCTCTGTTGCATGTACTCAATTCTGGTGTCAAAGCAGGAGAGCAGCATACACAAGTAAGCCAACAGCCACGACTGTATTCTATTAAAAATTTATTTGCAACAACGTTGGTGGGCCAGAATTGGTCTGTGGGTTATGGTTTGCAACCCCCTAGAGTAGGGCATAGTACCCTATGGTAAAGAATTTGCATTTTATTCCAAGTGAATAGGTAGCCATCAAAAGGCTTTGAATGGGGCAGGATGGGGGGTGGTGGTCCTATGGTCAGATTTTGCTTTAAAAAGTTTCCTTGTAACATAAGATTTTATTCTCCTTTCCCCATTATAAACTTTATTTCATATTCTCTTTGGCAAGCTGAGTACTCGGTTAGGTTGGGGTATGGGGGGTGGCAGAGAGTGGGGCAGGGGAGTCGATGGTAGTTGTCTATGCCGTGTGCTAGTTTACACGACCTCAGGTTCATTGCTCGATCTCTCTGCGCCTCAGTTTCCCTCTTAATAAAACTGTAATAATAACACCTGTCTCCGAGGGTTATTAAGTGGATTAAATGAGATCATATAAAACATGTGTCACAGTGCCGGGCACAGTGAGGCCTCCATGACGTAAATCCCTTTCCTCTCTTTCCTTCCATTGAGCCTGTATATGTCACGCTCCAGTCAAGACAGAGGTGAATGTCAGGCGTGGTAATTAAGTTCAAAAGATCTATTGCACAATTACATGCGAGGTGAGAAATTTCTCACCATACCATAAGTGGGTGATTTTATTTTAAACTTATAGAAGCACAATTTGTGATTACACATGGGATGAATCTATTTGTAGTCCATATTAGTCAAACCAAAATTGGAGTTCTGGAAATCATTCTGGACATGCTAATTTGAGAGGAATGCTAATAAGTAAGTGCACTCAAAAAAAAAGGATGGTAAGCTATGGAAGGGCTTGGGAACCATATCAGATGTAAAACGTATTGGAAATATTTAGCAAGGGGAAACAACTAGAAGAAAACTTGAAAAGTGTACAAATAGTTGAAGGGCTACCACTTGGAAGAAAGACAAGACTCACATCCTATCAGAGTGGAGGTGGGTCTCCCTGGACCATTGGATGGAACTGGTAGAGATAAGATTTTTCCACAAGTAAAGATCTTCACAATAGGAGAAGGGAGGTTTCAGTCAATGTGAGCATTCTTGAAGACACTGAGGAGTATTCAACGGCTGAGATGTTTCAAAGATTTTTGCAATGAGAACACAACCAAACTAGAAGACCTCCCACGATACCTCCCACATTTCTGATTCCATAAGCCCATGGAGTGCGTTAACCAAGTCTCGAAAGGTCAAGAGACCCTCTTGGGTACCAGGGACTGGATTTTTCTCTTGAGATCTCTGGCCAAAAGGGCATTGTGAGATACAGGAATTTGAGCTTCATCAAGAGGTAGAGACATTTACAGAGGGTTTGTGAGGTAGATTGGAGGGACTGACTGAGGTGAAAGAGAGTGGGTCACTTCTATGTCAATTGGATCAGAGTAAATTTCATGTCACTGAAAAATGGATGGAGGCTAAGAGAGAAAAAGAGAGTCAGAATGTTCTCACCCAAACCCATAAACTGCCTTATCCCTCTGCCACCATCCCCTGGGGCCTGGGTGGCTGCAGTCACCTCCCAACCAGCCCTAGTCAGTTGCATTGTTTTCTCAGCACGTGAACAAGAAAATATCAGGAGGACTATTTGTTCTTCCTGCCCTCCCTGAAATGTAAGCCCTGTGAGGGCAGGTGGGGCTACGTCCGGCTTGCTCCCTGCTGAATCCTGACCCGCAGGGGATGCTCTACAAATGTTTGTGGGAAGAATGAAGAGAAAGAAATCTTCCTAAAGTGGAATACGACAACATGAAGTCATGGTAATTGGACTAAGTTCCATATAAAATCTTGACATTTCAAGGTAATGTACATATTGCCCGACTTTTCCCTGGTTGCTTTGAATGAGTGCAAACCTGACATTGCCTGGCCCTCAGACGTCCAGAGTAAAAAAGTTCTAGTCTGTGAAAGACGGAAAAGGAGCAGCCTGTTTAGGGCCCAGCAAACTATTTTTTGGCTGCCAGAGTTAATGGCAGAGCCTGGGACTGCGCAGGGCACAGAGGGTCTAAGCGAGGAAATAAAAAATGAGTAGGAAGAGGAAGTGAAGAAATGAGGTAGGAGAGGTACCTCACATTCCCTGTGGGCTTTACTTCCTTGAACCTCTATTATGTCCGCGAGATAGTATCTTTTGAGAGAGAAAAATCATTTGAGTCTCAGAGGAATAAGGGCAGTGTGTAAGGACAGGTGGTAGAATGTTACAGTAGAGATTCCTAACCACGCATCTGTGAGCTTGTCCTCTGGTCCACAGATACGATGAAAAGTTGGTATTTATTAAGCACCTACTAATTGCGAGGACTGGTGAGAACAGAAGGGACAGCTCTGATGTCATGGTTGGCTGTCCCACAGCCACAGTCATTGGCAGACTCAGGTTTTGTGGGGCCTGAAGCTGATCAGTTTTTTTTTTTTTTTGAGGGCGATCTTCCAACAAAAGGAATATACATTTAAAATGATGAGATTAAGTACAAGAAGTCTGTGCAAATGACAAATCCTGAAGCTCAAGCAGCTTTAGCATCATGGTCCGTCAGTCCATTTCTGACTATAACAACAGTCACCAATTAATGTAAAAAGTGTCCCAGTGGTGCCTCAAAGACGCTCACTTTGGAAATGAAGGGACGGGGAAGGACGGGATGGAGTTGGGTTGGGAAGGCCAGACACACTTCTCACACGCATCCATAAGCACCATTTTAATAACAACCCACAAGACTGATTCCAAGGGATTTTTAAAATTCCCTTTTGGGAAAAATTCCCTTTTTTGTTAAAATAGTTTTCAAAAAGTTTTATTTTGAGTGCAAATAAGCAAATAACCCTGGCTCTAAATACAAGCTTTTTCTGGTCTGGAGGACTCTTTGCAAGGTTTCCAATAAATGTCTTGTTGTCAGGGTGATAAACCCTGCATTTCGGGATTTAGATAAAAATTCCTCTAAAATATTTTATAATCTGGTAATTCTGGGCTTCGACTAGATCCGGTGGGTGGGGAAGAAAGGGTTCAGGGAAGCTCGCTCTCTACACTCCGGTCTCTTGCATTTTCCCGTGCATCAGAAGCCATTGGGGAGCTTGTGAAAACCCCAAATATTTTCCCTTCATTCCAAAGCACCAGGAATCCTGTACAGACCAGGAGATTCAGAGGTAGTCAGCTCTCAGACTGCTTCTTGCCCAAAACTGCTCTAATAACAACCCCGCTACATGAGGGAGGGATTATAAGCGTGCTTACCAAAGGGGGAAAATGAGGCACAGGGAAGCAAGCAGCTTGTTCTAGGTCACCCAGCAAGTTCATGTCTCAGCGGTATATTCTGGCTCTCAGAAGGTCTGCCAGAGGTCACAGAAGGAGGAAAAGAGCGTGTTCCTAGGAGTGGAGAGAAGAATCTCGCAAACAATGCAGATCTGATAGGGGAAGGCATGATCAGGGTGAGATGATATGTGTTGATTTTACTAGACAAAGGGATTTGGGCGAATAAGAATTGAGCAGAGACTGTTAAAACGGACTTTGTGAGTGTTGGCAAAGGGAAAGCAATAGAAATTTTGCAAGAATGGAGGATAGGCTCTGGGCCTAAGTGAATGGGATGTTATGGCACCAACAAGCAGCAGAAACTGACACCTGGGGTGCAGGAGCAGGGGGCGGGGGCAAGGGGGTGTTTGTGCAGCACCCAGCAGATCACAGGCCCTCAATCAACGTTTGGTGAAGGAATTTGCCAAGGAGGCCGAGCACTAACGTCGCCTCAATTTGATAACTACCATTTTTCCTGGTTGCCATGATCCTGGTGTGGGATGCCGGCCAGGAATCCAATAAGCAAAAACAGACAATGTGAGGTAATACCAGAGAGTTTGGTGCTGGTTAAGACTGTCAGAGCCACGAGGCCCGCAGTAAAACCAGCCTGAGGTTGGAGAGGAGACCTGCCTCCTTAGAGACACTTCCCCAATCAGCTGGGGTGGGGGGTGGGGTGTCTCTGTGTGGGGGTGGGAGGAAAGGAGTGATTTCATCTGTTTAATGAAAAATGACCTGAACGTTTCTCTGATCCTGGAAACTCCCATCTAACTGGGGCCAAGGAAAACAGGATTAGGTCTTATTACTTCTACGATGGCTTTGCATCTTCTCAGAATGAGTTAAACTAGAGGGAACAGGAAAAGAATCGCATTCCATGGTCCCTGCAGATAAAACTCTGAATTATTTAATGGGTTAATAGGACAGACTTCCCTGGGGTCCCCTTCTGAAACTGCTTCACTTTGGCTTGCTCTGCCTTTTAAATGGACACCCCATTTTAGGGTACATGTTCATAATAACAGAAAATTCGCTCTATTGAATTCAGACCAGCAAGTCACCCCCTCTGGCATTCCGCCTTCTGACAAGCTACTGATTTCAGGTCTCATGTTCCCTTCTGACTTCCACAAGGGAACAGCTTTTGCCCTAAACCACAACAAACAATGGCCCGAGCGGGGCAACTACTGACATGTAATTCTCCTTGTGCCCTTAATGGGGTGGCACTTGACAAGTTTCCTGTGTGGGTTTTTGAGGACACTGTCTTCCCAGGGCCGACTTCAGGATTTCTCGAAGTGCACGGCAAAACCCAAACCCTCACAGTGATCAGCACAGGGAACGATCTGTTTTGTGCACAAATTCTTCCAATCATCCTTTTAACAAGAGAAAGGGGTGAATAAATCCATAGGGCAGTTTTGTTTTTAATGCAATGTATATTTATTGTAAACAATAATATACAAAAAAAAGAAAAAAAAAAAGGAAAGTTAAGTTTCACAGAGAGAACAAAAAGGTTTGGGGTGGGGCGACAAGGAAACAAACAAAACACAAACACAAACGAAACCTTACCTAAAGACAAAATATGATTTAAATGCCAGGTTTTCTTTAAGTTACAGAAATATTTTTTAAAAAGATCTGCTTTTATACAGAAATGGAAAGATGCCATATTATAAGAGTGCTTTAAGATTTTATTCTACTGACTTCTAAAACTGTTAATATATCTTTTTTTAAATAAAAAAAAAGTTTGCTGTCTTTTTTAAAAAGCAATCCTCAAACTCTCCAGCCACAGAATTAAGAATTAGTCTGTCAGTGGGCCGACCCCTCCCCCCTTCCTCCCTCTGTCCAAGAGAACATGCAGGGGAATTATCACTGTCCCACGCTAGCACTGTCTAGGGGCACAACACACACACACAACTTAGGCAGCCCGAAGATCTGTGGCAGAAAACACTGCAAATGACTCAGTGATACGCTACATTTGAAACCTCTCAATTGTACAAAAAGAGAAACAAGTTTCCAGTTTGTTTTCAACAACAACAACGAAGAAAAAAAAAAAAAAGGACGGACAAAAAAGGCATTTATACAAATCTAGGACGAGGAATCCAAAGAAACTTGCTTTTAATAATAAAAAAAAGGATTAAAGAGATAAATAAAAAAAAAACTGGTTACAGTTAAGAACATAATTTAACAACAGATGACCATACCCTTTGAGGAAGGCTCCAACAACCTATTTTAAAGAAGGTACATTTTAAAAATAAAAAAAGGAAGTTGTTTTTTTAATTAAAACCTCTCCTTACAAAATAAATAATTTTAGCATGTGGAATGTCTTGAAGGTGACTGCTGGTGTTCAGAGAGGCACAGGTGACAGTGTGAGAGGACTCCGCGTCTGTGTTCCACATGGGGCCGGGCAGGCAACCAGGGAGCAGTGTGCTGGGGCACTTAACTGGCTGCTGAGACATCCCCCAATCAGATTTCCGTCTCCTTGCCTTTTGCTTCTTGCTTAAGATCTCAATGAATAAGCAAACGCAGGAGGAAATAAATGCACTAAAAGAGCACGCGAGTATTTTTCAGCAGCACGGTTTTAAGGCTCAAGGTGTTTTTCTCTTGTTTAAAAAATATATATGTGATAAAGCTTACCAAAATGCTTCTCTAGACTACCGTGTGTATGTCCATACTTGCAAAATAAGGCTTTTATTTTTCTAAGGCAGCTCCTCCTTGAATCAGAAAGCCTGAGGCATTAAGCAAAGCTAACCCCCCAAAACTCATCACATAACACAAATCTGTGTGGGGGGGGGATGGTGGTTATGTTAATACAACAACACACTTTTTTTTTTTTTTGTAAGAGAAAGCAAATCTGTACAAAAATACTCTGGTTGCAAGAAAAGCTAGGGCACGCTGTTCAACTAAGTAGTTTAGCTGTTGGAAAAATAAGAGCATTTAATTTTTATCTAAAAATATGTATAAATCCCCTCAAAATGGTAATGAATCATACACAGTACATACTAAAAATATTTAAAATAGAGAATATTCCTCACAGAGGACTTTTTTCTTTAATTACTGCTAACAAATAATTACAAAGTCCAAACAGGCAGAGAGATTGGGCAAATTGGTCACACGATTCCCCGTCGTCCTCCGTGCTTGCTTCGAAGAAGGTTTGCAAAGCCCAGTCTCCTGTCGAGATTCCGCTGGTCCATCTAACCAAGAGTGGCCAGGCCACGGCCTCGCAACACGGTGGGCACGCGTTGGGACAGCTAATGTTTCTGTCTTGGAATCTGGGTGCGAGTTGCCTTTAGCTTAAATGTCTTTACGGAAGAAGGAAAAAAAAATGTCCAATGGAAATTCTGGCCGGTTCTTTCTTTCTTCGGTTATTTTTAAGATCATCATGCTTTGTCTAAGATCTCCTCAAGGTCTGGTGAGCTGTGTGTAGACGGGCTGTTCCCAATGCTGGGGGCTGTGGGTTTGCGGGATGGAAGGGACCCCCGAGGTGTCGGCGATGGGGGTGTACATGGGCCGCTGCGCCGGGTTCATGTAGGTGAAGGTGGAGTAGAGGCCCGAGCCCTGGCCGGCCGCGTGGCTGTAGTAGGAGCCGGAGTTCTGGTGGTCTGTGTAGTCGTACTGCGAGCGGGTGATGGGCGGGTAGGAGGGGCTGTAGTGCGGGAGGTTGAAGGGGCTGTACGCGATCTGCTGCGCCGGCGAGTGCTGCTGCTGCTCGCTGTAGTGGCTGGGGCTCAGCTGCTCCGTCTTGATGTGCGTTCGCTGGGACTGGCCCGGCTCGCTGCTCAGCGTGGTCAGCGTGTGCGCGGGCTGCTGCTGGGGCGCCGGCTGCTGCTGCTGCGGCGCCGCCTGCTGCTGCTGAGGGGGCGCCTGCGGGGCCGGCGGGGCCTGCGGGGGCTGCTGCGGAGGCGGCGGCGCCTGCTGCTTGGACATCCACACGTGACCCGCGCTTGCTGGGGTCGCCGCGGTGCTGCTGATCCCGTAGCTGCCGGTGTATGTGACCTGGCCGTGAGTGGCCGGCACCCCCGGGTGGCCATTGGGTGGCAGGTACTGGTCAAATTCGTTGACGTCGAAGGTCTCGATGTTGGAGATGACGTCGCTGCTCAGCTCACCGATGTCCACGTCGCGGAAATCGATGGGGGGCTGTCTGCCCCCCTCTGGCAGGGGGCGCCCCTCTCGTTTCAGGTCAGCCTTGCCGGGCTGCACGTCGGTTTTGGGGGTGGTGGGTGGCGTTGGTGGGCCCTGGGATTGCCCTGCAAGCAATAAACGAGAAAGCAGCACAGGAAAATCAACAAGGGCTGTGCAAAGGCCCTAGTCTTAGGAACCCTCTGGGACCCCTCCCTCCCCGTTAAAGGGTCACAGGGCCCCGCATGCGCACCGGAGGCACGCTGTACTGGAGATGAGACCCTGAATGATTAACTCGCCAGGACACACTGGGCAGTCTCCTGTTATCAGGGGAGGGTCTGAGGACCCTTGACCAAACTGCTACTTGTAGAAGAGTCTTGTGTGTGCTTTTGGGGTGGGGGAGCAAAGACTTCCTGTAAAGCTGTAAAGGCATTTCACCTCGCAACAGAATCAGTCTGCTAGGATGCAGAGAGCGTGTGCGTGTGCGTTTGCGTGCGTGCGTGCGTGTGTGTGTGTGTGTGTGTGTGTGTGTGTTGAGTGGCACCCGCAGGGAGGGGAGGAGGATTCGGCGTAGGGGTGGTGTTTCTCTCCCCGGAGAAAGCAAATGCCCCAAACAGAGCCTACTAGGTGGAGGCCTGGGGGTGTGCCAGGCGGGACCGTGGCTAGGTTAGGGGCTGTGGCGGGACTCACCCGAGTGCTCGCCAGGGGAGTGCACCTCGCTCATGCCCGAGGAGGAGTGTGGCGAGTCCGCCTGCAGCGCCTTGAAGATGGCGTTGGGGGAGATGTGCGTCTGCTCCGCGGCCTCCTCGGCCTCCGCCTGGCCGTTCTTCACCGACTTCCTCCGCCGGGGCTGGTACTTGTAATCCGGATGGTCTTTCTTGTGCTGGACACGCAGCCGCTCCGCCTCCTCCACGAAGGGCCGCTTCTCACTCTCGTTCAGCAGTCTGGAGGAGGGGGGCGGAGGGAGAGGGGCGCAGAGAAAAGGGGGAGGGGGTTGTGAAATCCGCGGAGCTGTCAGGGCGGCACACCACCCCAGTGCTCCCTCCTCCCTGCTCTCCAGCCACTGCCAGAGCTCGGAACCTTTCTTTTTTCAAGAAAAAAAGTAGAAGAAAAAAAAAGAAATCTCGGTTCTTTTAGTCAGACCTGAGCGGTCACTCTACGCCCCGCCCTCTCCACTTCTCTTCTATTTTGAAAACCCTGCAGATGAAAATAGCTCTCCTCTGTTCCTGCTCTAAATGCCTTTGCTACTGGAGTTATCCCACGGCCCCGTCTCCAACACCCTTTAAAAACGCTCCAAAAAACTACTCAATCTGCAGGGAACTCCTCCTGCCCACCCCCTAATACTGCGCCCGACTACTGCCAGTAGCCTCCCTCCTCCACCCCCTTCCCGCTGTGGGGCGCCTCTAGCCTCGGTTTCTCCCCCCACCCTACATCCCACCTCCATGGGTGTAGAGCTACACGAAAGAGCGCAGTTCGAAGGAGAGAGAAGCAAACTTCACTTCCCACCCCAAACCCCTATGTGGGATTGAACTTCCTAGAAACGGGAAATCAGGCCGGCAGCCCCCTCCCACCGTGGGTCCTACGAGTCCTCTCCCACCCTCTGGCTATCTCCCCCACCCCCCAACCCCTTCCCTAGAGCAATCCAAGAACTTTGTCAAACTCTTCGCCAAGTTACACTGCGTCCCCACCCCCCTCCGGCTCCACCCCGCCCGCTCTGGGACCCGCAACTCCCCCATGCTGGGAGGCGGGGCGCGGAGAGCCGGTCCCGGTCAGCGCCCCCCGCCGCCGCGGAGCCCACCCTGGCCCGAGGCCCTACCTCCAGAGCTTGCCGAGGGTCTTGCTGAGCTCGGCGTTGTGCAGGTGCGGGTACTGGTCCGCGAGCTTCCTGCGCGCCGCCTGCGCCCACACCATGAAGGCGTTCATGGGCCGTTTGACATGCGGCTTGTTCTTGCTCGAGCCATTGACGCGCACCGGCATGGGGACCAGCGTCCAGTCGTAGCCCTTGAGCACCTGGCTGACGGCCTCACGGATGCACACAGGGAACTTGTCCTCCTCGCTCTCCTTCTTCAGATCCGGCTCGCCCTTGGGGAATGTGTTCTCCTGGGGCCGCGTGTTCTCGGTGTCCGAGCCGGAGCCCGAAGGGCAGGGCGAGCCCGCCGAGTCCTCGGACATGGTGGGGCTGGGAGCGCCGGACAGGCCCTTCTCCTGCTCTTCGGTCATCTTCATGAAGGGGTCCAGGAGATTCATACGCGGGCCCGGGGCAGGGGGCGGGTGGCCGGGAAAGGCGAGAAGCCGCGGCGGCTCGGGGACTCGAGGCGCGGGCTCCTCTCCCCTGGGCTGCCCGGACGCGAAGCGATAGGCTCCGGCGGAGCCTGGCGCGTCACCCGGCTGCGGTGGCGAGTAGTTAGAAAGGCGCGGGGTGGCCAGCCCGCAGCTGCCCGCTTCACTTGGGGGAAGGCGGATTGGAGAGGAGTAGGGGAAGAAAGAGCTAAAGCGAGGGCGTTTGCACCCCTTCTCTTCTCCTCCTGCAAAGGAAAGTTCCTGGGGTGAAGCTGGCTAGTCTTGGCGCCACGGAAGTTCCCAGTCAATTTCAAGCTCCGCTCTCCGCTCTCCGACTTCCAGCCCAGCGGCTCTTTAATAAATACTCCCCCTCACCTTAGAGACGTCCAGCCAATCACAGGGCTGGCAGGCAGCTGATTGGATCCGATTGGGGGGGGAGGAGGATTGTGGCATTGGGCTGGGTGACGAGAGGGAGGGGAGGAGCAGGGCGGGGAGCGCTGCCGCTGTTGGGGCGGGGGGGGGGTGCCGCGGGGAAGGCGGGGGACCCGGGACGTCCAAGTGTGTAAGTTTGCCATACTCTCCTAATGTCAGAATTTTGGTGCCGTCTCCGCGCGAATCTTCGTGTTTGTGTGTGTGTTTGCGCGCGCGCGTGTGTCTAGACTCGGACCTCCCCCCCACCCCCACGCAGTTCTTTTCACCGCTTTCTCCGCGGTGCCGAGGACTTAGCTGGAGTTTACAGGACTGGAGAAGCAGCCTCTCCATAGTGTGCAGCCCAGTTTACACGCCTGGAGTCTGCCTCTGCCGAAAGTACTTAGAAATGGTCTTTTGAAGCAAATGTTTTGGCGACTCAAAGTCCGCTGTCCCTCTGTAATAATCCGTGTAAATAGATTAACATGCTCTGGTTCGCGGGGGCTGGTGCGGCTGGTCGGGATTCTCCTGCCTCTTGCAAAGGGAATCAATGAAAACCAAAGCTAGGTCCCCGCGAAGGCCGGCAGCGGCGGCCGCAGAGCCCCGCGCTCGCGGAGCCGTCCCGCGCCACTCCGACCTTGAACTCTGACAAGTCCTACTCCAGCCCGGCCCCCTAGTCCCCCACTCGGCCGACGCGCTTCAGTGACAGGGCAACTGCTCTGACGGTCTACACTTCACCTCCTGGCCGAGTCAAAACGTCAGCAGCGTTGCCCCTGGCAAGAGTGTGCACACTGCTCTGGCTTTTGAGAGATCGAACTTTGCGAAGGTGGCCGTCCTGGGCCGCGAGGCTGCGGCCGGTCACTCGGTTTGTAAAGGGCCGAACAAATGGGCATCACCGCAGACAAAACAGGCCGCTTTGGCGGAGTCGCGCCGCTCGCCTGCTTTCGCCCTCCTTTGCAAACACCTGGAGGGGCGAAGCGCCTGTCGTTCTCCCTGTAGTCAAGTCCTTTTGTGACTCGAAGACGGCGGGGAGTTCTGCGGGAGGGGGGTGGGGTGGGGGTGTCTGATGTATTTTAAGTGTGATTTGAGCACAATCTTTGTTTTTACACAAATACTTAGAGTCTGGTTAGGTATCTTTTCTGGGGGAGAAAACCCTTAGTCGCTTGTGGGTTACTTGTCTTCAGAATCACAAATAAACTCACAAGCATGGAAAATTCTTAATTTTCAGCTTCCCCTTTCCTGGCTCCCGCAAATAGTCGCCTCGATTCAAATTATTGCTATTGTGAATCGGCCCAAAGATTTGCTTATTTCTAATTTGCAAATTGCGGACACTATGACAAGATTTAAAGGACTATTTTCCTTGAAGAATTTTTTCAAATCTCATTTTCTTCTGAAAAACTCCATCTTTCTTATAGGAAACGGCACTCTTCAGAAAGTAGTAAGTTGCAACCCTGTTAAATTGTATTTAGTTTTTAATCAAATGTAACTCAGTGGATGTCTCTGGTACCCAAGAGTTTGTTTTTGCATTTAAGAGATCCCCATACAATAGTCTTGCATTCGTGGCCTCTTAATACGCTGGGAAAGTATAAGAACAACTTTGTCTTCTGGGGAGAGAAAAAGTCCCGCGTAGTGTGGACTGATTTCTCTGACCTTGGAGGGGCACATTTGTGAATATAACTGTGATTCGGGGACACCTGACCCAGGAGGAGACTCAGAGACTAGAACTTGGGGCAGGAGTCTTAACCAAGACGCCTGTATTTAGTTGCATTTTACTGTAATTCACATGTTTAATGGCATAAAAGGCAAAGAAGACCACTATAATGTGAAGATATTTGGAAATATTTCACTAAATATTTGTCAAGATAATTACGTACGTATATAAATAAACTTTAATACAATTACATAATAAGATATAAGTGATATATAGCGTTTAAGTCGTGGGTTACAGTACTGTATACATTTTTGTTCGTTTGATGCAAGCGTTTTGTATTCTTGTATCTTTTTGAAAAGAGGATAAACAATCGGTTGACTTAAACGGACTGCAATTTTTAGCTGCATCCAGAGGGGGCGCCAAAAGCCCAGAAACTGTCTCGCTCAGAAACTGCAGGAAAACTTTGGTGGTGGTGGTGGAACGTGGTGTGTGCCACTCAATCAGAACTGCTTTGCTGCTGAGATTTATCTCTGCAGAAATTCCACACGATATTCCCTCCCGTGCAGATCCACCTCTGGGAAGCCCAGTTGGGATGTTAGAAGGTGCGTATCCATAGACAAAAAGAGCGTTCTCGATGCCTGAAGTTTGTGTTCTGCAGAGAACGTGGAGACCAAGACCATGAGAAGGACCCCTCACCCCCACCCCATCTTCCAGGTGCCAAACGTGCCCTCTGCCAGGCGTGCCAGGACCAGGCCGAGTCTAACATGTGGGCATCATCGATTAGCCCGTGGGGTGGTCCTGTATTTCTGCAGGGGCCTGGGTGCCAACTCCTCCACCCCGACTCAGGGGCTCGGTTCGCTCCTGTGACTTTCCCTGGTCGCCCCTGGCCTCTCCTCCCTGCCTTTGGAAGCCACTGTCACAGGCTCCCACCTGAGGACCTGCGTCAAATAGAGCCAAGGCTAAAGGAACACTTTCTCAGAGTTGAGGTTACAGAGAGGGAAACTGAGGCCGTTGGCCCGGTGGTAGCCACAGCCTTCTGCCCAGAGCTGGGGTCCACAGTCTGGTGGGGCCAAGGGAGGGAAAGGACGCTGGTCAGAAAAGGGACTGGGAATCGGTGGCACTTCCCACGTTCGCGACGACGCGCATTTGGTCCCGGCACCTGAGCCAGCGCCGCGAGGTCTGCTGCCGGGACGGAGACGTGGAGGTGCGAGCGGATCCCAGGGGGCACCTCGCGAAGCCGAGGTCTGGGGTCCCCCACCGCCTTCTCTTTCCAGGGCAGGCGCCGGGCTCAATTTCCCCACCCGGGGACGCCAGTCTCTCTCCGCGTCTACGCGGGCGCCAAGGCAGGAACTCAGGGTTGTTGGCGAAGGGCGAGTTTCTCGGGCTCTGTGGGGCGGTGCAAACGCGGTACTAACTCGCAGTGCAAGGGTGGAGGTGGTGCGTCCCGGGACGGGGATGAGCGGTGTGGTGGATGGGGTTCCCCATACCTGAGGAATTAAGGAACACAACCTCCCTCCTCCAAATTCCTTAGCAGAAGTGGAGACCGGGTCTGAATCCGTTTTCAGCAGGGATGCACGTCCCAGGAGAATTTGGTTGGGGTGAGCAGCTGAATCTCCCTAAGATCTCAGCCCAGGGCAACCTGGTTTCTGTAGAGACTCTCAGAGCCGGGCATACCCCTTCTCCTGCTGAGTCTCCAGGGCCCGGCTCCCTGCAGGTAAAAGACCCCAGTCCGCGGCAGGACTCAGGTCCCCGCGCCCCGCGCTCCCAGACGCTCCTCGGTAATTGGTATTTTTCGCTGGGCGTGGAGCCTGGTGCGGCCGCTTTTCACGCCCAGCACCATCAGCTCTCTTTGGAAGGAGCGGCAGGTAAGCCGGCTCTAGGGCAGGCGCTGGGCTGGACAGCAACACCAAAAGGGAAAAAGGAAAGCTTCAGATAGCTTCGTAGGGGCGCAATAAATATCTGTGACCGGCTGAATAAATGTGACCTTTGGACATTTTGCCCCAGTGTGTGTGTCTGTCTCATCGCAGGCCCGCAGACCTCCCAGAAACACGTTCTATAAACACAGGTGACTGTGTAGTCCTACTGGAGTGTTTCTCCCCAAACGGGCGCCCTGTTTACGGAGACTATCGGTGGTCCTGTGTCACTCATGACTAATGATTGTAGAATCCTGGCGCTCCCAAAAACTGAAGGCCAAGAGGGGGCTTTCCAGTTTTCTTCCCTTTTCTGCTTCCAGAGAAAAAGAGGGATGAGGTAGACAGGAGCTGGCGCGTGAGGGAAGCGTGAACCGTCCATGTGCTCCCGGGTGACCGGCGGGGTCTTGGGGCAGCAGTGGCTGTAACCCCTCGAGGCTCCCGAGGGTTCGGACAGGAGCCAAAGCCAGAGACAGAACAGCTGGCTGGCTGTCGGAGGAGAAAAAAGACGTGTGGGAGTGGGAAGTTCCAGTCCCAAAGGGACTTTGTGCCTTTCTTCTGCTTCTCCTCCTCCTCTTCCTTCTCCTTCTCCTTCTTCTTCTTCCAATCCTAAATTTCTTTAACTTTAGTCACGGCACAAGGGAGCCGCGAGTCAATTGGAGGTCACCTCAAGCATCCCTAGAATGGCCTGCGGGAAATTTCCTAGGTCGGGTATTTTTTCCCCCCTTCCTCCCCATTTTCCTCTTTTAAAAATCTTCCAGGCATTTTCGGCTGAAGGTGCCTTCATCTTGCTTACAAACACAAGTAAAGCCAGTGCTCGGCGCAGCGGCGCCTCCTTTGCAGGGGGCTCCACGGGTGCAGGGGCCGCGCTTCGCCGGTGGACTTCCTCTGCAGATCCGGGATTCGCACCTGCACCTCCGCTCCGCCTCGAGTTACCTTTCCGTTTCGGGGTGTTCGGACCTGGGAGCGCGCCCACAGAAAGGAGCTGAGATGCCCAGGACACTTTTTAAGGGGGTCCCCGAGGGGACGGTGGGTTCTTGAGGGATGGCATCACCTCAGCCTGAAGGGACTTCAACCCGCTGCTCCCTCTAAGACGTGCTACTGGGCAGGCGATTATTTCGGATCTTTACTAATAGGGGGTCTCCATCAAACCACCGAAAGGGAGAAATGCTGTTAGTACACAATTTTGAAGGTAACTGAATTAGAGACCAAGTGTCTTGTGTCTTTCAGTTCTTTTCTATCTCAGCAGGACCCGGAACGGCCCCCCGGGCAGAGGTCGTCTCCCTGGTCCCGCGAACCTATAGATTTACGCGGCCAAACCCGGCGTCCTCCCTGCTGCGAGGTGGGCTCCGGTCGGCGGCGGGTGAGCCAGGCGCGGGGACCGAAGCCCGCAGCCCGGTCTCCCGTCCTCTGGTTGGAGCTCGGCAGCGCTCTCGGCCCCAGCGCGCTCGGTCCCGGCGCCCCAGGAGGGCCAAGGTCAGGAGGTCAGCCCCCAACTTTGGAGATCCCTCGAGAGTGACGTATTTAGGGTGGGGGCTCAGGTGTCCGAGGATTTCAGGAGCTCAAAGATCACAAAAACTGCAGGGGGTATGCGGCCCGAGAGCCTGGTGAAAGAGCCCCAGGGCTCTGCGAAGTCGGGGAGAAAACAACCCGGGACTCCGGACTCGCTGGGCTTCCTGCCTTGTGATTGTTTATTTCAAATTAATTTCTTGGTGCGAGTCGCTGTCTGCAAGCCTGAGGAAGAGACAGGCCGCACTAGTACCGATTCCATCCCGGGTTTGTTTAAACAGAGAAGCAAAGGTACTCTCCCAGCCTCCAGTAGACAGATGAGGGATTTTGAAAAAGCAGGGGTTTTGTTTGTTTGTTTGGGTTTTTTCTCCCTCCTCTTCTTCCTTTTCTCTATGACATCTTTCTTCCAAGGCCTCTTTTCACTGATGTAAAAAAAGATTAAGTGGATTCTTAAATGACGTCCCCCCTCCCTTTTTTGTGATGAGTGTGAAAGGTGGCTGGTATAGGAGAGAGGGACAGGTTTTGGTGTTTGTTTTGGTCTCCCTCCCTTTAAATCATTGACCCAGAAGCTCTCGCAGTGTCCTTGTCACCCTTCAGGACCAAATGCATTGGCCTCCACTGAGAAAGGGCGGATTGTTCTGTTTCACACTGAGTCTTAGGCGTGGACCCCACTTCTCCTCCAGTTTCCAGGTTGGTGGAAACAGTGAGGGAAGGCCCACAGCCTGGACCAGGCAGGGACCGACTGCAGAAACTGCTTCCCGTCGGGGTGCCCAGAAAGCTCACAAAACTCAGCTTCCGTTGGCAGAAGAGGACTCTTTAGTCTCATCTGCCTTAATATCCACGTGGAAAACAGAGACAAGTAAGCAGTTCCTGGTATAATTTAGGGGTAAGGTCATCCTAGGTTCAAATATCAGGGCGTTTATTAGTCTTCAAAACCAAGATAGAGCCTGAAATGTCCCTCAATGTGGGCATCTCCCCCTTAGATGCTCATTTTCTTGGAGCAATGGAGGTGCATCCAAGGTGGAGATGTTTCCCTCAGCAGCCAGGAGAAAAGGTGGTGTCTGACTGAGGGCTGACTTCTGCTAGGAAAGGAAGGCAAGGTGGGTGGTCTTGGCTCAGATCTATCAACGCAGGCATCCACCTACTCCCCTAGGGTCCTCTTCCCCCCAGGGACCTGGCTCCAGCATCTTCCAAAGGAGCCTGCATCCAGCTTTCCTTGGAACCTTAACTATACTAAATACATGAGGTATTATGGACAGCAAACCAGGTGCTTGAAAGTTTGCGAGGTGTGGATGACGGAGGCTGTGCTGGCACTGGGGGATCTGGAGAGGGGTCTGTAGGTCTGAAGCTTGGCTCCAGGACACCAGAGGGCAGGTCAGAGTTCCAGGTACAACACAGTGGAGACATCTTGTCTTCTTCATCCTCTATGGTTCCCTGTCAATCATTCACTTGCCATCTCATTCCAGTTAGCCCAACCTGAATCACATATTGCTTGAGGCTTGCTGTGTGCCTGAACATCCAAAGGGGACAAAAAGGGGTCCCTGTGTTTAATTGTCCCTGTGTCTGCTTTCCATCAGGATTTGGCCTGTGCCACCCTTGCTCTGCTCTGCCCTCTGGGCTCACTGTTCTGAGACCCTCTTTCTTGGCCTCTTCCATGGACTCCCCTTCTCTTGCTCTGAAAGAATGCACGGGCCACAGAGAGCTGCCTCCCACCCTGGGGCTCCATCGAAGTGCCCAGGGGAAGGCGCAGCATGGGGAGAAGTGGTCCAGAGCTCCTGGCTCAGTGTCAGAGCCCTTCCCATCGCTTGGCCCCGGGAGTCCCCTCTCTTCTATCCCTGGTGATGCTGTGCTGCTCTTTGCCTGAACCATCATCTCGCACCCACCGCTCCCCCTTTCTTGGTCCAAGCCCAGAAATGCCTTGTAGTGTGTGGTACGCTTCACTCTCTCTTTGGGGGACATCTGCCAACCAGCACAGTGGTGATGACAGTTTCCAGATGATTTTCCAGGAGCAAAGAAATCTGGGGGAGGAGAGAGTGGCATTGGCCAAGCGCTGAGTGGGCTGAACATTGTGGTTCCGGAAGAGGCCCAGGGAGGTAGAGTTTTGCGGGGCGCCAAGATTTCTTTTTCCCCTTTAGATTTTGCCTGAAGCAAAAGTCACTAATTGCTTTTTATTTTCCTGGCACTTAGGAGGTTCTCTGGATTCTGACCCGCCTCCAGGAATTTAGGTCTGAGGAAAGCAGGGTTTCAGAGTGATATCGGCGGGGCATTTACCTCCAAGCCCACCTTCCTGAGCCCAGCGAGGCCTGAAACCTGCTTCGGCAACTTTTGGGGTAGTATCATTAGCCAAGATACTAACCTGTACAGGTGAGGCAGAGGATGGATGGATGGAATGAACACTCACCTACCTTCTTCTTCAATCCCTGGGCTTCCTGGCTCCAACTGCACTTCTGTGTGGGGCATTTTGGCTTTTTAGTCAAGCAGACCAGGAGCGTGAAGGAGGGTGCCTTTGAGACTTAAGAATGCGTTTGATGGGGGAAAGAGGCGAAGAGATTACAAGTTAGTAGTTACAGAACAGTGACGGAGCTGTTGGTTACGGCATGGGGAACATAGTCAGTAATACCCTGATGACTGTGTATGGGGCCAGGTGGGTACTTGGAGCAGCGGGGGCGGGTACCGCTCTGTCAAATACATGATTTTCTGACCACTTTGTTGTGCATCTGAAACTAATACAGAATAATATTGAATGTAGACTGTAATTGAAAAAAAGAAGAATGGGTTTGAAGAAAACATTGGATTTTCCTTTGATTCTGAGAAATCCCAAGCGATGCTTCCTTAGGGGAGAAAGGATTATTGATTTGCCCTCAGTTGCTCATTCCTAAGAGCAGCGCTGACTCCTGAAGCTCCTTCCGTGTCCTCCTCAATGCCTCACGCAGGAACTAGCCCAGTCCTCCTGGATGTGTGCACTGACTTATTCCCCGTCTTCCAGATTTCCCTTTCTCTTGTACTGGGCACACATTTCCTTATAAAGTTCTCCCCACCCCCCACCCCAAGCAGTCCTCTCCCTTTTCAGGGAAGGGTGTCTTTCCCAGATAAAAGAAAAAGATTTTCTCCTTGTAAACATATGAGACTCATTTAGACTACAGAGTAAATGACTATTAAGGTTTAGTGTATTCTCAGTGTATGAGGCAGCTAGACTTTAATAGAGGATAGAGATCCAATTCAAATGCTACCCCCTCTATGCAGACTTGAGGTCTCCCCAGGAATAGGTGTTTCCTTCCATCTCTGTGTTCTTATGATATTTCCTGCATGCCTCTTGGTGCTGTCATTTGCCCTCTGTGTGTGTTTGCTCACCAATAAGTTATGATCTCCTTGAGGACAAGGACACAGTATTATCCTCTTTGTATCCCTTGTCTAAAGTGTCACATCGACTCTGCTAAGTAAATGTTCATTGAGGGAATGAATGACCAAACTGTAGCCAAAGCAATGAATACCTAATGGTAGATTACAGCTACCAGGCACGTAGTGATATGCTTTGGCGGTTAGATGGGATGCTTTTATGGCTCTCCTCAAAATGTGTCCTGTAGATGGCTGCTCGTGTCATTCATAAAGAATTCTGTCCTTGCCCTGGAATCCTGTTCTAAATTCCCTACGCTTTCCCCTTTTTCTGTAAGAAAGAGTGTTGGAGCTGCGCCTTTGGAGAATAATTGGAGTGATGGATATAAAGTTTTTAGATTGCAATCTTTATACATTTCTGGCCTGGATTTACAGGTTTTGAGAAAACAATCAAACCACAAACTGAAATCATTATTAACATATCAGAACCTCTAAAAACCCCGGGACCTTGCTACCCAAATATACAACGGTAATAAATATTTTTTTCTTCCCGGTTTTCTTGCTTGCTTTTCTAAGCACGAGGGGCACAGTCCTTTCATGGATGAGCCGCGGTGCGGCTGACTGCTGAATGAGTGGTGCGCGGGGGTGGTTGGACAGGGGGGTGTGCCAGTGCAGAGGAGACAGTTATGACCCTGCTTTCCCCGGCAGCTCCTCTAAGGAAGGCATTTGCTTCTCTCTGCAAACGGAGCTGCTGTTTGTTTGGAGAAGGAGAGCTGTGGGTATGGAATTAGGGGGTGTCATGTGGGCTGCACGTGTGGCTGGAGCTACCTGAAATCTGCACGCTAATGACTCCCAGATGGCCCCAGGGACTGCAGTCCCAGGAACCCCAGAAGCACAAGTCCCTCCCAAACTCCTGGGGGGGGGGAGGGTGATTTAAAGGGAGGGTGAGCAAAAAAGTGTGTATGTGGATATGCGATGTCTGAAGACTTTGGGGACACTTGCAATACAGCTTGGACCTAACACCCTAAATCTTCTTCAACCAGAAGCACTCAGAAAACAAAATCACCCATTTCCACCCCTGCTCCTAATTCCAAACTGTGATCTATTTGGAAGAAGTGGAAGAGAAAAAGGGGAGGTGGAGGAAAATGAGAAACGGGAGGAGGGAAACACTAGCCAGCTTCAGGAACAATTGCATTGGTTTGAGGGTGGGGTGGGGTGGGCGGGGCTCTTTTCAACAGGTATTCATTAGTTACTAAATGTCAGAGGGCCACAGCTTTTTGCTGCTCCTGGGTGAGTCCTGTTGCTGGGAAGAGCGGGGCGATGCAGTGAGGGGTCCAGGATGGGCATTGTCTTCCAGCCAATGGGCATCCACTCCCGGTAGGAAACGTGGATTTCAGCACGGGGAGGAGAAGCCTCTGGCTTGACCTTGTCTGTTTAGAGCCTGCTTTCTCCCTGCTCTGTCCAAGGCACTGTGTCCACTGCCACCCACTCCTGTGGTCTCAACCCCTTTGCCTAACCAGTGATTGGTTGGCCTCATGGTTCCTACCAAACACCAGGGGATCACACAAGGGGATCTCGGGGCACATACCCTATCCTCTCTCTTTCACCCACATGCACACATCACTAGAAAGCGTACGTATACATTTGCTCTTGTGCCTTCTAACCTATTGCTGTAAAATAATTTCTTGCAAATGAATATTGCTTGCTGCTGCTTCCTGCTTCTGTTTTTGATGTGCCCTTGTCCACTCATCAACTCTATTTCCTGGACATCCCTAGGAGGCAGTGAGGGGAAGAAAGCACTCTCTTTGCTTTTCATGGACAGACACAGAGGCTCTGAAAGCAGCATGTAGCTTGCTCAAGGCCATGTGGCTGATAGGGGAGGCAGGTCCAGCCCAGAGCTGGGGTGCTGTCTGCCTCCCCTGCATGCCCACGCACATTCAGAATTCCACATGCTGCTGCTGCTGCACGGACCTCGGAACGCAGGCAGGCCAGCTGAGCCCACTCCCCCATGTTCTCATTGTTCTCCAAGCCTCTGGCTTGGGCTCCAGCTCTTTTTTGGGTCACGCGGAGAGACTGGGGCTCCACGCTTTTGTGAAGCGTGTCTCTGATCTTATCTCCTCCCTTCTCCCCTAATCAGGGTTTGGCTGCCTTTGTCTGGGAGGAGCAGAGAACAAAGTGTGACTTGAACCATGCACATCCACCGTGTCTTTCCTGCTTTTAATTTCCTTTTCACGGGAACGTCGCTGGGTTTGCAGTAGCGGTGCCTTGGTGGACTTGGTTTCCCAGGACTTGTTTCACCCCGAAGTGTGTCAGGGTTTCTTTCTTCTCTGGCTTCCATGCCAGCCTTTTTATATCTGGATGCAGATGTGTCCAGATTTTCAAAATCATTTTTTTTTTTGTTCTACAAACCAGAAATGGGATGCCACTGTCCCCCTCAACCTGGGTTGTCCTTATGATTTTGGAAGTTCAGGGCTCTCTGTTACTACCCTGTCCCTTTTCTTTTCTGCTTCAAGGGGGAGCATTGCTGAATAAGGAGAAATGTTTGCACAGCCCTTCCCCTGTGCTCGCCAGTCTGCAAAGGGCTTTCACCTGGATGTGTTACCTGCCTCTCCCCCAGAAAAACTCATGTGGAAGTGCTTATCCTTCCCCCCCTTTAACAGAGGAGAACGCTGAGGTTCAGATCAGTTAATTCACTTGTCCAAACTCTCAGAGCTCTGAGTGTTCAGGGGTGAAAACCAATACTTTCAACAACAGTGAAACAAGAAAACTAGCTACCAGCTCTTGGAAGGTTGGTGCTTGCTATGTATTGTAGAAACTCATTTGACACAAAGACTAAATAGGCTCTGCCATCATCATCTTTATTCTCCAGGAAGGGAAGCTATTTACTCGTGGCCTCATTTCTTTTTGGCCTTGTCTTATTTCCTTTGGACTCTGTGTTTTGTGGGGTGATGTTAATTCACATTTGGGAGTGACAGTCCCCAAGCGAGGTTGTGAATGGACGACGATGATTTGGGAAGGAAAAGGGGGCTGCTGGGAATCACCTGATCTCAGTGGCTGTCTTGCATTTTGCCATGGATGAAGGGATGACCTGATGATCTCATGGGTGGTCTGCACCTTCCATGGGGGCTTTTAGAGGCATTCTGCCCCCTGCCGCCTAAACATCGAAGGGCCATGTAGGGGAAATTCATATTCTTTTTGGGAAAAATCAAGATGAGAATCCTCTGGTCCCTAGCTGGTCTGAGTGATAACACATTTCATTTGTATAGCAAAGACTGCTGTTGAAAACTCATTCGTGTTTAGCCCGTAGGGAGAAGGCTGCGATGCTGGTTGAAAGAAAGGGGAGGCTGACCGTGGGCGGGCAGGTAGGTACCTGGGAGACAGGGAACTCAGGTTCCCTGAGGATGAGAAGGTCCAGCCCACTTTTCTTCAGCTGTTTTCTTTGTGAAAGAGGCAGATGAGAATTCAGCTGGACTCAGTCTTAATTTTTGCCCATTTTTCCTGCTTAACAGGTGGGAAATCATGAAAAAGTGGGGTGAAGGCAAATGCTTGGAACAGGGACAAAAGTTTCAAGAGAAAGAGAAAGATCAGTTAGCTTAGTAGCACATCTTATCACTGTTCCCTGAGCTCCGATCCCTCCCAGGGGATCCGGGAGTCCAGTGGAAATGAGAACAATGGCAAATCCAAAGGCTAGGACTCTGGCCTCTGGGAGCCCCCCGGGGTGTCCTGACGGTGACAGGGAGCTCTTTTAAAAAGTGGCACACATTCACTCCACAAACCTCTCCCGAGCATCTCAGAGAGGCCTGGCTCAGGGGTTGGCGACTACCCGAGGTGACCAACGCAAGGGCAGTCTCACTCCTTAATCTTTCAGGTCACACTGTGCTCGAGCCCTTGTCAGCCTGGCCTTCTGCAAAGAAATGCCCCTTTTGGGACCTGATTAGAAAAAGGGAATGCCACACATCTGTGCCACATAATTGGACACTCCCCTAGGCCTTCCCGGTGTGCGCCTGCTCTCTACTTCTGTGGTCACGAAGGTTTCCATGGCTGTTATAAAGTGCTTTGTGTATTGGAAACTGTGAATAAAAAGGTAAGAGGGGGAGGAGGCTAACCAGCAGGCTCACCCAAACCCTAAACCTCAGACTCTTGGAAGGAATCAGCTGTGTGAAGGAGTCCCGGACGGCAAACATACTGTCTTGCAGGGAGGGCAGCGATGTTTGACGGTTCCTGGGAGCTGCTGGTGCTGCCACTTGGGGCAGGCGGAGGCCTTGGCTCAGGAGTCCTTGTGGAGGAGGAGTGGAGACTCTTTAAGTTTCTGAAAACAAGACCCTGTCTTCCTGCCACCCCCTCAGCTCTCTCCCTCTGACAAGGCTGGCCCTCGGGGCTCCTGGCTGACCCTTGGGGGCCAGCTCCAGCCTCCCTTTGGAGAGCAGTCACCTCTCCTGCCAGCGCTTATCTGGGAGAGCAGGAGTCCCACCCTTCAGATTCCCCCGTTTCTGAAAGAAGGTATTGTTATTGTCTCACAACTGCCCAGGTTAGGAACAAAGGCGGACTCTGGGTCTTCTTTAAGCAGGATAGAATGGAATTGGCATTCCTCGAAAATGGCTTGTTATTACAGCCGATTTCTGCTAACAATTACCTGACAATATAGAAAGGGATCTGACTCCTTTAGGGTCTTGCTGAGTTTTCCTTTTCTCTTTTTCTTTCTTTGTGGAGCCTTAAAAAATAATTGGTGCATACTTGAAGTTCAGAATTAGACAGGCCTTGTCTACTTATCTCATGACATATGTGTAAATCTTACTGGACAAATAATTATTTTATACCAGTGTGTGTGCATGTGTCTGCGTGTTCGTTCTCGGGGAAAAGAAGATAGGGGTAATTTCTTTCCTTTTATAATCAAGTTGTCTCTGCTTGCCAACAGGATTGTAGAAAAAAGAAGAGTGGTGGCTGAATTTTGGAAACATATATAAAGAGAGTATCATGTGGTTTGTTTCACAAGAAGATTTAGTGTTTTATTTTTTTATTATCCGACTTGAGCAAATGCCTTGCATGTAATTGATGCTCAGCAAATATTTGTTGAAAAGAATTGCACCTGCTAGGCTTGATTTGTTTAAGGAGAAGGAAGTCCAGGCGATAGGCTGAAATGGGTTAGGCAGGAGTAAATGTTATACTGTTGGTTTGGGAGATACAAGAGTTCCGAAACTGTAGTGCGATGCAGCTTAAGCAGACGGTTGGGACATTTGGTTAAACCTAAAAGCCAATTTTTGTCAACAGAATACAATCTTCTTCTATCTTTCAAGTAATAATTCCATATCCAGAGTTTCTTAGACCAAGAATGTGATCTCTGTGTTCCTGAAAATAGTTGTGTGACTTCTGCAAAACATTTTGCTTCTCAAGAAGCCTTTTTTCTTATATTGAAAATATGAGAAGTTGCCTTGTCTGAACTCCCATCGATATTTAAGGTGCATGGAGTGAGGCTTACTTTGGATTTTGACCTCCAAGACAGCAGCTCCACTAAGGAAGCCAACCCAAACCAAACACCTGGCATTGTTACCAGTGTTGTTTCATGAGATCTGTTTGCATGACGGAGAAGCTGGGAGTGGAATTGGGGGGCCCTAAGTGCCCCCACCTGGTGAGAGGTAAGATACTCTGTGAACACCCTTTGCAGCCTGACATACCTCCAGCGTTCAGCAGAGGGATAAACAGAAAATTCCCTGAATACCAGGAGATTTGGTTGTTTGGGGATGGATGGAGCTCCCTTGAGACTTCAGACATGTAATATATGTCAAGAGGGGCTCATGTCCATGTAATAGTCTTTCAGAAGTAATATATGTCAAGAGGGGGTCATGTCCAAGTAAGAGTCTTTGTAATGTGAGCCTTACGCCAAATAAGAACTCTTTTTGATGAGGGTAGATTTGATAGCAGATAGATGGGTTTTTGTTTGTTTGTTTCCAGCAAAACCAAGGTGTCACCTTCCCCTTTCACCCCTTTGTTTCCACCTTCCTGGATCCCTCTTATGGGCCCCACACATTGATTTTAATTTTCAACACCTAGCGCCTGACTTAGTGATCTAAGATCACTGACTCAGAAAACGGGAAAGGTCAGTCTGACTAACACCTCACCCAGCGTCCTGGGATTAGCATCCAAAAGAAACAGATCAGAGATGGGCTGTAGACTCCCAAGAGATGATTCCCACGTGTGAGAAAGCCCGGGAGCAAAGCTCACTGACATCACTCAAGTTCATGGTTTAGGGCTTTCACTGACTGAGGCTGGGGGTTGGAATTCTACAGGAAGAACACAAGAGCTGGGCTGATGGATTATAAAGGAAAGCAGGGGGAGGGAGAGGAGTTCTTTCTGCTAATCAAAGGAGAAACCAAATAAAACGGAGGAAGTCCAAGAAAAATACAACTCTATTGTTCTGGGGGCACAAGATACTGGCTGGGAGGCTTCATTGAGTAATCCAAGTCACACCCTTTCTCTGTGGGACTGAAGGAATGTTGGCTGTTTCTCTGGAGGCCAGGTGGGAGGTGGGTAGACAGGTCTATGGAGATGAGAATTTCTTGGAGCTGGAGCTCCCTGAACATCCCTATGGCCTTGCAGCTGGGAGGCTGGGACACAGAGGAGCAAGAATGTGGTGCTGAAATAGAGCCAGGGAGCAGCAACCACGGGAAGGGATGGGGGAGCAAGCACAGAAAGGTGGAGGAAAACTCGGAAACAGGGAGGGAAATGAGCCTGTTCTTTTCGTCCTCATCCGAACAGGGGCTTCTGTGTCCTCAAGAGCCCCTTGGCTCCCTTTCATTAAACCATAGGGCGGATACCCAGGGAGAGGTGGTGTGTCTGGGTCTGGGGTGCGACGGGAAGCAGGAAGTACCAGTCATTTCACAAGAAGGCTTGACAGTGGAGAGAGAGCCAGCGAAAACTGGCAGACCCCCAAGGTGGGGTAGGAAAGTCTGGCCCGGCGCAAAGAACACTTGGCTTCCCATAGTTCTGTGGGTATGTTAAAAAACAGGGCATTCCACAGAGTTGTGCTGCCAGCCCACCTAAAACACCATTTTCTCTTCCCCATCCATGATTGTTTCTCTACGATGACATGTCAGCTGTTGGCTGTGAACTTCCATGGGCCAAGGAAGGATTAATGTGACCAGATGTTAGTTTTTCCCAATAGCAAGTTCTTAAATATAATTCTCATGAATGTAAGTGGGCTCCTGATAGACTGTGCTACCTTAATTCATTCCTGCTTCCCCCTTATTCCTTCTCATTCTCTTTAGATTTTAGTAAGAATCCTGTTTGTGTAGATCAGCTCTGGAATTGCCTGTAACTCTGCTTTTGGGAGAGTCACACTATTGGATCAGTGGGTGGTCCGTTTCCTTCTGAACAAGTCCATTCCTTCTGTGAATCTTTGTCTCTTTCCTGACCCGGGTTCTCTTACCAAAACTCTTGTCTCCAACTCTCTAAACTCTAACTTGTCTTCAATTAGGAATGGTAAAGACGCAGGCTAGGCTGTTTCTTTTGCATCTTGGATGCAAAATGGATCAGGTTCATCAAAAGTGTCCTATCTTGGTGCATCTGAACCTGCATCCCTATGAGAAAGACAATGTCTTTAAGAGGTTTCAATTTCTTCCAAAGTACTTGTTCTGCAGTCTCTGGACTTACGTTCATGGGCATTATTGCTGATTTAATATCTAATACACAGCAACATTCTGGGTGCAGAACTTCTGGGTTTTCTCTCTCTGTTTCTCTTTTTTGACCAACTTGCTCAAAGTTGACTTTGGAAAAGCTTGTACCACAGCTGTGGGCTTCAGCTGCATCTCTTACTCAAAGGCAGTTCTTCATCAAAATTTAGCGTATACGTACTCTTTCTTTTCCTTTCCCCAAGGCCCAGAGACTTAGCTTGGACATCTTTGACAAGCTGTCTTATGGAGGAGCCCTCTCAGAGTGAGTTCAAGGGAGCATAGGAGGAGGGAAGGGTTGGAAGCAGTCAAGAGCCTTTGGGGCTGAAAGATGGCAGTCCTTTTGCCTTTAAGGAACCCTATGCCTTAGTCCAGCAACAGAGAAGAACTGAGCACCCACGTGCACCAACCCTGGAACTTTCAGGGTTTAGGATTTATATAGCCTCCACCATGGAAGATGTCTTTGAGCTGAAGAGGTGAGGGATGAACCAGTCTGTAAGTATTTCCACAAGGTCCATAGCCATGTTTACAGTAGAGCATATGGATGGAGTTTAGATCTGATACATTTCCATCACTTTTTACCAAAAGATTTTCCATCCGATAAAAGGCATACCTTACCAAGTCCTTGGGTCTGAATTCTGTCTGTCTGATATGGTGTAAGAGTCCCAGTTGTTTAGCATAACGATACCATCCCGTGTTCTGAATTGAAATCTGAGTATCAAAGCAGAGTTTTTCAGAAGGGTCTTTGCCAGCTATACAGAAAACAGCTCTTTGGGGGAACCCTCAGTTTAGGGGTGTCACTCTTAGTACTAGGGCACTAAGTCGTGGCCGTGGCCTCAGTTGTAAATAAATGATGGACATGAAGCCAGAGCAATGAGAAGCACTTATTTGGGCTATGTTCTGAGCTATAATTGGGTGCCTTCTTTAAAAAATACTATCGCCGCCGCTGCTGATAATAATTAATAATAATAATAATGTCTTTGAATTATGCATTGAAAAACCACTGTTCACCATTGCTCACTTCACAATGGCGCCACAAAGCAGAAGATCTAGATTTCCAGCCTAATTTTCTTCAATGAGTGGTAACACCAGGGCCCCCCTCATGCAGGTACCATGAGGATTTGAGCTGGTGGCTTCATGTGGAAGAGCTCCTGCCATTTAATCAAAGCTCCGCATAGGCTCACTGGGTCAGCTCTATGCCCATAGTGGAACTGAAGGCAGGCTGAGGCTCCGGGTGATCCAACAACACATCCAAGTTCACACAGCTGGTAAGGGGAAGGGCTGAGATCAAAACCCAGGTCTGTGTGTCATTACCACCTGGGCCCTTCTCATTTCTGAAAGAGGACAGCAGGAAGCCCTGGGGAGCCTCTTGAACAACCACGGGTACTGATTCTCCGTGTGACTGGTTTCCCACGACAGGTCTCTTAAAAAATGGGGCTTGGAGAGAAAGATACAAACATAAGAGCCATAAGAAGAGGACAATAATTTAAACATAGGCCTCATGGGTTGTTACTATGTGGTTCTTTCAAATATTCTGGATATTTGATATTTTCTTAATAAAATCCTGAGAAAAAATAAGGTGCCCTGGAAGCAAGAGGAGGCTAGGTGGAAGGCAGGAGGGCCTTTGCTCAGGGACCTGAACTGTAATCTTGGCATCTTCTACAGGTAGGAAGGAGCAGCCGTGGCCTGAAGCTCTGAGCACCATTTCTGGGGGCTCGGCCCTGAGAGTTGCTTGGCCTGACCCAGGTGGAAGATAAGTTCTAAGGAACAAAAAGCCTCTTTCCTTCTAATGTTGCTGACAGCCACAATACAGAATACAGAGTTACACATCTGCTGGGAGGTTGGCAGAAGCCTGAATGGGACGTGTTGATAATACGTGGAGTCTTGTGTGCAAACTCTGTTTATACGCAGGGCTCTCCTTCCCAGACCAGGGGCAGGTAGCTGGCTGCAGAGCTTTTACTGGAGCCTGGAAGTGTCAGGGTTTTATGGACACTCAAGTTTATTTTGCTGCCTAACTATGTTAGCCATTGTGAGTTTAGTTAAAGCAAAGCACTGTATGTGGGCTGCGGAAAACACCCTTTGCTATAGAGGCGACTATATTTCCATATATATCTTCCTTAACAGATGGTATCCTGGTCTGGGGAGGAGGGATCACTCATGGTTGAAAGGAGACTAGAGCCCTGCTTTGGGGTTTTATCAAATTGCCTAAAACTTGTGTTTTTTTTTGTGGGTGCCCAATTAAATATTTAACATGTTTTAAGTCAAAGTTGGCTGTTGGCTTTTGAGAACTGAAACCTGGAATCCCATCTTTGAAGGGATAGCAAAAAAGACACATTCCACTTGTCACCTTTAAGCCATCAGGTCTGAGTGGGAAAAGAGACCAGCCCTTCTCAAGAAGCCTTTGCCATCCCAGCCAAGAAGGAGGCCTCAGGTTGAGGCAGGTTCTCACAGAGCAGCCAAATGTTTGCAAAACAAGCAGCAGGATGAAGAGGCTCAGTCTGTAGAGACATCCCAAGGTTGCGACAGTCTTGGAAGATGTGAGCTGGTGGAAGAGCCCCAGGGAGCCAAGACGGGAGGCAGACCTGCATGGGAAATGCTGGCTCCCCTCTGCTCATTGCCCGGTATGCCGTGTGCTGAGCAAGGAAGGGCTTACTGGCTGGGATAATTGTCCAGTGTTTATATTTGAAAAGGGATACTACACTTCCAGGATAATTCTCTCCAGCCTCCTCTTGGGCTAAGATTTCCAACTGGTCTAGGATCCTGAAGAGAAATCCGGGGTTGATTACCTGGCCGACTGGGCTGCAATCACACCTTTCAATACTAATTATCTGCTCCTTGAGTTCAATGACATTGAGCATCCAGGCTCTGGCTGGGGCAAACCTTGCTCAGTGGTTTGCATCACTGGCTTAAGACAATGATTTGAATGGACAAAGTACCCTCACTGTGCCTTGATAAGCAGGAAATAAACGCTTGTTTGCAAATAAGATTGGGAAACGTGATCAGTTTCTCGTTCGGTGTTTGTCTTTGGGTAACTGGCCCAATAATCCTAACATAGAAATAATATGTTAGAAGACACCACTGGGGGAGCCTTTGTAAATGACCTCCTCACTCCCTGACTTTCCGCTCCTGAAGCAAAGGCAGGCATAAATGAAATGTTGTTTTGAATGTGTGTGTGTGTGTGTGTGTGTGTGTTCCCTGAAAGTGTTTTAGCTTGACTGTTCCTTTATGGGGGCTTGGGGAAATGCATAATGATTTGATATGATACTTTTTCAGTGTTGAGATTTGTTCATATACATGGCTTTTCCCAGATGCCTTTGTTCTCAGCCTTTTGGGTCCCTTCCCTCGGGAGGCCCTCCTTCGTTGAATAGACATTTTACTTCTACTTAGATGAACCTTCATCAGGGTTCATTAGTTACATAAACAGCTTTGTTGCAGCTTCATTCGAGTGGCATATTACTTGGGGGCTGGAATGCATGACTCGTGTCTGGGAGCTCGTGGAGGAGTAATGCATGGGCGGGTGGAGGAGAGCGAGATCACAAGCCAGTTATCTGTTGGAGCTTTCTGCATGGGTGTCGTTTTTGTATCATTTCTGGGGAAGGAGTCCTGGGGACAAGGAGTAAATGTTCCTGATCTGTAATCTCTGGGGAATGTTACTTTCACATCCTGACTTTGTGATCATAAATTGGAGAAAGCCAGTGTCATGAGTTGGATTATGTCCCCACCAAAAAAAGATGTTGAAATCCTAACCCCCAGTACCTCCGAATGGGACCATATTTGGAAATAAGGTCAGGACGGCTGTAATTAGTTAAGATGAGGACATAGTAAAGTAGGGGGTTGTGGCCCAGTCTAATATGCCTGGTGTCCTTTCACAAAGGGAAGATTTGAACACAGACACATATAGAAGAAGGACACAGGGAGGACATCATGAGAAGACAAGATTGGACTGATGCATCTGCACACCAGGGAACACCTGAGGCCACCAGAAGCTAGGAGAGTGACAGGAACAGATCCTTCCCCAGAGCCTTCAGAGGGAGCATGACCCTGCTGATACCATGATTTCAGACTTCCAGCCTCCAGGACTGTGAGACCACCCATCTCTGTTGTTTTAACCCACCCGGTTTGTGGTGCACTGTGATGGCAGCCCCAGGAAGATCACACACCCAGCTTCCACAGAGCCATATCACTGGAATGGGAAGAGGGGTGTCAGCCTGCCCGGGCCACAGAGCACAGGTGGCCTTGGGTGCTCCCATGTGGGCAGTGGGAGGTTCTTCTTTGTTACCACAGCAGTCTCAGCAGTCCCTGGCTTATCCTGGAGGAGTTTAAGTTTCAGGGGACTCATCAAACATAAGCATGCCCCAGGCCACATTGCTGACAGAGGTCAGGATGTACCTGAGACAGTGGTTGGGTATGGTGGATTCCACATTGAACTCCTACTTCACCCTCTTAGCCTCCCTGCCTTCACCCTAGAAGGGCAGCCAAGAGAAAAGTGCTAAGAACAGGAGTTGACTTTATAGTCAAGCATGGTTAAAACTACAGGCAGTTTTAATGGATTTTTCTTACTTGCTTGACCAATCTCGGGGCCCTTTGAAATAGATTAGCTCTCCTCCCATGCAACTTTCCCCACTGATAAGTGGAACCTGGAGGGAAGTAGAGACCCTCCGGGCTGATAAAGTGTATGAACTTCACCTTTACCTCTTCGTTACTATCCTGAGAATCACTAGGTCCACTGGGTCCTGATGAGCTGCTTTTTCCACGTGGCTCCTACTCTATGATGGGACACACATCAAGGGAGGGAAGGGATGCCTCTTGCCCTGGCTCTGACTTTTTACCATGATAATACTTAACACCATTGAACCACAGAGCCATAAGGACCTTCAAGGTCAATATTGAAAACTAACGTGTTTTGGCTTGAGAATGCTGAGGCCCAAAGGAAATCAAGCTTGCCCAAGACACTCTCTTGCCTTGAAGTGGACTCTGAATCCAGGTATCTGCACCTTGCTCTTGAGTGTCACGCCCTGGCCCATTTCTTCCTCTTCTTTGAAAGCTTCCAGGCTTGTCCTGGGATTTGATAATTCCTCATCGGACCAGCTAGCGTTATTGTCTCTTTCTCCTTGCAGCCTGTCTTCTCTCCTTGGGCTACTTTTATCAGGAAGAAAAGGAGAATGAATATTTGCTGGATACCTGCTCTTGCCCATGCATCATGCTGAGGGCTTTAAGAGTTTTAGAAGATGGGAGGACTCTGGCTCAAACAGGTCAAAGTCATGCCCAAGATCAGGCAGCTATTAAAGAGTAGAGCTGGAATCCAGACTTCTCTGGGGAGGCTCTTTCTCCAGCTGGTGAAAGGAGACCACACCCCAGGTGCCATCAACAGAGGGAAGGTGAAAGTGGTACCTCCCTGCTACATTTCATTCTCTGCCACATCTTCCAGCTCCACTGTTTCTTGTTGCCACGTCAACAAGAGCATTTTGATTCAGTAGGAGGCATGCCTGCTGTCCGTAAATGAGGTGATTTATTCTTTCCTTCTCTGAACCTCCCCGACATAAATAGCACACGCTATGGTGGTGGCACATACAGATGCCCCCATTGCACCCTTATAGGTCCAGCACCAGAGTCAGAGCAAATCAACAAATATTTGGTGGGCACCCACGATGACCAAAGCGAGGGGAGTGATCTGTGAGCGCCTCTATTTGGGTTGGTTTCTAGCCTCGAGAGGGATGACTCAGGTGCCACTCAGCCAGCCAACATGCCCAAAATAAGGATATTCTATGAGGGATGCAGAACACTGGCCACCACTTAGCTCACCTCCAAGCCTTTCCTGTCAAGTCTCTCCACTCCCCACCTAGTCCTGTTGCTAGGGCCACTGCCACAGCCTGCTCACTAATTTTGGTGCTGTGGCCCAGATTTTGCCCCACTCCCTCCTAAAATGGCCTGGATGATGTGCTGGAAAGACCTGGTGCCTGGGTGCCTGACTACCGGACCCTCCATGGCTACAGAAACCAGGTGGGGGACAGCCCCACTGGACCTCATTTTCGCACCTGTAATTAAAGGAATTCTCCCCAGTGAAATAAAAATATGATTTAGTAGGAACGTCTGCGCTATGTGTTTGTTGTAGTATTATTCACACTAGCCAAGACGTGGAAACAAGCTAAGTGCCTGTCAACAAGTGAATGGATAAAGAAGATGATATACACAGGGTAGGGCAAGAGTAGGTAGGTTTACAGTTGTGAACGTGCAGAACACAGAGTTTATTCTTGTATATTTACTAATTTCCATTAGCTGTAGTATTTTCCATGCGAACAACTGTGAACCTACTGTTGCCTCGCCCTGTGTATCTCACACACACGATGGAATATTATGCAGCCACCAGACAGAATGAAATCCTGCCACTTGTGACAACAGAGATGGACCCTGAGGACATTAAGTGAGATAAGCCAGAGAAAGACAAGTACTGTACAATGTCACTCCATATAGCTTAAAAAGCACAACTCATAAAAACAGAGAGTAAAATGGTGGTTACCTGGGGCTGGGAGGTGGGAATAAGAGAGATGCTGTTTAAAGACACAAGCTTGTGACGAGTGGGTAGATAAACCCTCAAGATCTAATGCAGATTATAGTGAAGAGAGACAACAATATTGAATTATGATCACCAAACTTGCTAAGAGACTGGATCTTAATTACTCAAAATTACACACCAAAGGAATGGCAATCATGTGATGTGATAGAGGGGCTGGAATATGGCACTACATGCATCAAATCAACATGTTATACATCTTAAATTACACACTGTTATATGTCAAATAGATGCCGATTTCAAAGATGCTTGGAAATAAGGGGGTTCTACTTAATACTAAAACCAATCCTTCTTCCAGTTCTAAAACCTGTCATTTTTTTATGCTGATCCCCCTTCTTCAACTGAGCTCACGTGGACAAATATCAGTAGCAGAAAGAGGAAAGGATTGTTAGATATTGAGAGTGAAATTACATCATTCATTTATTTATCATCTCAGGTGCATGAATTGCATGAATAAAACTTACTTGTGAATTCCTATGTATTAACTTGTCACTCATAAGTTTTTTTCATTCAGTCTGCTGTTAAATTCTTCTACAATTTAGATATTTTTATAAACACACTTATGCAGGTAGAGCAGATTCCCAAGCAAATGTGGGAAAATGTTACACAATTCCTACAGCACGCTGGCCCCAAATTGTAGAATACATAGTAGAGTCTATGATGTCCTGTCTCGCAACAACAGCACTAGTTTCCTTGGCCTTCTGGGCTACGCATCTTTCTGCCACTGACATTTATCTCTCACAACAGCTCAGTTGAAGATAAAAGTGCCCACAGGGTCAGGATTCGTCTCTCCATTGAGCTAATTAAATCTGGGCCAAGTAAGAACATTTACTTATTAGTTAAACAGATACTGATTTTTAAAAAATATTTTACTCATTTATTTTTAGAGAGAAGGGAAGAGGGGGAGAGAAACATCGATGTGTGAGAGAAACATTCACCAGTTGCCTCTTGTTTGCTCCCCACCCGGGAAAGGGCCTGCATCTCAGGTGGGTGTCCTCACTGGGAACTGAACCAGCAACCCTTCACTTTACAGGATGATGCTCCAACCAACCGAGCCACGCTGGTCAGAGCTAAACAGATACTGACTGAATCCTGAACAAATTCTAGGCATTATACTGACACAGCAGAGAGCAGCCCTCAAAAAGAGTAGAAGTTGTGACAAGTATTTAAACAAAGCAAACGAATGCCCAAATAGAGAACAGCTGGGGTGGGTGGCTAGGGCATGACTTCCCTCACATAGGGTAGCTGGGGACAGGCCCTTTGAGTGGCTGGCATTTAAGCTGAAACCTGAAAGATGAGGAGAGCTATCCATGAGAAGGAAGATGGGGGGAGAGGGAAGCAGCATCGTAGGCAGAGCCAAGAGCACATGCCAAGGCCCTGAGGTGGGAAAGACTTTCATATGTTGGAGGAATCAAAATAATGCTACAAGTTTTCAAATGTGGAGTCTGTGGCACAGAGGCTAGGTCACTTTTTTAAGTCCACCTCGCTAGAAAGTGGAGAACCCAGGTCTGTCCTCTGTCCCACCCCGCCATGCCTCAAGGCTGCAGCCTGCTGGGTGTGAGTCTCTGTGAGGAAGTCAGAATGGACCCCCTGTCAGGACCCAGGAGGCTGGGCTTTGCTGGCAGGATGTGGAGTGTGTGTATTTTCTGTTTACCCTTGAAGTTACTTCCCCGCAAATACATGCCCCGCTGCCATGCACCTTCACAAGGAGGCCCATGCCAGCACTCCATCGCTCCTGAGCAATCCTGCAAAAATAAACCTGCATCCTTCACGCAGCCCTGGTGCCAGCCAGTCAGGCCTGCACGGGCCGGCCAGGCGGCTTGGGGCTTAGGAACAATCTGGTCCTCAGGAAGGGAGGGAAGAAAAACAATTTCAAATTCCAGGCGCCCAGGGCCTCTTACAGACCGGCCATTGTTGGGAGAAGGAAAAACTACACCGTGTAAAGGAGCCCGGTGGCGCCTCTGGGAAGGGAGAGGATATTGAGGTTAGGGGCTGCTACTTGGGGCGTGAGCTAGCAGTGGGGATGGGCAATCTAAAGATAGGGCGGACATTTACTGGTGTGAGGTTGGGTGGGTCCCCTTTAGGATCCTCAGTTTCCTCATATTCAAAATTAGGAGAAGGGTACCATCAGCCTGCCTCGCTCGGGTATGTGTAGAAATGAGGGCAGCTGGCCTTCGGGCTTTGAGAAGCACAGTGTATTTTCGTAGATGTCAGGGATGGCTCATGGGGCTGCCTCCCTCTGAAATCATTGTTGGTCAGACCCCCCAAGCCTGTCTTAGTGACTGTCAACACCCTGGGCATGACCATGGGAGAAAGTCTTGTAATTTTCTCCTTCCAGAGATGCAGGTGGTGGACGGATGCTCTTCAGAGGGATCCAGGCCTAGGTTAATGCCCCATGGCTTTGCTACGAATGCATCGGGTTTTAAAGCACCAGCAGCCACCATGGAGAGAGGCAGCAGGGCTATTTTAATTTTGATGATGATGACAGTGGTGACAGTTGTCATGGATCGAGTTGCTTGAATATTTCTGCATGCCTGTTGTCTTAGTTTGATTTACTAAAATAAAAACATGATAGTGGCATAACTTATAAACAACGGACATTTATTGCTCCCAGTTCTGGAGGCTGGAGTCCCAGACCAAGGCTCCAGCAGGTTCAGTGTCTGGCAGGGCTGGCCTTCTCATGGACAGTGTCTTCTCACTGTGACCTCCCTTGGGGGCAGGGAAAAGGGATCTCTCCAGAGTCTTCTTTATGGGAGCACTAATCCCATTTGTGAGGGCTCCACCCTCATGACCTAATCACCTCCCAAAGGCCCACCTCCTAATCTCATCATCTTGGGGGTTAAGATTTCAGCAGATGAATTTGGGGAGATACAAATATTCAGCCCATTGTACCCGGTAAACAGCACTAAGCACTTCATTCTTATCTCATTTGCTCCGCACACCAACTCTGTCAGGCAGGTGCTAGGGTAATGCCCACTTTGCAGGTGAGAAGACTGCTGCACAAAGGAACTGACAATTGGGCCAAGGTCACACTGTTAGTAAATGGCACTGCTGATACTCAAAACCATGTATCTCTGACTTCAAAAAGGATGGTGTAGCAATTACAAATGGGTCACTTAAAAGACATAAACCCTAAAATTCAAGTAATTGATGTCCGTCTTTTTAACAAACTTGTATAAGTACGTACAAACTATATTCAACATTGACCAGTTAAAAATTTATCTAGGGGTTGCTTGATGCATTGCCTTGCACATTCTTTAGTCCCTGGAGCTTTCAGAGAAGCAAATTATTAATAAAATGCAAAAACTCAACTGAGGGCGGGTAGTATTTATTTTCTGTCATAGACTTCTTCGTTCAGTAGAACTTAGCCAGTGAAAGGAAAAGTGGAGAAAATAATTTCCAGACAGAGGGAACAGCGTGGGCAAAACCCAGGTGTTAAGAGAAAATGTGGTGGGCTCTGGGAATGTGGTGAGTGAGATGGCTGGCATGTGGGGGGCTCGTGTGAAAGCTGGCAACACAGGCCTGTGCCCGAGCAGACAGAGCCTTGCAGGCGATGGTAAGGACTTCGGAATTTATCCAAAGCCGATGAGGGCTATGGGGCTGGAGACAGGCATGATCTGACTTGCAGTTTAGAAGGAAAATGCTGGTTGTAACCAACCACCTCCCGGGCTGCAGAGCCAGAGCCATCCATCACCCTCCCCCTCACTTAGACTGGGAGGGCAGTTGGATTTCCCATGATCTGCTCCCACATGGCAGGGCCCCCTTATGCTGTACCAGGGAGCCGAGCCAACCACAGCCACTGGTATAGCACTGCCCAACCCAGTGAGAACATTTGCTCCCTTCCTGGCTCTCAGCCCAGGGGTGTGCTCCCCTCTTCTTTCATTTCGGGGACACTCAAAAGAGAGGTGCTGAGTTTCAGTGATTTCCGACTGTGGGCCTTTACACTGTGCTTTGAAGGATGTGCAGCTGGAGCCACTTGGGTGTGGACACCAGCGTGAGCCCCTGAGTGATGTTCTACCTGAGTGATTTTCTACCTGAGTGGTCAGGCATCCTGTACTTAATGACAAAATAGAAGTGTGGTTTCCTCATCTTCTGCTGGCACGTAGGTCTCTGAAAGTGGTCTCTGTCTACACTGTGGCAGGATGTCCACTTGCGTGGCAAGTGAATGGACATTTACAAAACTGAGCACATTGGATTTGAAATGTGTCAAGTCTGCTAATGTCTTTCCTTGACTTTGCTCTTCCCTGACGGCAATGACACCAGCTCTTCTTTGCTTGTCCACTCCAGAGAGTGCGGGCTAGTGTGGGAAGCAGGAAGGGAGGTGCCCAGACCTGGACTTCTTTTAATATTGCGAGTGCTTGTTGCTTTTTCAGATTCAATTGTCCAATTCATTCAGATCACTAAACACACGTTTCTTGAGCTCAGTTGCAAAGGTTGAGCAGTTGGAATGGATGATCCTGGGCAATGGCTGTGTCAGGAAATTCCTTCCTTGCTGCTTCATAAGTGTCAGGGCTTCAGGAGGGGACGGACTGCAGACTGAAGGGTGGACTTCTGTCACCTGCTTGGAGCTTGGGAAACTTCACAGCTCCACTTCGACCTCTCTTGTAAGAAGTCAGAGCAAACAGTGGAAGTCAGTGACTAAATCATGCCTCCCGTCTTTCCATGAGAGTCAAGTTCCACTCCCAGCTGTTCAAGCAGGACGTCTGGAACCTGGATGTGGACATAGTGACACCCATTTTTAAGTGGGCCACCCATTGGATGGTGAGCTGCCACCACCGTTTGGCCTAAGGAAGAGACACAAGGAATAAAAAGGGCAGAATATGTTGTATTGCCTTAGATTTAGTTAAATGGTTCAACAGCTCCAGTGGCATATTTGACAGGTGGTCACTAAAAGATTGGGTAAATTACAGATTACTTTTCCATTTTGTTAGGTCATTCATTATTAACTCAGGGTGAGGGCAAAATGTGGTGATTGAACAAACCTATAGAGTTGCAGTTTTGCCCAGCAAAAGGCTTGCTTTATGGCTCTGAGCTCAGTTCTCTTACAAACACAACAGGGAAATGATGAAAAACGTGGGAGCACCGTGAGCCTCACTGTGGGCATCTTCGTTAAGCCCTTAAAAACCAGTGGTCTGCATTAGAAGGTCTGACATGACAGGTACCCTTGATCTTGGTTTTTCAGCCTTGTTTTTTCACCTTTAATTTGGTAGTTGTGTCATTACTAGAATGTGCTGAAACATTGAGGGGTTTGGTATGAGACTTTGTCTCAGCCTCTGCAGAGACCCCCACCCCCACAGGCTGCCTTCAGTAATAGGGCTGTGTTTCAAGGGTTGGTGCGAGTTTGGAGGAGAAAGGCATACCATCTCTTCCATCACGGTGTCTCCTGGGGTACCCCAGCCCGGGAGGTATATCAGCCCTGGTGGAGAACTGGGCTTCCGAGACCAGACTTCTCTCATTTGCCTAATAGGCATACTTCCTGGAAGAAAGGATTTGTCTGGGCTTCTATGCCACCATCCTACATGGACAAAGTTATTGGGCAGAATCGACTACAGGAGCAATGTTCCCCACAGACATTCTGCCTTCTTCATGTCCGGTCCATGTGAAGCTGTCTTTGACTTGTTGGCCATTCTCTGGCAATCAGAGGTGGTTAGAGAGCAGGGTTGGCTTATCCACACACATGGCAGGAACTGTATCATAATATGTAAGAATGAGCCATTTAGCCATTTCCCTTAAATGTGTGTGAGAAAATTGGATCTGAGGGAATGGGAGTTCCTCCTACAGCCCCTCTCTCATTCTTTTCCTCCCATAAAACCCTTTGAAGTAGTTTGAGTCTTATCATTCACATTTTACAGGCAAGGGAACTAAAACAGGGAGATGTTAAAATAAATACCCCAAGGCTACTCACCTAGGAAGTGTCAGATCTCCGAGCTGGATCTGGGTAATCTGATTTTCAACTCTTGATCTCAATGTTCCTCCTACTCTGTTCCTCTTTAAACATATTTCTGTCCATGAGACAAGGAGAAAATTCCACAGTTGGTTTTCTGAGACAAGTCAGATACTCCCTAACACCAGTCTAAACCTAACACATGGGATTTGAAGCTGAATTCCTGAAGGTCAAGAATGTTTAGGGTAGCTCCCCAATAAGAGACATTCCACATATCAAACACCCAGGACTGCTCATCCTTGGCATGGTCTTTGTAGTGGTTGCTCCTTGGCTCAGCCCCTTGATTCATTTATTCAACCAATGTTTATCAAGCTTCTCCTATGTTCTGAATACTGTTCTAGATGCTGGAAACACAGCCATGATTAGATTAATTAATGTCTCTGTCCTCACAGCTTACATTCTAATAAGAGACAGTTCATAAGCAAATAAGCAAAGATACGATACGATGGCAGGAATATAATAAAAACAAAGCAGATCTATAAGGTAGTGAGTATTGGGTTGGAATCGGTGCCATTTCAGAACGGGTGGCCAGGAACAATCTGAGAAAGTGACATTTGAATAGGATCTTGAGTGATAGGAAGGAGAGGCAAAAGGCAAGCCACACATGGAAGTACTGTAGTTACTTTGTGAAATAAATTCTTTGTATTGTGCGTGTGACTTTATATCCAAAAAGCACAACAAGCTCAGCATGCACAGCAAGGCCAAAATGAAGAATGTCCCTCACCAAGGCAAGACTTCAGGAGCTATTTTAATCCTAGTTTAATGCTGTTGCCGGAGGGTGTAGGTGGGGTAGCTGGTCCATGAAGCTCTTGGCTCTGAGGGGATACTCTTCTGACTGGGGACTGGGGCTCTGCTGAGTGATTCCCTGTTTGTCCTGAATGAAATTAGAATTGGGCAGTCTCCGTTTTGTGGTTTTGTCCTTCAGTCTAGTGGCCCAGAGCTTCGGCCAGTTTTCATTGGTGTTGATTTACTTGGAGGGGAATGCCGTGACATGAGCCCCTCATGTGTGTGAAATGCAGAGCCGCTCATTCCTGGTTGATTGCAGCAGACCCTGTTTCCAATGGCCTGTCTGTAGACCAGCATTTGCGGGTCTCCGATTCGGAACCTTGCACAGCACAGCGACGCTCACGCAGTGGATCTGAAGGTCCTGCCTACGGCTGGGTGAGGACAAACCCCGCCAAGTCAGTACTATATGTGATTGACTGGGCAGGCGCTGACTCTCCCTCTGTGAAGGTTCTGGACTGTGATGAGCACTTTTGTTTGAAGACAGGGATGATGTGGGAAGCAAAGCATCTCCTCTTCCAGCCTGTGACTGGGAGAAAGTTGACATCAAAAATGTGATCTGGGGAAGAGCGACTGGGAGTGAAGGTGGACGCTCCCAGGACATCTTTGGCCGGAGGTAACATTTTCACTCTGTTCAGAGCCAACTTTTACGTTTTGGCAAAAACATATTTTGCAACTCAAAACTTCTCTTCCTGCTTTACCCTGATTAGTTGTTAGTTGAAAACTCTCAACACCTCAGCTCTGCCTGGCCCTCCCTATTATTCCCCTTCCCCCTACAACTGCCAGCTTCCAAGCTCAGGGTTATGGCCAGAGTAGCCATTTACAGCAAGTAAATGGGAAGAAAGCAGGGGAATGAAGAAAGAAGAAATTCCTAATCCATGCAGTGCTCAGAGATACTGGTCTCTAGGACGTGGGGCAGCCTCAGGATTCAGAACCGTCAGGTTCACATTTGATCCTCCACTGAAAGCACTGTGCCCTTGGACAAGTGATGTAACCTTTCTGATACTTGGATCAGGTTCACCTGGAAAAGAATAGCATGAGGATTCATCTCAGTGAAGTAACTCCAGGGAAATGACGCTGCCTAATGCATCGTAAGCACGGAAGTTGAGAGTTGTTTTGTTATTACTTTATTCAGGACCCCCGTTTCAGGAGTGGCACTGCCTGGCTGAGGGTAAAATTGCAGCCAATGAGGGTAATGTAGCCAAGGTCCCCAAAATCTGTGGCTTGACACAGCTCAGAGGCTTGAACAACCCCAACTTACGATCTGAGATCTTCATAGCAGCTCAGTGGCCGGCAAAGCCAATGGAAGCTGTGATGGTTAATTTCTGTGTCAACTCTGCCAGCCTGTCGAATCTAGCTCGTTCATCAAACATGCACCCTGATGCTGCTGAGAAAGTGTTTGTAGGTGCGGTTCACCTTTACAACTTGTTGGCTGTGAGTAAAGGAGATTAGCTTGATAAGGTGGGTAGGACTCATTCAATTAGCCGAAGGCCTTGGGAGCAGAAACTAAGGTTTCCCAGAAAAGAAGAAATTCTGCTTCTAAATTGCAGGATCGACCCGCAGTTAACTTTCCAGCTTGCTGGCCTGCACTATGGATTTTAGACTTCCTAGTCCCTATGATCACATGAGCCAATTCCTGAAAACACAGTTTTTACATACACACACACACACACACGCCACATATACTTATATATTTTAATGTATTTTAATATGTATATAAAATATAAAATAAATATGTGTATCAAAATATATTTATATTTATATATAAAAAGTTCTGTTTCTGTTTCTCTGGAGAAAACTGACTGATGTAGAAACCCATGACGTAAACACACATGTAGACAATTTTTAGCAGGATCCTTTTTCCAGTTCATCTATTATAGGAATCCAGACTTGAGTTCTTAATGAAAACAAACAAATGAAAAAAGGATGAAGGCAGGAGCTTCTGGTCAGAGGGACTGGTGTGGGGAAGGATTTCCTAATGTCAACCTGAAGAGGGAACGTCAGGGTGGCGTGGACAGCATCCCAAACCCCAGCCCAGTCCGTCCCCGCGAGGCTTAGAGCTGTAAACAATGTGGGTGGGGCGTGCAGTTCTGCCGGCTCCGCTGCTCAGTGTTCTGGGCCTTTCCCTCAAGCTTGGTCACGGTGGTTTGTTTAAAATTAGTTCTTGTTTGGCCTGTGGGGAAAGAGTGAATTGCAGAGTCTGGGATTTACTCTGAGCCTTTTGCATTTCAGGTTCTGAGGGCTGGATCACTTGTCTATTTTAAAAGTGGAGAGACGTGGGCCCAAGACTGACATGTGACCAAACCTCCATCCTCCTGGTCAGAGCTGGCTGGAACCCGACACTGACTCAGTGGCTGTCACCTGGCCTGACTGGGAAAGGGTCTCCCCTGTCCCCAAACAGAGCTCCCTACCTCCCATACTGAAATGCTGCCAATCTTCCCAGAGAGTTATCACTCTCGGGCCTGACCTGCGCACAGCTGCCCCACTGCAAAAGTGGCATCTTAAAGCTGTCCCTGACTGCGAGCACACACTGCCATTTAATGTCATCTTTGGGGCTCCCCGGCACCTCCTCAAGCAGGGTCACCTTGGAACAAGACACAGGATAGGTAAGCTTTGATGGGGAGAAGGGAAGGGAGACTGAGATACTCACCCATTGCATGTCTGGAAAGGTGTGTCTGCTCTCTGGGAGTCAACCTACTGCCATGGGGGGCTGGACAGATGCCAATATGGGGATGTCTCAAAAGCGACAACGGAGCCTAAAAGTGGCATTCTTTTACTTCCCATGCATGATTTCAGCTGGCTTTGACATTATTTTCACTACATGTGTTTGCTTTCCCCCTTTGTAAAGTTGGTTTGGATCCCATGTCAAAGCAAGGCCACGCATGGCTGACTACACACATTGCCTGGTCCCTGTGAAGATGTCTAGCTTACCCTTGAGCTCAGGGGTTCTGTCCTTAGTAGACTTCCGTTGTGCAGCCTTATCTAAACGGAGAACCCTATTGACAGGCCGTGCTGCAAACTTGCGTGTTGTTGGCCTGGGTAGTTTAGGACAAATACCACACACACTCACACATTCGCTGCCCCCACCGCTGCCCTCATCACAAAACGTTTTGCTGCATTAGAGGCTGAGTGTAGTTATATTCGTTTCAATCCCTGCAGTGTTTGTGTCACCACTGCCAGCCATCAATGGTAAAAACAGAAGCGATGACAAGCAACTGGCTCTTCAGTGACGTGAGTCCACATTGAACTCTTTGGTTGGCAGTTCAGTCTCATGGCCACCAGGAAAGAGTGATCCTTGGGATGAATATTAGCTGGGTAAGAATGTTAAGATTCTATAAAACTCCGGATAGAGGAAAACAACAAAAAAATGTTAGAAGTAGTTAGAAACTTGCTGTAAATTCACATTAAATTATAATAAAAGATGTCATCCGTGTACCTGTCCTATAGAGAGTAGATTTCTGTTTCAACTATATTCTGCTGTTCAGTTCAGAAAGTTTATATAGTTTATGTTCGAACAGCAATGAAAAAAATGTTGTAACTAGGTAAATGTTGGTTACCTACTCAGTGGCTAGTCCCTGCTGTGTCTACCTGACTAAACCCTGTTTTGATTGAGGTTTGGGGAAGTGATGTGTCAGGGAAGGTGGACTAGGAGGATGCTTAAGGAGGGAAGTTGATTGATCGAAGCCAATCAGGAGACTCTTGAACTTCTTTTTGCCAGTGATTGGCTTAAAGGCCATCATCCTAAACTTGGAATAAGAAAGATGATGAGAATCTGTTGGAAGCACTTGGAAAATAGTATTGCATGAAAAGATTCATTGAAATAGGCCTTTCCTTTTTGCCTTGGATGTTGCTATGCAGAAAGCAATGCTTGAAGCTGCTACAGGCCAATTGCAACCATTAGGAAAAACCAAGAGATTCTGAGAGAGACCAATTATTGAGCTGCTGAGTTAGCCCTTCCTGGAGCCACCTACCTCATGACTTATTGATCTGTCTTTACTGTTTAAACCATTTTTAAATGGGTGTTTTGTTACTTGCAGCCAAAAACGTTCCATTGATACACTGCAACACTAATTAAGAAGCAAAATAAACATGGTTGAGATTGAGTTTTCACATCTTTTTTGGTCCTGCGTAAAAGGTAATGTAGTGGATAAAAACTTGATTGTACTTTTTGTAACTCTAGTAGGTATTCCCTAAGAATAAAGCAATTTGGAAAGCATTCACACACTCATGTACTTACATACACCCACACACCCAATCTTGAGGCCAATATGTCAGGGTTTCCAGGCATTTCCACACCTAAAAAATTAATGAAGGACCTGAAAGACCTAGATCTGGCTCCTTGTATTGAAGTGTGATAAGTTGGCAATGCCTAAATAGGTGGAGAAAGGAAGCAAGGAGTCCCAGGAGCATGGAGGGAGAGGGACTGTCCAAGGAGAGAGCAACCTCAGCTTGCACAGGGTTCTCCTTCTAGCCACATTGCTTCCCGAACTCAGAAGTTATGTTTGCTAAGTGTACTTTACAGATAGAAAATTGGAGGTGCATACAAGTCAAGACCTGCTCACAGGAGCTGAATGATCCAGGTCCTCAGAGAATTTTCATTACTGCACATTACCTCTAGCTTATCTCCCATGAACAAGGAAATGCACACAGTCTCAGCCCTCTGAAGATCTCTTTATGAGCTTGAGTAGAAAAGAGGGTAAGTCATTGCTGGGGCCACTCGACTTGAAACTCTAAGTTGATCACAAGAAAAACGGTTTTCATTTCAATTAACCCGGCCATCTGGACAGCTCAGGCCCTAACAGCCATATGTAAGGAACCACATTTGGAAGAGATTAATTTACCTTTGTAGTTTAGCAAGGAGTTCACACGGGTCACTCTCAGGACCTAGCCAACACCAGACCAGCCGCTGACTGAGATCCTAACTGGGTGTGACGGGTCTGAACATCATGCTTCCAGGTTGCTGCAGGGACACACTTCCTGAAAATCACCTCTGATTTCAAACTTTGTCCTGACAGCCCAGCCACGAAGGTAAGGTATCTACAACCTCCACCAAAGGAGTGAAAGAAAACATCTGTGATCATGATGAACATTTCTACTTCTGTTATCATCTAGTGATTCCTAAGGACAAGGAATTGGATGAAAAATGGTGTCAGTGAGGTTTTGAGGTTCGTCATCTTGTAGACTGAGAACTCCACAGGGCTGGGATCCATCACTAACCAACGTACTCCCAGTCGGCTAGGCATAAGGAATAAGAAGCTTTTGATAGCTACAAGTCTAGCGGGGAAGAGATGGCAAAGTCAAGGACCCCCAACTTTCTCCCCCTTACATTCTGCCTCCTTCTTGGTGACACTGTGAGGTGGTCACACTGGCCTGCCCTTCCTTCTGGGAGAGTGAGAAGAGGAGACAGAGGATCCTTTTTTAAAAAAACATCTTTCTTTAGACCAAGACAGTTGAAAAATTTTCAAAGATATCACTATTTTTTAAAATACATTTCCTCATCAGAAGAAGAAGAAAATGCATATGAACAACATGAAATGGTTGAGTTTCCAAAAGTAATTCTTAGAAAACTAATGATCACTGTAGAATAGGTGATAGGACCACCAGGTTTTTGTTCTTATTTCTGTCCTGCCTGGTCTGGGAGTTTCTAACTCCTCAGAAACTGGCCTAAGCTTCCTGCTCTGATTAAAGTTATGTGTAGCTTACCCTTTCGTGTTTTAAATATATGTATTCCTCAGTGTGTATTCTTTGAGGATAGGAGTATGATTTAGTGGAAGAACCTTGTTCTTTGTGTGTTTATGCAGCACATATGATTAACAAGGGCACACATTCTATTTTTGCTTCCATTTTCACTGCTATATGGATCATTCTTCAGGTAAATCTGTCCCCTTTCTGGGAGTTTTCTATCAAGAGTCTAAGGGATTTGGTAACTGCTGCAATGGAGTAGAGTACCACTTCCCAAAATGTATCCCATGGAACACTGAATCCCTATGAACTGCTAATTCATGTACCCTCTAATAACACCATCTAGGACTCATATTCTTTTTGGAAAAGGTTTCCGAGAAGAGGGGATCTTCGATCTTGATCCTGAAGACTTAGTAAGAACTCAACCAGGAGCTCAACCACAGAAAGAGGCTAATGGCATTTAGTCTAGACTATGTTAAAGTATGGACAAGTCAAAAAGAACTTGGCATGTCTGGGGAGCTTTGGAATGTCCATAGTGAAGGGTATCTGTGAGTGAGGGGTGGGAGAGGGAAGGGAGGAGGAGTTTGGACCAGAGCTTGAAATGTCTGCAATACTATGTTGGATTTTTCCTGTTTGTCTCCCCAGATCACTCTCTACCCTTGCATACCTTAGTCATGGAAAAATATCAAGGGATTCCTTGCCCTCCAACTTCTGGTTGGATTCACCTAGTGGAGATGCCTGGAAGGAGATTGGAAGAAGAGTGAGGTTGGAGCATTTGCTCCATTGGTTCCTTCCGCAAGAAGTCATCCTGAGTTAGTTGCTCCCCCAGCCAACGGTCACTGGCCTCCTAAAGATGGTCAACTCACCTTGTCCTTTAAGGATCAGGTAACTTCTGCCTCTCTTCATCCCTTTGGGTCTAGAAATGGTCAGCCCTAGGTTACTGCACTATCTCTTGTGATTCCCCCCAAGCCCACAATTTTGTAAATAGTCCCTTTGTAGATAAACCCTTCTCAAAGTCTTCTTTTTAAAGGGCCACCAACTTCTTGTTGTGGCTGTGACTTACATAAACATGATGTTGAGGACTTAGAATATAATACAAAAGAGAACCAGTGAGAATTTTTAGCAAGGGTGCATTATTACATGTTTTACCTTAGCAAGAAACAGTTTATTTAGAAAGATAGAGTAAATAAATCCTTTGGGTAAATGGGAAAAATAATTATTCAGAAATCGTGTTAAATAGATGTGTAAGATTTGGCCATGGATCCTTAGTCCAGTGCCCGTGGACCCTTACAAGATCTGCAGATAGAATTCAGGGAGTCTTTGAAGGAGGATGGGAAAAATTACATCTTTATTTTTTTCTAAACTCTAATTGAAATTTATATTTTTTTCTAATTATGAATATATACAATATTATTGGCCATACTGAGATTTTGTCACCAATAGTAATAGCAGATATCTTCCTATCACACTGCAGTTTGTAAATATCCCAAAATAATATCTGTAATCATCACTTCTTCAAAATTATGGTAGTTAATAGACCCACAGTCAGGTCTTATTATTGGATGTGTTAATAAAGAAGCATATATATTGTTATGACACTTTTGTTTTCTAAAGATTTGGGTAACTGCATTCCAATGTAATTTATTTTGTATAGTCCTATGTATTCCAAGTTATACATTCAAACATACAATTCTGAGGAGTCCACAGGCTTCAACAAATTTTCAAAAGGGTTCTTGGTGCAAAAATTAAGAACCTCTGTTCATTTATAGATACTCATTCAAGAAAATATAGCAATGGCTGGGCCTCGGGGATATCTTTTTCCAGAAAAAAACATAGCCCTAGTTACTAGAAGGTCTGGAGGGTTTCTGTATGTGGAATATCTGGGCTAATTTTTAAAAAATATATTTTATTGATTTTGTTATTACAGTTGTCCCTGTTTTCCCTTTTTGCCACCCTCCATCTGGTATCCCCATTCCCTCCAGCAATCCCCTCCCTTAGTTCATGTCTATAGGTCATGCATATAAGATCTTTGGCTACTCCATTTGCTATACTGTTCTTAACATCTTCCTGTCTATTTTGTACCTACCAATTTGTACTTCTTAATCACTGCACCTTTTCCCCCATTGTCCCCCTTCCCTCTCCCAGCTGATAACCGTCCAAATGATCTCCATATCCTTCATGTGACCTCCATATCTATGATTCTGCTCCCGTTCTGCTTGTTAGCTTAGTTTGTTTTATAGGTTCAGTTGATAGTTGTGCATTTGTTGCCATGTTAATGTGCATAGTTTTGATCTTCTTTTTCCTATATAGTTCCCTTTAACATTTCATGTAATAATGGCTTGGTGGTAATGAACTCCTTTAGTTTTACCTTTTCTGGGGAGTACTTTATCTGCCCTTCAATTCTAAATGATAGCTTTGCTGGATAGAGTAATCTAGGTTGTAGGTTCTTGCTTTCATCACTTTGAATAATTCTTGCCAGTCTCTTCTAGCCTGCAAAGTATCTTTAGAGAAATCAGCTGACAGACTTATGGGAACTCCTTTGTAGGTAACTGTCACCTTTTCTCTTGCTGCTTTTAAGATTCTCTGTTTTTAACCATTGGCATTTTAATTATGATGTGTCTTGGTGTGTTTCTCTTTGAGTTCAACTTGTTTGGGACTCTCTGTGCTTCCTGGATTTGTATGTCTATTTCCTTCACCAAATTAGGAAAGTTTTCTTTCATTATTTTTTCAAATGAGTTTTCAAGTTCTTGCTCTTCCTCTTCTTTTTCTGGCACCCCTATGATTCAGATGTTGGTACATTTGAAGATATCCCAGAAACTCTTTAATTATTCTATTCTCATTTTTTTTTAATTCTTTTTTCTATTTGCTGTTCTGATTGAATGCTTCTTTCTTCCTTATGTTCCAAATTGTTGATTTGAATCTTAGCTTCATCCCCGCCACTGTTGGTTCCCTTTGTATTTTTCTTTATTTCACTTAATGCACCCTTCATTTCTGCCTGGGTCTTTTTTATGCTGTTGCAGTACCCCATAATTTCTTTGAGCATCCTACTAATCAGTGTTTTGAACTGGACATCGCTTATAGTTTGCTTATTTTATTAAAATAGTTTGCTTATTTCCATTTCATTTGGTTCTCTTCCTGGAGTTTTGTTCTGTTCTTTCATTTGGGCCATATTTCTTTGTCTCATCAATTTGGCAGCCTCCCCGTGTTTGTTTGTGTGTGAGGTAGAGCTGCTTTGACTCCCTGTCTTAGTAGCATGGCCTATTGTAGAAAAGGCACCTGTCTGGATGAATGTTGCTTCTTTAAACCTTTGGTTGTTGGACTTCCATACAACTCTATTTTCTGATGAATCTGGGTGATGTTTGTTTGGTAGTTTAGTTGTAGTTTTTGCTGTAGTTGTGCACAGAGGTGAAGCATGTTTACCTACGCTTCCATCCTGGCCAGGAGTCTCTTAATCTGCCCACGGCCAGGCAGGTGGTCCAGGAAGTGGTCCCTCACATGTGCTGTGCCATAGCCTGGATTAAATGTTTGAGTTTAATGGATTGACTATATATAAATCTTAAATTTGACTTGATTCTATTTTTTTCTCCATTTCTTTGTGTGTTTCATAAATGAGTTTCCTATTTAAGTGTCTGACTCTCAAATGTTAAGAGCAGAACTTGTCATCATTGGCCTAATTTTAATTTTCATTGTGTAAACTTATAAGAAGTTACTCCCAACTTGATGTCTCATAACTCACTTCTGAAATATCCAATGAGAAACTGCCAAGTTTTCACAGTTGTTTATTTTGGTTCCAATATACTGTCCATACCCTGGTTGTATCTCTCGCCAAATTTCCTCCAATTCATTTCAAAACCAATTGGCAGAAGAATGAGGAAACCTGTTTGGGGCCAATTTTAGGCAATTGATGGTACCGCCTCTTTCCCCCACCCCCACTTTCCAGTAATCCCTCAAGTTTCTTTCAGATCTAGCCATTCTCAGTCAGAACATAACAACTGGGCATGACTCCATATGTGAAAGAAATACATTCTTCCTATCCTTACCCCACTGTTACCCTCCCCTCTGCTTCCTGTCCTTCCCTCAAAACTGACAACCCCGCAATACTCTCTTCTCTCTGTAGAGAGGGTGGCCAACCTGGCATCACAGCATCCAGAATAAATCTTATTTTGAAAATGGGTTATTGTGCTCTTATCAATGAAGGAAATGGGAGATTTCAACCTCTTCCTGTCTAGGTGTGAATACTTCCTGTGTGGTTGACAGAAGTGGGGGAAGCTATTTGGCAGAGCTTATAGAGATCAAAACTGGCAAGTATCTTTACAGCCTGCTGATTTTCAAAATAGTTTTGGGCAGATGGTGGTACTTTTCTAACTCAGGTCTCAAAGCTCGGCCATGTAGATGCTCTTCAGTTCTGCTGCACTGTTAGGACCAAGGAACAGACTGAGATTATCTGCTCCCATCTATGGTCTGAAGACTAAAGACTCAGGGAGGTGACTTGTTTAAGGTTATTCAGTCAACTCATATCAAACCTACAGAGAAATTATTTCTGCTATTAGATGCTGTTGCCATTTTGACCTAAGAATATGCTGGGTTGATCCTCAGCTTTCCTCCTAGGCCATAAGCAGAAAGAATCTTTGCTGTATTTGTTAAGGGTACAGAAGACAGAAACCACATTAGGAAGTTCAACAGAAGGAGTTTAATATGGGGGGTTGGTTACATTGGTGTTAGAGGACTGAAAGAGAAAAGTGGGCACAGTGGGGAAAAAGAGGTGCTCACTCGTGGAATCAGCCACCCCATTAAGGCCGAGGGAACATGGGAATGGATTAAAGCCATGCAGCCTAAGAGAGCAGAGGAGGGGACCTGTGGCACTGAGGCCTGGACCGCTGAGGAGGATGTTTTGTATGGCTGGGATGGCATCTGGAGAGCTTGGCGGGAGAGCCTTGTAGAGCTGGATTCAGATTTCTGAGGAAGCTGTGCTGCTGCCTGAAGCTGGCTCCAGGAGATGGAGGCTGCACCCAGCTGCTGCTGTGGGGTTGGATGAAGGGCTGCTGGGAGGTGGCTTTGGCAAAAACAGCAAGTACAAAGGAAGAGGGGAATGCATTCTCTCCTACCCAGCTTTCAGTCTCTCTCTAGGCCCCTCTCATGTAAGAACTTGTAAAGAAGCAGCTAGCAAAGATAATATCATTTGCAGAGGATCTTTCTTGTTTGCACACTCCTGGTGCTTGGGGTGGAGAGAGTGGGGTTGGTGTGGGAAGGACAGTGCAACAATCAGAGCTGTGGGCGGTGATGTCGATGCCCTTGTCCAGCCACACAGATACTAGAAACTCCACAGCAGTCAGGACTGGGCTGACTGGGCTGAGCTGCTGTCAGGGGTTAGGCAGAGAGAAAACTGACAGACCTGCTGAAGGATCACACTGATGTCACTTGCAGAGGGAGCAATCGCTGCATTGGTCTAGACAAATATGGCTTGGGTTTCTGGAATTATATGGAGTACAGAGAAATCCTGATAATTTAATCTATAGATTGCTGTGCTCATCCAATTATTATGTTGTGTCTAGTATGTGCTACCCACCATGATAGGTGCTGGGGATGTACGGATGAATCCAGTAGTTAATTAGTGCATGTCATAGGGCATATAGTCACGTTTCTCTGGCAGAGTGGGAACGGAGTTGAGAGGTAACATAACTAGGGCACACTGGGGACAGCTTCAGAGAGGAGACATGACCTGGGTGCTGATATGTGGATGGGCACTCCATGGGTGGCAAGGCAGGGAGGAGGGAACAACACCAACAGAGACACAGAGGTGTACAGCAGCCTGGTGCACGCGGAACAGTGGGAGAGGGCTGCTTCCACCTCCTTCTCTGTTCAAACATGCTACCAGACAGCGGCCTGCCCAGATTGCGATTCACCTTCTGCTCACCTCGGATGAGAGAACAATCATCCCTACCCCAGACAGCACCCAAAGGAGGAGAATGCAGAAGATTTGGGTGGTGCACCATTGGGACGATCAGCTCTTGGAAAACTGAGAGAAGGTGGCCATGAGAAGGCAGGGTCTAGTACCCTTAGCCTTTGCTTTTTAAAAAAATAACCAATGCCTACTTTGTGTTGCCCTCTGTATGTCAAGGCATACTGAGGGGAACCTTTGTTTGGGGCCTTTTTTTCACATTGTAGAAAGGGGGGGATCATCAGCCTTGGGCTATGCAGAGTGTGACACACAGCATGCTACTCTGAATGAGCTGGCCTTTAGAGTCAGCCACTTCTAGGAAGCTCTCTTATGATCCAAGCCATGGCAGCCACCTCCTATCAGCCTCCCCTCCCCACAAGAACCTTTGGCTTCCATCTGACCAGCCTTGACACCCAGTGTCCAAACAGCAATGAAATTGATTCCCCTAAGTGTGGGAAAGTCCAAGAGCATCGATTGGTTCCTCCTCTTCACCCCCCAGGTCTGGTATTAGCACTCTCCCAGAATGTACCTTGCTTGTTTGGTTGGAGGAGGTCAAAGCCCAGATGAAGAATGAGTGGAATTCCACAGGATCAGGCCGGTCTTGATAAATGACAGCAGGGGATCGTGTGGGGTGGGGGGGGAAGAGGATGGGGAAGTTGGGACAACCAATTGGCTGCCTCCCCTTGTTCCACCAGTCTGGCTAGTGCTTTCACTGTGACCAGAAGCTTGCCATTCTAAATATTTGGAGGCTTAAAAATGACCTGTGGAATATGTTTCTTTTATTCAGGTTAAAAATGTTTTAAAAATATTGTTATTGTTATATCTGAGAGAGCTAGAACTTCCCAAGTGGGACTGGCTGTTATTGGTTTGAGGCTTCTGTTTCGACACTTTTTTTTTTCCTTATTGCTGTGAATCTGATCTGTCCATTCTGAGCTGTGAATTGCCCATTCTCTTCTGCCTTGGCTTCTACTCTTGCTCTGCTGTTAAAGATCTCCAGGACCCTCCTGACCCACTGTAAAAATAAGGGGTTGGTTGGGTGGTCTTTATGTCTCTTCTACTTTCGACTTTTGTGATCTCTGACTATTAGGTGCCTCATCAAGTGTGTAGAACAGACAAAGGTGAGTTCAAACACCAGATGAGCCGTCTGCACAGTGGGACCAGGATGGGATAGAGAGTCTTTCAAATCTTCTTGAACACAGCCAGGGATTACAATTGTGGAACATCATGGGAGGCAATGGAGGTGTTCCTGTGTTTTCTGCCGTGGGTGAGCTGAGATGTCCCCTAGGAATTAGATAAGCACCCACATTATCAGGCACTTAGACAAAGATATAGACGCCTTGATTCCAAATCTACTCAGATCTCCTAGTCAGAATCAGAGGCGCAGAGAACCCAATGGGGCTTGTACACACAGCCAATAGTCTTCTTGGGGAGACCTCTCCCAGTCATGGGAAATATCTTTTTACTGTTACCTCTGCATTTAACATCATGCTGTAAGTTCAACAAGGGACCTTGGCATATAGGATTGGATAGAATGGGGTAATACTCATGTACCTTCCATCCTCCTTGAGGATGAAGATTTCTGTCCATGTAGTGTAGCGGTTCTCATCTTGGGGTCATATTGCCCCCAGGGGACCATTGCAATGTCCCCAGACATTTTTGGTAGTCAAACTGGGGGGATGGATATGACTGGGGTCTAGTGAATAGAGGACAGGGATGCTACTAAACATCTTACAGGGCACAGGAAAGTCCCTCACAATAAAGGATTTTCTGGTCCCACATGCCAACAGAGCTATGATTGAGAAATGCTGATTTGCTGCTTCCAGTTCCAGAGTAGATGGTGGTAATGGTTGGGCTAATGCTTTCCTGCTATCTGGTGGGACGACTCAAATTCAACATTTATAATTGTCTTTGCTGTGGAGCAAAAGCAAATACCTCTTTTATCAAAACTGGCTTCAAAAATGGCTGCTTCACTGTTCTGGTGAGTCCTCTCTCTACTCATCAGGGTAGGCAAGGGGAGGAGGCCACTGAGAGACCTCCCCAAGGATATGATAACAGGATGAGGAGTCCCTGGAATTGCAAGGACCTTAGTGACCACTTTATCCACCGCTCTGCTTTGATGCACAAACCCCAGGGGCTGTCAGACGTGAGACTGGGAATTATCCAATTTTTCAGCACTGCTGTGCAGACCTACCCTTCTCCTCCTCATTCGCAGACTTTTTGGTGCTTTCTTTTCCTCTGGACATGTCTCCACCTTCTCTGAGCAATGTTCTGGCTACTTTCAATCCCCACATCTATAGGAGAACACAATGTGATTGGTTATTTCGTGCTGAATGCCACCAATTCATGTTATCATAAGCAATGTTATTAACTTTTAAAAATGAGGTTCTTGAGTAAAAAAAAAAATGCTTAGTCCAAGTTTCCAGTGGTGGTGCCCTAAGTGTGGTAATACCTGAAGGAAGAAAACATTTTTAGCTCTGGGCCTCTTTCATCCCTCTTCGAATTGTTTTGTGTCGGCAACCATCTACTCTTAATAATTACCTTAGCGATGGTGATATTTTGAGCAAGATATTATATAATCTTCCTGGGATACACCTGAATATTTACCAGGATGGAGACTTCTACATAACATCATCATGCCTTCCTAACACTAAACTCTTGAATATCACAAAAAAAAATGTCCCATCTGCATTACCTTGGAATGTCCATGATTTATGGTTGCTAACCTGAAAGCCAGTTAAGTTTCCTGGGAGTCTGGATGATTTGCCTTTGTGGATGTCTTATTAACACTTCTCCAGCCTTTTAGAGGTCAAGTCTCAGCCTACAGATGAGGGCTGCCTCCTGGCTCCCAGTTTAGCAGAGGGAAGGACGGTAGCATCTTCTTGGTTAGAGAAAGGAAGGTCCAATGAAACTCAAAAGCCCTCTGCCTCCCTCTTCCCCCAATTCCTTAAGCAAAAGGCTAGGAATGGAGAGCGGGGCGGCACGTCTCAGTTGTGAATCACTGGGTCCTGTCCAGTCTGTTTTCATCTCCTGTGGCCTCTCCACACCTTTTATGACTCTGTTTTGGAGAAAGAAAACCGCCCTTCAAAGGCTTGGCTCTATCAATTTCCCCCACCATCTGCTCTTATTAAGATGTTTATGACACTCTTTATCTTAGGATTATGATGTTAGATCTGCCATTAATTGATAAAACCTGCTCTGAACTACAACTTACCATTCAGATTTTTAAAAAATATGGGAATAACACGTATATAGTTTTAACATTTTCTAAGCCTGTCCCAAAGTAGTCTGAATATTAATAAAGAATGCTAGCAGGTCATATTATTTTCAGAATAGAAACACACTGAATATATATTTGCTGATGTTGGGGTTACATTCTTTGTGATGTTTGTTATGAGAACGTATAAAGAATATTTCAAGGCTGATAGCAGCAGAGCAGTTGCCTAGATCTTTTATTTTTTTAAATTTATTGACTTGAGAGAGAGAAAGAGAGGGAGAGAGAGAGAGAAAGAAACATCAATTTGTTGTTCCACGTATTTATGCATTCATTGGTTGATTCTTGCGTGTGCCCTGACTGGGGATCGAATCTGCAACCTTGGCAAATCGCAACAACATTCCCATGAGCTGAGCTACCCGGCCCGGGCCTAGGTATTTTAGATACTTTCCAACTGACTGTAATTTGTCATGGCTTAAAAAATATGGCCACTATAATTTCTTTGGTGAAGGCCTTTGAGCAGAGTCGTAATGTGTGTTCAGGTATTAATATTAAAACCATATGGTAAATAAGCTATTTCCATATGAAACATTTTGACTGATAACTAAAGTAATTATGCTCACTGTAAGTATTTTAGAATTGTAAAGTAGGAAATAAATTTCATTCATGATCCTACCACCCACTTATAAACACTGTGCACTTTGTGATATTCATGGAGATACATTAATAGGCGACTATATCACATACAAACATACATACAAACAAGTAAAAAGTATTTGGGTAAACCTTTTGCATATACAATTTCCACTGTGTACTCTAACATACTCTGAGCATTGTCTCCTATCTGTACAGAATTCGTTATAACTTGGGTCTGGTGGCAAAGCATTCTGTGGGCACAGCAAACTGTTACTCTCAGCAGTTATACAAGAAGGCTGTTTTCATTTTTTTGCTCTTATAAGCAATGCTACAGTGAGCACTGTTGGCCCGATCCTGAAGATTTGGTGAGGATGAAAAGAGATGATCCATGTAAAGTTCCTAATATAATAGTAATAAACATTGCAAGTGTCCTTTCCAACTCTCTTCCTCCCCTTCTACCTACGATTCTCCTCTATCTTTAATGCATTTTTTTCCCCTTTGCTCTTACATGGAAGATCTTAGAATTATAGTTACTTAGTTAAAGCATAATACACATTTTTGAAGATCTCAATGTGGGTCACTAGGTTACTTTTTAGATGGTTTGTACCAATTTTTCTTTCATAGTGTGTACTATTATTTGAATCTAGGTCTTAGTTGGTTTGAGAAGCTATATTGTTCTTGTCCCCAGTCTTAGTTCATGTTAAACTATAGTGTGGTGGGGAGGAGGGGTGCTTTGGAGTCATTTATCACTAAGTGGGAAGGCCTGTGAGGAGGTTGCCATGTCAAATCCTTGCCCCCTTCTAGATTTAACTATCTGAAACCATCAGAAGATCAGCCCAACAGCTTCCCGAACCAACATCGACAAGATGGGAGGCACATTAGGAGCTTCATCTGCTCTGGGGGTCCAGAATGAGGTTTGTTGTGAGTGGTGAGACCCAAACACCTTTCTTTCCACCAAACCTATTTTATTCCACCATCTCCACCATGTTTACTTAGTCCCTAAGACTGAAGCTTTGTTCGCTAGATTCCTAGATTTCACTTGACTTCGTCCTTGCAATGGAAACCTGTCCCAAACACTAGCCTACTAAGCAGGGGCCCTGAGCCCCTGTCTGGTTCCTGCTGATCCCTTGCCCCTGGGGAAATGCAGTCTCTTTCCAACTACATGGACCATGCAGAAGAACACTGCTGTCATTCTGTCACTTCGACACACATTTTTGCTCCTCCCTCCCATCTCTAAGAGCCAACCTCCTTAAGCATTTACAGTATCCCAGATTGAGATCAAATTTTCCCTTGCTCTTTGGAGTTTTGGGCTCTTTTCATCCCCAAGTACTGGCCCAGGGGCTGATCTGACCCATCTGTTTTGAGCTCACCCTTCCCAGCACCCATCCTTCATCACTGGTCAAGGCCACGGAACTCTTAGCCTGCTTATGGCCAAGCTAGCTCCCCAAAACAACACCCTGTGATACACTTCTGGCTATTTCATGACTGCCTGGAGAAGCAGCAGCTGGCAGGAAGCATGTGAAATACGCCTGGCTCCTATGGGAATCACAGAGTTAAGCATTCCCACCCCTTTAGGCCACCTTTCACATTTGATTGATTTTTTTCGATTGGTTGTTTGCCTGACCTGATCAGAGAGTTTGGGCAACAGTTTCTGTTGACACTTTATTTCACTTTGGGTAAAAGTTTAAACACGACTTATCACAATCCTGACACATCTGGAAGGCCATGCTTTGCCCCTTCCTGTTCTCTACTAGTTCAGTTATGAGAATGTAGGCTAGAAGGCCTTTTTTTTTTTTTTTTATACATAGGAATCAAGTTTATTGCTTTGGATCTTTTTGGAGAAAAGTCTTAACATTCCAGGTTATAATCATTGCTAGATTATCTTTCTGTTTTGCTCTGGGGTTAAAAACTTTCTTATTTATTTCATTCCCCACAGGTTAAAACCATCCATTGCTTGGAGAAACACCACTGTGGGATTGCAAGTCTCAGAACCAAGACTTCCACGTGCCTCTTTCTCCACTGAAGGTCTGGAGCTGAACTTGCAAACGCCATTGTGTCTTTGAATCTCAAGTCTAGGCTGATAAAAGTTCTTAAAGGTCCTCTGGTTTAACCTTCTACTGAATGTGGAAATCCTTTGTGCGACATCCCTGCGTGGGAATCCCATAGACCTGTCTAGCATTGGCCAGTTTGGGGCTTAGTCTCATAATTAAAACACCTTCCTCTAATTAAGTGGGAAATTACCTTTCATTTTTATTCACTCTGCATTTGTTCAATACGTACTATGTGCCATCATGCTGCTAGGCCCATGGGATATAAAGTTGGGTAAATCCCCAGATTTGCCTTTCAGGGGTTCAGAGGAGAGCAATGGAAATGGAATCAGAGGCTGCTGCATGGAGTTCCTGCCAGGATCACAGAACTTAGCAGCCTCTGCCCCTGGAGGGTAACAGAGAGCATTGTTCGAAATCCCAAAGTGCCCTGAACACAGCTTTCCTGCTTCCCTAGAAATCCGTTCTTCTCTGGCACTCAGTTCGTTGACCACACACCACATGCTTTCAGGAACCGTCAATGTTCTCATCACCTCTTGGAAAACACAGCGGTTAGTTGGGGCCCCTCTTAAATGTGGTTCCCAGAGTCAAATCCATGCACCAAAAGATTCATAACCCGGGAAGAATATAGTATCTTTTTAAGTGAGCAGGACATTTCCTCCCCACTCAATTGCATGTCCTGTCATTACCTCCACTCAGGCTCAGGGGAGAACACTTCCCCTCCCTAAGCCTCCGTCTGCTCATCAGCTCCCTCCATCACACAGAGCACATGACCGCTTTTAGGAGAAGCAAATAAAAATCATTTCTGAGCATTCATTTGTTCACTGAGTAAGCATTTCTGATACTTATAATGTGCAAGGCATTCTAAGCATCGTAATTAAGTACCTACTCTGCACCAGGCACACTGCTGGGCCTATGGATGAAATGATAGGTAAACTCCAGGATTTGCCTTTAACAGTTCAGTCTCTCTATGTAAATTTATCAAAAGAAGTCTAAAACAAGTTTTCTACTACCAAGTGACATAGTCTAGAAGGCAAGGAATGGCAGTCCCTCATACTTGCATCATGTTATAATAATAATATGTGACCGGCACTGAATGCTTTCTCTGAGTAGGTGTCCTTCTAAGGCCTTTTCATAAATTAATTCACTTAGTCCTCATCAGAACACTGTGAAGAGGTAATACTCTCACTCACTCCCACTTTGCAGAGGAGAAAACTGAGGCACAGTTGCTCAAGTGACACAACTAAGAATAAGGGAACCGGAATTCAAATGCAAGGATTTTGCCTCCTAATTCTGCATCTGTCACCAGTATGTTGTATAATCTCTTGCAAATAACTACGATAGATATAAGGCAGAAAGAGAGAAATGCCATGAGAGAGAAAGCGCAGACTCCTGGGCCTGGAAAAGGTGGCCCGTTTGGATGGTTCTGTAACTGATTCATCCCTGGGGCCCGCTCCTCTCTGCAGGCATGCTTCCGGGTTTGGGGGGAGGGTCAGGGTTCTGTGTCTCGCTGCTGCCACCTGTACTTTACAGGGGAGGGCTCACACCCAGCTGGACCTTGGTGTTAAAGTGATAATGTTTTATGCTTTTGCTTTTAGCAGGTAACAATAAAAAATCAATGGATTATAATTACAGGACCTTGAAGTTTAGTGTTGCTCCAGACTGTAATGAAAATTCATTTATGGTTGGACAGATTAGCAATTTATCTCTCCCCAAATTGCAGGGCGGTTGCTTATGTTGCTGGCCTGCCACCTCTTACAGAAGGGACCAGATTCTGTGCCAGGTCACCCCAGTGAGTAACATCCTGGGCTTATTGTATGGGATAGATCAATCACACAGTCTTCTTGCGTTGGCTTAATGAGGTTAGATTAGCCAGAACTGAGCTTGGGAAAGAGTTGTTGGTCAACAGCCTCAGAGTGCTGACAAAGGGCCCTCGAAGCGCTGAATTTGGACAGACTCCTCAGCCGTCTGCATGCAGGTGGGTGGTAAGAATCTGGGGTTTGGTTTGGGAATTGGTTTTCAAGAGGACAGGAGTTCTCAAATATAGAGAACTTCGGCCCATTAGGAGGTCAAGAACTATATAAACAAAACAAAACAACACAAAAGAGGTTGTTGGGTTTTTTTTTTTTTTGACTGGTAGTGCTTGTCATTTTCCTATGCTGTGATGGCTTCACGGGAGGTGGCGGGGGGGCAGTGCACAGACGGGGAGTAGGTTAAGGAACAGCATACTGGCTCCCAGAGGAAAGCATCCTGCTCTCCATGCTTACATGGAGCAGGGTGGGGAGCTGCTTTTGTACAATAGTTGGTACTTCCTTATCTCTGCAAGCTCCCAGGTATTGTCAGAGCCAGCCTTCGTTGCCTGAGCTGGCTGGGGCAGGGGAAAGGCATTACAGGTTCCTTCTGCCCTCTGTCCCTGGCTTATCTCTAGATGAGCTAGAGGATTTATCTGAGGATCTCTCAGGCATTTGCCAATAGGGACAGATTGAAGACCACCAGGACCTTCTTCTTCCTCGTGTGAGCGCTCCTGCCCACATGTCCCATGAAGCTCTTCTATTCGCCTCCCTCTGTGTGTATAGTTAAGAATACCATGCACTAGAGACTAGAGTCGCCACATGGGGCTTGGTCAAGGGTGCTGGAGTAGAGAGAAGTACAGTCAGAAGGTTCAGAGGATGGCCACTACTTGGAATCTCTCTTTCAGAGGCAATCATGTCTGGCCTTTGGGAAGGCAGCCATAATCCCCAAAGACAGAGTGGATGAGGAATCTTTGAAGCCTTTCTGCCCCGCTTGTGCATTTCATGTTGTTACTTTGCCCCTTTCATTACAAGACTGAGACTTACCAGGGAAAAACAAGGGTTTTGGCTCTCATCTCAGAAGATAGAAATTTGTTGACACCTAAGCAGAAAGGGGATCACTAAGATATAACACTTCCTAATGGGGGCCAGGAAGGTGTATCAGTCAGGGCTGTTATGATGTGGTAACAAAACAACCCTCAAATATTATTTAACCTCTTAGTTTAAAATAAAATACGGATATAGCAACTCACATTAAACACATAATTATCATAGTTTTATAGAGCTAACATCCTTGTAAGTGGCACCCCAAAGTCCCTTCCCCTGCCCTGTTAGTGTGTAGCATTAAGAGTGTGGTGCAGGACACAGTGCATTCTGGGAAGGCGCACATTGGCTCAGCCTGGATGGGATACACATTACCTTTGTTCACAACTCGTTGGCTAGTGCTAGTCACCAGGCCCCACCCAACACCAGAGCCCAGGAAGTGTAATCCCACCATGTGCCCAGAAGGGGGAGCTAAGAAGAGAGAAGGGGTATTTGGCAAACAGCACAAAAGTGTACCTTAGTTCTGGATTTGGACTCTGGGTCCAAATGTTACTTCTATCAGTAGCTAGCTGTGTGCTTTGGGCAAGTAACTTAAAATGCTTAGCTACCTTATTTATCAAATTCATAAAGTTCTTCTGAGAATTAAAGTAATGCTTTAACACCTTAGGACAGTGCCTGACAATCTTTACTCAGAGTTTATTGTGAAAACTGCTTAAACATCCCCTGTTCAGGTAAGACGTTCAAGACTGATGGAGCCTCCTTCAAACACTGTCTAAGACGGGGTGGGGTAAGAAGCAGGTGACCTCGGTGGTCAGAGTGTCTCTAACCCCAGGTGTAAACAGGAGGTCACAGCTACGGGCCATCTTTGGAAGCACCCTGCCACGACCTGTTGCTAGCTGGTGTAGGGGATGGAGGGCGGGAAGGGAAGGAAAGACGAGACATCCCTATTGCGAGATCCCTTTGGGGTTTCCATTTTGTTGTTGTTATTGCTTCAGGATGTTGATCTTTCCCCTCTTGTGGATGACAAGAAAGTGATTCATGTTCAGGGGAGGGATCCCATCCCCTCTTTCACTGACAGCGAAACTGTCAAAAAGCCCATCCCTATAAACACTAACCTGGCAAAGGAGACCGAGCCTCCATATGGAAAATCAAAGTAAGGGATCTGGCACAGAGTTGCAAAGATGGTTTGAATCAGAGGCAGAGACAGCCCGGGATATTGGGGTGGGGGCTTGGGGGCTGTCTGCACCCTCGTGCCAAGAAGGCTGGAAACCCGGGCCAGTGAGTTTCCACTCACTGGGGAAGGCAGGCCCCGTCTGCCTTGGAAGCCAGATCATGGCAGGTCTCTGGTTTAAATTCGGCTCATCGGTGGGTCCTCCAAGCTAATTGGGAAGGAGCCGGGCTGTGTTTTCTTTCCTGCTTAATAAGAAGGGGAATTGCTTACAGCTCTGGACTTTATTAGGGGGGAATTTGACATTGTTTCCTTGGACAGAGGCTCCATCCAGGGAGCTAATCTCTCACACCTGTTTGGCTTTGTTAAGGATCCAAGGGGCCCTGGCCTCTTTGCCATTGGTTACTGCAGAGAATGATCCGGGCTGGAGGAGGGGACAAGAGAGAGCAGGGAGATTTTCCTCTTCACTCCAGAGTCTAAAAATCTAAAGATGATACAAATGCCAGCCACAGAGTTAACAGATATGATCATTCATCCAACAGCATCAAGTGCCTAAGCATCTACCATCTGCAAAGCATGTCCTATTTAGCAGCAAGCAAGACAGGCAGGGATCCTGCCCTTTGGGGGCTTATATGCTGGTTGTCCCAAGAAAAAAAAGGAAGCATCTCTCACGGTTCTGGGGAGCTGGGTCATGGGGAAAGGCTGCTGGCTACTTGTCTGTGCTTTTTCTTTCTCTGGAGTAACTTCCACCATTATTGTCCATTTCACAAGCCCCGGGGAACCTTGCCCTTTATTTTTGTGGGCAGTTGGTCCTCATCAGTGCTCCTTGAATAAGGGTCAGTGGAACTGGCAGGGAGTACATGTGGGCAGATATGCCAACCGGGGAAAAGTCCATTGTCTTGTGGGATGAGCACAGGAGAAACTGGGGCCATTTGGTTGTTAGTCACACAAGTCCCCTGTTCTTGTTACATGGTGACTGTCAAAGGAGGAGTCCATTGGTGCTAGAAGAGCAGAGGGACAAAGAAAAGTGCTGACCTATATAGGTGAAAGGGAGTGTCGTCCCCCACAGTGATCAGTTCCTCCCTCTCTTGACTTGAGGTGTCTGGGTTTGAGCCTTAGCCAGGTCCAGCTACATAACCGTGGGTTCTGCTGCAGAAGGAAAGGAGAGGCCTTGGCCAGGAGAGGGGAATGCATGGGCCCACTGCCCAGACCTACCATGGATGTGGGACCTCAAAGAGACTGCAACCTTCCTTCCAGGACGTGCTCAGAATCTGGACTGCCGGTGAGTGAGAGGACCCCCTCCCCACCCAGTGGGAGGGATTGGGGCCTGCTCACTGGAGAAACCCAGGACAGGCACTCAACCCTATCCCTTATGTCCCTGGACCCAGGCCCCTGCTGGGTAGAGAGGGGGCTTGGGCACAGAACATGAGCTTTTCCTTGTCTGGACGACCGAGGTGCTGACCCAGGGCTGGCAGTGGTCAGGGTTAGGGATGGCCAAGGGGAGGACAGGCATCAGGAACTGGAGGCTGATGGCTGAGAACCCCTCTCTAGGAAGCAGCAGGAGACAGGACCAAGAGGGAGTAGAGGCCCGAAGACACCAGACATGTTCCATCCGACTTTACTTACAAAGCACAAATTCAGGGATACAATTATTAAGGATTTTAAGATGAAGTCTGCAGAACATGAAACGCAACCATGGGCCCTTGCATGCCCAGGAAGCCAGCCCTGATTTTAGCTTCACCACTTACAAGCAGTAAAAGCTTGAGAATGTCACTAAATTCCTTTAAGCATGAATTTCTTAATTACAAAGTGATGATGAGAGTACCTCTTGCAAAGGGGTGCTGTGAAACACTTAGTGATGACACGTTCACGTGCTCAGAGTGGTGCCTGGACTTAACGAGCACTGCCAGCCGTCATTATGATGGAAGGCTCCCCTTGCTTGCTCTTCGGTGGCATGATGTACGCTCGGAGCTTTACCTTCTTCCACCCAGTTCTACTGAGGGGCCCCCACTCTCTCGTTTTGCCCTTTGGTGACCAGCGGCAGCAGAGTCCAAGGCATCTAGCCAGGCCTCAGGAGGACACTCACTGTGTAGAGTACGGGACCTTCTGTGCCCCAGTACACACATATTGCCCTCATTCACATTAAATGCTAATGTGGATTTTTTAAAAGCACTTCAAGGAGACTAGGATTCTTTGGCGGTACTTTAAGAACCTGGGTGAGATGACAGCAGTTATAACCATCACTGGCCACCGCCCACCTCCCTCGCCCCCCATTCAACACAGAGACTTGCCTTTTGGTCTGAATTACAGTTTGCTGTTTCATATAGAATTTTGTTTAAAAAAATAAAAAGGGTTCTGCTATGCTAAAGATAAGTAGAGGATGAGAACCAGCACTTTGATCTCTGGAGCTCTGGCACCTGGACACTGCCTTAGCCAGCTGTCTACTGAGTTAGGGTCCCTGGCCAGGTGGCTGCCGACCTGGGGTGCAGTGGCTGTGAGTGACTGACAGGTCAAAACCTGGATTCTGACCTCAAAGGTTTCACTTCTAAGGAGACAGAGCTAGTGAGTGTGACTGAGGTGGATAGCATGACTTCAGACTCCCAAGTGCCTTCTTTTTCCATTGCACTGCCTCCTTGCTTACACTAGGGTCTAAGATGGATGGAAATTTCCAGAAGAGCTATTCCAAAGAGGGTATTTGGATCCTCTCTTGAGAAACACTGGGCTGGGATTCAGAAGACCAGGGTTCTAGCCATAGCTTAGCTACCCTCGATCGTGTGACTTTGGGCAAACCACATAAGCCTTTTGAACCTTAATATGCTCAGCCACGAAGTGGGATACTCTCTGTCTCCCCTTTATCACAAAGCCCTTATGAGGCTCACATGATAGAGTTTGTGCAAAAGTCCTTTTGGAAACCAAAACACCAACTAGATCTATGAATGATGGAAGGGGAGGCTCCTGCCTCCTTTGCTTGTCCTTGGATGAGCCCTGATGAAAAGTAGGGCAGGTGGGCACAGCTCACACTGTGTCGTTTCTCTACCAATGGTCTTCTTTCAGTGTTTTGTGGTCTGCCTCTCACAAAAGGAAGCTAAGCGATGAACCACACACATATACACACATACACACATACACACATACTTCTACCTATCATTCTAGAAATCATCCAAATCACCCCTTTCGTTTACATGGAGTTTTGTGATTGGACAGTGGGATGCTGATAAATGTTTAACAACCAGCTCTCTAAAAAACAATTCATGTGTATGCAAGCATAAGCTGATTATAAATCTTGATAGAGAAGATGTGTAGCACATAATTTGCAGGTAATTATTAAAAGCAATACCCTTTACTGTGAATTCCAGATAGCTAATTGATTCCTGAAGTACATTTCACTGCCTCTCCTTTGCAGTTGATGGAGGAGTGGAGTTCTAATGTGAATGCTGGCTGATATTTTCATTTTGGTTAAGGAATAAGATGAAACAATAAAGATAAACATTGGAAACTCACTTCTTAGTCAATGATGTAAAGTAATTTTTTCACTGACTTAAAGAAAAGATTTTGAATACTGAAAAACATTTCTCATATATACATGCTATTCACAATGTAACAACTATTGAAGTGACATACTTTTTTAAATAAAGATTTTATTTATTTATTTATTTTTAGAGAGAGAGGGAGGGAGGGAGGAAGAATGAGGAAGAGAAACATCAATGTGTGGTTGCCTCTCGCACACCACTTACTGGGGACCTGGCCTGCCACCCAGGCATGTGCCCGGATGGGGAATTGAACTGGGGACTCTTTGGTTTGCAGGCCAGTGCTCAGTCTACTGAGCCACACCAGTCAGGGGTATGAAGTAATATACTTTTATGCTTAATCTGCATTATTAGTATTTTCTTCATCACTTAACTTTAAGTCTAGACAACCCCAGAACCATAAATCAAACCCTGATTTGTAGCATTTTTAGATTTCCATAATGTTAATGTCCCCACCATGGCCAACGTTAAGCTAAAAATGTGACATCATCGCATGCAGACGGGGGGAGAGATGGGCAGGCACCAATATACAGTATTTCCATTATATAGATACGACAGACGTAAATAACCTCAAGAGCATAGATAATACTAAAAACACTATAAAATAGTAAGGAAGTGATACAGTAAACTTATTTACCTTTGCTAATATAACTTATTTAATTGTAAGTTTATAGAACTTAAAAGTGGCTTTGTTTAATAAATGTTAATAGGGGCTGTGTTTAACAACTGGCTCGCAAAACCCTTATAAATTTAACAATCAGCCCCTGTGAGTGAGCAGGAGCCGAGTCCACCACTGTGTGCTTGTTTTTCTCTTCCCGGTGAATCTGAAAGTTTTCAGCACTCAGAGTTATTCAGTGCTTGTATGGGCTGGATACTGGGGAGTCAGGGATCCGGTCCCTGTTCTCATGGAGCTTCTAGTCTTTTTGCAAAACAGAGTAGTGATCTAGAGCAGTTTTCTAGTGCATTTTAAAAATTTTATTTATTTTATTTTGTTTTTTTGTGCATTTTTTTTTTAATTACAAAGAAAAATCCTGTTTGGTGTCCAAGTGAATATTTGTCTCATTCTTGTTTCTCAGTGGCCTCCTAGGCCTGGCTTGTTCTGTCACCTCTTTCCAGTTTTCTGGCCTAAATGGTCTTTGTCTAAATGAAGACTTTGGCCAAGGACCCTGGAAGTAAGGACCAGGAAGTGTCGTGTCTAAGCTGGCCTTTGAACCCTGACTACAATGCACACAGCGCCCACCCTGTTTAGAAGAAAAGTCCTCTGAACATCTTCTGGTGTGTTTAGACTGCAGGGGTTCCCCTTCCTTTATCATCAGAACTTACTTGGAGACCTCCACCCACTTCTATGGGCAAGTGCGATTTCTGGATCCCAAGCAGAAATAAATACATGAATAAAAGACGTTAAACCTCCACTTACCCTTTGTTAAGAATAAAACAGAGCTCATGTTGACAGGGCGTCCTCGTTTTGTAGATGCCCTTCAAATCAGGGACTATCCGAGCCATGGCTACACCCCTGCTTAAGTGGAAAGGTGCTGGGCTCGGAGAGTATTGACCTTGTTGTCCAGGACTGGGGGATGTGTGCGCCTGTGCATGCATGAGCACGCACACACATATGCAAAGAGAGAAAGACCCTTCACCTATGAGCAGAGATGGTTCATCAAAAAGGGCTAGCCATGAGTTCTCTGTCATCGTTGGTAATAGCTCCCGAAATGACTTGGAAAACTTTAATTATGGTAGAGCCTTATTTTCAGCTCCTGTTATCTTTTGAACTCCCGGAGGGTGGGGGAGATGGGTTACCCTGCAGCCTGGACTTTTTCTAAAGAGCCTTTGTCTCTCTGCCCAGGTATTAAGTTGGTGGCGCAACAATCATAGGTACATTCGGTTCACTTTTCTCCCCCCAACCCCCGCCCGAAGCGCCGTCCTGGGTCTGAATGTGGGCCTGTGTTCTCCTGGTCCACCGTCCTCAGCCCTGCACAGGGGACTGAAAGAGAATGGGCCACAGGAATGCACCCCGAACAGAGCCAAATTGTTCAAGCTGCGTGAAGAAGAAAGAAAAAACGGGGAGGGGGCAGGGAGAAGAAGAAAAGCTTTCCTTGTAGGTTCGATTTCTCTGGAGATATTTGGAGGATAACACAGCAATTTTTTTTTAGTGGGGGGGGTCCAAGGGGAGCAAAAACGAGAGAGCCGAGTTTGATGGGCACAGTGGCCCATACAGAAAGGTGACATTTGAGAGAACAATTGCTGGGTTGTTTGGCTACATTTGCTGCTATGAATGAAGCTAAAGAAAAGCTGTCTTTGGATTGCTACTAATAGTCATCTTCATCATTCCTGCTCTCTCTCTCTCTCTTTCTCAGTTCCCTTATGAAATAAGGGCACACAGGTAATAAACAAAGCACTATAAAAGATCAGATTGAGGTATTCTGTGGGCTCATTCAATGTCGGAAGCCAGCATTCTGCACACCACCGCCGGGGCCTTCGGCTTCCAGAGCTGGTTCGAGACTGAGGAATAGCAGCGGGATTAGGCCAGACCTCTGTCCCTTCTTACAGCCTTGTGGAATTTATCAGGGCCATGTCCTTGGTCAGCTTACCCACACCCAGGGACAGAGGAGGAGATGGCAGGGTAGAGGTACCCTTGGACTTGTTCTTTCGGATTTCGGATTCTGACCTGACTTTCTCTGTCAATCCTCATTCCAGATCCAGGTGAGTGAGTAGCCTGGGTTGAAAAGCTGTTCGTCAGTTGAATGTGACTTTTTTTTATCCCCCTAACTTTGACACATGTTTCATTCCCAATTCTTATTTTCCCTCCTGTTGCCATGGTTTAGGCACAGGTGGCAACCTGCAAGCATGCTGCAGAGTCCTGTGTGGCCGCCTGCAGTGAGGGGCAGGCCCAAGGAATTGTGTGGATGAACAGGAATGAGCTGGGTGGGCTCACCTGATTTGGGGGAATAATCAATGATGGGTGGATGGGCAGAGTGGGAATGATTCTTCTCCCATCAGGCGAGCTTTCTTGTCACGAGTCTTCCTGTTCTTGGTCGGGCCTCTATCTTCTGCCTTTGCCACCTTTCTCACTCTCCTTTGCTTTCAATTTTCAAGATTCACCCTAAGTGATGGGTTGGCTCTGTCCGGTTTCAAAGAGAAGAAGCCTAGGCGAGAGAGTAGCGGGCACCAGCTATGGATTTGATTTCTTCCCATGAGTCAGTACCCAGTGCCCTTGTCTAGAAAGTTCATCCACATGCCGGTGCTGGCAAGCTGGGCTCCTATAGGCCAGCCTTGGGGTTGACAAGTAACTAAAGATGAAAGGGAGATTCCAGGGTCTCAGGGCTCCGTGTTTCACCAGAGCCTAGCCATTCTTTGCTGTGCTGTGTGTTGCTCACTCATGGGGCTGCAATCATCATTACTGTGGATATAAACTAGTGATAGACTGGAACGGAATTATATCAGTTTTGCAGAGAGGAGTGTAGGTTTTGAACGGTTTTGTATCAGTGCTTGCGTGTGGACAGGCACAACTAAATGTGAGATGCGTACGTCAAAGGTTTGCTTGATGAAGCCTGGAGAAGGCAATATTGCTCCTAGATGTGTGATTTATTTCAGGTGCTTAGGCATCCTAAGGAGAAATCTGTTCTGGTAGCTATGCATTCGCATCTGTGTTTTCATCAGTGAATAACACCAAGCAGCGGTTCAGTGCTCGCATGCTGTAGGATCAGGCTCTCTCTGTTTGTACAGTCGCCTTAGCCCCAGGGTTTCAGGCACTTTCCAAATGACACTCTTGCTGTGATTTCTTTTAATCTCCATTTTGCGAGTAGAGAAACGGATTTGTTGGGGTTTCAATTATCTTCCGGTTGTTGCAAAGCAAGTCTGTTTGGAATTTAACGAAAACCTTCGACTTTCCAGAAGAGGAAATCTGTGCGTCTGTGCGTGTTGTGCGTGTGATGGCACACACGCTGGGAGAGCACACTCGGTATGACACACATAATGGAAGCAGTATACAGACGGTGGTATATTGTGTGTCCTGTTCAGACGTGTGCGTGTGAATATTAAGTGATCACGCTGGGGAATTCGGACTCATTGCGACTTGGCCATTCAGACCAGGCTCTTGATCTTCTGACAGAGGCTCTTGTAAGAGCTTTCAGCAGGAGGAAGGAAACCGAAGGCTGCAAAGGCATGATGTTAATTCGTAGGAACGGGGTTCTATGTAATCCTCATAAATGTACATCATAGGCACGTGCAAAGTTCCACATACGTAGCGCTTCTCAGTCATGAATGATAGATGCTTGAAAGCTTCCCCAGTTTGTTATTACACAGCAAACGGTCTCTATTTGCTTGGCGTTGAGGCTTTTTTTTTTTTCCTGTGCCTGTGTTTTCCTAGCAGCACTGATTTCTCTGGAAGTAACAGCATTTTACTGTGGCTACTATACGGAAATGCTACCAAACATCTGGTTTTAACCGGTGCCGGGAACATAGTAGGGATTCAGTAACTGACGATAAAGGAGTCATTACGGTTCCCTGACCTGTAGTTAAAGTGCACCTGTGTATTTATTTGCACACATAGGTACTGTCTTGAGTAGAATATTCACAGAGTTATTGGACTAGCTGTCTTCTGGCTCACCTGACAAATTTGTTTAATGTCTCATTTAATTTATCAGTAACTTAAATTTAGTCAATCAATCAATTGCTTTGGTATTACGTAAATATATCAGCAACCTTTCAGTCCTTCAACTTTCCTTCTCTGTTTGTCTCTCATCATCATCTACTTTTAGTCAATATGTATTATTGATTTTATATAACTCGGGGAGGCTAACCTACGGCTTCATTTCTATGGAGACAAGGGTCTGAAATATGCATGCAGAGCAAGGACCCACTCAGTCCTGGCACAGAATTTCCTTTCCTTTCCGAATACTTACCCACAGCTCCTGATGGGGAACTGGGGCAGAAGCAGAGTGGCAGTCCAAGGGTTGTAGGTCATTACTCAGAGTGAAAGGGGGGAAAGCCCATCGTTGCTGGACTGTTCTGCAATGAACACTAACCACAAATCACAATCTGCAGCTCGGTTTTAATAAGCGTTTGCCCGAACAAGGTTGGGTGAGGCAGTTCCCCATGATGTCTGGCCCCAGATATCTGCCTTTCCCAGACTTATGGGGGACGTGGGGACCCAGGGCTCAGGCACATGCATTATGCACGGTTCCTGTCTCTGCTGATTAGCCTGTGGGGCAGGGCGGCATTACGCAGTGGCCCGCAGTCTTCTAGAACAACAGGGCAAAATGCAGGAGAACACACGGTCTTGTGTTTGGGGCTTTAAGACTCTGAGGTGACTTGGTGCTCAGGAGGATTTGAGAACAGATTGGCTTATGGCCATTACTATTGGCTAATAATTGCACTAATCTTTTCGAGGGAGGTTTTGTGGGCGTGTGTGTTCCCCCTCCCTCAGTCTCCAAGTTGGAGAACAATAAGAGAATTGTGTTTCTGCACTAGTCCATGAGATAGGTCAGGGGCTGCGGCTGGTTGGGTAAGGTCTGCAATGGACAACCCGCCAGGCATCAGCCCCAAGCCACCGGGGAGGAATCTGAGGCCTGAGCACTCCAGCTTTGGCCAAATCAGAGGGGAACATCTGGCTAGCTAAGCCACTTGAGCAGCAGCTGTTTTGGGGTGATCAGATTCAGTGCCCTTTGGGGGAACCTCGAAGCAAGTGCAATGCTTGCTGGAAGAGAAAGAGGAGTGTGTGTGTGTATATTCCTGCTTATGTGGGCGCTACATTTTGTCCATTTTTCTCTTGTCTAAAATTCAGTCAGCAAAACTGTTCTGTTTTCTTTAGAATGGATGGTATTAAACCTTACCTTGGAGCAGCGATGCCAAGTGGGGATGCTCCTGTAGAACAGCAATTTTCAACCTTTTCATCTCATGGCACACATCTATAACTATTAAAATTTTATAGCACACCAAAAATATATGCCTAGAAGGTCAGAACAATCAGCTCAATGGTTATATGATCCAAAGAGTAGGTAACATCACTGTCCATTTGGTGCTGTGTGTGCTAATTTCCTACATTCCCCCCCGAAATGGGCCACACAGTCATGTTAACCATCCTGAGCCGACAAGTTCCTTTTAGTAAATTTCCACGGGGTGGTTGTTCACGTGTTAGGCATTGTGAAAGCAGCGTCCTTGCCAACATATCAACAGGGATAAGTGCAGGTATTTTAATTCTCCTCCACCTCTCGGCCCAGGTTTCCCCCGGTGCCCACTTTGGGGGTGTTGCACGTCTCCCTCCATCTGCTCCCTGTTAAGCAGCTGCTGAGTTTAGTAACAAGGAGGCTGGTGTGGCCGGTGGATGGAGCACGCTGTTAGTGTAATTTGGCAGGAGGTTGCAGGCTGGCACCGAAGGGCAGTGAAAACTAGAGAAGGGGAGGGTATTTCCACGGGGTGGAGGGCAGGCAGGGTGGCGAGGCTGGGCAACCTCGCTGCCACCCGTGGCTGACACCCTTGGGGAGCTGCTGATCAGAATTACATTGAGATCCCAGCCGAGATGCAGTTTCTCCCCTCTCAAACCCCAGGAGTTCTCCAGCCTGCGCCGTCCAGCTCCTCATGAACATTTCCAAATTAAAAAAAAAAAAAAATACTTGTGGAAAAATACAGTAAAAGTGACAGCGCCTTCCCAGTTTCCGACAGTTCTGTTTTGACTTCACAATCAGCCAAACTGGAGCCCCTGAGTAGCTGGCTTAATTTGTCACCTTGAATTATTAACCGTTTCCCTGCCTCTCTTGGTGGGTGTCCTTCTGGCTCCTGGCCCACGGCTGGCTCAGGGACCTGTTAATCCTGTGCCCTTTCCCTCCAGCTTGTGGCTCTGCCCAAAGAGCCTCCATGGAGTCAAATTTGAATTTACTTCACCGTCACCTCCCTGTTGGTTTTTGCCAAGTAGTGGCTGAAATAGAGGGTGATGGTCAGGACAGGAAAGAATGACTCCAGAGTCAGCTCTCGCGTGGTCCAGACTGTCCTTCAGAAGTCCCCCAGTTTAGTACGTTTCTCTTGGTTAAAGGCCAAAGGCAGAGAAGGGCTCGTCTTGGAACGGAGATGATATAAGATGCAGTCTCCTGGGAAGAAGAGGGAGAACTAATGCATTTATATTTTATGTCAGCAAGTTAGTCTTTGTGGCACCCTGTCGCCCCCTCTGGGCATCTCTTTTCTCCTTTTCCTCCACCATCGTCCTGTTTCTGCAGACCGTCACCGGTCACCTGGGTGCTCAGGTCTCCTCGGGCAATGCCTTCTGCTCAGACCATTTCCTGATGTTCCCCTTTCCCTCAAAATGTCCCTATGCCCAATGCCATTCTCCTTAGAGCCTTGTGCTTTGGGCCATCGGATTTATTAATGTGGGAAATTGATCCGAGTTAATTCTTCGGGAGCCACATTTTAATGCATTACTCTAACATGGTGCATTTCAAAACTAAGGGTTATTTATTTTTTTTAAGAAACAAACTACTTGGATCAAAATTGTTTCATTTTTATCAAATGTAAATTGTATTAATTTTAAAGAAGTAGTAAATTGGCATGATTTATAATTCAAAATATAAAAGGGCATATAGTAAAAAAAAACCTTTTCCCCCAGGAACTCAGATCTTTCTCTGGAGGCAACAGAAGCAACTAGTTTATCGCCTATCATCTCTACCCCTTTCTAATTTGTAATGTGTTTTATTTTTGAAAGGTTTTAAGTAGAAAGAGTGGTTGCAGTGATACTGCACAGTTCCTACAGCTGTCATCCCCCGTGTCCCCTTCGTTAACATCTTAGGTTGCTGGGCACGTTTGAAAGAGCGAAGGGACTGACACTGGCACGTTACTACGACCTAAATTCCACAGTTTATCGGATTTTGCTAGTTTTATCCCCATGTCCCTTCTCTGTGCCACAGTCTCACCCAGAACACCACCTGACATTTAGTGGTCGTGTGTCCCTAGCTTCCCCTAGTTTGTGACAGTTTCTCAGGCTCCCCTTGTTTTGGTGACCTGGACAGTTTTGAGGAGGGCTAGTCAAGTATTCTGTAGACTGTTCCTCAGCCTGAGTTTAGCTGATGTTTGTTTATTTTGTTCCTATTGAGCATCCAGCGTTTGTTGGTTTGGGGGAAGTACCAGTGTCATCATTGTGTCGGGGTACATGGCCTGCACATCACTTATTCCTGGTGATATAACCTTGACCATGTGGCTGAGACAGTGTTTACTCACTTTCTCCACTGTACAGTCACTTTGCCTCCCTTCCTGTGCACTCTGTGGAAGAAAGTCACTCAAGTCAGCCCAGACTCAATGACTGGGGCGCTGCGTTCTGCCTCCGTGAGGCCCCTTTCCTTTCTAACAACACGGCGACCTACTTTATAGGCTTTGCTATGCCTTGCCTTTTTTTCCCAAACAACGTATTTTAGAGATGATTCCATATCAGTATTTAAAGAACTTCTGTATTCATTATTCATTCGCATTTATTTTATGGATACAGTAATACCAAATTCTAAATGCCCCTTGTGATGGGCATTTAGGTTGCTTCAAAATGTTTCTCTTGAAAACAGTGCTGATGTAAATAACCTGGTTTGTGTTCAAGCTTTCCTGCAGGATCAATTCCTGAAAGTCAAGTTTTTCCTTAAACTGAATGGGATTTGTAAGTCCTGGAGCTCTTGCCCGATTGCCTTCCATAGATAGTGAACCAAGTTATACTCCCCCAGTAATAGAATATATTCAAAATGATTCAGTGGACGGAATTTCAAGTAGGGGGAATAATATTTTTAAATTGGTGGACCATCCCATGTTTCTGCATTGGTCTCCTTAAATCACAGAGCAATAGGAAAAACTATAGGAAACCCAATTCTTTAGGTGCAACCTGGCCTGTGAGCTAATTTAATGAGTTCAGAGTCCAGCCTGCATGCTGAAGACTTCACCTGTCTCCTGCCCGGTTCTTAAATTAACTAGGCTCCTTTCCTGACCATTCCCTGGCAGGCTCTTGAAACCTTCCTATCTTTGCACAGAACATTCTCTGTTCTTTCCCAACTATCCATTTACCCACTGGAAACTCACATCTTGGTTAGGCCCACGTGGCTCATTTTCAGTCGTTTTAGCACAAACACACTCCATCTGCCTTATGTTTACTTGCACCTGTGTTCCCATGCTCAGCCTCTTATGTCGTTCCGATACTGAAGAATGACTTTGGATTCCAGGTGTATTGTGGATATTCTGGGGTAAGGGACTGTTTATTCTCTTTTTTGTGTTATTTCCCAAAGGCTCCCGAATCCAATGGAAGTAAGTCCCTGTGGTTAGTAGAGTTGCTGATGGACCCTCTTCTTCATCCCTCTATCACCTGATACAGGAAGGAGCTGCCTGGGAAGAAGCCATTGCTATGAGGTTGTCTGTCTATGCCTGCCTGTTCGTGCCCACACTCCTTCCTCAGAATAACACGAGAGGGACAAATATTTTCTTTGTGGCTAAGTGATCACTTCTCAGAGGTGGTAAGAAATAGTTATAAAGGTTACTAGTAAGATTCAAAATTATCCAGAAATATTGCAAATCACCAAAGGCTCACTCTGGGCTACACAGGGCTTTGTGGATGGTGGGGACCGTGGCTTGTCTGCTGGCTTGGCCTTGGCCTGCCGTGAATTTACTGTAACCGGGTTGGCTGCTTCCTGGGAAGGCTCTGCCACTGGGCCTTACACTAGGATCCTTTCGGTGCAAATCCACGTGGAGGCAGAGACTCTGCTTTCGCTCGTGTAGGCTGTCTTTTGTGTAAGTCTCTGGAACCTCAGCCTGCCTAGAATCAGAGCCACGAGAAGGCCAGAGCCGTGCGTTCGGGGACGGGCGTTTTTGTCTGAAGAAACACCGCCCCACCTTGCACTTCTACTTTCTAAGCCCTTGCGTGTTTTTATGGCCATGGCTTTTATTCTCTTTGGCTCTCATCCATTTAATCTATTTACATTATAGGGTTTTCAAATTGGAAGGACTCTTGGAAACCCAAGGAAAAGAAACACAGAAAGACAAAGTCCCTTTCAAGGTCTCAGAACTGGGTGAAGAAGCCCAATGATTAGCTCAGGCTTCTTACGCACATGGGCTAGTTTCTTTCTATCACGCTCTCTTATTTATCAAATATCCAATAACGATAACGTGGTGATACTAATAGCTAATATTTATGGAGAACTTGCCACGAGCCCATGGTACAGTAAACGCTTTACTATATTGTTCACTTATAAGAACGCTCTAAGGCACGCAACTCTGTTTTACTCCATTTAGCAGATGAGAAAATCGAGGAAGTAGATTACTTGCCCAGGATTACGAGGCTAATCCCAGGGGAAGCCGGGAGAGTCAGACTGCAGAGAGTGCACACTTACCCGCATTACTGTGCTTCTCCGTGCTACAGCACACGGCACAGTGACACGTGGGGTGGACAACATTAATGTTGCCAGAAAAAATATGGAAGAAACCACGTCTGCCCTTGAGAATTTTCATTCTAGTGTAGGGGGCAAGACATGGCGATAGAATGGAGGATAAAATACAGAGTAGCCATTCATATTTGCATTCCAGGTAATCACTGAGTTGTTTTCAGTATTATGTCACAAATGTTGCATGGGACAGAGTAATACTAACAGATTTGTTTGTTTGTTAAAACTCAAATTTAATTGAACATTACATCTCTGATAAAAATATATTTTAAAAAATATAATATATTCAAATAGTGCATTTATCCTAAAAAATGCTGTTGTTGTGGACCGGAAATTCAAGTTTAACTGTCTCTCAGGCATTTTTACATGCGAAATCTGGCAACTCTGTATGCAGAGAACTTGGAAAACATGGAAGAGCTCGTGCTGGTGCAGTGTTCACTGTACACTGCCCTTATCCTCACCCCATGGGGACATGTTCTCCCCTCCTTCCTTCTCTTCCTCTTGCCCCCCCCCCCACTCCACCCACAATACACAGGCTTGTGACCTAGCAGCAAGTTCTAGAGTGATGGCCCACACTGACAAGCAGTCAGTGTGGAGACATCTTCCTTTCTGCCCTGGTGCCCAGCCCTGGGGTGTGTCCTGTAACTCCTGAGGTCTCCCCCGTCCTTGAGGAACACTCTTCCTCTTGCTGATCTCCGATTGCTCTGCCAACTGTCCACCCCACCCAAGACATACATTTCACCGAGGTCCCCACCCAGCCCAGTGGTGCGCACTGGTTTGCATCAGGTCACTTCGTGTTCATTAATATACACCTAAGTCACGGGGTTGGCAGCGGTGTGAAGGGAATGGGGCAGCGAAGTCTGGCTCCTTCTTTGTCCTGTCTCTGAGATAGGCTTTCATGGGGATCGGGGTAAGCTGTCTGGGTGGGGTGGGCGGGTGCCGAGCACACCGCTTAACAGTCGCTGCCTGTGTACTCTCTGGGAAGGGGGCGGTGCACCGGCTATTTTAAGGCCAGACTGGTGAATGTTGGGTTCCCCTTCGTTTACCTAGGCTCTCAGTGTTTTCCCTGGCACACCCCAGAGTGGTCACAGAGTGTGGGAAGCCAGGCAGGGAAAAAATTAATGCTCTGGGATGACGCCCCTTGTAGCTGCTGCTAAGTTCCATGGAAAAGACGGGGGCCGGGGAGTAGGGGGCTCACTATCTGTGTCTATGGGTGTCTCTGAAAGCTTTAAGCTGTACTGGCATCTACTCAGCTCTAGAGATGGTGGAAAATTGGCTGCAAAGTCAGTCCGAGGTCTGCCTGGTAGCCCCAACTCCACCCACTCCCGTGGAGTGCCGTTGCCCACAGTGAATGCCCCTTTATCGTCAGCGAGCGATACTGACTTTTCAAAAATACTGTGTAGGCCTTGTGTCCCAGATGCCTGTGGCATGCAGCCTCTGCTGCCCTTTCAAGGGTGTTGGCTTCAAAACCCACCCAGAAACCTGAGAAAAATGTCTCCACTTGGCATCTCAGGAGGCTAACTCCAACTGCTTTCTGTTTCTTAGCCCGCTGGCCACAAGCTACCTAGTGGACGGTTATTATAAGGGAAGGAAACAACTTCAATACTGGGAATTATGCATGAAGCACATCACAGTTATTTAAAAGTTTCACCGGGAGCATTCCTTGCATCACTTAGACTCACATGGTAAAGATTTAGTCCATCACCTTCTGTGAGCTGTATGTAGACTGGCTTTCCAGGAAAGTTCCCGTTGGCCGTCCGCAAGCTTGGCTCTCCTGGTTAGCACTGTTCCACTAGAGCCAACAAGGAAACTGAGTCCAAGTGTAGGTGTGAAGTTGGGTGTGTGTTTAGGTATTGGTCTTTCCCGTGGGGCAAGCCCTTGTTAATGCTGACTGTGGGCCAGGCTCTGGGCCAGTACAACACTGGCAGTAGATGTCATTGGACCCCGTTTATAGGTGGTGGATTAATTGCCAGCTTTGACTATGGCCACCAGATAAGCTCAGCCTGAATGGGATCTGTTGGCTGGAGGAGCACTTGCATCTGAACTGGCCAGAAGATAGAGGCTGTTAAACATGTTCCCTAGTTGACTCACAATGGACTTCAAGACATCACAGACAAATAACTTGAGACTACTAAGAGTGAGTGCAGAGGGTCCCTGAGACAATGCGTCATATGAACTTTTGTTCCTGTGAAGGTAGTGTCTAGCACACAAGCTCTGAGTGTTGCTTTCTAACTTCCTAGCTGGAAGGGAATGCTGGGAAAGTGCTCACAGTCTCCAGTATTTGACCAAGTCTAGGCAAAGTCATAATCCCAATTTCTATTGATGACTGGTTCCCCTCATGATCCCAGTTCCCATTACTTCTTCTGTTAAACAACACCTCCTGCCCCCAGTTGATGTTATTGCTTCTATTTGTGACTTCTGGCTTGTCTGCATTTTGAAAAGTCCCCATAGCATCTGTAAGTGAAAAAATCCATAGACATTGGCCTATGGCCACACTCATTATTAACACAAGTTATGATTTTTAATTAAGTCCTTGACAGCCCAGAAGACCACAGCCTCCTCATTGTAGTCAGACCTTCCTCCTACCTGGGAGACAGCAGTTAATGAAGCATGGATATCTGGAAAAATTATCATGCTCCAGTTCTTACTCCAATACCCTGAAAAGTGAGGAGAAGGGGCAGTATTTTCAGAGCCGGTCTAGGTCCTGGTATCCTAACCCCAGACTTGTCCATCATTCTTCATCAGATAGTTTTCCTTCCCCCTACAAACATTTTACCTAGCCTTAAACATATTTATGGGACAAGTAGCTATCATTCCTTTTTGACTGATTACCTTTTCTCCAAAATCTTATGCCTATGCTCTTTGTATTATGTAGCAAATGACATTCATTCCATAAATCTCTAAGGTACCTACCTTGGGCAATCCCTTCTGCTTGGTGCTCTGAAGGACATGGATGAGGTCAAGGGTAAACAAGGGACACCTGGTGACCATGCCTAGAACTAGCCAACAACTGCAAGTCAACAAACAGATTGTACAAGCACGGTGCTGACAATGTATTATACATACGTTTTTGCCAACGTTTTCAGATCAACTACAGCTCACAGAAAAGAACTAGAAAAATACAGTCACTCATTCACTCTTAGATTCATTCAACATATATTTTTTGAAGGATTTTAATGTCTACAAGTTAAATACTGTGTTAAATACTAAGAGGAAAATAGTTAAGTTTTCTGCTTTCAAGGGGCTTACAATTAGGCCATTAGGAGAGACTGTAAGTAGCTCTTGTTGATATTTTTACTGTGAAATATAAAGATGGAGTCTATTATTTACTAAGAAAATTGTGATTAGTGAATACAACCATACCAATGTCAGGCTCAAATGGAGATCACTCTATCATAGCCATCCTTAGATTAAGAATTGAAAAAATTTAAAATAAGAGGGAGGAAGTGTTGACACCAAAGTGAATTTGTTTTATTTTTAAAATACTTTTTTCTGTGTTAAGGACTTCAATTGATAAGATATGTCAAATGCTCAGGAAGAGAGGCAGTTCATCAGGGAAGCCCTCATAGGTGTCTTGACTCAACACAGCTTTTGGAGAACTTGAAGGTCACAGATAGACAGGCCTCCAGGAAGAGAAAGTTTTTAGCAGAATGCAGAAGGGGAGTGAGGAAGATGGCATGGTGGTGGGTGGTGGGTGGTGGATGGTGGGAATGGGGGATAGAAAAAGATTCACTTAACATGATGGAAAAAGCAAAGCTGTGTGCTAAGAAAAGAAAAAATAAAGAACACGGGATAAATATAGGATTTGAGTGTTTGCTAGGATGAGGATTTTAAAAAATGTATTAATTTAATCTTTTTAGAGGGGAATGGAGGGGGAAGGGGAGGGAGAGAAATATCGCTGTGCGAGGGAAACATCAATCAGTTGCTTCTTGTATGCGCCCTCACCGGGTACAAAACCTGCCGCCCAGGCATGTGCCCTAACCGGGAATTGAACCGGTGACCTTGCATTTTGCAGGAAAATGCCCAGCCAACTGAGCCACACTGGTCAGGGCAGGATGAAAACTTTTTTTTTTTAATGAAAACAAATTTTCTTGTAGGTCCATCAGATCTCAATGCCATGATCTTTCCTTTGCAAATGCATTGTGAGTGCTTTAAAAAGGGGAGTCAGAAAAGCTCCCTGATAAGCAAGGGGTTGACATGGAGAGTCCATCTACACATGTTCCATGGAAACAAATGAAAAAAAAATTAGCAGAGAAAATAAAATGTGCATGAATGCTAAAGATAAAACTAAGAGGTAGAGAGAAAGTCCTTATTTTCAGCTGGCCACTCCCAGACCCCCAGAAATCCTTTTTCCACTTTCCTGTGCTTTTAGCACCAATTTCATTAAAAGCTTTGAGGAATATTGCCCTCCATCCTTCACCAGCATTCACCTCTCAGTTTGTCCACTTAACACAAGACGTGCCATGAAAAACACTTGTACCTTCAAAACAACATGGTATCAAAACACCTAAAGCAAACACGGCTAGAATAAGCAAGAACAATTTGGGCAACCCCCCCCCCAACACTTGTAAACCTGAACAAGCACAAACCACACACACACACGCAAAACAGCAAAGGGAGTAACTTCTGTTAAGAGTTCTTCTTGAACATGCCTTACTTTTTCAGGTAGGAGTGGTGCTACCCTTGGATATCTCCAAGAGCGCCTTCAAGAGTCAACTATACCAGTAGTGCCTACAGCTGGAAAGTTTATGCCAATGAAGGAATCTGAAGTATCTCACAAACTATGTGGCTAAGGCATGTACCTCCTTCCTGGAGCAGGACAACATGGCAGCCCTTTTTCCTGGCATGAAAGAGGACTTCACAGGAGAGGGTAGGGTTCCTGTTCGACTGTCATGCAATTCATGACCTTGCCCCTCTTTAGTCCTTTCTTTTGAAAGGATGCAGACATAGAGCCACTACTTCAAGGATTCAATGAAAGACAGGCTGTTACCTCACCAGGGTAATGTTGCTGTTAGTAATAATTTTAAGGATCATAAAAATAACATTTGATGTTTACAAAACTATAACTATATGCTAAGCACTAGAATAGTGATTCTCAACCAGGGGTGGTTTTGCCCCACTGCGGACATTTGGAAATGCGTGGGGGCATTTTTGAGTGTCGCAATGGAGGCGTGGTGGCATGTGGTAGTGGTGCTATTGGCATCTCGTGAGTAGAAGCCAAAGATGCTGCTAAACTTCCTCTAACACACGGGATAGGCCCCACAACAAAGAATTATTCCCCCTGAAATGTCAGTAGACTGAGGTTTTTATACGTATTCAACCTCCCAAACAACCTTATGAGGCACATATTATTGTCCCCACTGTACAGATGAGAACATTTAGGCTTAAAGTAATTAGTTCAAACTATTTTGACCTTTGGACACTGTCAGGTTTTTTTCTTGAGATCTATTTGGTTCTGTGATAATTACAGACAATTTAGGTTTGTTCAATGGCTGGGAATCAGTTCCCTCAAATGTCAGCGTGAAAGTCATTCAGCTCAAGCAGCCTGACCCCCACCCCATTCCGGGATGAGGCTGGCTCACTCACAGCTGGTGACTGGGGTAGGGGGAAGAAGATATTCTATAATGTCTGCAAAAGTAGTGAAAAGTTGACATAACTGTTATGATAAGCAAACAGTAAGACAGCACATGAGAATCCACAGTGATTTAAAAATATGTTTTCTATGCGGAGTGTCCAGACGGTTCCCTTACATCCTCTGTTCTTTATTCCTAACCTCTGATAGTGGTGCGCCGTGTGCTGCTGAGAAAACAGAGGACCCGATGCCTCGGGACTCAGACAAGAGTGGCAATCTCCATCCTGCAACCTTATACAGAATTAGGTCATTGAATTCCAAGAGCGTTGGGTCCTTGGGAAGACAACTTCTGTTTTTCTTTTTTTCCTTTTTGATAAATGCCAAACCCCTTGTCAAAATATTTATGACTAGACAGAAGAAAATCAGATTCTTTCTTTTGAATCATTTCTCTGGATTTGGCTTGAGTGTTTTGATGTTCTTTTCTTTTTTCTTCTTTTTTTTCTTTCCTCTTCTCCATTTTTCCTGACTGTTTTAAGTTCTCTCTATTTCCATCTTCTCCTCTCTCCTTAGAGTATTTCTCATATACAATGTTAAGGAAGGGGAGAGAGGAGAATTGCTTAAATAATGAGACTGACCATCCAACAGGGAAGTTGGTATGGTTGGGTGAATGATGGCAAAGGTCTGTTTAGTGTTGTTAGGTGGTACCAACTTTGAAGTCTTTTGAAGAGAAATGAAAACCCACTAAAAGTCTGGACACCATAGATATAAATTCAAATGTTTTTCTCTCACAATTTTCAAAACCTTTTTACCCTAACCAACTGTCTGCTTCGTCTGACCACTGATGCATATTTATATATCATTGCTGTTATTTCTTTTTTTCCTTTTTTAAAAATATATTTATTGATTATGCTATTACAGTTGTCCCATTCCCACCCCCTCACTCCACTCCATCCTGCCCACCCCCTCCCTCCCACATTCCCCCCCTATAGTTCATGTCCATGGGTCATACTTATAAGTTCTTTGGCTTCTACATTTCCTACACTATTCTTACCCTTCCCCTGTCTATTTTCCACCTATCATCTATGCTACTTATTCTCTGTACCGTTCCCCCCCTCTCCCCCTCCCACTCCCCTATTGACAACCCTCCATGTGATCTCCATCTCTATGATTCTGTAACTGTTCTAGTTGTTTGCCTAGTTTGCTCTTGCTTTTGTTTTAGGTGTGGTCGTTAATAACTGTGAGTTTGCTGTCATTTTTACTGTTCATATTTTTTATCTTCTTTTTCTTAGGTAAGTCCCTTTAACATTTCATATAATAAGGGCTTGGTGATGATGAACTTCTTTAACTTGACCTTATCTGAGAAGCACTTTATCTTTCCTTCCATTCTAAATAATAGCTTTGCTGGATACAGTAATCTTGGATGTAGGTCCTTGCGTTTAATCTTGGGTAATGTAATTATGATGTGCCTTGATGTGTTCCTCCTTGGGTCCAGCTTCTTTGGGACTCTCTGAGCTTCCTGGACTTCCTGGAAGTCTATTTCCTTTGCCAGATGAGGGAAGTTCTCCTTCATTGTTTGTTCAAATAAGTTTTCAATTTTTTGTTCTTCCTCTTCTCCTTCTGGCACCCCTATATTTCGGATGTTGGAACGTTTCAAGATGTCCTGGAGGTTCCTAAGCCTCTCCTCATTTTTCCGAATTCTTGTTTCTTCATTCTCTTCTGGTTGGATGTTTCTTTCTTCCTTCTGGTCCATACCATTGATTTGAGTCCCAGTTTCCTTCGCATCACTATTGGTTCCCTGTACATTTTCCTTTGTTTCACTTAGCATAGGCTTCATTTTTTCATGTGGTTTTCGAACAGAGTCTACCAATTCTGTGAGCATCTTGATAACCAGTGTTTTGAACTGTGCATCTGATAGGTTGGTTATCTCTTCCTCGCTTAGTTGTGTTTTTTCTGGAGCTTTGAAGTGTTCTGTCATTTGGGCCTTTTTTTTTTTTTTTTTGTCTTGGCGCATCTGTTACTTTAAGGGGCGGAACCTTAGGTGTTCACCAGGGAGGGGTAGCGCTGGTTGCTGTGCTGTGACGCTGTATGTGGGGGAGGGGCCAAGAGGGAGCAATGGTGCCTGCTCCCCTCTCCACCAGATTTCCGTCTTTCACTCTGCTATCCACAATCAAACTGGGCCCCTCTGGCGCTGGTTCCCGAGTAGGTGGGCTTGTGCACGCCCTAGGCCCCTGTGGGTCTCTCCAACGACCTCTCCTGTGAGGCTGGGAGTCTCTCCTGCTGTCGCCCCAATCCCCACGGGCGTTTTCAATCAGAGGTTTGAGGCTTTATTTCCCCGCACTGGAGCCCTGGGTTGCACAGTCTGTTTTGCTCCCCGCCGTTTGTCCGGTTTATCTGCAGGAATGTGGGGTCGCAGGGTCTGCTAGTGGTCAGACTGCCTGCCCCGTTTGTCCCACACTCCGCCAGTCTCGGTCCCGCCACGGCCACGCGAGTTCTCTCTGCCCCGGTGCCCATCTCCGCCCCTCCTACCGGTCTGGATGAATGTTTATTTTTTTATTTCCTTGTTGTCGGACTTCCTTGCCATTCGATATTCTATCAGTTCTGGTTGTGCGAGGAGGCGCAGTGTGTCTACTTACGCCGCCATCTTGGTTCTCCGGCCCTGTTATTTCAATTAACTGAATTCAACGGAACGCAAAATACAAGTCAATTTAACAAATACTTGTGTAAATGTCTGTTATGGGACAAGATGAATATGATGTCACTAACCCTTGCCCTGGAGGAAGTTAACCTTTTGGTGGGAAAATGAATAAATACACATTCAATTGTCATATAGGTAGATGTATCAGTTATCTATTTCTACATAACACGTTGCGGCAAAACTTAGCAGCTTGAGATAATTCAGACATACCATTGCCCAGTTCCTGTAAGTCAGGAATCTGGGCATGGGTTAGCTGGGTCCTCTGCTTTAAATTTTCTCACAAGATTGATCAAAGTGTTGGTCTGGCCTCTCTGGTGGCCTCATCTGGAGCTTCAGTTTGAGAAAAGATTTACTGCTAAGTGCACCCATGTGGTTATTGCGGGGATTCATTTCCTTGGTGGTGGTCAGACTGAGGATCTGGGTTCCTCACCAGCTGTTGACTGAAGGCCACCCCCAGTTCCTTGCCACAAGGGCTGCTCCAGCAGGGCAACTTGCCACCAGAGTGCAAGCGGAGAAGGCCATAGATGGTTTGATGACAAAACCAAAGTCACCATCTTACATAAACTAATTTTGGAGGTGACAGCACATCGCTTTTGTAGATTCCATTGATTAGAAGTGAGTCAGTAGGTCCAGCCCAAACTCAGAAAGAGAGGATTACACAATGGCCTGAATACTGGGGAGGGGGGCAGGGATCACTATGTCAGAATCTGAGTACCACATCAAGGTTAAGGTCATGATTCTGTCAAAGCAGGGAGTGGTGGAAGAAATCTTGTCTTTAAAAGGAGGTATTTTCTGACTATGTGGATATTGAACAGCTGTGGAAGATTTTGGCATTTACCAGTGACTTGTAGAATAATCCCCAGACTTGCAGAATTTACAATTGGAACCTTGGGAGCTCACTGAAGATACTGTATCCCTAATTATAAGGAAACATGGACCCTTGCAGGGTACCCAAAGTCACATTTATGGTTGTTCTATTGCATATCTGTCCCAAGGAAATTTCTGTAGTCAACTGGTTATGTAGTTGTCTATTTGCTCACTCATTTTATGCATCAGTTAATGCTCACTAGTGAAACTCAAAGAGGAATTACTTTGGAGAAACTAGATAATGAAACGAAAAAATGACCGAGATTTACCTCTGAGGGTCTCCACTCAGTCTGGACCATGGGTCCCCAAGTTATATCCTGTGGGTTAAATCTGCCCCCCCCCTTGTCTCTTTTTGTGTAGTTTGTGAGGTAAGAATGTTTTCACATGTTTTAATGTTTGAAAAAACAAACAAAAGGGGGATAATTTGTGATACGTGAAAATGACATGAAATTCAAATTGCAGTGCCTCTGAAGCTTCACTGGGACATACCCATGCCCACGGATTTCTGCCTGTCTATGGCTGGTTCTGTTACCGCAGTAGTGTTGAGCAGATGCCGCAGAGACCACCTGGCCCTTGAACCCTAACATATTTACTGCCTGGACCTTTAAGAGAAAACGTGCCCACCCCTGGTCTACAGGAAGACTGACATGCAAACAAATAATTACTGCATTGTGATATGTGATATACTTGACTTGGAGACGAGGATCATCGGGACCACAGAGGCGGGACTTCTGTTCATAGCTGTTTCAGGTCAGTCAGGGAAGGCTTTTTGGAGTTCTCCTTGAGGAAAGCAGGGCCTTTCCTGGAATGAGATGTGTTAAGGAGAACTTACTTATGGCACTTGTTAAGGATGGTAAGGACGACTTATTTAAGACAGGCCACTACAATGATGTTCTCTGTTTGGGGAGTGGGAGAAATTGGGCTCAGCTGTGAGTACAACAGGGACTACTAGAAATTCATAGCCGAGGAGCAGGATGGGGGGTCATTTGGTGGAAAATTACTAAGTGGAAACATCAGGAGTAGGGAGATTCTGGCTAAACCAACTTGGCAGGATTTTTGCGGAAAGTTGGTCAGGGTGATAAGATATCCGGGGTGTGAGATAAAAAAATTTGATCAGATAATAAGGGTGAGGAAGTTTTGCAAAACTGATCCAGCAGGATTCTTGCTAAAATTAGACTAAATGGTCCAAGGACAGAGCCTGAGGTTGGACCTAGTCAGAAACAAGAACCTGTCTCACGTTAAAGGAGAGGACCCTTGAGTCTTTGTCAGAGGAGAAAAGAGGGAAAGGATAAACTTTCAATGCTGCTTAAATTGATGGCCATGGGGTTTTCAGAGGGTTCAGGTACTCCCTGAAATTCTTTGCCAAAACCCGTGTTTGTATAGCATATGTGCACTTTTTCCCCCCTATGAAGGGGGTCTATCCCTTTCAACGGGTTTTCAACAGTTTAAGAATCACTGTTGCGGGCAGATGTGGCAGCCTGTGGAAAGCCACAGAGGTGTAAAAGCAAGTAACACACTGATAGAGGTCAATAGTGAAAATACAAAAAAAAGTTCCTAGAGGGTATGGATAGAGATGAGGTGTAAACAAATGTTACCTATCCTCGGAGGGATAACCCAGGACCTGGGCACAGCAGAGGCCTGAGGCTGACTCTATACAGTTTAAAGCACTAACTCGTACAAGGACATTGAACAAACCAAGTTAAACATATCTGGTCTTCGCTCTCAGGTGGCCACTCTATCAAAAGCAGCTGACGGATGGGTAAGAACTCACGGAGAGTTTATGGGTTGGCAAAGCTAGAGGAGTTGGCCAGATGTCCAATTCTTTCATCAATCCCTGATCAAATCCTATGCCCCATCCCACTCCAAACCAAAACAACATTGACTAAATCTACTTCTGGCCCTGAGAAAGTCTGGCCAAACAGCAAGAGGCCGGCACGAGACCCAGCTTCCTCTTCAAGAGTCTTTGTACCTGGTTGTACTGCGGGCCCAGAGGACAACATAGAATTCCTCGTCCTGGGAGGGAGGAGCTCCCAGGACTGAGGGGCACGGGGGCTCTGGACATGAGGTGCGTGGGGAGGAGGTAATGGTTTTTACTGAATTCCTTTTTATATTTTATTTAGATTAAGTTCTGCTCAGCGGGGTGATTTCTTAATTAGAGCCGCCCGGCCAGGCAGAGCTCCAGCTCAGACCCCTCTGCTGCCTTCTAAGGTTTCATGAAGGACCCTGTCCTGCCTTATTTCCTGAGTTCTAATATTTGAATAGTATGCAGTGGATTTCAATGGGAGGAAAAGACATGTAATTTAATCATCTTTATTAGATTTTTGCCTGTGGATGGGGAGAGGGGAAGGAAGGAGCAGGGACATGTGTCCTCTTTTTGTTAATTTTTGTTTTCCTTTTTCTCTACCTTTCTTCCAGTGGCCAAAGAAGGAAGAGACTCAGTGGTCTTTTCTTTTTCCTTCATTTTTCAAACAAAGAAGCTAAATGAGACCAAGAAGCCTGAAGGAGAATGAGTTCCTTGCAGAACTTGTCAAGACTTGGTGGAGAGATTTATGTAAACAAAGTATTTGGTTCCTCCTTCGGTAACCTTGACCTGAGAGTGGACATGGTGGTGACCCCCCAGCTTTCTGTCATCTCTCCGTTGCTGCAGAAGGTGTGAGTGTGCTCAGCAGGGCCTCAGGAACTGGAGGAGAATTAAGACAGAAATGCTCCATGGTTGTGTCCTCGGACCTGCCCTAAATTGGCGTCATTTTGGGCCACCATCCAGGGGAGAAAACCCAGCCTGTAGAAGCAGAGAGAAGATTAGATGCTGGTGGAAGGAAGGGAGGTGTGTTGGGTTGCTGACCTCAGGATGGGACAGGGAAACAGGATTTAACACGAGCAAAGACAGCAGGGGCTCTTTCAGAGGAAATAAATCTACTGGAGTTTTCCAAGAGAGAATTCAGCACGGCACATTGAAAAAGGAAAAGGGAAAAAATTGTGTCCAGAACTCTCCCAATTGTTCTTCTAAATACAAAGACCCCCAAACCTCCTTGCTTTTAGCTTCCTGCACTAATGGGCACATTAGATGAGGTTTTGAGTTCTTTTATTTATATTCGATTGCCCCACCCCACCCCGCCTCTCACACGCGCGCGCACGCACACGCACACACACACACACACACACACCCTGCAGCCTCTGATCCTCCCTACTGCCCCTCTCCTGTTGATCTTTCTTCACTTAAAAATTATCAGCAAAGAATTTATTCATTTGGGAGAATTCCAGGCACTACATTTATGTTCAGTTCAAATGAAATGGGATCCAGACTTTTCAAACCGTGCTGTTTTGCAGATAAAACACAAAGGCAGGACCTCATTACCTGGAGACAGGACCCTTTCTCTTTCCTCCTGCCTTTTGTTTCTAAGCAATTTTAAGCTTGTTTGGAAAGTCTCATAACGGCGACAGAACTTTTTTTTTACCACCTCTATTTCAGGAGGGTTTTTAGTTAAGAATAATGAATATATCTCCAGACAGATGGAAGAGTTTTACTACATCTAGAAAAGACAGTTTTCCTAATAACCCCTATAGGCTGATCCTAATCCTCTCATTGTTAAAAATGGTCTACAAGAGTCTTATTTAGGTGCCAAATGTCTTTATTAAATCATTATATTAACACACAAAAAATCCTACTACAATGAGTTTCTCTGTAAGATCAAAAGTTCTGTATGGTCCTGCTGATAAAAAGGTGAAATTCCAGTAGAGCCCAAACTTTGGCCAAGTTTTTCAAAATTTACTGCGCTATAACCAGAGGGTTTATTAGGTCCTAGCCAGGAAAAAGCCTAGGTTTTATCAAAGCAGTAGTCCCTAACAAAAATAAAACTGTGCAAAGTAGAAACAAGTTGTTGGCAACATTGTAGTATGATGTGACCTGTAGCAAAGAACACAATGGGTCTCTGATACCCACTTTGATTTGAAAAACGCAAGTGGCAAATTCAAAGATAAACTGCACCAGCGAATCCAGGCTTTGTGGGCTGTGAAGAGTTTCAAAGGGAAGAGAAGCAAAGCCTGGTATGTTTGTATATTGGATTTTGAAAGTAAACTAAAACAAAATTTTTCTTGAATGCAAAATTAATGCACGTTTGTTACAGGGGAAGCATTTTCTCATAAGTGCATGTGTTTTCGGTCCCAGACTTGATTTCTGCCTTCAGGTAGAAGCGAGGGGATAAAGCTCAGCGTTGGGGTGCAGCCAGAAGCATGGGGCCTGGTGGACATAAGGAGAACCTAAAGAGAGAAGAAGATGCCAAACATGGAGCATCTAAGAACCCTAGCCTGTCACAGGGACCTGGGGGAAGAGCTTGACCAAGTCAGGAGAGTCAACAGGAGCACGCAGGGGAAGCAGCCGCACAGGGAGACTGTGCCTGGCCGAGATCTTAGGCAGCAGCCAGAGGTCGCAGCAGAGGTGGAAAGGATGTGGCTGATGTTACAGAGAGACAGGGGAGCATGCAAAGGGCTTGGCCCTGGAGATATATTTAAAATCCTTTAGCCTTTCCAAGGTTATTACCCCAAATTACATTTCTTGCTTATTCCAGATGTCTTAGTATCTCATTTTATCACTAAGGACCTGCTATGTTAAAAATAAACATTTGGGAAGCAAGGGTGATTTTTCTCTTTTCTTTTTAATTGCGATGTTGATGTACTCATGGCCTGACATGACATGGGGTCTGGCTTAGATTAGCCCCTGGCTGAGCGACCCACGCTAATTTAGTGACTGCAATTATGCCGGCCTCTAACCGTGGCCTGCTCTTTGTGGGGCGTGCCCTCTGAGTTGTTTTTCTCCAGGAGAAGTAGTGGGAATGTTGGGCCATCTATACCTTCTTGCTCCGGGCCCCTTATGACACACCCTGGGGAGACAACTGGCCAGGATTAGGGGTCTGATCTGTGACCCTGAAGCAAAGTAAATGCAATTGGCAATGTGGGTGTTGATTCCATGAGAATCACAAGCACCGTAAGTACTCTAATAAAGACCCCAACTGCCACAGGTGTGCACCTGCCTCCCAGCCATAAAGATTCTTCCAATAAAAGAAGCAAAAAGGAATAAAGGTACCAACAAAGTTTTTCTAAATACCAGTGCCTTTGCTTGGGGTCGGCTGCAGGCATGGCGGGGAGCATGTCAACTGAGAATCGAGAATGATCGTCAGCCTTTGCTTTCTGCCTGCAGAGACTGGAGAACAGAAAACAAGCTAGTAGCTACTGCTGGCAAAACTGGTGAGTGGGTGATGGTGGGGGGTCCCCCTCCTGCTCTATTACAGAGCTGCAGAACGCCAAGTTTAGGCTTTACATTAGACCCCAGGGAAAGAGAGAGGACATTAAAAACAAACCAATTCTAAGGTAGTTTAAAAACATACATCAAAAAACTCTTTCCCCCAGCACACCTGAATTATTAGGAATTATTACTATTATTTATTAACAGGAAGAATATACTACATACTCTCTTTGCAACTACACTCATGCTTCTAGATTCACAAATGATCCCAGGAAAAGGGAAAGCAGTGTGGAGTGAAGCGTTGAAAGCTCACTATTACTGGGCTCCGACTCACTCTTCCTGAGATGGTGAACTTGGCTATGAAGCCACAGGAGGCTGGAGGAGTAGAGGTTGGGGGCAGGAAGAGGAGGAAGTGAGCAGGGGGGCGTGCCGGGGAGGGCTCCAGGACAGTAACCAATTCCTTCACTGGGGGGCAGGTGGACGTCTCCAGGGTCATTATCGGGCATCCTGGGAAGGTGAGGGACGAAAGAGATTTCCGGAAGTCTCCCACTCTCCCTCCTGCCTGCTTCCCTTCTTCTTCAGAGGTTGACTGCAAGGAGCGGCAGGAAGGAAGGATGTATCAAACCCAAAGAAGAAAGAACCCCTGCCATTCACCCCCACGACACCGACTGCACTGCAGCCACATTGTGGCAGCGGCTGGTGGCAGATTAACAGCTGCCAGGGCAGGAGGCGAGTCAAATTCTGAAAGGGCTGTTTTCTTTAGCCCTGAGAGCCCACCGTAGGCACAGGTTCCATATCAAAGGAAAGGGGATCAAGTCTGACCACTCTCGCAACAGGCCCTGGACTGGGGAGGGGGGTGCATCCAGGTCCCCAAACTTGTCAAGCACTGGCTGAGTTTCTGGACCTCACTTCTGTGGCTTTTTTGCTCAGCGAATGTGCAAATAAGTCGGAATCCCTCGGTCACAGTTAGTCCCGGGGAGGGCTGAGCAATGGCGTTATCTTCTTGGCCTTAAAGTGTTAACTTTCTTTTTATTCTGCTTGCATTTCACCTAGGGGAGGGCAGGTCTTAACTAGGATTAAAACGAGTGTTCACCCCCTAAACACAGGATGTGAAGGTTTGGGCAAAAACACCAGGAACAAGCATCAGAGCTTTTCGAGGATAAACTAACAGCCTCCAAATTTACACAAAACTCGGGGGGCAGCAGTGGCTGCATGCTTTTTATTTCTCGCTCCTTCACCTACCTGAACAAACCTTACGGGCCGTCAAGCATCTTGATACTGAATTTCAGGTGGGCCAAGAGAGGTCCAGCCAGGGCAGACGGTGTTCTCTCAATACTTGGGACGCAAAGCAGTCACCAGGTGGTAGGAATGCCCATCTGTTTCTGCATGTCCTTGTCCTTGTCCTTGGCCTTGGCCTGAGAAAGGAGTGTGAGAGAATGGCTTGGAATCAGTTACTTCTGATGTCTGTTCTATTCCCGGTTGGTAACATTTTCTCAGTCCCCAGATCTCACCAAGAGCAAATGCGACTCGTTATCAGTTGTTCTGGTGCTGCTATTTTTCTGAGTCTTTTTGTGTCTGTTGGTTCCCATGAAGCTGTTCCTATCATTGCTGTTCCTCTTTCTTCCATTTTCTGTGCAAAGACTGAGGAGATTTCAAGAACTGGTAGCCAGCAGAACGGTGCAAAAAAGACACAGGAATCTTCCATTTGCTCTCTTTGGGGTGTTTTATTGCTATATAGCTTCTCCTCTTTCCCTCGGAACCTAATACAATTTTGTGTGGAGATAGGGGGTCCTTTTGTCAGTGGTGAGGGGGCAGCTATCTGAGGTGGAGGGAGTTTGTTTCATGCCTGCTTCTATCAGTCTTTTAACTTTCCATTTGTCCACAGCTTCCCCGTGAAAGAGCTACTATTTGCTCACACACTCATACAGTCAACATGCATTCAGCACATGCTTTGGATGGAAGCGCGGCCTGTTTCTGTAAGGATCACTTCCCCACCCACCAGGCCCTGCCAGGCTTTTGAGCGAGCGCTTGCCTGGGAAAGGATGAGCAAGGCATGAATCTGTCCGATGAAGGCGTTCTTGCACCTCCACCCTTCCTGAGCTGGAGGTCATTCCAGGCCTCCTCTGACCCACTGGAGACTGCAAAGTCTCCTAAAGGGGACAGAGGGTGTGAACCTGAAAAATAATAGTAACAACAACAGCTCATTGGGGTTCACAGAAAGCTTTCGTAGAATGAGAGTTAACTGGGAATCAGTTAGGCCTGAGCTTGAACACATGATCCCTCCTTGGTGACTCCTGTGATTCATGCTGGGGACAAAGATTCCTAAGACTGGCGTCCTGATTGCTGGGGAGCACGGTAGCTCTGTGGAGCACTGGGCGCATGACATGTTTCACCAAAACGTTAGCAGTCGCTCACAGTAGTGATGTCTGCGACACACATCCCCAAAGGGTCTGGTGTCCTATGGGACACAAGAGGACAGAAGCAAAACCTTCTTCGCTCTTCCTGTTAGCTGCTCACCTAGTGTGGTCACCCCATTCACGCAACCAAATAGACAGAAATGAAAAACTCATTTTTAAAAGCCAGAAGAACAATTCTTTTAGGGATCAAGTATGGTTTCAAAATGTTTGGTTATTTCTGTTTCTGTGGGTGTTGTTTGGAGTCAGAACCTGCATTAACACACACACACAAACAAACACAACGCCACCCAAACTGTACTGCTTCTCCAGTTTTGACCCTTGTGCCCTTTATCCTCAGGAGTCCTGGGATCCACAATTGTAGGACCCAGGACTGAGTTCATCTTTGAGCGACAAATGTGGCATCTCTTGTTTTCTGTGTCTGCTTCTAATCTAAATACATTTGTCAGCGATTTAGGGTCTTCGCTGATTGTTTATTTAGTTGCCTATGCCTCCAAAAGCAAAAGACAGCTTTTAGGGTCAGCCTATGTGAGCAGTGGCTGTGCATCCCCACAGTGTCAGCCAGTCTTTGGCTTCTGCTGTCACCCAGGCACGATGACCAGGAATGTAACATATCCCCAGCCAGCCGTTCACCGGTCACCACCCGGAAATGCTGCTCTCTCCATAATTATGACTAGGGTTCTGGGGAGGAGGGGGGCGGTGGGATGGCGGTGGGGGTGGGAATCAGCAAACCTGGCTGACTCAAATGGGTTTCCACTCCTCATGTTCAAGCACGTTGGGTTTGAGAAAACCCCCCACACTTTGAGCCCCGGGCACTTTTTCCATTAGTTTTTTACACTGATGTCTATGTCAAAGGAAATTTAATACATAGGTTTCTGATTCATTTACACTTAACTCATCAAAATATTGTTCTGTAAGAGGCATTTGGTGTCCAAGAAATCTTAAGAGCTTTTTTATAAGCTTTTAAACTTCTTTTAAACATTAAGGAACAGAAGTTGCAGTCTCCCCAATGTAAACAGGAGTGAATCCCTGGTGGGGGTGGGGAGGGATCGTGGGAGGGAGGTGGAGCCAAGGAGCCCAGAAGCATGGACCTCAGTCCCTGAGGGACAGGAGTACAGAGCCCAGTGCCTTCCAGTCCCTGCCTGGCTTTCAGTGCCTCCCCCACAATCAGGGGAACTATGGTTGTTCGACCTTTCTGAATTCTGAAGGCAAAGGCAGGCTCTTTGAGGGGTCTTGCTGTTGGCAGAGAAAGTTCCCAAGTATTAAGGGAAGAATATAAACTCCAAAAATTTCACTTTCAGGCAAGACCCTTTTTTTTTTCTCCCTTCAAAGAAAATGCTCATAATGTGTCCTTTCATTTATAACTTTATGAAGGTCTCAATTGAACATGTAAAGAAAGTGGAAAAACTTGACGTTGCCATGGATGTCTGGCATGTTTCCCACTCTACTAAAATCTACTTTCTCCCCCCGCCCCAAGCAAAATTGTTTCAGAGATTCCAATAAAAGGGCATATAGGACAGAGAGGGCAGCTTGTCTGGAATCAGAGGCTTCACGAAATACATTTATATTTTAATCATTGGAGTAGGATCTGCTTAAGTGTTTACCCTATTGCACTTGGCTTCCTCTGTTGAAAGGAAACTCCCTGACATTGCATGATGTTCATACCGTCCGTAAATGGGTGCTTGCAAGTTTTATCTTGTTTCACCAGTGGATGTTCAGCGTGGCGAACGTCGCAGAGCCTGGCATCTGTTGTTTAGGTTTGTGTGTTTGTTGTGTATTGTTTTCATTTTTCCAGTTTTCTAAAAAGGGGGAAAAATCGAAACTAAAATAAATTATCAGTGATACAAATTTTACTGTTTTTGTTTTCTTCACCCTCACAGTTTCAAGCAAGTGTGGAAAGCAAGTATGGAAAGCATTCCTATTGAGAAAAGGCACAGGAACAATGTTCACGAATACATCTGTTTAGTTTGGTCACATATGCTGTTCAGTGTAGCCTTTTTTTTCTTGCTTGGTCTTAGTGTGAAGTTATTGGTAATAGCTGTATCTATTTTTCTCTTGCCTTGTTTTAATCAGGCCCTCTAAAAACTGATCTTTTACGCAGATTGACACGTATTTTTTTCTGTTTTCTTACATGACTTCAGGGGCAGAGACCAAGATCTTTCATACACTGTGGAGGTTGGTAGCTTCAGAGCTGATCAAGAAATAAGATGCACCGAGAGAAGCCAGGCTGCGCTCTTGTCACAGAAGTGAAGGGAGAAGGTGTTTTGGGAATCCTGTGCTTACCTGTGGGTCCAATGCCGTCTTGGATCCCGCATGCCCATCCTTCCCAAGGACCTTTCCAGTAGGCTTTCTCGGGGAACGTGTTGTAGAATCTGGTCAAATGCATGTTGCTGTGCTGGCAGCCTACTGGGTGAGGAATGCCTGGTGCTTCTGTGTTGTCTAATGCAGATGTGGAGGTCCTTCAGGAAATTGGATTTAGAAATTCCTCCAGGAGTTCTGAAAGGAACAGGAAAAACATCCTTCTGAAACACAGGGTAGGCTTCCAACTACTTTAAGATTCTCTTCTCTCACTTATTATTGAAATGTCTTTTTTTTGAGTAAAATTTGAAGTGGCGTTGTTATTATCCTCCCTCCCTTGGGTGGATAATACCACATCTATTAGGTGGATAAAACTGATTTACCACAGTTTATTTTCAGTGTTAAATTTTTTGTATTTTTAAAACTTTTCTTCTGTTGAGACAATCTAACATGACTTCTATATCTTTTTAACTGCTTTCACTTTTTTACAAAAAGCTCTTTTGTAGTGTTTCATGTTCCAGCATTCCCCCAAAGTTTAGGTGTGAGGTATACCTCTTGTTATCACAAACTATTGGTACTATGATCCCCAATATTGCTTGTGCTACTTGAATTATCAGTCAGCAAGGGAAATTCTTGTGTGTGGAGGGTAAGGCTACACATACTTTTAGCAAATTTTATGTTTTCCTTTCTTGAATCAAAGTTCCTATAAAAAGACAAATCAACTGATGTTAATATAGCTGACACTGAATAATTACCTTCTGTTAGATTTACAATTATCCAATTTAACTGTCACAACTGCCCCATTTCACAACTGACTAAACCGTGGCTTCCAGAAGTCATCTGATGCAAGAGTTGATCAGCTAAAGCAGGAAAGCTGCTCGCCAGCTGGCTTCAGTGTTGCCCGGACAATCTCCTTCTGATGACGTCTGCTCACCCAGCAGCAGAACCGAGACTTCTGGGTTTAGAACATGTAACAGAGCTGTTCACAATTTCGCTGACACAGAAGTTCCTTTGTTAAGTTCATAGGAATAATTCTTATACCCAGAGACCTGTTTGCTCATATTGTTTCTATATGTGTATTTTTAATTATTATTTGTTCATTGATTCACTCACTTCATGTATGCTGACTACTGGCTGGATAAGGCTGGAAAGACAAAGATAAAAAGACAAAGTGCCTGGCTTTGGGTATGTGATCTACCAGGGGGACATACAGGGAACTGATGGGAAATCCATGGAAGACGGTCTAATACAGATGTTTTGCAAAACTCTTAGCTTCATCTAATGACTTTCAACTTGGACATAATTTCCTAGTTAGAGTACTGGTATGCTATTTTACTAAGAGGGCCGAAGAACCTTTAGAACACATACGAACACCCCAGAGTTAACATCTTTTCTGCTCTATAATCATCACCTCAGGTAGATCTTCAATTTTGCCAGAACACTTGAAATTAGCCCAATTCAAACTATGATTCCTAATTCTAAAAATATGCAAATAATGCCAAAGGCACGCTTCATTTTCAGTTTCCTCCTGACTCGTAGCCACTGGGAGATGAGAGTGCCGATTTCCAATTTATTTTAAAACATTTATTTGAACATTGAACATTGTTTTTTCATTCTAGTTTGATCTGTAATCATAAATTCTGATATAGCAATGGTAGAAACCCCTTCCCATTGCCCTCTTCTTTATGGACCATTGAACAAGCAGAAAACACTAATTAAATGATCCTTGGCTTCAGGATGAATAATTATACTCAAATTTAACACATAGCTTTTTATGTTCAAAGAACTGCTTAGGCATCAACTAATCAATGTACAAGTGAAGACCAAGTGCAGCATCCCTCTGTGGCTGACCATCTTGGGAGGAATGAGTCTGGCAGCCTCCCTCTCATTCACTTTTTCATTGCTCAGGTGTAGTGGTCAGACCTGAGTCCAGCTGCCAACTCATTCCTCTTATTTACAAATAAATTCTTTCTTTAAAAGAACCAAAGTTGTATAAGTAATGAGGAGTTGGAAGCAAAAACAAATTAATAACTAAAAGTGTCACGTTTATCCAAGACTTTTGGGTTGTTTTTTTAACATCTTTATTCTGCATGAATAGTAAACTTAAGTGAATCTGTGTTCATGAGATGTGGTAGACTTTGCTTTCTCTCCTTACTTCATGTGTATACTCATTTGCAAAGTTGTTGTTGCAATTGTGTGTGTGTGTGTGTGTGTGGTGGGCACCAGAAAAGTAGCACTTTTCTTAGACCTTGGTTTTCCGAGTGTTAAGGGTTTTCGATAGGACATATCTTAAATAAATGCTGAGAAATTAACAAATAGCATTTTGGGAAGCAAATATATGTGACCATAAACATTCTTTATTTGTTTAATTTAAATTTATTTGTTGGAACTTAGAAGTCTCTTTGGTGTAATGATGGATACAATGAAGTGAGATATCTTTATAAATTCATGATCAAATTATTAAAAAAATAAGGACCATGAGTAGTAACACAAGTTGGTCCTTGGTGTTCTCATCTATAGGTTGGGTTGATGGGGATGTAATATTCAAATGTGCAGTCTCTGTGGTCGAATGGTTATTCATTAAATTTTCCCTGAAATATCATGAGCCTTTTCAGCTTCAAGAGATAGAGGGAAGTAACAATAAGTAAATTCGGTTCAAGTTTCTGATTTTGTTTTGTTTTTGTAATGTTTTGGTTGCTTTTCAAATGAGCTTATATTGAATACTAACCTTTGTCCAATTAAGCAACTGCTTGTATATGGAAATTTAATGTTTTGTGAAAAACTTTCCCCATTAAATTTTAACGTGTAGCTCAGTGCTTATTTGTAGTAACTTTGCTTTCCCCCTTCACTTCCTTGCAGTACATTAAAGTGACGATCTGTTTTTAAATTGGTAAGTGGCTGTCTTTGGAAGAAGTAACTCAGTTTTCTCACTGTGAATATTCAATTTCCAACCTGTCAAGACAAGCATAGATTTCCTATGCCACACAGGAATTCTGATAGGAAATTTGGAAAGTTGGGATTGTTAGAAGAGCTAGAAAGCACAGATTACGCTCAGTCGGGACAAAGATAAACAGAAAACATGCTTCTTAAAAATGAAATCAGAGATTAAATGAGTTGATGGAATCAAGCCTAGATACCCACATAAGCCCAGAGTAGAAAATTATAGACTAAAATACATCTGATATCAAAGAGAATGACTCTCTCCAAAAACTCTCACTTTTTATTAGAATCAAAGATTTTTTATAAGCTCAGCAACCCCTAGGATTTCTTGAAGGAAAATAAAATCCTCAAAACAGCAGGGCTGTCATCCAACACTTTTGTGATTTTCAAATGACCAGATTTGAACCTTTAATCATCTCACACCTAGAGATTTTCTAATGTGTGTTTTAATTTATGAGGCATGTCCACAGACAAAATGACTCATGAGAAACAGAATCAGTCTAACTCCCAATTGGCTCTATTCCTCTAACAAATCAAGAAAGTCAATTTTTCTTTGGGTTTTAGAGTGTTCCCAAGTAGCCCTTAAATTTATGCACTGTTCATTTCACAGCCATGACCACTGGTTTCTTTTGAGATGTACTTAAGTTCTTGCTTAAGTAAATCCATTCATGAACAATTATTTGGGAAATGGGAAAGTCCTTTTCCATGTAAAACCTTTTTTTCTTGGGCCCCATTATAACTTGAGATGATGGTTCACACAATCCTTGGATTCCCCTCTGTGAGCCTGTTTTATAGGGAGTATAGTAGGAGATATGTAGGCTTAAAATGCATTTGGAAAGTATTTAGGGGCTAAGATAATGCCTTTTGAGAATCACTGGGGGCCACTGAAATTATCACTGCTAGCTAAGATCTCTTTGGAGGGAGAAATAGACAATATACAGAACTCATCTCAAGCCTTAATTCTCTTGATGTTGCTAATACTAATGCCACTGCTCCTTTTTCCTCAAAGATGGAATGACATTGGTTAAAAATTAAAAATTTGTGAATTAACCATAGAACTAGAACAAATAATCCTAAAATTGATAGAGAGGTCAGAGGGAAGGTAGTAAAGGGTGAAGGGGGTCAAATTTATGGTGATGGAAGGAGATTTGACTTTGGGTGGTGAACACACAATATCATAGACAGATGATGTGTCATAGAATTATATATTTGAAACACATAATTTTAGTAGCCAATGTCACCCCAATGAATTTAATAAAATTTAAAAAAGAACAACAAAATAAAAGTATAGGTTAAAAAATCTCAACTAGCCTAGCTGGCTGTGTGAACTTGAAACTCCTCTGGCTTCAGTTCTTTGATTTGCCAAATGGGATAGATCAAGTACCTACTGAGTGTAGGGTGACCAGTTGTCCCAGCTTGCCTGGGCCTCATCTGGTTTTTGCAATGGAAATCCCAGGTTTCAGGTAATTCCTCAGTGCTGAACAAACCACAGTTGGTCACCCTATTTATGGGAAAGAAATGAGAACATTTGTGCAACATATGTGGCGTGGTGCTGGCTCATAAGAAAAGTTTAAATTATTTTAGCCATCATTAAATGGATTATTACATGGACCAAATTTTATCTTTTCCCCTTATACATGTTGGATGTGCTTTCATAAAACAAGAGAAAAATACAGTTCTTCATGATCAGCTGTCAGATTTGGTCAGAATCTCCCTGGTGACCTTGAGGGACTTGTGTCATCTATCCTTCTGAAGACATTCCAGGACAGAGAGTGTGGTGTGGGCAGGATGCGGTTTGAAGAGCCGTATGAACAGGGCATTTGGCTGTTCTTGTTTTCGCTGGGGTACGACGACGTGTATTTCATCTCAGCCACGTCTTCTTCCCATGGGTGTTCTCAGGCCTAAGGTTCCTAGGTCCCAAATTTTCAACTTTCTACCTTTCCTCGTAATCACAATAGGTAATATGCATTGAACACTTTCTATGTCACAAATGATCTTTAAGCACTTGTATTTTTATTTATTTATTCTTCACCCAAGGATATATCCACTGATTCTGGGAGCAGGGAAAGGGGTGGGGGGGAAGGAGGGAGGGAGAGAGAGAGAGAGAGAGACAGAGAGACAGAGAAAGACAGAGAGAGCATCTATGTGAGGGAAACATCCATCGGTTTTCTCTCGAATGTACCCTGACTGGGGACCAAACCTGCAACCCAGGCTTGTGAGTAGACTGGGAATCAAACCCACGACCTTTTGGTCTATGGGACAATGCTCCAACCAACTGAGCCACACCAGCCAGGGCTCTTTAAGCACTTTTAGGTTTTTACATATATTAGTAAACCTAACAACAACTCATGAAATAACAACTGCAGTCTCCCCAACCCCCACCATTTTATAGGGGAGGACACACAGACACAGAGACCAAGAACTAGCTCAGGGTTTAAGAGTTAGTTGAGTGAAGCAATGAGACAAATCAAGGAAGGCTGACCTTCAGGCTTACTTTCCTCTCCTGTAAAATGGGCTAATAGTAACTACTCATCTAATTCGCAAGCTTGTCGAAAGAATCTGGTGATTCAGTGTATGTGAAAACATGTTATCAACTCCAAGTATTAGGCAAATATGCCCTCATAATGTTTTTCATCACACTTTTATTTACTCACCCTTACTGCACAAACTGCAAACACTGGGCAGATGACAGGACTGCCTGACTAAGTAGATTCCCTCTGTAATCAGGAACACAAAGCCTCACTCCTCTGGACCCATCCCCTTGGGGATGAAATTTAGAGCAAAGGGTTGTTTCAAACTTCTCAGGTCAAGGCTCCCCCGTCTCTCCCCCTCTTCCAAAGAGCCCTTGTTGCTATGAGACAGAAAACACAAACGAGGTCCCCAGCATACTGTTGTGCAGCACAAAAGTGGACCGCAAGGCTTTGAAGATGGGAAACAGATGATTGAGTTTAGGCAAGGATTTGGGTTACCATTATGCAGCCTCTAAGTGCAAACTAATTAGAATTCAGGCCTGTTTCTAAAAAGCCAACCAAACAACAATGTCCTTAGAACTCAAAAGAAAGGGAGCAGAACACTGGGGCATGGGTTTGCTTTGGAGCAGAGAGCTCAGCAGAGACGATGTGCACACACCAGGCAAATTAGTCGCTGTTCTCCAGTTGAGCACGCACGCACCCAACACTTGCTCTGATTAATGGAGGCTATCTATGCACACTGACCTCACATCAGAGCTCTGGAGCATTCGACATCGCACCAGGTGTGGCTAGTTTATTTTCAGGTGTGGACAGGCTGGTCATTAAAAACAGAGCCAGTTTTGGTCTCCTACCTAAACTCAACACCTCCGTGGCCCCGTCCCTGGCAGCATTTTCATGCCTGCACAGCCTGCCTTTTGCTCGTTGGGCATGCAAACCTTTCACTCATCAGAGGCCCAGGGTACTTTGGAAGCCTCGGATGTGTCAGTATCAGTCAACTAATGGAAGCCATGTGTTTGCAGATGGAAAAAAAAAACCCCAAAACTGGCGTCTTAAGGATGCAGACGTGTCTTGCCATAAATGGGTCTAAAGCAGAGAATCTTTTTAAGTTTTGAGTTCTTTTCTTAGTAGGTTGTTGGCCACCTTGCTGATTAACTATTGATAATACTATTCTGGATGATCCCATTCCTAAACACGAAGGGCCCTTCCACCAAAGGCAAAGGAAGCAGCTAAGATTTTTTGAATGCCAATTAGGTCCTATGTAATTTATTAATTATACAGGGTGGGACTAAAGTAGGGTTATAGTTGTTCATATGGAAAATAATACAATAAATAATGAATAATAATACAAGAATAAACTCTGTGTTTTGCATATTTGCAACTGTAAACCTACTTTTGCCCCACCCTATTAATATACAATTATGTTAATTAATTCAATGAAGATTATGATGATTCAATCAATTGCTATGTATTCAGTGCATACACTGGCTAAGAGGTCTATGTGGCTGATTTATTGAATCTTGACCCCAGGTGGGAAGGTGGGTATCGTCATCCCCATTTTATGGAAGGGAAACACCATCTTGGAGGGCCGAGTAACACTTCTGCTGGTGCAGAGTAGTAGGGGGGGGGTCACTGCAATTTGTGTACTTTCCCCGCATGGCACAATAAATTGGAAAGACTGGAATTACAATGCTAAGTTTATGGCTAAGAGATCTGAGATTTAGAGAGTTTGAGTAAATTTTCCAGGACATGTGGCTGACAAAGGACAGTGGAGGGATCCTAGGGCAGTATTTAAAAGTCACTGGGCTTTACCACAGGGCAGAGTTTCTCTGGTGAGAAGGGTTGGTTTTCCCAACAGATGAGGCACATGCGTAACACACCACTACAATAGCAGAAGCATAAAAAGACATTTCTGAAAGAACTTGGTTATTTCATGGAAATGCCAGATTATCAAAGTGGTCATTTGGGAAAAAATCAGAAACCTTTTAGATGTCTTTCTGATTATATTTTTGTATCTTCAATAAAAAACAATGTCAAAATCTCATGAAAATAACAAAGATGTCTTATTTATTTGTACTGCACATTCATCATGGGTCAGCCACAGGGAAAGTGGGGGGTGGTTTGGGGAGGTTCTGCATGACTCTGTCCTCTCTCAGGGGAGCAGCCTGGGAATGGAAGAGCCCCAGCCTCAGTGGCCCAGGGGAGCACATGGGAAACTGAGCATTGGCAACTGTGCATTGGCCCTTAAAATCAGTCTTCCCCAGAAGGTGTCTTATTTCTCCTATGCTCACATTCCATTGGCCAAAGCAAATCTCATGGCATATCTGACTTCAAGGAGGTAAAGATTGCCCATACTAGCATGTGCACGGAAGGGGAAACCCAACATATGGAAGAACATCCTGACAACTACAGTTTTTTAGATGGATGGATGGATGGATGGATGGATGAATGAATGGATGATGACAGATGATAAAGAGGTAGAGATCATACATACATATGCACACACAAGGTGGGACAAAGAAGACAGAAATGTTTTCAGTGCTTGGGGCCCCCAAATGTCTTAGTCCTTTCCAAGAGGGAAGGAAGGGAAGGCAGAAAGGTTGGTAGCCCCTCCCTGGATTTGGGTAAGTACAAATGGTAAAATTCCATAATCCCCTCCTCCCTTTCAGACCCTGTGATTCTTAGCTCTTTCCTTTCTGCCTGCTCCCCTCAAGCTCCCATCCCAGCTGATGAGAGCCTGTCTCCTAACTACAGCAGGAGCTGGGCTGGTGACCTTGTTCACTGACAGCCTCCGGGCTGCTTCCTTGGGCCATTCTCTAAGTCACCTTGACATCTGAAGTGTCTTCATTTCAGAGAGGAGCTAAGGTGGCCTTGCTGCTGTTGGAGTGGACACCTCTCCAAGCACAAATTGACCCTCTGTGGACCATCACTCTGGCTCTGAGTTTCCCTTATTCTTACCTTTTCCCCAGTCCCTCCTGTTGACTATCTCTTGTCACAATAGCATCTGAATCCTGGAGAATGGGGTGAAGGTGGCCACCCTGGGGGCTAAGGGATTCTGAAGGCTCTCCATGAAGGCAGAGTCATCTCTTGGTTCCATTCTTACTATTCTGTGGGACATCCCTGACCCTCCCTTCAAGTGCATAATCATAAGAACAGACTGCTTTCCTAACATGGTTCATCTTGACATAGTTACCTCACAAAGTAACCAGGTAGTCAGGTTCCAAGGCCCCCTCCTTTTGCCCTAGATCACTGGCTCTTACCAGCTTCAGCCTTTTGAGAGATGAAAGGATGTATCTGAAAGGTCATTTCTGATGAGCCTGGGTCCTTTAATTGAAGTCACCTGAATTGCTCACTCTTTATTGCAGTCATCCTAAGGCCTGGTTTGGCTCCAGTATAGCTCCCAAAGGAATAACTTCGATATTTCTTCAAAAATTAGTTGCAAACTGAGCTGTTTTCAAAAGTAAGATCTCATTTATAAAAATATATACTTCCTCCTTTTTCTTTTGTGGTTCATTAGCATCTTCTAAAATTTTTTCTTTCTCTCTCTCTGTCCACAGCAAAGTAGAAGTATTTCTCCCTGGCTTGCCAAAATGATTTTTATCTCAGTAGAAAAAGAACTTGCTATTTCCTGAAAATCTACCACCATCACCTCCCACCCCCTTTTTAAATACATTTTGTGCTGGGAATCAAAGTCAGGTAACTTGATAAGGAGTTAATGAAAACAAATTAATTCTGTCTGCATTTAAAAGAGAGACAGCTTGGCCTCACAGAGTTATCTTATTAGCTTCCCTGGACTTTGCACTTTGTTGATGTAACACATAGGAAAGTCTAGGTATTTGGGTGAAATAAACAACGGCACACTATTTTCCCACTGGAGTAAGGTGATTATGTGTGTGTAAATTATTCAGATAATTTTGGGGGGTGGGTGGGAGAAATTTCATTTCAACACATCTGGCTAATTGCACCTAAATTATCATTTTGACCCTCTGTTATGTGGACAATTTGCATGAAATCCTGGGATACAGAATAGGAATTTTAAATACCATTTGTGTGACAGCTGTAGAAACAGTATTTTAAGCATCCTGGGTCTCTCCTTCAGGGACAGGACTGTATGGTGGTAGGAGAGGTGTCCTGACCTTCACTCCTGTCTTTCCTTTCTAAGCCCCTGTTCTCCCAAGGACAGAGCATGCTCATTCCATAATCTTTCTGGACTTCCAGGAAGACGGCCCAGTTTGAGGAAATGCACAGCTTTCAAAGCTTGCAGCTTTCTATACTCTTGTAGAGCCCCTGAAAGTGACATAGAAAGGAGACAAGGGGGACAAGATGCTACATTTATATATCTAGTCATGTGAACTCACATTAACTATGCGTCTTTGACACAGAAAGAATGATGGCAAGGTGCTGGAGGTTATTACTGTGTGGTGTATTGTGGAGAGTGGGGGCTAGAGAGTTGTCTAGGCCTGCCAATGTCACTGCTCGAGGGTTTGCTCTTATTCTTGGCTCCCAAAGAATATCAAATCATAATGTTGAGAGGACCAGAAGCTAATAAATTGTGGCATCCCAGGAGACTTGTGTGGCTTCTTCTGGCCAAAAATAACTAGACGAATATCAGGTCATTCTTCTTTTTCCTCTCCTCCCCCATCTCTTCCTCTTTCTCCAATACCAGGTCTTTCTCACTGATAGGGATTAGATGATATCAGAAGTGGATGGCAAAGGGGAAGTAAGTTGCAGATGTCCCATGCCACTCCATCTCTTTATCTAAGGGCATCCTCTCTCCTGCCTACAGGAATTTCCAAGGTGGCTCTACCTTTTTCTTTGTAAGTTGAAGATTTACCTTAAGCCCAGTCAGAGATTTAAGGGCTATCAAACTGAGACGCAATTCCCAGGCTGAAGCATAAGTATTTACAGAAAGGCCTCTAGTGGGCACATCATACCCATTGTACTTGAAAGATGTTTTCCAGATCATTTTGCTTCTTTATGGATCTCATTCCAAAAGCTGGAGGAAGGGCATTCCATTTCCTTACACTCTCTGCCAAGATGTTGCATAAGCCATTCCACCTCTTTGCAGGGTTCCCTCCATGTACAGGGTAGCTTTCAGCCAGGATGTTCATAAGCCGCTCCAGAAGAAATGACTGAATCTTCCTCCAGCTCTGGATGTTTGGAGGAGGTGGCTTGGAATAGGGATGGATCTGTGGTCTTGTTCTGAAACCCAGCAGACTGCAATAGTCATTTGCCTCAGGACTCGGGGGTTTGCGGTGTTCAGCTGTTGGTTGAGAATGACAGAAAGGGAGAAACCCGGTAGACCAAAGGGAGGATGCTGAATGCCAATGGAATTCAGATGGGTGGGGAGGGGGCAAGGATGCTAACATCTTCCAAATAAGGCTTCCTTCAAATATTTGGGCAGTTGCATCTTGAGTTTCTGGATTCCATTCCCAACATGCATGCTGACTCATTCTATTTTCTTCCTAGGGCTTTTCAGTTTGCCTTCCAGGATTACACATTGATATTATCTGCGAAGGCGGACTCAGGCTTGTGAGTACCAGGGGGAGTGACTGTGAAATCTTGGGGAAAGTACAATAGAGAATTATGGAAGCATCAATTTAGGTGATCTAACCCAAAATCTTCTTTATCACAAGTATCTGGATATCTTTGTTTTTGTTGTTGTTGTTTTTGTTTGTTTGGTCTGAGAAGTTATCCATGAATTAGATAGCCAGCATTGCCTTTTGATGACATGACTTGGGCAGTAGGTGATCCAAGCAAATGCTTATATTCCCTTTACACACACTAACACAGTATGCCTTCTTATAGTGTCGTTATTAAGTGTGTTTTCTTAATTTCATCCTTAAGGAGGGATTCATGGAAATGATATGGGAAACTTAGGAGAAGACATTAAGAGGACTTGAACTCAAGTGTCTGAGTTACTATCAACTAGCTGTATGATCTTAGCAAAGCCATTTAATTTCTCTGAGGGTCAAAGATCTTCAATGGAAATTGGACTGCCTAAGACACTGTGACCAAATATGCAGGAAAGCTGATGGGAGGTCTACCTTATTTCTACTACTTCTAGGTTACCCTTACATAGTTCTTTTGGCCAACATTTTATTATAAAAGAGTTAATCACACTATAGCCAGGATATTGAGGAGCTATGACTTTTTAAAGGCAACTGTAAATACAGGGACCTAGAGATGAGATTGAGAGGTGCTGTATCTGCAGCTATCTCCCCCCACCACCCCAACACTGATCCACCTTCCCAAGCTATTCTGGGGCTCACTTGAGATGTAGTCATTGAGATTAATAATATTTTCTCTCAGGCGTCTTTGCTGGTTACCTGTTTTAGTTTTCTATTGCTGCCATAACAAGTTACCATAAACTTGGTGGTTTAAAAGAACTCAAATTAATACCTCATGGTTTCTGCAAGTCACAAGTCCAACGTGGGTCTCACAGGGCTGAAATCAAGGTGTTGGCAGGGCTGCAATGCCTCCCGGAGGCTCTGGGGGAAGAATCCCTTTCAAGTACATGCAACTGTCGAATTCAGTTCCTGGCGGTTGTAATAAGGATGGAGGCCCCTGTTTCCTTGTTGGCTGTCAGCAGGGGGTTGCCGGTATTCCTTGGCTCACCGCTCCCTTCCTCCTTCAAAGCCAGCAACAGAAAAGAAAGTCAAAATTCAAGTGTTGACCTCCCCTTTGGCCTCCTTTCTTGTGCTTACTTTTTCCGCATCTCTTGTGTTTGACTGGTCTGCCTTCCTCCTCTTTTAAGGACTCATGTGATTACATTGTACCCACTTGGACAGTCCAAACTATTGTCCCTACTTGAAGGTCAGCTGATTAGTAACCATAATTTTCTCTACCAAGGCCCTTCACAACAGCACCTAGATTAGTGTTTGATTGAATAACCGAAGGCTGGGAATCATGAGGGGGCCAAGGAAGCGTTTTTAGAATTCTAAGAAATTTTCTTACAGGGTAACTAATAAGTTATTATCAGTCATCAGCACCTTGGTGGAATTAGTTTAATGGGTGGATTTCCAGTATCCCTGCCAGCTAAAGGGAGCGGGGTGATTTTTTTTTAAATGCTAAATAGCACATTACATGGGAGATTACTTCAGTGTTTGGGATCAAGGGTTAAAATTTTTTGGCAGAGAATATATGAGGGCAGTGGAGATCTAAGTTAGGTGGTATAGACAGAGGAAGGGCCCCCCTGTTGGAAAAAATAAAATAAAATAAGAGACATCACCAAGGAAGAAAGTAATTTACTTAACACTACTCTGATAAGTTTGAGGTTCAGAGGTACTTACTGATCTATAAATAACACAATATCATTGAAATAAACACTGATCTCATTTGAAGTACAGCTTTGGAAATGAAGAAAGGATTTGCATGAGTTGGGTATGGAAGAAATCTTTTCTTTCCTCTTCCACCCTCCTTGGTTTTTTAAATTGAACTAATCACCACTTAAGCCTACCACCACAAAATATGCTCTTTGTAGTACTATGTAAGTAGTTTTATTGATATAGATATATAAGGCCTGCCCAGAAGGTATCCGGCCGTGTAGTATGAAAAATTAGAGACAATAATTTTTAGAATTAGAATAGAAGATACAAGATAAAAGAAATATTGTACATAGGAAAATGACACCTCAGTCCCCTTCAAAGTAAGCACCTTGGGGACCTCACAGTTCTCCCAATTGCCATCAGCTGCCCTGTCATATTTTCCTGAATCTCATCGATGCTTTTCTTTCTCAAAGGTGATTTTAGTTTTGGGAAAAGCCAGAGGTCGCAGGGTATCAAATCTGGGCTGTAGTGGGGCTGAGTCACCTGGGTGATTTGATGTTTCACCAAAAAACTGCACGAGATGTGATGCATGAGTGGGCATGTTGTCATGATAAAGCTGCCAATCACCAGGTGCCCATAGCTGTGGCCTTATGAATCATCCTACTAGTTACCATGTGGAATGTTCAAGCTTAATGCAAAATTTCATGCAGATTTATTGTTCTACTTGCTCATTTTGAATGTGACAGCTACACAGTACATATGTACACTCAACAGCATCTACTGCCCCCACTGACTAGACAGTGAAGTCATCATTGTTCATACATGTGCATTACAGTCCACTCTCTTTGGCTGCCAGGTTACATCCATGTTGTGCAAACCGTTTCTGTTATATTAATAATGGCTGAACTTTTTCTGGACAGACCTCATATAAGGTCTAAATATAACATATGCTTCTTCAAAATATCTTCAGGAAAAAAGGGTCCATTGCCTTCTTTGGTGACATAACATACACATACACATACATATACATGTACAATTTCTATTTGTTCATATATGGTTATGTATATATTTATACCTATAAATATAGATATTGATAGATATATGCAGAAATTGATATAAATATGATCATCATTACATAGACATAAATCCTAGCCTGCATCCTTGAATGAAATCACTTGTGATATTGCATAAGAAAAAAAACTACTACAAGGTTTGTTTTTACCCAGATTCCATTGTTATACCACTCACTTTCTTTTTTTTAATCCTCCTTGAGGTAGATGTCGTTCTCATCCAAATATCCGAACAGAATCATTTCCAATTGCAAGTCCTCTCCAGGGTAATGGGAAATGTATTCCTTCTACATGTGCATTTGGTGGTCATCAGGTTTTCCTGTCCACGTTCTTTCTGTGGATTCCCCTTGGGCTTAGTCTGGCCCATGTTTGTAGGAGTGACTGGAAGGCAGCCTTGCTTTTGATAGAGGCATATCATTTCATCAGGTCCCACACATTCGCAGAGTCCGACCCACTCAAGATACCTGGGGCTTTTCATATCACGCATTAGCCTGGGTCAAGTTGTCTATTGTCTGGTGTTCAGGTCCTTGACTAGGCGTAACAAGGCTAAGGGAGAAAAGAAATCATATCCTGTCAATAAGCGCTGAAAATATTTAGTGTGGCAAGCTCTGTGTTTTCTTTCTTATGAAAAGCTGATTAATATTCAGCGGTTGAAGGTTAATACCCCATTCATTTTATTCACTTTACATCCTGCACACAGCAGTGACTGTTCCAATTTCAACTCCTAATTCATACAAATCTGGTTCCAATCAGGAGATTAGTAACTTACTGCCTAAGCAGAAACAAATCACACAATTGCTAAGGTTATCTTTCTACGCATGCACAGACACGTATATGCACTTGAAATGGGCTCATTCACGGACAGATGCACATGCATACAGGCAAGCAAAGTCCCATCAATGTGCATATATCTAGGAAATTTTACTCACTTATGTGAGCACGTGATAGGGACAGAGCGATGAATCTGACACCATGAAAGCATTGTCTAAATACGTTCATAGGTGCAAAGGTCTTTAACCATGCACAGTAATTGGGTCTCTGTGAAGTTTCCTATATTGCAAATATTCCTATACACAATCATGCTTTAAATATATTGATGAGTTATTATTAAAAACTCTTAGTGCTATGTTCTTTTGTAGGACATGGTATTATTCTGTAAGCTATCCACCATTACGCAGCCTATTCGTTTACAAATTCATTTGTACGTTTGAGAGGTTCTTGTGCAGTTGGACATGTCACTTTTTTAAGAAGGCGAAATTGCAGCAGGATGAACTTGAGAGTAATGATAATGAAGGTTTGTTTCTAATCCTGTGAGTAAAGCTTCAAAACCAGTCACCCAAGTAGGGAGGGGACTTGCATTTCCTGAAGATCTTTTGAAATCGTATCTCATTTGTCTGGAAAGGATTAAGAACGGAGCTGCAGGGGCCTGCTTTTAGGTTCCCCCCTGCTTAGTGGGTCTGTGATTTGGGGAGATCTGCCTGCAGTCGCTCCGTAGCAAAGATAAGTTTGAGTGGACATCTGCATTCAGGAGAGAAGGGGGAGAGGGGGAAGTACTTCAAGTTTGCATTTTCAGATGATGGCACAACAGCTGACCTGAAGAATTAACCATCCCAGCCACTAGCCATCCGATGATGAGGAAACTGGTGCTAGGTTTTTTATGGTGGTTTAAAAAATTGTATTTATTTCTGTTCAACACGCAGGTTATGCTGCTAAAAAATGACACAATAGGACAAAGAAGAGAGTCTAAGTATTTTATGCCATGAATGCTTTATTTGAGGGCCTTGATTTTGGTTGTGATTTCTTATCAAGAAGATATTTCCCAAAGCCTTGGTGAGATGGGAATTGTTGAGATGCTATTTCAACTTATTTGAAGACTTAAAATCCACACATCACTATTTACTCTTAGGATTCTATCCTGCTTTCCTTTTCCCTTTGATTATATTAGGGAAATAGGCAAAATACAGAATTTGGGACTAAAAGACACTACGACCACAAACAAAGAAGCAAACACATAAATAAACAATCCTGTCTTAGAATCGTGTCTCTTCTATCATGTCTACTTACTAGGCCAAATGCTCTTGGCTTCTCTAAATCTCTAAGATAAAATAATGCAAACAATAAAGATGACAACCGGCATGCCCCAGGCCCTCAATGGTGGCCACTAATCATGGGTTTGTTGCGAAGACTATGTGGTCTGTATTTATGAAACTATTTGGCAATCCACACATCGCTAAGCAAACTATGCATCATTAATATTTCTTGATGCAGTTATATTTCAAATGGCTTGGGTAGTTTTTATCTGCTTATGTCTGTTGACTCCCTAACCAAACCGGAGTTGGCTGTATTCTCTTAGAATTTCAGGAAACAGAACAGCCTTAACTTTTCAGCTCAGTCTTAAACATCTTCTAGTCCGATGCTGAAGGCCTGGGTTGCCAATGGCCTGAGAAACTGGGGAAGTTTCTACCTGTAAGGATTGCACTTCTAATTTATAACACATCTGTAAAAATATGCTTGGGAATATGGAGACCAAAGTCTCAGATTAACATCCCTGAAAACCACATTATACTGGTGGATGTTAATTCATACTTAACTAGAGAAGAACTTGGAGTCCTAACTGCGACTTTCCTAACCACTTTCTGATTGGCATCATCCTTGTAAATTGCAGTAAAATACACATAACGTGAAATATACCATCTTAACCATTTTTAGGTGTACAGTTTAGTGCTAATAAGTTCATTCACATCGTTGTGAACCATCACCACCATCCTTTTCCCAGGGCTCTTTTCATCTTGCCAAACAGAAACTCTATCCCTGCAAAACAGTAACTCCCATTTCCTTCTACCCCTGGCCTCTGGCAGCCACCATTCTCCTTCTGTCTGTATGGATCTGACTCCTCTAGCGACCTCCCATGAATGGAATCACACAATATGTGCTCTTTCGTGGCTGGCGTATTTCACTTAGCATCATGTCCTCAAGTTAGTCCACGGGGTATGCATTGTTTGTTTCTGCACGAGGAGGGAGTAGTATCGACACCGTCAGAGATATTTGAGGGGCACTAAGGAATCCACATGTGTAGAATCTCCATGAGGTTACTGGGTATTTATTGACAGGAATCTAGGGTGTGGCAGCATTAGCCTCGCTCCTCATGGCAATGATAAACCACCACCGGCAGCTCCAGACTTTCCAGGGGCTCCGAAAAGAATCCTGGGAGACAAGGGCTGGGGCAGAAATGCACATGCCCTGGGGCCTTTGGAGGGGCGATCCCTGCACGGAAACTTGCAGGCTGTGCTGTGACAGCCTCCCCACTGCAGAGGTGGACCAGCCCTTCGGCACTCCCTTCCTTCACAGATGCCACCAGGAGGGACTCTGACTTGTGGAAATACTCCGTTCTCTTCATGCCTTTGGGTGACTGTACAAACTTCAAAAAAGTCCCAGCTCCAGCGTGGTTCCACACAGGGTGTCTAGCCAAAATGCAAAGTTTTACCACAGCGCACAAGCAGACAGTGTTTTTCAAGCGAGGGAACAGAGCGAGGTGCCTTTCAACACCTTTTCCGGCACTTCTTTAAAAATGATTTAAATTGGAGGCAATAGCATCGAATGCTGCACATCTGACACCCAGACAAGACTTAATGAATCATATGCTCTAACAGCATCACTCTTCTCGGGCAACTTCACTTGGCATCGTGGTGGATGGGGTTTTTTCCTGCACAAAAACATTTGTTCTGCAGACCATTTGCTTGTTAGAGTGTCCTGGGCAACTCTTCATTTGTGGAGGAAGAACTGGCCCAGGAGAGGCTGCAAACTCGAGTTCCTCCTACGTTCAGTCTAGTCTCTCTGGGTCTGAATTCCAGTCAAAAGACAACAGTGTTCCTTAGGGACCCAGTTTAAAATCCCCTTTGGTCTCTTTCCAACTCGATCTCTTGCAGAATACGTAAGCTACACATCCAAATGTGGTTCTCACCCCCACAACAGCCAGCACTATCACTGGACTGATTTGAATCAAAATAACAAAACTGCGAATGATTTGGTGGGTAGGGAAATACGAGTGCTAGGGAAGAGACACTGATTCTGAGTGTTTGAGCTGGAGCAAAAGGTTATTTTCACCATTATAAATGAAACCTCTCCTGGTGGGGTGTGGCAGGATAGTTCACAGTTGCCGGCTGCTGGGAAGGATACAGGCAGAGTGGACCAAAGTCCTCCGCTGTGCTGAGGACCGTACATGAGTGTCTCACCCACCTTCCAGGTAGGTCATTGTCTGTTGCAGTGCCCGTGGCAGGGAGAGTGGTAGTGTTCTTCCTTCTGTGGCTGCAGCATATACAAAGAACTTAATCTTCCAATCCAGTGCTTAATGTAAATGCTTAACACAAACCTGATGTTAACATGATGCACGTGAATTTTCCCTGGCAGGGAAGGCTGGGATTTACAGCATTCTGAAAATCAGATGCTCTTGTCAGCAGGCATTGGGAAAACCTTTAACGATGGCGAGATTTTCCTTCTGAATGGCAGGTGCACACCTAAAGCACACATGCCCGGTGCTCCGTGGGGACCAACTACTCACAGATCCCAGATTCTGGTGCAGCCGAAAAGATCCTCAGCCATTTCTTTGCACACCGCTCTGTGAATGACCAGGTAGACCCTAGACTGGTTGCTGGCAAACTAAGGTCTGTGGGCCAAATTAGGCCCACAGCTTTTGTTTTTGTTTTGAACAGTTTTAATGAGGTATGACTGATATACAAGAAATAACACATATTTAATGCATACAATTTGATGAGGTTGGACCTAGGCAAACACCTGTGAAACCATCGCCGCAATCAAGGTAGCGGACACATTCATCACCTCCAAAAGTTTCCTTCTGTCGCATTTTTGTTGTTGTTGTTTGGTTTGTTTTTGTCTTTGGGGGATAAGGACACATAACTTGAGATCTACCCTATTTACAAAATTTTGTGAGGTTGTTCAATTGTTATCAACTTTGGGTTGCACAAGATGAGTAAGACCCAGTGATCTGCTGTACAGCACAGTGCCTTCCCCTACAGGGAACGATACTGTAGCATCCGTGACCTGTTTGTGTATGGCCCACAAGCTCAGGATTGCTTTTACATTTTTAAATGGCTGACACCAAAGGGGAAAAAGATTTTATGATACGTGAAAATGATATGAAATTCCAGCGAACTTCAGTCTCCATGAATACAGTTTTATTGGGACACCGCCATGCTCATTCATTTCTGTACTGTCTCTGGCTGCTTTTGTCGGATAGTAGCAGAGGCAAAATGACACAACTGAAGCTGTCCTACTTTGAACTCATCATGAGAAGACAGGGTTCTTTGGAAAAGACAATAATGCTGTAAAAAATAGTAGGCAGCAGAAAAGGAGGAAGACCAACCAGGAGATGTACTGACCCCATGAAGAAGCCTTGGGCATGAGCCACCAGGAGCTGGACAGGCCTGCTGAGGGCAGGACATTGTGGACGTCTCTCAGTCACAGGGTTGCCAGGAGCTGGAGCCGACTCAAGGGCACATAACACACACAGCGGACACTGAGTCCTTGTGACAGCAACTTTATGGCCCTATAAAAGCTCAGATAGTCACTCTTTGGTTCTTTACAGGAAAAGATGGTTTATCTCACCCTAACCAGCCCATATATAATGATGCTATTGCTGCTAGTGTTAATGACAATGGTAGCCAGCAGTGGTCGATTGCTTCTTTATAACAAGTGAATATCTATTGACAAACCCTTGAGCACGTGCACCTAGTATGTTCACTCTAACTTTTCAGAAAATTGTATCTGCTAAGTGTTTATGGGATTGTCACCCACATGGACTCTACCTTTGCCCATTCCTCTAAGTCTCGGGTTTTCTACATGTTAATGAACGTCTGGAAGGAGTTTAAAGAAATCCTTAATATCTAACCATATCCCCAGATGTTTGATAAATTACAAATCAGGCAAGTATTTCACCGAACTGGCTGATCATCAGTATTACAAGGGGGAACTTAAAAGATCTCTGAGTTTAATGAAGCAGAGTCTTGGGATGGACCCTAGAGTGCTTGTTTACTGGGTTTTCATTTTTAAGTTCTACCAATGATGCTAAGAATCAACCTGATTTGGGAACAACTGACTGAGATACTTATTTTAGTTTACACTTTTCAGAAGGATTTGGCCTGTATTGTACAGTACTTGACTCAGAACTCTTTGAGAGGGAAACTGGTTTCCCTATTTCTTTATACTTTATTTTTTACCCTCCAAGCCCCAAAGCTTCCCTCCCCAAAAAGGGTAATCAGAAAGGACTTTGCAGACAGGGGTACACAAACCTAATTGTTTGACTGACTAGACAATATAGTTCCTGATAACATGCATTGACTTCTTTCCTCTCCTTAGGGAAGAATTTCCCTCTGAAAATAAAATTGCACCCACAGAACACTAAATTCTTCCATGAAAATAGAGCAGTCTGGGACTGGCCCAGGTTGCAGCAATCTTTTTGTTCCCAGCCAAATTTTCACAAAAGAGTCAGAATGACCTTAATTGGGGCTGAAAATTTCTACGTGGCCCTAAAGTAACCTCCTAGAAAGGTGAGGAGAAATTATCATCAGGTTTAATATCTGCACTTTTATGATGGGAACCTATTTTTTTTTCTTTCAAGCTTTTAGGATTAATTTCCCTAGTTTATAGGCTATATGGAAATGTCCCAAGGTCCCTTTGGCCCCTCTGGATGAAATAATTAGCTGCACATGCTATCCAACACTCTTCTATGCTTCGGTCCCTCATTAGTTTCAAATCTCAGTTTAATTTCCAGGAGAAATAGTTCATGGTTTCCTGAGACTTAGCAACCGAATCTGACCAACCGCAGGGGGTCTCATACCTAGACTGCCTTTTTCCTGGTCCCCTGCCCACCTCTCACCCCACCTCCCCCAATCAGATCTCTGTGAGATTCAATTGTGCTGCCTCTGTGTTTGCAAATGGGACAGACCCGAACTTGTTTCCTGAGAACCAAAGGCTTCCATTTGCTCTCTTCCTAATGGCCCCAAGTTTGATTTGAAACTAGTAGCTTTCTGGACTGGCTTTTCTTAAGTCGACCTTGGTAAATTGATGCAGACTTAGAATCAAGCTTCTGAGCTGTTAACTCAGAAAGAATGCTGCTGATTTGGGCCATGAATTTATTTAACAGTAACTATGTAAATACCAGTTTTGTCCCCATGGCAATATCCTCACTCCTTATTCCTCTTAACCTGAAGCCTACATCAGTTCTCTTTTGGTTTTAACCTTCTCATGACACAACTGTCTTAATAAGAAAGATTTATAAAGGCATATAATAAAATGTTCTCTGATAGGGAAACGCAAATTAGATGAATTCTTCTGCTCAGAGACAGTCTTTAGGGCTCCAGTGCTTTCTGACTGTTTTGTCACCCTTAGCGTACTGGCTACCATTCCCTCTGTCCTTATCCGTCACTCCTCACATTGGAAAGATGGCCGCTGCAGTTCGAGACAGACCCATCAACATGCAGCAGAAAGGGGTCTGCACTTTCTGGCTCTCTTCAGTAACAAGGAAACCTTTCTTGATATCTTTCCCTTTTCAGACTTCCCTTACATCTCTTTGGTAAGATTTGGGCCACCTGTCATTTTTTTTAAACCAGTCCTTCTCAAGGAGAAAAGGATTATGTAATTGACTGGGGTTAATCAGTTTTCACCACCCTTGAGTCACATGTTAGGAGAATGAAGAGTTTAGCAATGGAAAGGCAGGGGATGAGTGGGTATGTGGGTAATGTAGTCAACAAAGGATAGAGTGCCTGTCCTACAGAATGGTGTTCCATAAAAGGGACTTATAGAATATTTCCATTGAGATGAGTAAAAATAGTGCTGCTGAAAGATGACAAAGGTTAACTGACTTCTTAACAGTCAGCCACATACCCTTCCTGAAATATTCAGAACCATGTGCTTAGATGTGTGAATTCCAAACTCCCTATTATTTGATTGCCCCATCTTCCCCGTATAATAATGGTCCCCAAGTTTTTTGGCACCAGGGACCAGTTTCATGGAAGGCAGTTTTCCATGGAACACGGGGGAAGGAGGATGGCTTTATAGTCTGCCACCAGATGCAGCTTAATTGTCACTTGCCATTCACTGATAGGGTTTTGATATGAGTCTGCAAGCAATTGATTTATTATTGCTTGTCTCTGTGCAGTCAAACCTCTCTGCTGATGATAATCTGTATTCGCAGCCCTTCCGCAGTGCTGGCATCACCGCCTCAGCTCCGCCTCAGATCATCAGGCACTAGGTTCTCATAGGAGTGCACAACCCAGATCCCTTGCATGCTCGGTTCACAGTGGGGGTCTTGGTCCTGTGAGAATCTAATGCTGCGCTGATCTGACAGGAGGCAGAGCTCAGGCGGTAATTAAAGCAGTGGGGAGCGGCTGTAAATACAGATGAAGCTTCACTTGCTCACCCGCCACTCACCTCCTGCTGTGTGGCCCTGTTCCTAACAGGCCATGGTCCCATTCTGGTCCATGGCCCAGGGGTTGGGGACCCCTGCCTTATAAGACTATGGTTCTTAGTGTTACAGGAAGTGACGTTAAATTCTTGCAATTTGGTTACTGCCAAAGCCACAACATGAATCGGTGTTCTTTCAGTTTGCCCAGGATACGTAACCTCTAACGTGAACGGCAGGAGCATACTACCTAAGACCTGCATTAAGTCTCAAGTTTGATTTAATGCCGACCCCTCCAATTAAAAAAGAAAAAAACTAGAGTTGAGGGAAATGGAGATAATCAGAAGTGTAGACCTCAGGTTGACTTGTTTTTATTGGCTGGCATAATGCATGGATTATTTTCCTCCCTGTGGAACAAAACATGATACTGCATTTCTTTACAATTAAATTAAGGCTAAAGAACAACAAAGACATTACCACTTGCATGATGCCTTTGAAAGATACTGTTTATGCTCCACTGGAATAGATAGAATGCCCTTACTTTGCTGCTTTATGAAATGCCAAGTTTTCAGGACAAATCCTATTAAGGGGTCTTAGTTCCTGCATGATATTTGCTTTCTTCTCTGCCAGCTGCCACTGCATGGAGATGCCTCAGGATTGTTCAGGCTGTGGTTGGACTTAATTTATTTATCTATCACATATTTATCACAAGTGTAATAAGTTTATTATAGTTGCTGCTGCTTGTCCTCTCCCTCCACTAATCTGTAAGCATCTGGTGCAACTTGTTCCTGTTGTATCTTCAGTGTGTGCTTTATTTTATTTATTTATTTACTTATTTATTTTTATTTTTTAAATATATTTATTATGCTATTACAGTTGTCCCATTCACCCCCCCTCACTCCACTCCATCCTACCCACCCTCTCCCTCCCAAATTCCCCCCCTATAGTTCATGTCCATGGGTCATACTTATAAGTTCTTTGGCTTCTACATTTCCTACACTATTCTTACCCTCCCCCTGTCTATTTTCCACCTATCATCTATGCTACTTATTCTCTGTACCTTCCCCCCCCTCTCCCCCTCCCACTCCCCTATTGACAACCCTCCATGTGATCTCCATCTCTATGGTTCTGTTCCTGTTCCAGTTGTTTGCCTAGTTTGCTCTTGTTTTTGTTTTAGGTGTGGTCATTAATAACTGCGAGTTTGCTGTCATTTTTACTGTTCGTATTTTTTATCTTCTTTTTCTTAGGTAACTCCCTTTAACATTTCATATAATAAGGGCTTGGTGTTGATGAACTTCTTTAACTTGACTTTATCTGAGAAGCACTTTATCTTCCCTTCCATTCTAAATGATAGCTTTGCTGGATACAGTAATCTTGGAAGTAGGTCCTTGCGTTTAATCTTGGGTAATGTAATTATGATGTGCCTTGATGTGTTCCTCCTTGGGTCCAGCTTCTTTGGGACTCTCTGAGCTTCCTGGACTTCCTGGAAGTCTATTTCTTTTGCCATATTAGGGAAGTTCTCCTTCATTATTTGTTCAAATAAGTTTTCAATTTTTTGTTCTTCCTCTTCTCCTTCTGGCACCCCTATAATTCGGATGTTGGAACATTTCAAGATGTCCTGGAGGTTCCTAAGCCTCTCCTCATTTTTCCGAGTTCTTGTTTCTTCATTCTTTTCTGGTTGGATGTTTCTTTCTTCCTTCTGGTCCACACCGTTGATTTGAGTCCCAGTTTCCTTCTCATCACTATGGGTTCCCTGCACATTTTCCTTTGTTTCTCTTAGCATAGGCTTCATTTTTTCATCTGTTTTTCGAATAGATTCAACCAAGTCTGTGAGCATATTGATAACCAGTGCTTTGAACTGTGCATCTGATAGGTTGGCTATCTCTTCCTCACTTAGTTGTGTTTTTTCTGGAGCTTTGAATTGTTCTGTCATTTGGGCCTTTTTTTTTTTTTTTTTGTCTTGGCGCATCTGTTACTTTAAGGGGCGGAGCCTTAGGTGTTCAACGGGGTGGGGTAACGCTGGTCGCTGTGCTGTGACGCTGTATGTGGGGGAGGGGCCGAGAGGGAGCATTGGCGCCCGCTTCACTCTCCTCCGGATTTCAATCTTTCACTCTGCTACCCACAATCAAACTGGGCCACTCTGGTGCTGGTTCCCGAGTAAGTGGGCCTGTGCACACTCTAGGCCCCTGTGGGTCTCTCCAATGACCTCTCCTGTGAGGCTGGGAGTCTCTCCTGCTGCCACCCCAACCCCCAGGGGCGTTTTCAATCAGAGGTTTGAGGCTTTATTTCCCCCGAGCTGGAGGCGGTCTGCTTCGCTCCCCACTGTTTGTCCGGTTTATCTGTGAGCAAATGTGGGGCCACAGTGTCTGCTAGTGGTCGGACTGCTTGCCCCGTTCGTCTCACACTCCGCCAGTCTCGGTCCTGCCATGGCCACGTGAGTCCTCTCCGCCCCAGTGCCCGTCTCCGCCCCTCCTACCGGTCTGGATGAATGTTTATTTTTTATTTCCTTGTTGTCGGACTTCCTTGCCATTCGATTTTCTGTCAGTTCTGGTTGTGCGAGGAAGAACAGTGTGTCTACCTACACCGCCATCTTGGTTCCAGTGTATGCTTTATTTACAGAATGGTCAGTAAATATTTATTCAGTGTTTGAACTCGCGGTGAGCTTTTAATCTAGGATGGAAGAGAAGACATGTACATTTTATAAAAGGATAATATGTTGGGTAGTCTTGTTGTGCCACAAGAGGTGAACAGAGATTTATTGGAATTTTGAAGACAGAGAGAGATCCCAAATAACAGTCATTAATATTTTAGGGAAAAATTCTCTTTCTCCCTTTGCTTAGATAGCACACTTCAGTTTGTGTTCAGAAGCGATAATCAAGCCAAGTAAATCAATTGTTAAAAAAGTGTTCACAGAGTATAAATGTTGAATTTATTTAATGGCAGTGTTTCGTCAAACTATTTTTATTTAAAATATGAATGGTCTACATGAGTTTCTTACAGATAGTTTCTTATAGATAGTTGGGTCTTGCTTTTCTATTCCATTCAGCAAACACTATAATTTGAGTTAAGGTATTCATGTTTAACATTATCATTGATTTGGTTGTAGATAAGTAAATCATCCTGCTATTTTTTTTTTATTTGTCTCATAAGTTGTTTCTTTCTGATTTTTGCCCTTCTTATTTTGGAAGGCAGGAGTGATTCAGTATTTTACCTGAATATTCCAATGCCTGAAAATAGGTGCCTTATATATTTTGTTCAGTGTTATCATTATTTACAGAGAAGAACAACTGGAATACCAGCTACTCTATCAGGGCTTGAAGTAGAGATCTCTTACTGTTTAAAAGGAAAAAGTGATTGGCTATGTTGTGGAAGAAACTAGAAAGACTAATCCTGTTCGAATGGTATTTTAAATGGTTACAGTGAGGAGGGCTCGGAGACAGCAGAACGTGGGTGGGGCGCCCTTTATCACGTTCTGCAATGATTACTGGAGCCTTCTCCACCTGCCCAGCCTTCAACAGATGCCCTTCTGGGAGCTGTCATCTTTTCAGCATTTGACTAATGGCTCCTAGTCAGAAGCCACTATGTCAACAAGAAATTCCAGAGGATTAGAATTGATTAAACCTGACCACAAAAATTGATCTCCCACAGATTTATTGACATCTATTAATTTTACAAGGATGAAACATTCCAGGAGCTAGACCCTGTGCTAGGTGCTAAGAATATGAAGGTGAAGACGAGACAGCCCCTCAAAGGCCTCATGGCCAAAGAGAAATCAACAGACATGTAAAAAAAGGTTAATCACAGTCTGCAAAATCCTATAAGAAGGGGAGATTGGATGAAGTGCACCTAAATGTATCCAGTCAAGTTGGAAAACACTCAAGCTAGGCTTACTTATTAGCAATTCATCACACAGCAGGTGCATGCGTGTGTTGTGGACATTTGAGGGAGAGCAGAGCATCTGAGCACAGCTATGAGGCAGTGAAGGGAGAGTGTCTGCTCTGTGCTTGAAGTTAATAAGCAAGAGATGGTGGGAGAAGAGGCTTCTTTGCTTACCCAAGTGATGATAGATTTGACAGGAGAAGCTATTCTGTGTGTGCTAAGTGGCTGCCAGTTGTGGTCTTACACCTGTTGTAAACCTCAGCAAAGTATTGGTTCTTAATTCTTGTGGGCTGAGATTTCAGGATGGACTCTGAGATCTCTCTTGTCTTTTAAGACTTTTGTCAAGTTGCTTAAGTTCTGTAAAGTCTTCTCTTTTTTTTATCTTCCACGTCTCATCTCTCCGGAGTAATAATCATCTGCTTGTAGTACTGAAGGCTCTTCTTCCTTGTATGTTTGTATACAAATTATCAGAATCCTTCCAAGTTGGTTAATTTGGGTTTGGGGATAATAAAAGACAATTGCAGATTATTTTACAAGTTCTGTTTAGTGTTATCATCTTTGTGCTGTCTTTCTGATGAAGTAGTGAAGATTTACTCTAAGTTAAACAATAAAGCCACTCTGACCCCATGAGGTTGGAAGGACCAGGAAGGTGATCTGGTTTCTCCATCAACCCTCTGATAGATTTCTTTCTGCAACTCATTCCATCTCAGAAATATGTTTCTCATCCATTAAATTGATCTAACATACCAAATTAAGTTTAGCTTTTCTGTCTTAAAACCTGGCCTAGAATTCTGTGATGCTGGTATTTTTGGTTTCCGTGTACTTTCTTGAAGACTGAATGTCAAGTAAAAGTAAGCAGAGAAAGCAGGATGTCAGCATATAGGCGCCCTTACTCCAGGAGGAGGTATGTTCAAAGTGACCGTCTCAATTAGTGTTGTAGACTACAGAGATAGATTCCTCAGTCATAAAATAAAAAGTGAGAGCAACCATGTGAATATCTTGCCATTGTGGGTAGCAGATTATGGCTGATTGCAAACAGGGCATTTCTGGGGCCCCTTTGTTGACAGCCACATCATCCTTCTGCAAGAAGCACCTTTCACAGCAGGAAGAGGGAGCAGTTTGGAGGAAATCCTGAGCCTTCCATTGGGAGCTCTGTTATTATTGATTCTGGCTTTTAGGCAAATTCCAGTGGTATCTCAGGGTCCCCAAGTCTGAGAACAGGATTCCTGTAGGGATGCTAACTGCCCTTGGCTATGACACACCCTTTGGCACACTCTCTCAGCATCTGTCAGTTACAGTTTCAGTGTGGAAATCGATGATTTATCCTCCCCTGAAAATTAGTGGTGCTGTTGGTGGTGAGGCTGGTGGTCATGATGGTGGTGCAGGGGGTGGTGATGAGAGAGGCTCTGATGGGATAATTCCCTGCAACTTTAAGGACCTAGAGTGGGTTTGATGGGTGAGAAAGGGTGAGGAGGCCCTTAGCTTGCTTTTTGTTTTTTTTTTTTAACCTTTCCTTTCAGAATGATACATTTTTGAAGTCAGACAAAAATAGATGAAATACTGACACATTGTGGGAGAAATATACAAAGAGAAATGTTTCTTTGCACACAGTAAGTGATCAGTGTTTGTTATCTGTAATACAAGGATTTGAATATAAGGGAGCATGACCCTCTATAAAGTCAAAGACTGCTTTTCCCTCCCCAAATTTGGACCTTGTATGTGATACAACTCAGTGTAGCTAAAAGCGTAACTACACAGAAATGCCTTCTCTTGATGTGAACCACAAGGCATTGTACATAATGGGGGCTCCATCTGTAAAGTCAACTGACAAAAAGTTCAGGAGAGAAACATTGAACTCTTTACTGACTACTGAACAATGGAAGCAGCCTATGGAAAGGCAATATTGGATTACTGGAGGCTGGTTACCTGGGACTTTTAAAGATTTCTATGAATTATAGAAATCCATTTCAGGAATTTAACCCTAAATAGTATTTAAAAGGAAGAATCAAGTTCTTTTTATCTTTGAGACCCGCTATTGGGAAGTCAGTGAGAAAGACCAAATGACTAATTGCTAACTTGTGAGGATTTAAGTGACCTTAGTATCATTTAAACCTAAGGTTATAGAGTCTTAGAACTAGAAGAGAAAGTGGAGCCTATCGATTATTATTTTATACATTATAGCTTCTTGGAGGCATTGTGGGTAAGATAAGAAAATGAGGATTTGAAGAGAAACAAAAGTAGATCTTTCTTATTCCACTTCCTCAAGATGTTTCTAGACTTTCTCATGAGGCTCGTGGAGTATTGAGTCCATAAAATAGTAACTAGGGTTAGCTGTATCCTTTTAGACGTTCCAAAATTAATGTAGTATTAATCTTCCTTCTTCCAGTGGAAGAAGAAAAATAAGTAAGAGACTTAGAGGTCATCAAAAAACATAGAAGTATCCAATGAGTCTTCCTCCTCTTTTCCTTCTCAAGCCCCTCAATCTACTGTCATGTTGGAGCTAGGCTCGCAGGTTGGAGGGGCCCACAGCTGGAGGCTTCCTGGTCTTAACTAATGAACTTTTCCAACTTGCTCCATATTGCTGGCACCATTTTCTTTCCTCAACAAACAGACAGGAGTGGAGGGGCACACACCTACAAGAAGCAGAGTGTATGTAGATGGATGGTAAGAGAGGGGACAGGGTCTTCATATTATCATTATCCGTCCACGCCAATATTTGTAGAATCAGGACAACAGTACAATTTATCTGTGGTGAATCTAAAAACGTGTTGCTCCTTTGAAGTAAGGTTGAAAGAGACTCTGCCTGGGGTCCAACCATTCCATTTTTGATTCAGCCATTTTGAAAGATCTGTAAGGATAGGTTTTGCACACACACATGGAATCTGTCACTGATGTTCAGTATGTTCATCAATGTTATATATATGTGATATATTATATATGTAATATATGTGATATATATGTAATATATGTGATGTAGGTGATATATACACCATATGTAATATATATGTATCTTTGGTTCCAGCTTCACAGGTGGCCCTGTCTTTGATTCTTGAGGTGAGTCTTCTTTGGCTGTTCACTTGCTGGAAAAAAAATAAATTTCAGGACCATGTTCAATGAGAATAGGCTGATATGGGGAGGGTGTGGACAATACAGTCTGGAGGTTCGTGTATTTTTCTGGAGGGTTAGAAAGTGTGTTTGGAGAACACTGGTCTTTGCAATATTTTCCCATACAAGAGAAGGGCTTAAATTTTGATCTCGACCGTAATTACTGCCTTCAAAGGACTGCACAACTACCCTGGGATGTTGGTGACTCTGTGTGACTACATTTGGGAAAGGCCTGAATAGCACCTGGTGGGAAACTGGCACCTGGTGTGATGCTAGGGAAGCACCGTGTGGCCTCAGTGTGTGGCCTCCCCTGACTTCCCTTTGCTACCACATCTAGGCTGAGTTGGTGTCAGGCCTCATGCCAGAGGCCTGCTTCAGCCACAGGTATACCTGAGGAGGCCTTCAAGGAATTGCTTAGAGAAAGGTGCTTTTATTGGGGGTAGAATATTCTTGGCAGACACATCCAACAGTCTATTGGGAGAGACGATGGAGGGCTCTAAATATATCTCCATCATTCCTTCCACCCCACAGTCTTGTTTATGAGAGTTTGGGTCATAGGCGGCTTGGCCAAGAAGACACCTCATGGGTGGAGTGATACTTACCTAACCGCACCTGTGGTATGCTGAGACACCCTAGGGAGAATGTGTGTGGAGAGGGCAGGCGGAGAAACCACACCCTGAGTCGGCTTCCCTCCCTGCTGAGAGAAAATAAGGAAGGGCCTCTAGAAATCAGCCCTGTTTTCCCAGAGGTCTGCCACTACCATCTTTGAACTTAATAAAGAGGAATGACATGTGGGAATGTTGTCCCGGGGAGCTGGAACCTTTACTCTCCTCAGATATTTATCTGAACATAGCTCGAGTAATTCCGAACTCATGGGACCTTGAACATACTGGCATGTGGGACTTGGGCAATAAAGTGCTGGCTGTTTTTATGAGGATCCCATTAACTGCTCTGTCAATGAGAGAGGTTTCCCAAGGATTCTTTCCTTCTCTCTTTTTGATTCTCTTTTCAGAGAGGAATTGAGATAATTTGACAGAGGAACATTCATTTTTACATTTTGTCTCATGGAGGTGAGGCTAAGAGGTAACATTTGCAGCATATATGTTAAGTGCTAGATATATTGGTTCAGACTTTCAAAGCAATTTATTTTTTATCATTTTTATAAGGCAAGTGCTCCAATTCTCTCCATTTGACAGATGAGAAGATGGGGACTCGGAGAGGTTCAGAGAGTTGATCACAATCACCCAGTTAATAAAAGATTGTATTTGTCAAAGTAATCTTAGTTCTGCTGTGGTAATCAAGAACCATCAAAGCCCAACAAACTCCATGTTTAAAGAAAACAGAAGAAACAGACTTAAAGAAACAGAAGTTTATTCCTCATGTACACTATAGGGCCATCCAGTTACTCAAAGACCCAGACTAAGGGAAGCCTCCCCAACTTAAAATTTCAGTCTGGGACCATGGCAGTGAAGAGGCCACCGGAGCGGTTGTAGTCTGTAAATGACATCCTTCACTTTTGCTCACAGCTCATTGGTCAAAACTAGCCACGTGGCCCTGCCTAATGGCCAGCTGGTGAGCTGATAGCCCTCCCAACAGCTTGATGAAGAGGTGAACCAAAGCAGTTACCTAACAGAAGTTACTACCTCACAGGCAGACTTTGAACTCTTAACCACAGACGAGATTGGGTGCATACAGGGTGGTATGGCCATAGACTGAGCTCTTAACCACAGTTAGAACCTCCTCTCAGGGGTCCTTCTGGCCTCTATCAAGCTCCTGTGCTGTTCAAGACCAATACTCAATGCCTTGTGGCCCATGTTTAACCTTTGGGACTCATGTGATCAGCACCCACACAGCTGGGAGTCACTGAGTCACAGGCTGAGTCACTGCTTGCATCTTTTGTGCCTGGAAACGAGATTTGTAGGACAGAGTGTATCTGCCTCCTACACTTCTGGCAGGCTCCCATGGCTCTGTGCCTTCCTGCTGCAAAGCCTTATGGAGTATACTTTGACATCTAAGAGAAGCATTTAACAAATGTCTGCCTATAGCTGGCAGAGCTCAGCAGTCTCAGACGTGGAAGTCTCAGACATGAACATCTTGGTAGAAATCTCCATCAGGTTTCTGGATATGGGACTGGGGAAATGTGTTCATTAGCCACTTACCCTCCAGGTAGGATGCAGTTTCAATCAGCCCGGCAGTGAACAGCGAAAGAGGCTAAGTGGAGTCTGCATGTAGAAGCTGTTCGCAAATGCTGGTTTTGCATGGAACTCTCTTCCTTCTAGGACAAGTTGAGAGGATAAAAAAATGTCAAGATCATATCCATGGGAGACAAATAGTCAAACACAGAGAAAACAGAACTTTTTCCTGAAGCTTTTTTAAAAAAGCATACTTTCAAAAATTATCTTCTTGAGGAAGTAGTATAATTAGACAAACAAAACCAACTTTTTGTTCTTCAATCTTTTCATTTTTAAGTTGTAGTCTCCTCTTGGCTTTCTCTTTTCTTTCATAGATGTCAAGTCATTTTTGCAAACTTGGAGTAGAACAGAGCCAATGAACAGAGAATATAAAAGATACTGAAGAGAAATAAAACTGAAAAAACACAAAACTTATAACGTCAAAAATAATGTCTGTCTTAGAGATGGTTAAAAATAGACTGGACACTGTAGAAAATGGAATTAGTGAGGTAGAACAAACTCAACTCCCAGAATGCAGAAGAAAAGGTTAAAGAGAGTGAGAACAGTCAAAGGGGAAATGACTGATATGGAAGAGAACAAAGACCCGATAAAAGAATTATGGGCACTTTTTTGTAGAAGGAAATGAAAGATCTGCTCATTAATAATTATTGATATAAAAATCACATATCAAAATGCTACAAATTGTGCTTCTACAGCATTAAGCCCTAGTGAATAGATTTCAAAATTCTCAATTCAAATAAGAAATTAAGAATTTTTTAGAATAATTATGATAAAAACTAAAAAAATTACTAAAATATGTAAAATAAGATTTGGATAGATATTCTCAGTCAGAAGATCAGATGATATAAAGGTATATGTCCTTCTTATATTATGATTTAAATAATTTTAATAAAAATCCTAATAGTATGGACTCAAGGGGCCCTTGAAAAAGTAAATCTAACATTTATTTGGAAACAGAAATGATGTAAGTAGCCAAGACATTTTTAAAAGAGCTATTATAATAGATTGTAATCAAAACAGCATGGCGGTGGTAGAACCAATAGGCAAAGAATGTACAGAGAAGATGTCCTAGCATTATTTAATGATTCTTTCTCCTCTAATTTTGAATGCCAAATTTAATCACAAACTCACTCTTCTATATATACCCAGTCTATTTTTGGGATAAGTGGCAACTATTTGAAATAAAGTTGGCATCATTTCCCCAAGCATACACCACAATATGAAGGCCAAAAAAGGACTGAATAGTCAAATGCACAGATAGAAGCCAAAATAAAATATAGATGGGTGTATCTCTGACCTTGAGCTTGGTTTCGTTTGTCTATGTGTAATGAGATGGGGGAAATTTTATTCACCACAGCTCCACTTGTGAACGGAACTCATTCGTTGGAGAATGTTCATGAGATAGAAAGGGAGGGGCTAGAGGGGGCTGAGTGATGAACATTGCTCTGTGGGAGACAAAAAGCATTTTCTTGACATTCTCACAAGTAAGAGAGAAGGAGAAAAAAAGAAGCAAAAAGAAGTAAAATAAAGGAAGACTTCATGGTGTGTGTGGAGGGAAGAGGAAGGAGAATCTGGAAAAATCAGATGCTGAACTGTCATGTTGAAAATAAATTCTAAATTTCTCTTAAAAAAAAAAAAGATGTTGAACTGTTACTCTCTACCAGATGGGAGTTCGGGCGTGTTTTCAGTGTCTCCAGAGGTCAGGAGATGACTATCGGGTAACTGGCTCCCATGAGGACAAAAACAATAAAGAAAATTTCAAAGAGGAGCAACTAGTGGATTTCCCAACATAAGATTAATTTTGTGTTTTAAATATCAGGAGTCTGCAAACTATAACCCATGGGCCAAATCTGGCCACACCCATTAGTTTATGAATGACCTGATTTCTGGCTGCTCTGTCACGTTGAGTCCATGCGATACAGCAAAGACAGCCCACTAAGTCTTAAACATTTACTATCTGGCCCTTCAATGAAAGCCCCTGCTAACCCCAGCTACACATAAAACCATCGTAATTAAAGGCAAACAGCAAACTCGGAACAAAATAGAACACGTGACCCACATACACCAAAGCAAAGAATAATACCCTAAGTATACGAACGGCCTTCCAAATTTATTGAGAAACTCCCAGTTGGCCATAGGCAGAGGATATCAATAGATAGTACACTAAGGACAAATACAAATGGATCAATGTGTGAATAAATGGAAGTTCGGCCTCAAGAGTGGAGAACTGAAGAACAGCCACAGAATGAACCACAAACATGTAACAGTGTTTGGAGAAAGGATGTCACAATATGGCGGCGACTTGTAGTGTTGGCTGGGGGTCTGCTCTAAAGCAGTTTGACAATATACATGAGTACCTTCACAAAAACAAGGTGACACCCTTTGATCCAGAAATTCCACTTCTGAGAAGCTATCTTGAGAAATTATTTGCAGATACAATTATGTAAAGGTTAAGAATATACCCTGAAGTAATAATATCTCTGACTCTACCTCTTGCTAGCTGAGATGATTTTGTGTGAGTCACCAAACCTCACTAAGCCTCATTTTCCTCTTCTGTAAAATGGGAATGAAAAACAGCATCCAATCATAGGGCTGTTGTGAAGATTCAATGTACCAGTACGTGCACATTTTTATGTAGAAGACCTGTTAGATAGTAGCAACATGTATTAAATCCCAACTACTTCTTATAAGTGAAATAACAGGGAAATAGTTAAGTAAATACTGGCATATCCTTATAAAGGAATATTTCAGTCATTAAATTGATGAGTTTATGGCATAGCAGTGGTATAGAAATATTCACTGTCAAAATAAGATCACAAAACCAAATATGCAATATTATTTCAATGACATTGAAGTTAGAAAATCCATAAGTGCATATATAAAATGACTGGGAAAATATATCAGATATTAAGGATGGACTCAGAGGCAGGAATAAGGATGTCATTATTATTTTAAAAAAATGATTATATATTATTTTTCATAATTAACCAACAAACTGAGCATTTTCAAATATAAATTAGAATAAGTAGGGAATAAATGGAAATTACATATGTTGAGGCAAGAAAAAAATCCAAACATATGTTGACCCGTTTAACTAGGAAAGAGTTGGTGAGAAAAGCCAGGTCAGGGGAAAATAGTCTCTTGTCTCATTTCAGGCCAGTCTCCTATGGGTAAGGCCCAGAGAAGGAGTGGAAAACATGGGGCGTGAGGGTCTGTGTCAATCATAATTTTCTCATGTTACAAACTTCTCATCCTCTGTTTCCAAAACCAGGGATCCCCAGGCTACTCTCATCTTTACCTCCACCGGAGTCCTATCATTCCTCCAGGGCCATTCCAGGCAAATTGTCCAGTTTCCTCCTGTGTTCCCTTCACCCAAGCACACCTGAGTCTCATGCACTCGCCACTTGGGCTCACCAACCTCCCCGTTGTCCATCATTAGGACACTTCCTTGATCTAGGCATCCCAGGTTGCCTTAACAAATCAACTTGGAATGAGGCTCCAGTCCACAAAATAACCCCCTTATGGTCTCCCCATGGATCGCTGCTAAAATGTGATTGTAAATGATTCTACTTACATGGAATTACCTGAACATAGAATTGTAGCTCAGTTCACAATTACTAGAAGTCCAGTTGAAATCCTTCAATTTCTAATTAATCTTCTAAACCTGGCCTACAAGGCCTTAGTGATCCGGCCCTTGCTGACCTTTTTGGGCTTCATCTGGCCTTCCAAGCACAGCAGGACTGTGCACTGTTGTTACTTCTACTTGAAATGCTCATTTCCTTCCCTCTAATCTCACATGGCAGCTCCTGTCCAAAGTTCCTTCCCAATTATCCTCTATCACCTTTTCTCTTCCCAAGGGCACTCACTATGTTAGTAATACTGTGGTTGTTTCCATGCTGATTTCCTGTCTTCTCCCATTAGAATGTAAGGTACTTGAGAAAGAGGCTCCGGCTGTCTTTTGTCCTGTGCCCAAGGAGCCAGCCCAGTGTAGTACTGAAAGTTTCACTGACTGATTGCCTAATAGGCATGGTAACACCTGGCACTGAAAAGTAAAACATCTTTAATAGCACACCAAAAATATTTTTGTAGGTACTGCTGCAATGCCACTGATGGCTTGGGATGAAAAAGCATCACCATAATATTGAAAAAGGGAGGAATGGGAACTAGAGTCCTGAAAACTCGAACAGACCATAGAGTTCATTTGAAGCTGCCTGTGCCATTTTGCATGGCTGGTTGAGCAGAGCCAGACCATGAACCAGAATCATGGCAGATCTTGCCTGAAGAACCCACTCCAGCTCCAGGGCCTTCAGGAAGTCCTTCCCTTTCACTCCTTTTCCTACCACTGGTTCTGGGAGAGCTCCAAGCATTCATCGTTTGCTGGGTGGAAAGAAGTCTACCAATGCTTTTCCTGCTCTGCAGATGTAGGCACCAGTAAGTCATTTCTGCTGCCGGTAAGAAGGTTTACTGGACAAGTGAACACAGCAGTAGGGAGTGCCAGCTCAGGGCCTGGCCTGAGGATTTGGCTTTCTGCCTTCTAAAAATTGGTTTCAACTAAGCCAAGAAACCAGTTATCAGATGGGAATCGCATTCCGTCATCCCAGCTTTGTGTCACCAGAGGCCTAGAGGTAAAAGTCTTTGGGACATATTTCCGTGATTAAACCATCATGGTGTCCTTCTGACACATAAGTGTGGAAGGAAGGAATGCATCATGGGAACCCAGTGAATGAATCTGTTTAGAGCATGACATTGGACCTGAACACTTGTAACACCTCAGTAAACAAACGTTTTCAATAAAGAGCATCCCAATGCCGTCCATGTGACTTGGAGGGCAGAGTCTGAAGAAACCATGATGAGCAGCTTTATTTGTAAGCCAAGACTGGACCCAGTTTGTGTCACTGCTGCTGGGGACAGAATAAAAACAAGGGGCCTTGAGAAGATTAGAAGGAAATATGGGCCAATGGAGACTGTAGAATCTCTAACCCTCACTGTAGATTTTTAAAACATGATAGTTTCTGCTATTTTGAGAACTATTTAACTATGGTCATTTCTGAAACCAAAAGGCTAGGCCCCAGTGAGACCAATATGGATACCATAGCTAAATCTGATGTAGACAAGAAGGGGTGAAACAAGGAAATTAATATTTATTGATTGACTGCACTGTGCTAGTCATTTTTATATTATTGACTCATTTAATCTTCCAAACCACACAATGATGCTGCCATTATTATCTCCCCTTTTCAGAGAAGGAAGATGGGGCTCAGGAAACCCACAACCAGGAAGATGTGGAGAAGGGAAGTGGATCAGGGCTTTGAACTCCTTTCTTATGTTATGCTGAGAATGAGGACAACCCCAACTTCAGATGCTAACCAGTTTAATTATGTTATAAAATTGAATATTTCCTCAAAAGGATTAAAAGCAGGGAGGCATTCTTGGCTTTACAGCTAATCTGCCCAGCACCAGTGCCCTTCCATGGTTCTGACTCCGAGGCTCTGCTTGCATGGCCTTCCAAAGAGAGAACCTGGAGTTTTCTGCACCTCCATGCCCACCTTGGCTGGGCCTCTTCCTGTGAGTTTCACAGATGGGACCAAGGTCACTGGCAGCCTCTACATGACTATCAGAATCAGCATCACACCAGGATGACCTCTGCCCACAGAGAGGTGGAGATCTCTCGGCGCGAAGAGTTTGTGCAGGTCCAACCAAAGTGTCCTGTTTGATGTCTATAGCCCTGATCTCCTTTTGAGCCCTGGATTTTGTGTGTAGTTTTACTAGTGGTGACTTGTTGAAACTGAATTTTGCCAATAGATGGGAGCCATGAGGTCACCTGCACAACACAGCCATCACCCTGTCTACTGCTCCACAGCTGGGCTCTGGAGCTGGCCTCAGTGGGCAGCCACAGTTAAAAAAGATGGAGGGAAGCAGAGAGGGACCAGATTCACTGATGTTGGTGTGGACACAGCAAAGGGAGACCTTGTAAGTGCCCTGAAGGAATTAGCTAGGCAGAGAAATCCTTGAAGCTCTCATAGCCATTTTCTTTGTTTCATGATTCACGTGTCCAGCCCAATAACCCATAGATATGCTTGGCCTTTGACCACTGGGAACTTAACCAGGGTGATCTAGACGAAGGTTATCAATCTGTGTTAGTTCTGAATGGTTCCTATAACAAATTGTCATAAAATTACTGGCTTACAACACCAATTTATTATCTCACAGTTCTAGAGGTCAGAGGTCTGAAATGGGTCTCACTGGGCTGACATCAAGGTGTCGACAGGCCTAGGTTTCTTCTGGAGGCTCTGGGGGAGAATCCACTTCATTGCCTCTTCCAAATTAGAAGTTGCTCGTGTTCCTCGGCTCCTGGCCCCTTCTCCATCTTTAAAGCCAACAATGACAGGCTGAGTCTTTCTCATGACTTCAAACCCAAGCGACATAAAGGTATGGACTAACTAGGATTCTGTTTTAAGTTTTATCTCTACCTGTTAGGAACTGAAGGTTTGTCCTCTGTCCTGCCCCCCCCCCCCCCCACCCAGCCCCTGCAATTCATATGTTGTAATTCTAACCCCTAATATGATGGTATTAAGAGGTTGGGTCTTTCGGAGGTCATGCAGTCATGAGGGTGGAGGCCTTGGGAATAGGGTGAAGCCTGTCTAAGAAGAGAAATGAGAGAATAGAGTGACCTCTCCTTCACTGTTCTTGTCCATGTGAAGGTACGACAAGACAGCCACCTATAAACCTGGAGGAGCTCTCACCAGACATTGTATCTGGTGGCACCCTGATCTTGGACTTACCAGCCTTCAGAACTGTGAGAAATAATGCATGTTATTTAAGTCACCCAGTCTATAATAATTTGTAGTCAGCCCAAACTAAGACATTCTTTAAAGTATTAATTGAGAAAAAGGAAAAAATTAAGCATTACTGAGAAAGCTCTGTATACCTGGTTTGGTGTGGATGCTGGAGTCCTCAGATAGCAACTCTAAGTCCTGGGTCAGGTTCTTTTCCTGCCAATAACTAAATATTTGGCAATAAAAACAGTCAAGTTACTTAACTGCATGCACAGTTTGTTAATCTTCACAATGGACATGGTTCCCCTGGTTCTACCTTCTAGGACCATTACAAGGGTAAATGAGATCATGAAAAAGTATTTTGAAAAGAATGATGTTAGTTAATCATGCAGTTTCTGTGACCTCACCAAGGCAGGTGGAAGAGAGGTCCATGCCTGCTCCCGCCCTACACAACACCCACCCATGGCTTGGCCCATTCCTCTACCAAGCCAATGGGTTGCTCTCTTGTTGCATTTTTTTTTCATTATATTTGATTCAACTTAATACTTAATATACAGCAACACCTCATAACTAGGATGATATCATTTGGCTCATTGTGGGCACTCGATGAATATTTAATGAATGATAAAGGAGCAAAAGAAAGGAAAAAAAGAGAGAGGGAGGAATAAGAAAGTCTGGCAAGTGGTAGAGCCCCTTCTCCCAGCCTTGAGCAGAGGAGACTCCATTTTCACTTTCTTGGGGAGATTTCTTTAAATTTACCTCCAATATAGGCCCTTCTTATCAGAGAGAAGGGGACAGTCTTAGAACCATGTGCACCCTCACATATGGCCCATGAGGATCGGAGGGCCACTGTCATGCCTAGTCTCACGTGGTCCAGAGGAAAACACCACACCCTGTATACCCTTTGTCCCTGGGGCAACTCTGTTAAAAGAGCCCTGGTCTCTGGGGAATTTGCTAATCAGTGGACCTCCATTCATCAATATTTCAAGGTCCCTCACTGAAGGTCTGTCTGTCATGCATGCAGTACTACCCAGCAGGTAGTAGGCCCTGAAAAGAACATGTGACATTTGAATGAATGAGTCCAGGAATAACGTGTTGCTGGACAAAACACACATGCAAAAGCCAGGAAAACGTGAGAACAGATTTAAATTGTACGGCGCGATAATTTTGGATGGAGATGGATGGCTGTAGTCCTTCTAGCCACTCATCAATGTTACGCGAGGTTCTGTTATAGCCCTGCCCTCCTGGCCTGGCCACCAAGGCTGGAAGGGGAGCCTGATTGGTGTCCATGGGAAGCAGCTGACCCTGAAGGTTAGACCCATGTGGGTCATGGGCTGCCACAGCCCGTCCCCTTCTACAACCTTTGGAGAATCCTAAAACGAGCGTCAGCGCCCCTGACAACTGCCTTTCCCTTCTCCCTCCTCCTGGCCTCTTGCTGGGGCCAGGCAGCCCTCTGCTCCTGGCTCAGGAGAAAGGAACCTCCCCTGAGTCAGGCCTGAGTGAGTATCTGTTGCTTCATTCCAGCCCCCAAGGGCTTGGACAGCCAACCCGCTTTGTCCACAGGAAACTGTAGGGCTTGGGCCAGAGCAATGCAGCAGTTTGATGTGAATAAGCAAGAAAAAAAAGTTTCTTCACTTTTTTTTTAAGATTAGATTTAATTAAAAACAACCACTCACCCCCAATTCTCTTTTCTTTTGGGCAGCATGAGGATCCAGCAACCGCCTCTGAGTCAGAGGAGGGAGCAAAGGCTGGCACCCCAAATCCAGAAGGGGTGGCCAAAGCCCAAGGGCTCAGGACCATAGATCTGTAAAGAGATGTGGGGCTCAGAGCAGCCAGCATACTCAGACTTCCTGTATCCACCATCTGAGTGAAAGGGAACAGAGAGCTGGGCCAAGCCTGGACATGGGGAGAGCTGGGGAGCAGAGGAGGGAGCCACAAGGCTCCTCTGCCCCAGCAGACACCCACCAGCTGAGCGAGGGTGCTTCCCTTCCAAACATTGCAAAGAGTCTCCAAGGAGGAAAAGGCTCTTGCAGACGCGCCAGGAAGGCAGCATTTGAAGCTGCTGCTGGCACCGGGCATGGCGCGGGCTGGGGCTGGGGCTGTCTGCTCTCCCTCCCTATGGCTCACTGGGAACCCCATGCCACTCTGACATCATGGATGAAAATCAGGTCTGGCTTTCAAACGTTGGGGCTGCCCCTCCCAGCTCAGCATGGCCAGCTGGACCCTCCCAAAACGGGATCTCTTTTGTCAGCTGCCTTTTATAGAACTATAAAACCAAAAGTTCAAGTAAGAAGCCTTAGACCAGTCATCAAAAAAAGGCAGGCTTTGCCTCCTGGGCTCTTCCAGCCTTTTTCCCTACTGCAGCGGCTTCCACCGCCCGGCAGAGCTACAAGGCTGCTGGCTTCCATCCCTCAGCCTCATAAAGATCCTACAACCCCAAAGGCACATTAACCTTCCCAGCAGGGGGCTCTGGACATGTGCTCTGGAATTAGGGGAAAGGGAAGGGAAGAGGGGTGGTTATGCTGCCACTACTTGGGGGAAAGAAAGATACCTCTGTAATGCAGTAGAATAGAATACACAGAATTGGAAAATGTAAAAGAAGCAACAGAGGACCACAGTCAAGAATGGGGCACTATAGTTTCTAAATTAATAATGACTGCAGAGAAAAGCTAAAGGATGAAGCCAGTTATTTTTAACTTAAACAAAAAACTGGACCAAGATCAAATGACAAAGGTGTTGGTGATTCTCGGGAGAATGAGACTACTCCTAGGGTTTAGAAGCCCTGTTTATATTCTAGGCACATGAGAAGAATGACCAAAACCTATGGAACTCACCCAAAGGTCCAAGACGGTGGCTGGGTCAGCACAGCTGCACCTGTGGGACCATCTTGTCCGTGGCCTTACCTTTTAAGCATGTCATCTACCTGCAGCTTAGAGGATTAATATGAAGTGGACGGAAAGGTGTTATCAAAACCATGCTTTGCTCAACTGAGATCACTGATGTTGACCTGATAAGAGATTCTTTTCAAAGTGTACTACTTGAGACCTTTCTTCTCTTGGCCTTGAGATATGAGCGTGTACCTTGAACATTAACATTCCTGTGGGTCGCTCAGATTATATCGGGCTGTTATATAACTGGCATTGTAAGATTGGGAAGGATGTTAAAGATAATACCTAGGTCAAAGTCTTTAATTTATGAATGAGGTTGAAGGAGGTTAAATAACTTATGCTTTGTATACACCTACATTTATTCATCAAAGGTTATTATTACTATTGCTCATTTTGTTCTTGCTGTTCTTATTATTTAACACCTACACACACTAAGCATCATTCTGCATACTGGCGAGTCATTGGTGGACAAGAGGGGGACAACATGCTTAGTTTGTGAAGCTTGTAGACTAGTTGGAGAAACTCACATTAAACAAAGTGAACAAATACGAAAGTGGTACCTTCTCAGACAATGATGACAAAAACATTAGCTATGATGTCCAGGGGCGGCCTCTCCAAGCAGGTGACCTCTGAGATGATCTGAGCTCTCTGTCACGAGACAGATGCAGCCACAACATGCTCTGGGAGGAGAGTTTTCAAGGCAATGGGATGGCAAGGGTGGAGTGATCTAGGTATTCTTTTGAGGCAGAGATAGAACAGAGTAGCTGAAGTGCAGTGCGCAGAGTGATCCGGGAGCAGAGCAGCATAGAATCCACGGCCCACAGCCACCCTTCTCACGGCTGCCTGTAAGGAAGGCCCAGAAAGCTTGGTGTAACCCTGGAATAACTATGCTCGTCATGAGACCTTCACTCCCCTGTTGTAACTGATCTTGTTCTACAAACTCTCAGAGACCAAGCCCAAGGAGAAGGCTGGTTCCCCACCCACGATGCCATCAAGACTCCTTCCCTCCTGCGCTCTGCTGCAGTTTTCCCATCAAAAGTCCGAGCAAGAACACCCGCTGTCACTCAGACGGTCCAGTCTCTCATAGTTGGATTGCTTTCCAAAAATGCATATGGTGAAGTCCTAACCTCAGTACCTCAGAATGTGACTTTTTTTTGGAAATAGCATGTTTGTAGATTTAATCTAGTTTCAGATGAGGTCATGAAGGTGGGCGCTAATCCAGTATGATTGGTGTCCTTATAAAAAGTAGACATTTGAACACAGAGAAAGTCCTTCAAAATCTTTCCACTGTTACCTGTAACTCAGAGTCTGTAGTTACCAAAATGCCCCCCCAGTCTTCCCCTTTTATAGGAATGTTCTCTTTGAAGGCCTGCTGTAGCTGAAGCCAGCCTTCCCTCTAGGTTGTGGTTTCCCTTTCAGCAGTCGCTAGCAGTGGCTCTTCTTATCTTCCCATGGACACAGGGTCTAGAGAAGGGTTGTGTGTCTTACTCGCTCCACATTCTGTCCTCGAGGCCTTTTCTCCACCCTCTGTCCTCTCCCACCCCAGCTTCTTCAATGCCCATAGCTTTGACTTCCTTCCCAACCTCATTTTTAATGATCCTGCTCTCCAACCACTATGTGCCATCTTTCAGATAATATGCTCTACTACCTGACCTCAGCAATTCTTTGGTTCTTACCAAGACCTTTAATCCATTGACTCTTCCATTGGCTCCATTCCTTCAACCCTTCATGCCCTTCATTCTCCTCTTTCCATCACTACAGTCACTGCCTTGTATGAACCCTTAGCTTCCATTTCTCCCTCCAGCCTACTGACTCAGAAATTTCCTACCCTGCTTCAACCCAGCTCTCCACGAACTCTGAACCTGCACCAGAATATTTGAATACAACCAGAGGAAAACATAAAGCAGAACTGGCTGGTCACATGTTAATTTCTGACCACAAACCTCACTAGGGACCTCAGCACTGGTTGGCAAACCTACCATCTCCCCCAGGTCAAGTCACAATCCTGTTCTCCAAGGCCATTATTTCACACCTCTCCTCTCCTTACATCCGCCCCCTCACTCTCAGTTGATGACCTCATCTTTTATTCACTTGGAAAACAGAAGCAGGCAGAAGAGAACTCTCTCATCCACCTAAAATGAGTCACCTACCACCTCCTTCAGTGCCCATATATCCTGCCTTCCCTGTGGACTGTAGCCTGTTCCCATCTGAGACCTACTCCATTGCACTGTATCTGTAGCCCATCCTGAACTGCCTACTTAAAGACTCCATCGCACAGTCATCTCTCCTCTCATTTTTCTCTCGCGGGTCTCATTCTCCTCAGCCTATAGGTGCACAGGAATATCTCCCCTTTCTTGTGGGCTTCTTCATTTTCTTTTTGCCATATGACAAAACTCCTTGACCCTGTGACCTGTTTTCTGCCCCTACTTCTTCACCTTCACCTTAAGAGCTCTCTTCAATCCTTCCCTCCCAGGCTTTTGTCCCTATTTTTCTGTTCTTGTCTCAGTCATTGGCCAGATATAAAGACCAAATTCTCAGTCCTCACTTGGAGATTAGAGAAACAACTGGAATAGCGAATCTCTCTTCACTTGGCTTTTTGTACATGATAGTCTCCTGGTTGTCCTGCTACCTCAATGGATTCTCTTTTGCAATCCCCTTTATCCCTCCTTTCCTCCCCATCCTCTAAATAGCCTTCTGCTCCAGGGAGTAGCTCTTGGTCCTCTTCTCTTCCATGTCTATACTATCTAGCTGTTATATTCTAGCAGATATCAAGCAAGATCATGTCTTTAAATATCTATATGTGTTCATGACTCATGAATTTTTATCTTCAGACCCAATCGCTCCCGTGGATTCCAGACATGTATATCCACATGCCCACCAGACCTCTCCACCCTGATATCTGATAGATATGTTAATAACATGCCAAAAATGGAAATCTTGATCCTCTCCTACCCTCTCCTCCCAAAATAGGCTCCTCCCTCAGGTTGCCTCATCCCAGTAAATGGTGTCACCATTCTCCAGCTGTTCGGGTCCCAGATAAAGCAGTCATCCTTATAACCTTCCTTCCCATTTTCCTGCACAAACAAACCCATCAGTTAGCACGTCTGCTTGCAGTGTGTGTCAATGGAAGGCACCAAGCCATGCTACAAAGAAAAATAAGCAGGGTGTAGAGGTAGAATGTACCAGAAAGGAAGGAAGGTTGGAGGTATTATTTGTGAATCATGGTCAGGGATGGACTCTTTGAGAAAGTAACATTAAAGCAAAGACTTTCCTGAAATAAGGAAAGGCACAAACTCCAGCCAGATCTGGGGAGAAAGCATTACAGCCGAGGGAAGAACAAACGTGAAGATCAGGAGGTGGTCAGGAAAGAGGCATGTCTGGGGAGGAACGGTGAGTTCTTAGTGCCTGGCGCAGACTGGTGAGTGCTGACCGTGGACAGAGGCCAGATGACGATGGATCTTTTCATCCCACTGTCCCCCACTCCCCTCTTGGTACCTTCGTGTCTTACCTGTCCCAAGGAAACAACAAGGGCCCTTGACTAATACCTTTGTACGTGAATGGCAAGACATGGATAATGTAATCCTCAGTGTACCGTGCATTTTATGTGTGACATTGAGAATAACCCCCCATTCAGAAGAAGAAAAAGGTGGAGAAAAAGAGACCAGAAAATAGTTATTTAAGAATGTCACTAAATATCTGAATATCTAGACTTTTCCCAAGGACAGCCACCGGTAGATACAGAGTATCAAAAATAGCAATACAGACACTGCATACACCGCTGAGCACGAACTCAGTGCACAAGGGAAAACCCTAGGGGCAGCCTGTGTCCCAGAGTCGTTCCGCTCCACCTGCCCCACGCCCGTCCGGACTGCCATCCCCTCGCTGGGAACACGCTGTGCTGGGTCGGGCTGCGGAGCTTCTCGGAGCAGTAATAAAGTGCACGCTTATAATGTTGGGCTGAGTGACAAGAACAACATGAAATAACACTCTACCCACCCACTGAGAAAACCAAGTGTGTCACACTCCTCTGTGTCAGGGTTTTAAAAATATCTCCACTGACGGTCCAAGTCTCAGGTTGGGTTGGAGGGGTGTTTAATGCCTCACTGTGCCAGGTGGAAAATGTTTTCATCAGAGCCCCAAGGACCTGGGTGATGGACGTCTGCTGGTTTGCGTGTGCATGCCCATGTGTTGAACAGAAATGGGGGTGGGTGGCTATTTCTTTGCTCATTTTCCCCCTTTTTCTTTCTTTTTTAATTACATGTTCCTGACAAAGAGGTGTGGTCCCTGGCACTGCCACCCAGACTCTCCTCCACCTCTAACCACACGGGGAGAAGAATACAGAGGACTTCTCAGCACTCGGCATGATTCTCGGCATCAACGGGAACATAAATCCAAGGGCCAGCAAAGAGCAAAGGCTTCTTGAGAACAAGGGGTTTAGAAGCCCAGTGAATGTCTGGAGAGAGAGAGAGAGACAGGCTCTGCCCAAGGGTTTACATCTTGGTTTACTCCTGCCTTGCTTCCTTGCTGAAGAAGAGCACAGCCCAGGCTAAGTCTGCTGGAATTTTGTCACTGAGTAGGGGGTTTCAAACAGCAGGATGGGCCGTTTAACCCCTTCTGCTTTGTTCTCATCTACTTTGGACCCTCTGGTGCATATCAGCAGGGCAGCTCCGGCAAGTTGTTTAACCTTCAAGCCTGTGTCCTGACTGTAAAAGGGGGTAATAGTGGTACCTAGGGCTTTAAGGTTGTAGTGATGAGAAAATGATGTGTCTCAGGCAAGCACTTCCTACAGGACCTGGCACACAGCAAGCACTCAAAAATGTTAGCTGTGTTTGTGGCGCCAGAGCCTTACAGGGGATAAAGACGTGAAAATAAAATCTTTCAGTTGAAAATGACAAAGGAAAAATATGTGAGACCCATATGCCTTGGTTCCCACCTGCACTATGACCCCATCTTTGTTCCCTTGGACATTGGCTCACTCTCTCCCCACTGACCTCCTGGAATTTCTTCATTCTCATCAAGCATCCAGGCCTTCACCTTTGCTATTCGTTCCGCCTGAAACATCCTACTCCCAGACAGCCTCAGGACTTGCCACTTCCTTCCTTCCGTTCCGATAATTAATTTATTACAGAGAGATCTTGCTCTCCAGACAATCTCAAGTGGCACCTTCACCACCCCAGTCACTTTCTATCCCTCTTCCCTGGGTCATTTACCTTTGTCCCAGTACCAGTTTCATTTGCATATTAATACAGTTATTATCTAGCACCCCTGCTAGCATGTAAGATCCATGAAAGTAGTTTTGTCTTTGTTGTTGTTCATTGCAACATTTCCAAAGGCTCAAATGGTGCCCAAAATATAAAAGGCATACACTATCAATTAAATAAACAAAAACATATATATATATATTTCCTGTTTTATCTCTAGATGTCTTTCTAGTTTATTGCAATAATTTAGAATCTTTAAAGTGCTCAGGCAATCAAGAATATTCATAACTTTTGACATGAGATAAATTTCAACTTAAATCCATGAAATTCACATTAGATTCATTGCAATCTTTCCTTGGTATTCTTGGCCCATGTAATATTATATTTGATTGGAAATATGCTACATGTATATAGGGAAAACTTCAATTCTTAAACAACTGGCTAGATTCTTCTTGTGATTTATATACTTCCCATGGGTCTCATGGCTTAGGAAAATTTGACCCTGCTCCCTAAGACTTCCTCAAGGTCACTGTGTCTTAAACAGAAGGAGGCCTCTTCTCTATGCTTAGGTCTTTGTACAATGTGCTTCATGCTGGGGGGAAGAGATCTCTCCTATCCAGGCACTCCCCAAATCCTGGCTTTTTAGAGTTTTTATATAATGGAGCAAATTATGCCAATTCTTAAGTCTTGGAAACTGCCGTCAGAGTGAACCTTGACCTATGAAAGCTGTCAAGCAATCTGCTGAAGGACCAGAGAAGTAAATGAAGGTAGCTGCTTAAAGTTCTGAAGACACATTAAATTACTATCATACTGCTCATTTGTTTCTACTCAGTTTGAAGGGTAGCTGAGTTGGCTAAGAGTGATTCCCACTACCATCACATAGTGAAAAGTAAACTTCAAGGCTGTCATTGGGAAAACCCAAGAGATAGCTGGGAAAACGCTCACATGACCACAAGTCAGCCCATGCTTTCACTGTGGATAGTAGAGCTCAGCTCTGGTCCTCAGCAACAACCTAGCTTTGAAGGCACATAATCTGTTCTGTTCTCAAACATCCCAGCTCAGGGTCAAGTGCCCCAGGAATTATTTTATTTCACTTTGCTTGATTTCATTTTGTTTTTTATTCAGTTCAGAAGCTTGCTGTACTCTGTATAGGGCCCAAGTTGTTCTTAAGACATTCAGGACCTCGTGAATTGAACACATGGTTTTGCTGGCTGTTGTGTTCCATTTTGGATACAGTAAGTCATTTTCTCTTTATATCTGAAATGGAAAAGTGATTTTTTTTATATATCTGGGCAATAGAACTTGTGATCCTTCAGCAGCTTGGTTCTTTATAATAACCTATGGGCATTTTCCTCTGCTATTTAGCTCATAAATAGTAGGAAACAAGTCTAAAGCTTCACTCCCTAGTTCATATCTCTTTCTACTGCTGAAAAGTTTCAGAGTGTGTTGAGTTCAAAAAGAATAAGCAGCAATTTGTGGCTCCAAACCCCAAAGGTTCAGTAGGGAACTCTCCTGAAGCAAGTTTATTCCACACATTTTCCCCAGCCTCATCCATCTCCCAAATTTCCCCAGCCTATTTGCGCCACGGCATCTTTGCTGAGGTTCTCCACAGAGGCCTCCCTCCAATGATGATGGTAGCCCAAGAGGCTGCCATCAGTGACATCAGACGTATTGGCAGTAACTGCAGTGGCACTTCTGACAATATGCCAAGAGTTCTAGGAGCCAGGCATGAGGTGGGTAGTCCAAATAATGATTCCTGCCCAAGCTGCCCTCTGCTGGGACAACCCACCACTAATTAAAGGCCATCTGTTTAGACCATACAGGCTGTCCTGCCAGAAGGAGCCAGATGTCAGCACATTACTCCAGTCCGTGACCTCTCTTAGGATATTAACATTGGATTATTTATGGGTGGGCTGAGGTGGCTACCCTATAGGAGCCTCCTTCCTGGTGCATGGCTTAAGAAGTTATATATACGTTATATATAAACTTTATGACGATACCATTAATTTTGGGTATTGCCAAGTTCCAGATCTATATGCTCTGTAGTGGGGTTCTGGGCCTGGTTCAACAATAATAATTTTTAAAAACACTCCAATGTCTCATTTCTCCATGTTTTCCATGGGCTCTACCTAAGTATAGATATGAATATTTTCTTCTTGGGAATTCACTGGCATTTAGTTCGTGCCAAACTGTCTGTGAACTACTCTCTCTCCTTCAATTAGAGAGGGTGCCAAGTGAGTGCCTTGTTAAGGCTGAGAGAGAATTGGGCGTCTCCATTCTTGATGGTGTTCTCATTCTCCTAAGTTATGAGTTGAAATGCCTTCTATCCAAAGCAGGTTCTCGGTGAATTAGTTTACCCCACGAGGGAAAGAAAACTGGATGAATACAGAATTATGAATCATACAAGCTGAACTCTAGTCCTGGCTCTGCCATCTCTCTGTCATGGGGACTTGGGAAAGTTGCCTGCTCTTTCTAGGCCTCAGACTGTTCTTCTCCATATCCCCAAACCAAGTGTCTTATGTATAATGATGGTTAACAATTAACTCGGAAATGAAGATACATTTTAATACAAATATTTAAATGAATTGAGTAATGTCTATCCTTCTTGCTGAATCTGTATCCTGTAAAATGTAAAATAAAAAAATGCAGAAAAGAATGAACTCTACATTGGTCTCAGGTGCTGATATTATTAGCATTTGTCTTACCTACCAAAAGATATATTGCACACACAAAAAGAAAGATAACCTAAACAATTCTGATTTTACACATTTAAAAGGACTGTACCAACCAATAACAGGGACCCAAAATTCCCTTTCCACAATATCTCACTCTCACCTCCCAATATCTAATTGTTATTAGATCTTCTACCAAAGGTGTCCAACCTTTTGGAATCTCTGGGCCACACTGAGAGAAGAAGAGACGCCTTGGGCTACACATTAAATACATTGTGACACATAATCACAAAAAAAACTCATCCTATTTTAAGTAAATTTACGATTTTGTGTTTGGCTGCACATGGCTTACAGGCTGCACACGGCCTATGGGCCGCAGGTTGGACATCCCTCCTAGACCAATGGTTCTCAACCCAAGTAGAAAGACCTGCTGAAGGGTGGTTTGGCAATGGTTTTGGGCATTTTTGGGTGTGACAGTATGAGAGGTGGTGGAGACATGGTGGCGTTGAGTGCATAATGGTTGGTGATGTCACTCATTCTTCAATGTGCCAGCCAGTGCTTCACAGTGAAGAATCACCCTGTGTCCCCCACGAACCTCGCATAGCTCGCTGAACATTCATATAAAACCTGCTAATAATGATCTGAGCCTGGATGCTAATTCCATCTCACACACAAATACAGTTCTTTCTGTTTTAACATTCCATGGATATTGCAGAAATGCAACCTTCTTGTAAAGTAAAGAATGATTTGTGCTGCTCATTTTTCAAAAGTTCCACAAGAGTTGTTTGCCAGTTCACATGAAGAATGGACACACCACCATGGTACTTGAGCTGTTGAGACAACACAGTTTCACTGGGGTTGCTACACAGGGCAGTGCCGTGTGCATGGCCCCGTGTGCACTGGTCTGCACATGTAGCTGGTGCATTCGCAGGTACACATGTCCGACTAGTTCTCTGTGTTTGCAGCGAGGAGGCATCTGAGTATCTATGCAATAGAATTGGCAGGGCTGGCTTCACGGGTGTGGGCCTCGCTCTGGCTTCGCTGCTCTGTTATCACTGTCCTGAACTTCTTAATAGTTTTTATCAGGATCCAGCATTTTCACGTTGCACTGAGGCACAGAAATTATATAGCCATTCCTGAAAATAAGGGCCGGCAACTATTTCTTGTAAATAGCCAGATAGTAGTGAATACTTTATACTTTGAAGGCCAATAGGGCATCAAGGATACTGTGTAGAAACTGAAATTGTTATTTCTAAGCTACCTACTTAAAAATGAAAAAACATCTTCACCTCATGTACACCAGCGGACAGTTGTATTTGTTCATTTAACAAGCCCTGTACAAGAACGTGCTTCATATAAACGAATCACCTCATTTCTCTATGTTACCGGTAGGGTATTATACTTTTTTCCCTGGAACTATGTTTGGAGGCAAATGATGCCTCTGTGAATTTCATTGTAAGATAGTAGAGTAGCCTTTATCAAATCTAGGTTACCGAAAGGGAGAACCAGATCTGACAGCACTGTTCTAGGTCAGCAATTTTCAACCGGTGTGCCAGAGAATTTTTAAAACGTGCAATGCCTGGCTACTGAGCCAGGGGCACTGCCCTCTTTTCCCTCCGATTGTCAAATAAAAAAAAATGACAAAGTCAACACAACTATAGCCCTCCGGTGTGAGTGCCTGGTCTTGAACATAAATATGTAGGTCATATAATAGAGCTGCATCTTACTGGCCACATCTCACATAAGGTTGCATTTGCTTGGTGAATGCTTGGTACCCAAAATCCTTATATACAAGTATAGGCATTTCATATTTTAAAAAGCCACTTTGGAGCAGAAAGGGTAGGTAATTACTTTTTTTTCCCTTTGTTAATCAATCAAAATTATACCTCTGTTTTGGTCAGATCAGCAAAAAATATATTTTTAGTGTGCCGCAGAATTTTAGTAATTAGTGTGTATGTGCCATGAGCCGAGAGAGGTTGAAGATCCCCACTGTGAAGTCTGGGGCTCACACAGGAGACACTGTAAAACCTCCCTTCATAGCCATTTAAACGTTAAAACACGGCTTTCTGAGGTTAGATTCACACAGCATGAAATTACCATTTTCCAGTGGCATTTATCACACTCACAATGTTCTGCTTCCACCACCTCTATCTACCAGAAGATTTCCATCTCTCCGAAGTAAAATGCACTGAGCAGCCATTCTCCGTTCCACCTGCCCACAGAAACCCTCAGTCTGTGTTCCTTCTCAGGGGATTTATCTATTCTGGATGTCCAATATATACAGAATGACGCCGTTTCTGACTTTCTGTGTCTGACTTCTCTCACTTAGGATGTGTTGGAGGTTCCTTCGTCTGGTAGCATGTATCAGCACGTCATCCTTTTCTATGGCTGAGTAATATTCCATCGCATGTTTACATCACAATTTGTTATCCACCATTCACTCTTTATACCTTTTAGTTATAGCGAATAGTGCTGCATGGATTTGCGGAAACGCGACTGAGTTTCTTTTTTCAGTTCTTTTGGGTATATACATACCTAGGAGTGAAATTGTGGGATCATGTAATTCTATCTTTGATGTTTTAAGAGTTGCCAAACAGTTTTCCACAGTGGCTGGACCATTTTACACATTATTATTGTTAAACTACAGCCATTCTAGTGGGTGTGGAATGGTGTCTCATTGTGGTTTTGATTTGTATTTCCCTAATGACAAATTATGTTGAGCATAGGTGCATTTTGGTTTTTTTGGCTATTTGTGTATCTCTTTGGGAAAATATTTATGCAAATCCTATGCCCATTTTAATATCAGGTTGTTTGTCTTTTTGTTGTTGAGTTGTAAGAGTTCTTTATATATTCTGGACACTCAATCCTTATCAGGTATATGACTTACAAATGATTTCTTTGAATGTGTACATTGTCTTGTCGCTTTTTTGATAGTGTCCTTTAATATGCATGTTTTAATGTGACGAAGTCTAGTTTATCCAGTTTTTCTTTTGTTGACCTTGCTTTTAGTGCCACGTCTGAGACTCCACCACCACACCCACGGTCATAAAGATTTAAACCTCTGTTCCTTCTTAGAATTTTATAGTTTTGGCTCTCATATTAAGATCATTAATCCATTTGAGGGAAGTTTTGATTATGGTATGAGCCAGGAGTCCAGCTTCGTTATTTTTGCCTGTGGATGTCCAGTTGCCCCAGCCCTGTTTATTGGAGACACTCTTCTTTTCTCATTAAATGATCTTGTCAAGGAGCAATTGACCATAAATATATACATGTTAATCACAATTTTAATATATGACAAACTTCACAATTATAAAAACATTTTTATATCATATCTAAATATCACCGGCTTCTGTCCAAAGGTTTTTTCTTTAGTCTTCAAAAAACAAAAAGGAGAAAAATTGGCCCTATGTATACATACAAACTACAACAAATACAACTACCCAGATTGACACTCAGCCAGTGTTTGTGGACAGCTAAGTGAAAGGAAATGTGGTTGATACTGGGAGGGTAAAATATGAATAATATATAGTCCTGTCCTACAGGAGCCTCACCATCCAGCAGGAAAGAAAAGCATATACTGTGCCCAGCTTTTACAAAATGACACAGAGCAGGAAAGAATGACTTGTTTTGACTGTGGGGTTTGGAAGATATCATGAAGTGGAAAGTGGGCAGCATGAGTTATCTTGGGTAATACAGAAACTTTCTGATGATATTGTTTTAACATTCTAAAAGCAGGTCATGTTACATAAACTCTGACCTTAGATCCCACCCAAATGCCCACAATATTAAATATGCCAATGGTCACATCCAGATAACAGTTATTGGCAGATAAGGATTTAAGCCTTTCAAAGTTTTCTCCTACTTGATATATTGTATAACAACATATTTCAGTATAGAAACACACAAGAAATATTTTTAATAGCATGTTTGGCTTGATGTTTGTGGGATTAGAGTGAAGAAACAAAATTCTTACGTGTCCTGTGGCTGTAGGTGACTTCCAGGTATCTCCCAGAGGGAGACTTGCTCACATGTGATTAAATGAAGAGCGTTCTTGAAGACACCATTTATGAAGAAGTGGGGAAAGCAGGACTGGGCAGAGAGAAATTGAATTGGAATGTAGTTACAAAAGAGGCCCTGGCTGATCCCACTGGGAGCTCTGGAGCTGGGTGACCCCGCAGAGATGTCCTACGTTGAGATAAGGGTCCTGGATCTTTGTAAATCAGAGAACAGTCAGTGATGTGGGCTGCTTTTGGGTAAGGTGATTCTTTAGGCTGAAGGTAATTCCTGGAGACAGATTGGTCTGTCAGCTGTCAACAGGCAATACTTCCTATACCTGGGGAAATAATTTCCTTGGTCTCAAAGGGGAAATCTGGGTTCTATACTATAGCATCCATTCCACTGTAAGGCTGCTATTACCATGGTTACCATTTTCAGAGGAGGGGAATGAGACTCAGTAGTTTAACTGCCCGCCCAAAGTCCCACAGCTATGAGTGGCAGGGTTGGTACCACAACCCAAGTCTTCTGACTCCAAGCCAACTTGCCTTTAAGCAACATTATTGTCCCTCAAAATGTGCTATGCTGTTTGATCTAAAAAACTATTTGAAGCCAATTGAACTTCAATCATTTAGATTTCACAACTCTCACCTGGGAATCTCCCTTTTCCTTCCAAAACATAAAATTCAGTTCTCAACTTGCCCACGTCAAGGAATTCTTCTGAACTTCCAGTCCTAAAAATGAGATAGATTTCTTTCACACGCAAGCACATGCACTTATGTATACTGTAGAAGCAACATGTAGGATGAAAGCAGAATATTACTGGGATTATTATTAAATTAATGAAATAACACAGCAAGCAGACATCTATGCTATTTTTAGATTAGCATCTATGCTATGCTGTTTTCAGGAATAACAGAGCACCCAGACATCTTGGGTATTATTAAATAAATGAGATAACACAGCATCCAGACATCTATGTTATTTTCAGACTGCAGTACAGGGAAAAAATGTATTAACAAAGGAGGATATGTGTGAAGATCAGGGGAGGGAAATTAACAAAGTGGTCAAAAATGTCGGCTTGAGGCAAAAAATAATTAACGTGAAAGCCAGAGTGAAGGCAGCATTTCTAGGCAATGCTCCCTTTATTTCCAACATGCTGCCCTGAGAACTAAGAGACTAGGTTAGTCTCTGCCCCCAGGGGCCTGCGAGCCAGTTAATAGCTGCTTGGGTTCCAGACCCTATGGATCTGCCACGTTGGAATTCACTTGGAAACTGGCATCAGCATCGAAGGTCATTGGGAGAAGGCAGGGGATCGTGCTTAAGGATGAGGACTCAAGAAGAGTTTGCATCCTCACTCCTCTGCTTTCAAGCTGTATGACTGGGGCAAGGATCTTAATCACATTAAGAAACTAAATAGATTCCTTATCTAGAAATGATACCATCATCATAGCAATTTCATAGGGGCGTTATATGATAAAATGAGATATGCAGAAGTCTCCTAGTTCTTATGAGTGACTTAGTACCTTGTGAGCTTTAGTACTAGATTTAGTACTTTGTTAGCTTTCTAAATATATATTTTATTTATATGGGTGTGCACAAATGTGTGTGTTTGACCTAAAAGGACAGCAATGTCATAATTGGACCTTACAAGGCTGAAATATAATAGAGCAGCGCTGTCAACAGAAGTTTCTGTGATTATGAAAATGTCCTTTATCTGTGCTAGCATGGCAGCCACCGGCCACAAGTGACTACTGCGTATTTGAAATGTGGTCCGTGCAACTGAAGAACTAACGTTTTAATTTAACTCACTTTTAATGAACTTAACTGTAAGTGTAAACGGCCACACGTAGCCATCACCAGACTGGCCGGCTGTGCAGTACTCAAGATGCAAGATGTTTCCGTTGTTATCTGATCTGAAGCGATCGTGGCAGGGGTAACACACAGACTCCAGAGAGATAGGAAAGAACGAGCTGAGGGTTTCACAACCACGGAGCAGGGCGGAGCCAACACTTTGATTAAGCTCCAATATTCCAAGTCAAGGCATCATACTGCCACATGGAATAACAAAGTAAACGATTTAAAGACATGGGCAGGTTTACAGCAATTTGGACCAGGTCTTCCAAACTCCAAAAGTCATAACTATCATCCTATTAATTTCTAATTTCTGAGCACCTACTCTTTGCCTGGCAGAGAAGAGCCAGGACTGTTCTTTTGATCTCTGTGCTAAAATGTTTCCCTGCGAGGACCCGAAAACTTTTACTGGCAGGCTCCTGTAGTTTTGTAGGGTTTATTACCCATGTTTTGGAGCATAGGTATCTCACAGAGGCCTCCAAAAGGCTATCCTTTCCTTGCTGGTCTGGTCTGATGAACACAACGTCATCCACACAGCGGTCAATACCCCACCCACCAGGGCATTGTTCTGTGGGACGTCTAAATGGTCCTGGGGTCTTCGGGCTATGTTCTGACAGAGAATGGGAGGATTAACCTAGCCCTGGGGCAACACTGTAAAAGTATTTTGTTGTTCCTTCCGAGAGTAGCAAACTGTTTATAACCTTCTTTTGTGATAAGGCAGGAACTGAAGACATTCCCCAGAACAATGACCCCGCACCAAACACAGGACTCCTGTTCTCTAGCAAAGCTACGCCATTCAGCCCAGTAGCAGCAGTTTGGGGCTACTACTGGGTCGTGTTCTCAGTGGTTTGCTGTCAACCTCCAGGATTTGTCTTCTGTTTATTTGTCTGTCTGTCTGTTTAGGAGGAGTAAGATTCTTGAATAAATGGAGTTACGATGAAGACTGTCTTGTAATCAGAGGCTGGCAAACTTTTTCTGTAAAGGGCTAGATAGTAAATATTTTAGGCTTTACGAGTCAAGAGGAAAAGTTGAGGCTATTATGTAGGTACTTACATAACCATTTAAAAATATAACACCATTCCTAGCTTATAGGCCGCTCAACGGGTAGAAGACCAGAATGATCTGTGGTTTACAGATTTCTGATTTAATCCTTTACATCCTTAAGGGTGCCATTAATTTCTGCCATGCTTTTCAAGATGAGATATTGATTTTGATTCACCGTTTGGCGTGTGTGTGTGAAGGGTTAGTTAGGAGCCTCCAGGTGTTGTCCACTTTAATAGCTCTTACCCCACAGGTCATTGTGGGGACTGGACCAAATACCAACCGTATCAGTTCCATTTCTACATGCAGGGGCTGGAGAAATGAAGTGATGCTGAAGGCAGAGAGGATCCTCTGTTGGCTGTGTTTGAGGCAGGGTTTTATGGATGTCCTGCTTTCCATGTGCTCCCATTTTAACCAGGGGCCATGATTATGCATCTGGAGTGTAGGTTATCTCTGTGAACTCAGACCCCACCTCCCACAGTCCTTGAAATGTCTGCTTACTCCCCTTCCTCTCTGCTTTCTCTGCCTCTGCTGAAGGCAAATGAGAGCCTCTTTCTGTGCTAGCAAGGATGTCCTCTGGTTTTCTTGCTTAGCTTGTAGTTGCTGGTCCATGACACTCAGTATTTCTCTTCTTTTAGAGTGTCGATCAAACTCAGCAATGGCCTGCTCACTCCACTGTCTTTCCAGTTGCTCTTCCTGCTGTTTTTGGAAAGGCCTCATACTTTGCACCAGCTAGTGCATCCCCATCCACAGGTACACCTCCTTCTGTCCAGCCCCTCACAGGTGGAAGTTCAACAGCGGCATCACTCCATTGTGCTGCACCTGCCACAAGTGAAGGGTCTTCACTGCCAGCTGGGTGGCAGGGGATCAAGTTCCAAAATTCCATCTTAGCCTCTGCTTTCTCATCTCATTCCTGGCACCAGCTGTCAGATTGCCCCGGGAAGCTGAGTGCCCTGGGAAGCTGACTCTGAGACAAGGGAGTAGTGTGCAGGAGATGGTTATTACAGAGAGCTCCTGGGACTAGCATCTTGCAACAGAGAGGGGCCGGGAGGAAACCAGGCAAAAGGACAAGCTGAGCTGCGATGCAGAGTCAACACCACAGGTGCTGTGGAGCAGGAATCACCTTCTGAGTTGCCTAGACGAAGGGTGAGCAGGCTGGGCTTCTATATGTCACACTGACTGGTCACTGGGTGTGAGCTGCCCTGGATGAAGGCACAGCTTTGGGTGCGGCATCTTTCTTCAGAAACAATTGTTAAAGGGGGCTGAGAGCAGAGGTCTATCTCAGCACAACCAGCAACTAGAGAATCTGAAGGATGTCATCCACAGGGCACATCACAGGCTCTACCTCCCATGATTACAAGGCGTTACCAGCATGTTTCACTTTTTAATAGAAGTCTCAAATAGAGCCTGGATGGGCGTATTATTTGAACCGCGAGCAGCTCAATTGACAGTGAATATTGTCTTTAAGAGAAAAAACACATTTTGAGCAAAAAAAAAATCCGGTGGACAGTACTAGCACAGGACACAGAAAAACGTTTGTGAACCAAACAAAGAGAGGGGAGGTGTGGTGAGGAGGTGGGAATGAGGGGTGCGTGTGAGGGTGGGTGGGGGGTCTGGCCTCGAAAACCACTAAAAAGGACTCTTTTTTACAGCAGCCCCAGGAACTTATTGAGACCTCATAAAATAACGAGAACCAAGGAAACAACACTCCATGCTAAGTGTCTCTTTCACTGTTTTACAGACTGGGGTAGGATTTTATGAGCTATTTGGCTTTCCCTCTGGATGCCTCTTTGGGAGAAGTTCCTGGTTCGTCAGCCAATTATTTTAACTTCTGGCCAGAGAGTGAGATGATTCCAAAATAGGATAATAACCACTTAGGCTTTCTGGCAATGGTCTCCAGATGCTGACCACCAGAGTCTTGGCTACCCCACAGGGATTAGGTGAACTGGCCAACATGGTGTCTCTATACCTGGGTCCCCCTGCACAGGAAGATAAAGTCTGGTGGCTATGGGAACATGACATGAAGAGGTCCCTCGATTTCTTAAATGAGTTCTGGCACCAGAGAGCTTTATTTGGGAATAAGTCATCAGATAATATTTATAAGTTTCCTGGATGCTGAGCCAGCCTTAGAATGAGAAATGAAGTCGCAAGTTCTAAGAACTTGAAATCCCCTCGCCTTTCAAAATGCTTTGGCCATCAGAGTTGGCTCGTTCTAATTGGTGAGGCAAGAAGCAAGACGCCAAACTGCTCTCTCTGTCTACACAGGAAAAGGAAGCAATGGCCTCTTAGTGGGTAGTTCTTTGGTGTGGTCCAGGGCTGACAGTGACCTGAGGGATGTGGGTCATTAGTTTAAAAAAATTAGGACTCATCCTGATCTTCCTCATGAGTCTCCTGTCACTAAAGGGCTTCCAAAGCAAACGAGTCACCAATGCTGTTCGATGATTGCTTTGCAATGGAAAACATCAAGGCAGAGTGGTGCGTCAGCACTCCACGAAGCAAGCGGGTCCCAGATACAGTTTGGGGCCCTCTCATTAAGTCAGCTCTGCACTTAGGTAGAATTTCCTGCTTAAGGTCACCCCTTGTTCATTCAAATATCACATAATCTCCAAGACTGAAGAGACATGAATAGTACAAACTGGCCTCAATCCTCTTCTTACCCAGAGACACTCTGAGTTTATTCCTGAGTCCAGGAATAGAATATTTTGGTGAGCTTGGGCAAACAGGACTTAGCAGTAGCAAGAATGGCCAGAAAATTTTCAGTACCATCTGAAGTGATCCCACATAACCTGCCTGAGGGGCCCATGAGGAGACTCTGTTCCCATGACTTACCTTTCCTCAGCCTCTCTTCTTTATATTACTTCCTGTCTTGGACGAACACCTTCTTTACTCTCAGTATCACAAGACTTTTTTTTTTGGTGAGAGTTAAAGTGATTTTTATGATATTGGGTGGTATGTTAAATTCTCTCTTTTTATTACCATTACAGTCACTTAATCCAGTCCTGGGTTTTGTTGCAAAATATCAGTTTATGAGAGAGAGAGAGAGAGAGAGAGAGAGAGAGAGAGAGAGAGAGAGAGAGAGAGAGAGAATAGAGTGAAGGAAGGAGGGAGGAAGGGAGAGAGAGATGCCTTTTATAAAAAATGTTAACAAAATCTTTCATGAGGGTCTGCGTAATTTTATTACACTCTTTACTGGCTCCGTGCTCATAAAGCATGACACCTACTGCGTGCTGGGTTCTGTGTGTTGCTCTGTCCTCTCCAAGCCCCCGAGCTGCTTGCTCAGGACTGTAATCTAATAAGGAGGTGATATTTGTATAACTTTCTCTGTATAAGATCATCCACAAACCAATTTTGGAAGACTATCAAAAAATGCTTTGAGTTTTGTTTTAAAATGCAATTAATTGTGTCTGTGATTTTGGTTCAAACCTTTAAGGGGGAAAAATCTATTCTAAACAGACCACGTTTGTTACATTAAAAGCACAGAGAAATCACTTGCCATAGGATAATAAAGTTGGAGAGGACCTTGAATGTTTTTTCATTCTGGAGTATAAAGCTCTTTTTAATTAAAGTATACTTGACATACAATATTACATGAGTTTCAGGTTACAACATAGTGATCTGACATTTATACACCTTAGGAATTGATCACCAGAAGTCTAGTACCCACAGGTCAATGTACAAAGTCATTGGCATAGTACTTACTACATATGCCCTCGGCTGTACTTTACATCCCTGTGAATTACAAGTGTGTGCCTCTTAATCCCCTTCACTTTTCTGCCCAACCCCCACTGCCCAACCCTCCCACAACTGTCAGTTTGTTTTCTGTATCAATGAGTCTCTTTTGTTTGTTCATTTGTTTAGTTTTTTTAGATTCCACATCTAAGTAAAATAATATAGTTTTTTTCATCTTTATCTGACTTATTTCACTTAGCATAATACACTCGAGGTCTATCCATGTTGTTGTAAATGGCAAAATTTCATTCTTGGATATTATTTAATTTCTCTTCTTTGAGAGGTAAAACAACTAAGAGCTGTTAAGATTAATCGTTCAGTAGCAGAGCAGGCAGGGGCTCCGCCCGCCTCGTTCACTGAGGTATCCCTCACTCCTAGAGCAGTGGTTCTCAGCTGGGGGTGAGGGGGGAACATTTGGCAAGATCTGGAGACATTTTTGGTTGTTTCAGCTGGGGATGGAGGCTAAAAGTGCTACAGGCATTTCAAGGCCAGGGATGCTGGTCAATATGCTACAATGCACAGGATGGCCCCGACGGCCAAGAATTGTTTGGCCCAAATAGCAATAGTTCCAAAACTGAGAAACCCTGCCCCACAGAGGGAAAGACAATTCCCTGTGTGCACACAGCCTGACTCCCAGGGCCTGGGAGGCACATGCATTCTCAATGGGAGCGCTGTCACTGCCAAGGCGGTGAGAGTTGGCTCTTCCTGGGCAAAGGGAAAAAGGAACTCGCTGTTTTTAAAAAGATGTATAAAGCACAGATGTGTATATGGTAGGTAAGTGGATATGTAGTGTACTTGTGATGCTAAGATTTCATGGAGGGGGTAATTAGAAAATAAAAGTCTAAAACGTTTTCTTGGGAGGGCATGATAATGAAAAAAAAAAGTCAGGGAATCACTGAAACAGAGTGACTGCAAGTTCTCTTCCCCAACCTTCCACAGGGCAGCTGGTATATCCCACCATGGCCCCTGTCCCACCACAGTCCCCGCCCCACCACGGTCCCCGTCCTGCCACAGTTCCTGACTGCGCTCCAACCAGGGTGCTGCCCTCTGAGTTTTTCTCTGCCAACCACTTTGCATGCTGGGGAGCGCAGAACTGGCGGCAGGGCCCTCTCTGAGTGCCCATCTGTTGTTTTCTGTGATGTAATGACAAAATGATACAGACATTTTGAGGGTGGGAGTGAGAAAGAACTTGAAGGGACCACGTCCCAAGTCTGGGAACACGGGGAACAGGGGGGCCGCTCAGTGTTCTGTCGGCCAACAGTGGGACTGTCAGTGGGCGCAGGAGTCTCCTGGAAAGGCTTTGGATGGTTTTCTTTTTCTCAACTCATCTCTGGGATCTTGTAGCTGATGAAAGTACTCTCTGGACTCTGACAGCAGGTTGGTTATCTCTTTTTGGGTCTTCACAAATGTTTTCGTGGGTCACAGGGAGAGCCTACTGCAAAATACTACTTCGACATTTTAATTTTAAATTGAGAGTTTAAAAGTATGTTTTGATTTATTTTGGAGTTATGGGTGAACCCAATCTCTTTTTGTTTGAAATAAGTAGCATAATTTTGTGGCTTCCAGAAGAAAGTTTTGGTCTTCATATAAGTCAGTCTAGGCATCTCCGGATGACAGAGTGGCTTGTGGTAAGTCTAAGTCGAAGCAAGTAGCCCAGTGTCAGTGAGCTGAGATTTATCTGTGGCCCCAGAGAAGTTTCCAGAAGTGTGTGTAGAGAACACTCGTTTAGGAATTTAAGGATGGAGGGGGAATGTTGAAGGGATATTCTTTTCCTGACATTCCATCTCCCAACATGGAACCCACGATGACTTTATACAAAACAGTCCCTTTTAAGTCACAAAACCTCGAGAAACAGGGCAGTAAAAAATAATGAAATGCAATATTCAGAATACATGGAAAAGCAATGATTTACTTTAATCCTGGGGACCAGAAATAATACACCTGCCATGGAACAGGGGATGGCATAATATTGGCATAACATTGGGGGTTTAATAATTTTTGACCACATTTTATAGACCCTTTCCTGCAATTAATGCTAAATAAAGTCAACATCTTCGCCACCTGCTGCTGTGTTTGGGGCTTTCATCGAGGGCGGCCGCTCTCCGCCACTACCTGGGCTATCACGGTTCCAGGGGAGCTCGTTCTTCTTTCGCCTCTTTCCCCCAGGTTATCCCCCAGGACACTCACATGCACTGTTTGTGATAGAAATGGGGTTCCTTTTTTTTTAAGTTAAGCTGATGGAGTGCAATTGCACTGGCCCATTGCTGTGACCCTAAAGCCCCCTCTGGAGAGTTGATGCCTCAGTATTTTCTCTCTTAATGTACAGGCTGTTCTTTTTCTCTCATCGTATCTTTAATGGAAATTAATGTTAATGGCTATTCACACACACACAAACACACACACACACATACACACACTGCTATTCTATGTCCGTCTCTCTCTTCTCCTTCTTCGGTGGACTCCTAAAGGGCTTAGAGCTTTTTCTATGCCTGCGCTTGTGTAAATTTTAGTCATTCTAGCCACATGAATGTCTTGTTTCAAAGATTATTGGACAACCACCCGGGGGCTCTGGTCCAAGATACCATGATGGAATCAACATCGAGCATATGCTTACACTTTTGGGAAGGGAATGTCACCTGCATTGCAGTCTTTGTCTCTCCTGAGCCGTGTTGAGATGCTTAGAAGAAAAGCAGAGTAAGAATAATATGAATCTTCTTTTTGCAAGAGCAGGAAGACACAACTGTGCTCCTGAGTTTTAGGGGTGTGTGTGTTTGTGTGTGTGTGTGTAGTTGGGATTGCTTTGGGGGGAGGGAGTTGAAAGTATTAGCTATAAACCCATTAGCAATTTCTAGTTGGTTCAAATCAGTCTCAACAGTTTTCAAAATCTTGTCTGGATTCTTGCACGGTTATAGGCGGCATTGAGGTGATTAATTCACACAGGCGCTGTTGATTTAATTGTAGTAACAGTATATAAAGCCAATCTCTCTAATCTCCCATTTTTGAGTTTTTAAATCCCAAATGGTGAATGGCAAGCAGGGTTGCTAGTTTTATAGCTTCATGAATTAGTTCAGCTGAAAAATATTCTGGCCGGTTCCCTCTGGGAGTCAGTGGGGGCAGGGAGGTGGGGCAGGGCTGGGGCCGGGATTGTTAGCCAGCACTAATCGGTTCTTGGCCTCCAGCAATTCTCTGCAGCAGAATAAAGGGAAGAGATAATTATTGCACTGCATCAATGGCTGCATTTAGAACCCTCTCCTTCAAGGCCAGCAGATTTCCCAGGAATATGCTCAACTCTTCACTGATCTGATTTTAAGTAAATGAATGTTCCGAAAATATCTGCTGGCAGGGTTTTGTTCGCCTGAGACCCTCAGAGACAAGGAAGCTCCAGTGGCTTCAGATGGGTGACCTTTCTCATATCTGTCACCAGGCTGCTAATGAGGGTGGGTTTTGCATCTTTGTGATGGGGTCTCGTGGAAGGGATTAGCGTGGAGTAGGATCCAGAGGCCAGTTGCCTTTACTTTTTCTCTTGCTCCCAGCATCCTGCCCTTCCCTACTATGTCATTCTCATCTGGACTGTGGGTTTGTGACTTTAGGAAGACACGAATGAGATGACAGACAGCGGAGAGAAAGAAGACAATGTGGAGGCTACGAGGGCTGCCATCTTCCTGAAAGGAATGCCGTCTTTGTGGGCATCTGAAGTTACATGCAAAGAAAACGCTAAATTATTTTTCTCTCTTTGATCTGTCAATACAGGAAGGTCAATGTCTCTGGGTTATGTAGAAATCAGCCTGAATTTTCATGCGACCGTTGCTCAGGAGCTCAATTTTGTCAACAGACCCTGAAAAAAATATGCTAGCCCACCCACAATTCCTGTTTTCGGAGATGAGTCCCCATCCTTCCTGTCCTTCAAGGGTTGCCTCTTTCATGAAGCCCTCTGACCTCCTCAACAGGTGACCCCCTCTCCTGCATCTTGCAGTGAGTTCACTGAATGGGCCCTGAGTTTATCCTGCTTCATTTATTGTTGTAAAAATGTTAATTTCCTGATTGTAAATTTACATTTACATATTAGCTTCCAGGGAAATAAGGGCATTCAGGGAAGTCTAAGGAAGGGAAAACAAAACAAAAAACTAAAAAGCCCTTTTCTGTTGTTTCACAGTCCAGAGGCAGAGGGCCTCTGGGGAAAGGGGAGTTGAAAGCTAGCTCTAGTTAGGACTTCCTAGCTGGGTGCCCCTGGGCGATTTCTTGACCACTCTGGGCCTGTTTCTACACTGGTAGGCTGGGGATAATAGAATTACTTCATTGTTTATCGTGAGGTTCAGTGAGTTAATGGACAGTTGACCTTGGAACAATGCAGGTATTAGAGGCTCTGATTCCTGTGCAGTTGAACATCTGCATATAACCTTGGAGTCCTGAACATCTTAACTACAGATAGTTAGCCCTTTGTACCTGCAGACTCAACCAACAGTAGACCAAAAAGAATATTTTTGATTTGTAGGTGGAAATCGAGGTTAGGAATGGGAAAATACTGTTTTCCATCCAGGGTTGGTTGAATCCAAGGATATGAAACCTGCATATTCAAAGGGCTGACTAGACTGTATTTATTGAAAAAAACAGTGTAGAGTGGACCTGCAGTTCAAACCCATGTTGTTCATGAGTCAATTGTATATGTGAAATCCTTAGGGCCTCGCCTGCGGCATCGCACGGTAAGCCCTCCCTAGGCCGTCGCTGGCATTCCTTGACCCCGGTAACGTTGCGGCGTCTGCCCCGCCTTGCCTAGCCTTCCTTTTTGCAGTGGCTGCCAGAACGTTTGAAGATGTAGTGAATAGTGTTATTTGGAATGAATTTGGTAAGATCATCCCTGCCTTACTCTTGTACCCTTGTTGTTATTCTGTTAGCATCATTTTTCTAAATTATTTTAACACATTTTTTCTGTATCACATGAAATTTTCTAAATTCCCATAAATCCTTCTTGAAAACAGAAGTGTATCAATTCATAAATAATCGACCTTTATATTTTCAGAGATCTTTTTATGGGCATGCCTTTTCTCTCCCACCCGGGGTAGCAATGCTAAGGTAGCAATCCTATCTTAACTTATATCCTCCACAGCTCCTTGAAATTCTTTTTGAACATGATAAGATTGAGTAATTTGTCTACTAAATGTTTCTAAGGCCTTTCCATGTTTATGAGTTTCTATTATCGGTGTGTTGTGTAGTACTATGTAGTGTCAACTGCCTGGAATTTAGCATGGGGATAAAGTGAAAGAGGAGCATTTTGCATTCCATTTCCTCTCATTTCAGCAGGGTTGAATGCAAAGACATGAAGCATCATACCCTTTAGGCTTACCCCAATGCCCTTGGAAGACAGGCTTTCCTCAGAGCAGTGATGGTGAGATATCCCACAAACGAGACACATGGAGTATAAATCCTGTGGTCCAATGTTCTATTTCATTTCTTCCAACCTCTTCTTTTTACTAAAGGGAAAACTGCAGCCTGGAGAGTTTGCTGTTTGTTTGGAGCTGCTAATAAACTCAGAGTTAGGACTGGGTTCTCTTTACTTCAAGTCCAGTCTGCTTGCCAGGATTGTATTGATTTCAAAATGTCCTTGTAGTTTAGGTCCTGTGGCAGCATCTCTAGCATGTCCTTGGGATTAGTTAAGCAAACTCATTAGTAAGGTTAAAACAACTTGTGCGTGTGTGCGGGGTGGGGGGTGTGCTGATGTTTCTTATTTTCCCACAATATTTCTTTCCAGTTTGTTATGTAAACACCAGAGCCACCAAAGTTGCATATGCAGAAGACGCATCACAGATTCATCTGGGAAACAAGTTAAATGTCCAGCAAGAAGGTTGCACTACATTGGCACATCCATAGATACAATGGAATAATTTGCTGCCAGTATAAAGGAAGACACAAATTTATATTCATTCATGCTAAGACAGGAGCTCATATTTACTGAGCATTTGGTAAATTCAGGTCCTAAAATCCTTACATAGAGTAGTTCACTCAAGCCTGAAAACCACACCATAGATTGGTTGTGTTTTCAATGGGGCTTAAAAAGTTTAGTAGTTTTCTTAATTCACTTTAAAGGGTTTTTTTTTTTTGCCATAACCCATGCACGTCACCCTTTTATTCTCCAAACTTATGTGAAAATGATCTTGGTGTATTTTTGTGAAAAACAAAACTAAGTTGCATAATCATTTTTGTGTGTGCTTAATTATGTGTGTATGTGTGTGTTGCGTGTGTGCATGTATGTGTATCTGTATCTACATGCTAAAAAAGTTTTCGGAAGTGTATACACCTAAATCATTAACCTATTATATGAGCACTGGGTTTATGGATGGTTTTCACTTCCTTTATACTTTCTTCATAACTGCAATTGTCTCAGAGTCATATATACACATGCATACATATGTATATATAACTTATAAAGTTAAAATTTTAAAGTAATAACATTAAAAGCAGCAACAAAGCTGTGTTAGAAAGGCAATACTCCGTCAGTGAATTATTAAGATCTTCCTCTAAAAAAACTCACTGAAAACTTGACTTCCTGAATTCAATTTGTATTTTCTTTTCTGTTTTTCAAAGTAGCCTGTGGGATAAACATGGGCTTTGGTTGTGTTCAGATACCATTCGGCCCTTCAAATGTGGGTGAAGTGAGATCAGGCAGGGGGTGGGGGCGGCAGGATCCCTGTCTGAACACCCGCTCCCCAGGTCCTCTTTCTGACCTTAGTTCAACCTGTCTTGATTTTCCACAGGGAAGCTGAAGTGGAAATTAGTCTTTTGGAAAGGGATTTTCAAAGTAGACTTGTCAAACTCGGCAAATAATTAACTTTTCATCCTCTCATAAAATTGAGACTTTGGCTGGTTCAAAGCCCAGGACCCCAGGCCTTAATTGAATTAACTCGGTTTTCCATCCTTAGGAAGGATCACTCCAAACCATAACATTTAGCAAGGGCTGCCCTTCCTGGCGAGAACATAGCGCCCATTGAAAGAAGGATGGCCAAGTCGGGCCTGTGGCATGCAGACTGGCCTGAGTGGAAAATGGGACACTCTCCGGCAGGCACAAAACACTTTTTGTTTCCCACACTTGAAAGTTCAATTTGAATGCATCTGCACACAACCCCGTCCCCGCCAAGGCAAAGAGAGTGGCGTGTCCACTCGGCCAACCGACCACTGCACACACCTGGCTCCCTGACTTCGTGACTTTTCATCTATTACTTTCTCCACTGGCAATAAATGCTCTTCCCTCTCTTCTCCACACCCCCGCCTGCCCGTTACCTCCTTTCGGACCCCGTTTGCCCCTGTTCTGCAACCTCCCTCTCCTTAGCGCATGCTCTTTGATTTTGGCTTCAACGCATCCCCTCGATTGTGTCTGTGGCCCTGGCTTTCTGAAATTAACATCCTTTGCCAACTTCAGATTAAAAAGTTATTATGCAAATAGGAAGACCTGGTGGTCAGTGATCTCAGTCCTTCTATAAACCTGAATGAGCCGAAACAAGTCATTCCCTGTTATTTGGTTGTAGGTCAAACAACTGTATGTACAAAGGAGCTAAAATAACAACAACAACAACAACATATGAAACAAAGGGCTCCCAATGAAACTGTAAGTCCCCTGAAGGCAAAGAGCTGTCTTCTGTTATGTTCCCAACTACCTTTGCCCATCGCTATGCCCGACTGGAGTGCTCAATAAATACTTGACTGATGACACGTTTGTCTGAAAAACAAGAATAAGACATAACCCATGCCTGAAACCTGGCACAGCTTAGATATGAAAATATGGCTTTAAGCAATTTTCAATTCTTGAAAGCTAAATTATAAAGCACTTGGAAGGGGTTTTCTTTGCTTTTGAAATCTTTCTGGTCTTGTATGGAGAGGCTTTTGCATTTGAGGTAATCTCTTAAAGACCACTAAAATCCACTCAGCCACAGAACAGTCAGGCACACGAACCTTGGGACTGGCGACCCGCGGAAGGAAATGTAGAATTAAATTCTAATATTAAAGCTGACACTTCGGCTTCATCTCTGGGACTGTGCAGGGAAAAGCCCCTCTGTGTGGGATACGAAATACAGCTTATGATTCGAGCTCAGCGGAGGAAACCCTGGGTTTATTTTATGTGGACTGTGTCTCCACAAAGTCATGACCGATCTGAATTTTCTATTTGCGACGGCTTACACCGTCTATCTCTGTGAACCCCATTTTGAAAGACCCTGTTTTGGAGGTGATTTGCCAGTTTGTACAAATGTGATCAGAAGTCTATGCTTATGGAGTTCTAAGAGTGTGATTAATATCCACATGGGGTACCGTCCAGGGGCAGGGCGGGTTAACACCCAGAAACTCAGCCAGGTGATCCAGGAGTCAGGCCCCTTTACCACACTCTGCCTGTAGCCTTCTCCCAGCTAGCTGCCCCTTCTTCCGTGTAAGCCCCTCACTGTTGCTCCCATTTAAACTTCTTTACTTCCCGCTCTGGTTCTTAAGAGCTGCATTTGGCCCGACTTCATCTCCCTAAATTTCTTCAACAATTAATTGGTCTATTAGTTTTCAGGAAAAGTAGATGAAAATAGTCAGAGTATGTTGAAGATGGCAACCTGACATTTTTCTTTTTTTAAAATAAATATTTATTGATTATGCTATTATGGTTGTCCTATTTCCCCCATTCACTCCACTCCATCCTGCCCACCCCCTCCCTCCCACATTCCCCCCTATAGTTCATGTCCATGGGTCATACTTATAAGTTCTTTGGCTTCTATATTTCCTATACTATTCTTACCCTCCCCCTGTCTATTTTCTACCTACCATTTATGCTACTTATTCTCTGTACCTTTCCCCTCTCTCTCCCCTTCCACTCTCCTGTTGATAACCCTCCACGTGATCTCCATTTCTGTGGTTCTGTTCCTGTTCTAGTTGTTTGCTTAGTTTGCTTTTGTTTTTGTTTTAGGTGTGGTTGTTAATAACTGTGAGTTTGCTGTCATTTTTACTATTCATATTTTTTATCTTCTTTTTCTTAGATAAATCCCTTTAACATTTCATATAATAAGGCTTAGTGGTGATGAACTCCTTTAACTTGACCTTATCTGAGAAGCACTTTATCTTCCCTTCCATTCTAAATGATAGCTTTGCTGGATAGAGTAATCTTGGATGTAGGTCCTTGCCTTTCATGATTTGGAATACTTCTTGCCAGCCCCTTCTTGCCTGGAAGGTCTCTTTTGGGAAATCAGCTGACAGTCTTATGGGAACTCCTTTGTAGGTAATTGTGTCCTTTTCTCTTGCTGCTTCTAAGATTCTCTCCTGTTTAATCTTGGCTAATGTAATTATGATATGCCTTGGTGTGTTCCTCCTCGGGTTCAGCTTCTTTGGGATTCTCTGAGCTTCCTGGAAGTCCACTTCCTTTGCCAGATTAGGGAAGTTCTCAAATACATTTTCAATTTTTTGTTCTCCCTCTTCTCCTTCTGGCACCCCTATAATTCAGATGTTGGAACGTTTAACGATGTCCTGGAGGTTCCTAAGCCTCTCCTCATTTTTCCGAATTCTTGTTTCTTCATTCTTTTCTGGTTGGATGGATGTTTCTTTCTTCCTTCTGGTCCACACCGTTGATTTGAGTCCCAGTTTCCTTTGCATCACTATTGGTTCCCTGTACATTTTCCTTTGTTTCTCTTAGCATAGCCTTCATTTTTTCATCTAATTTGTGACCAAATTCAACCAATTCTGTGAGCTTACTGATTACCAGTGTTTTGAATTATGCATCTGATAGGTTGGCTATCTGTTTGTTGCTTAGTTGTATTATTTCTGGAGCTTTGATCTGTTCTTTCATTTGGGCCATTTTTTTTTTTGTTTTGTTTTGGTGCTTCTGTTACTTAAAGGGGCGGAGCCTTAGGTGTTCACCGGGGCGGGGTAACATTGGTTGCTGCACCATGATGCTGTATGTGGAGGAGGGGCCGAGAGGGAGCAATAGCACTTGCTGCAATCTCTGCCGGATTCCACTCACTCCCTCCGCCACCCACAATCAAACTGGGCCCCTCTGGTGCCGACCCTTTGGTGGGTGGGCCTTTGCACGCTCCAGGCCCCCGTGGGTCTCTCCAACGAACTCTCCTGTGAGACTGGGGGTTTCTCCTGCTGCCGCCTCAACCCCCACAGGTGTTTTCAATCAGAAGTTTGAGGCTTTATTTCCCTGCGCTGGAGCCCTGGGTTGCACAGTCCGTTTCGCTCCCCCACAGTTCCTCCTGGTTTATCTGTGTGCGAATGTGGGACCGCAGGATCTGCCAGCTACCACCTTGTGGGGTCTGCTAGTTGCAGCCTGGCCTGACCCTCTCCACAATCTGCCGCCTTGCCACAAGTCCTCTCTGTCCCGATTGCCTGTTTCCACCCCTCCTACTGGTCTGGATGAATGTTTCTTTTTTATCTCCTTGGATGTCAGACTTCCATGCAGTTCGATTTTCTGTCAGTTCTGGTTGTTTTTTGTTTTTAAATTGTTGTTGTCCTTCTTTTGGTTGTGTGAGGAGGCGCAGTGTGTCTACCTATACCTCCATCTTGGCTGGAAGCTCGCAACCTGACATTTTCTACAAAGAAAGATATCTTTACAAGAGGTGGTACCTCTGTGCAAATATGAGAGCACTGAGTGTGGGGCCCTGACATGCTGAGCTAGGAGCTGTGCACTGTTGTCATTAAAAAAAAAAAAATAGAGTTGAGAATAGCTAGATCTCCAAGAGTCGTGAACAAGGGACAATTCCTGAAAGGAGTCACTCCCACATGTTTGTAACTTTCCACCGTGCCAGGTTTGTTAGGGCAGACCTCTCCAATAAGCCAAAGGAGTCACACACAGGTTACACAGACAGGGGGAGTTTAGCAGACAGAAGTGAGCAGAGAAAGTGTCCGCACAAAGTCCCAGTCACTGGTAGCGCCCGCAGGTGGCGGGGTGGGCACCGCCACTGGTGGAATGGGAGTCCAACAGGCCTCCGAGCATGACACATGATACAGTCAGGCTCCAGTGCTGGGTGGTCGGAGCTCTGAGTTCTTACAGCCCACGGGGGCCAGAGGTCCCACTTGTATCGGTGTCCAGACAGAGTCCTTATCCAAGTGTCCTGGCTTGTGGTTTTAGGCATTCCTGTTACACCCTATGTCCTCAGTCTTGACACAGAGCTTGATGTAACTGTTATGGTTGACAGTGACTCCATATTGAACTGTCAAAGGTGTCCAAAAAGTCCGCTCTGCTCCTGCTCTGTATGCACAGAGTCTAGCTGACTCCAGAGCTTACATTCTTACTGAGGATGAAATTTAGGGAGCCCATTGCAATATTACTTCTTCTCACTGTTTGCTTCATGGTTGTCTCATTCTCTTTTCTTCTCTACGGATCCTCCCACCTGACCCTGATTCTTCCCTTAGGGAATGAATATATTCAGAGCTACATTGGAAAGTGTTGGTTGGGAGTGTCTGGTGGCTCAGGCAGTTCTTCCCATAGACCAGGGTAGAAATGCAGTGCCTGCCACCAGCCTTGCCCGAAGGAGAGGTGGCCGCAGCTGTGTGCATTCCCTGCTCGAGTTTCACGGTGTTTGGAAAGCCACCTTGGAATTTTAATCCTCTCACCCAGACGTGGCCATTAGAGACTCTCCTCCCCACTCTGGTTAGCTACTATCCGATCAATCTGAGATTGGCATTAGTAGAGCCCAGGGCTAGTTCTTGTTTTTCCATTAAGAGAAATGGCCTGTGCTGGGACAAACACCCAATCTGTCCAGATTCTCTGCCCATGCCAAGCTGCATTGAGAGTGGCTGCATTTGCGGTCCCAACGCCGAAACCTGGATTTCAAACCTTATCTTCTCCAACCCTTGGTTTGCGCATGAAACCATAAGCTAGGTGCACTAGCTTTCTAAGCGTTCCTAGGAAGACTAAATGAGGTATTTCTTATTCAAGACATCTCTATGTAAGTTCTTGGGCACTCAATGAATGCTTTATGCTATTACCATTATTATTATAGTTACTATTAATACTATTTTCAGCCAAAGTTAAGGGTATCATGTGTGACCATGGGATGGCGTGAAGGCTCTCCAACAAAGGTGACAATCGTGCAGTATCAGTCTGTCCAGAAATGGGACTGTTCAGTCACCACTACAACTGTGTGATTTCCCATTCGAGGCAACTCTGAGTAACCTGCCTGGCAGCTGCGCCGTCGGCAACCCCGGCCTTTATATGATAAATGCATTTTTTAGACCAATGGTAAATGACCAAATCCTTCCCCTGAACACTGATTCCAAGTTAGTAAAGTAACTGCCATTCTGCCCTTGAACCTCTTGTTAATCCTCGGCATGTACCCAATTTTAACTTTTCCCAGGACTTTTATTTTCCGAGATTGATTATTTTCAGCAGATGGATGGGGTGTCTGTGGCAAGGCATTGCTCATTGTACCCACAGCTCATATTTCACTAGATAAATATACTACATGGTGTAATCCAGGACTCTGCTGGGCACCCCGTCCTGGGAGCAGCTTGGAGGATGGAAGTCAATCAAGTCCGAGGAAGGGAGAGTTGCAGACACTGCACCCAGTGTTGTGAACGGGGACATTGCTGGGTGACTCCTCTGTTTATTTCCTCAGATACCAGATGTGTGGAGGGTCAGCCTACCCACTCAGCTGCATGGCTCCTCTAAGATACCACTGACTCCATCTGAGACTCATCTTTGGAGGGAACTAAAGTGTGGTGTTCACATTTTAAATAGTCAAGGAAGGATCGTGGAAAGAGGATAAATTATAGTGGCAAATATGTTTGTATCTGAAACATTAAGTTCAAATGGGTGCACTTTCTTTTCCCCCAAATGTAGTTCTGATATCTTAGTATGGACTTTCTGCTAAAAGAAAGCTTCATAGCCTAGATGTCACCCCTGAATGGGTGACTTGGCTCACGCGGAGTCCCGAGAGGTATGCCGTGACAATGTTTTCCAGATTCAGTTGTCTCATCTCCTTTGTTACCATTAGGGAGAGAATGAGTGGTAATGCAGACAAGCAAGCGTGGACGCTGGAGCGCACATGCATCCGTGTTAAGGCTGTAGCAGCAGTAGTGGAGGGTGAGTGAAAGTGCACGCGTGGGTTCATTTGCAACAGATAAACGCTACCAAAGTTTAATGTTCTTGACAATCATGTCTTAAACAAATCCATGAGTAACCCCCCCAATTAATATAAATACAGGCCCCAAATGAACAACTCACAGAAAGAAAACTGCAAATGGCCTATATATATATGAAAAAGGTTCAGTCTTGATAGCAATTTAAGAAATGAAAATGAACATGACATTCTGCTTTCACCTGTCACTGGAGATTTTAAATGACTTTGTAACGGCCCCTTCCAGTGCAGGCTGACTACGAGGAGGGGGCTGGTTGTCCATCTTGCACCAACACCACTTTTTAAAGTTATAGCTTCATGATGTATTTTATTGCTTGGTAGTTCTCTAACCCAAATTGCTTATATTTTTTTCCAAGATTCATTGTTCTTTTTTTTTTCCTCCTGCATTCTCTCCCCACCTCCCTCCAATAAACTCTAGTATCATTCTTTCAAGTTTCAAAGTATACCTTTGGTGTTTTGGTGTCTGAGCATCAATACTATGTATTAATTCTGGATTAATTTACAAAGAAATGGGCATGAGCAATGTCGTCTTCCATCTTTAAAACATTTACACTGCTTCTTTGGGCACTGCTTGGTCCTCCATCCCCTCACCTCCTGCGAAATGTGGGGCACCTGAGCTGCGTATCGGGGGTATTACAGATGGAGCTCCCGGGGAGTGGCTGGCGTGTCATAGTACCTGAATAATGGTTGAACACATCAATTACCTCATAAGAGAAGGAGCGACTCAGCAACAACAGCGATAGCAAAAAAATGGGTTCGTTTCCATTTTGTTACCCTCAGGGATCCTCGCACACTGTGGTCCTTCTGTCCCTGGCACGTGTCATGCTGTCTTACTCTTTGGGGTCTGGGTATCCGCTGTCCCCTTTGGCAGAATCACGTCCCTCGACTCCATCCACCTGCAGTAAACTTCATCTGTCTTACTTCCTGTTTGACTCTGCTGAGGGTTCCTTCCTCCAGGAAGCATTTACAGATCCCCCCCTAACATGAAATTTGGCATGCACCCCATAGCATCAGTGTTTCACTTATGGTGGAACAAGCCATCCCTCCACTTGCCCAGACACACACCCTTTTTTTCTAAAAGACATCCAGGTGTGATGGCTCTGAAGCCAGGCTGCCTGGGTGCGCACCAGCGTGATAATATTAACCATGTAATGTAGGAGGAGAAGCCTTAGTCTTCCCCTATATAGAAACTGAACAGGTTAATAAAAGTAGTGTCTACATAGGGTCATTATGGGATCCAATATATTAATATACATGAGCTGTTTAGAACGAAACCTGTCACATAACAGAAATGCTTGCTATCATTATTATTATAGATGTATTCTTATATAAGGTAGTCTCACATAAGCTTCCAGAACATAGTCTATTTTATTCATTGCTTTATCCAATGCCTAGAGCAGCACTAGGTATATAATAAGTACTCAATAAATATTTGTTAAACTAATGACTTGCTATATTAGATCTACTTTGGCTCTGCTCCTCTTTGAGGCAATGTTTTAGTTATTGAACAGATGATTTCTTTGAGTGGTCTGGTAAAATGCTATATTGTATTCTTGGTAACTTGTCTATTCTTTACGTTGAAGGCAGGTTGGAGATTTTCTTTCTTTCTTTCTTTCTTTCTTCATTCCCTTCTGGATTGCAGCTTAACCAATTTAAAGCTGTCTAATGGGCTGTTTAGGAGGTAACGAGACCCCTCTCACTAGATAGCGAGACCCCTCTCACTAGAGAATGGAAGTACCTGATGAGGGGTCAGTCCAGATGACTTTTCCAAGCCTGGGATTCCATATCCTTTGTTGTCATTGCACTTAATAAGGGCAGTTAAGTGAAACATTTAGCCTAACTGGTTTTCCACCTATACCTTCTATTAGGTTAAATGCATTTTGCGTATGTTTAAGATGCCTCTTATATAATCTCACCATTTTCCTGACTCCCCTGGGAGATTCTGTGACGTCAGGTACTGGAAATGCAGTTAACCCCCTACCCCCAGCAGTTGTTTGGTGCCATTCCACATCTTTTACCGGTCATTTAACTTGGTCAATTTTTAATAATACAAATATATTGTATAAAGTGACACTGCAATTTAAATAAGGGCACATAATATTTTACAAACCTCAAGTTTGGAAAAGAGAAAGTGCATTTTTTTTCCTTCTTTCTACTCACAGATATAAAAATAAAGACCTTGGGAAGGATTCTGGGCAAGAAATCAGGAAGACTGGGTTCTAGTCTTAGCTTTTCTATTGATAAGATGGGACGAGGGCTTAACATTTCTTCTGCATGTGGAAATTCAAAGTTCAAAGTAGCCTTTGTGGACTATTAGAATCTCACAGACACCTGGAGCTAACTCCTCTTGCATAATGTAGATCTACCAAAACAGTTCCCAGCCTAGCACAGAGACCCAGAGCTGGAAGGAACACTGGGTTGGTCTGACCACGCAGATGAGTTCAGAGCCTGGGAGAAAACAGGATGTGGGCTCCTAAGAATTGTAATAAAGACTGAAGGCATTTACCTCAGCATCGGGGCTTCTGGGTGAGGTTCTGCCTCTGTCACCCCCACGTCCCTTCCCCATGACATATACAGAAAGAATTCTTCCCACCGAACGGCAGGAATTCACTGACAGTGACTCCATGGCTTTATAGAAGATACCTCGTTTGGGCATCCAGTTCAAGTAGCCCCTGTCTGCTGCTCTCTCTTGTTGGTTCTGTTTCCTCCAAAGAATCCTGCACCCTATCCACCTAGAGAAAAAAAGTTCTTTCAAAATAAGACAAAAATTAAAAATCCAAGGAATCAATCAACCTCCACTCCGCTGCTCACTCAGATTGCCTCGAGGGCTGCATCTGTGCGCAATGAGTCTGCAGTGGAAAGTAAGATTATTGCAACAGACTCTTCTCTGTGTTAGGCCCTCTCTGCCCCTGCTGTCCTGACACCCAGTACTTTCCACTTGACACAGTTTAGGTGACTATCTGCTAAATGCCTGTCTCCCTTTTTAGATGTAAAATCCACAAAGCAGTGAGCACACCCGTCTTGTTTACCAGCTTTTCTCCCAGCAGCCTGCACAATGCTTGGGACAGCAGGCACACCGGAAGGGCCCAGTTTAGACATTTACTCTGGCTTTTGTTTTAGTTTAGCACATAGGAGTATTGGATCAGGTGGGGGTGGTGTGGGCACTGAGAAAGTTCTGATCAAAATAAGGCTACACACATTTCTTTTAGACTTATTGATACCAATTAGGTGCTAATTCTTTTGGAATTCCTGTTTGTTTTTTTTTTAAATCCTCAGTCAAGGACATGCCCATTGACTTCAGAGAGAGGGGAAGGTGGGAGAGAAACATTGATGTGACAGAGAAAAACCAATCAGTTGCCTCTTGCATGCACCCCCCTGGAGACCAAACCCAGGCATGCATCCTGACCAGGAATCAAACCCACGATCCTTTGGTTTATGGGACAGTGCCCAAACAACTGAGCCACACTGGTCAAGGGTGAAATTCCTATTTTGCAAGTTTTCTGCCAATGTGAGTAAGGGCACAGAAAAGTTTAAAAAATATTCTATAGTTAAATGCATTGGGGAAAAAAGTGTACAATGCCTAACATTTGCATCCTCTTGACAGGCAGCAGGCTTCAGAGTGTTGTTGTCAAGCCAGTTCCTTAGGGTTTTTATAAGAAAAATAAAAAGTATTTGGGGTTCAGTTTGAATCAAGTAGAGGAGAGCACAGAGTGGGTTCTTCCTTCCCTCTCAAGTTCAACTCCCGCGCTACATGTAGCTTGGATTTGACCAGGGGTAGACCATTCACTGGGCAATGTTCATGTAGAGGGGCTGGACTGAAGTCACACACATGGTACTAGGGCTAGTGAAAGGATCAGGTTGAGAATTTCTTGAGTAATTGATGGAAATATATGACTTCTTTTTTTGTATGGTAATGTAATTTTTCTTCTTTTCTCCTTCCTCTTCTCCTTATTCCTCTGCATTGTCATTTCCTGGCCCTATAAGAATAATAGTAGAAAATATCCAAAAATGTTCTGAAATGTGCCGCAATTAAAAGATGACTGAATCAATATTGGTCATTTTCGATCGGGGGCAGGGGATTCAGTTTTCAAAAGCAGAAGGCATTACTAGGGCAAACCTGTGTGGAGTCCTTTCAATTCCTTGTTAAATAGTCAGAAACAGGCAACAGGCAGAAGTTGGATCTTTCCTTTTTCTTTTTCGTTCAAGTGACTGCAACCACCATGCTAAACTAATTATATCATTTCCTAATTTATTTGGAATGTGTATTTGTAGAGCTATACACACATCCGTATCTACCTATACTTTTAATGAAAATAAAGTCAATGGTTAGCAATTTTTTTTTAAGTTTAATAATTCCAAATGTAGCTGCCTTTTGCCAAGGAGTAAGAAGGGTGGATTTGCGTGCTCTGAGGAGCCGATTTTATAGCTCGCTTACTTCACTCACTCTACCTCCATCTCCGGGCTGGGCTCAGACCCACCTGATAAGGCACTTGGGCAACTGGTTCTGGTTTCCACTTAAGTCTTGCAGTCCTACTTTATTTATTTAGATTTTTTTTTTGTTAAATATTACAGTCTGCTAATGCCAGCTTCCAAGATGAGATTTATATTTTCCAGGTTTGCTGTCTTTCTTTTTCTGTGGTTTGCAGATTGATAGAGAAGAATTATCCTGAATTAGGGACTGTTTGTCTCACTGGCAAATATGCTGATAAATGGAAAATAGGGCTTGTCATGAATCATTCGGTCATAGGATCTTAAGGTACCTTGCAAACGTAACCATTGTCTCCAATTGGTCTAGCCTGTAGTATTCTGTTAGCATTCTTTTCAAGGTTCAAGACATTAAGTAGTCTGATGGATACAAATGAAGTTCCTTTGGTATTTTATAAATAAGGGTTTATTTCTTGGATAGGAACCAAGCTAGTCCTGCTTGTGTTGAATTCAGTTTAATATAAGCCTTTTCTTTTTAATTTAAAAAAAGCTAAACAATATTGGGTCCTTATTTTGTCTTTTTGAAACCATGGGTAAAATAAGAAACAGATTAATCCAAATTCCAATTCTTAGTACACAGGTAGGAAATATCCCAATTCAAAGGGGACTGGGCAGAACTTAATGACCCTATGAGCCTGTGTTCCTATATTCTTCATCATTCTCATTCTCTCTCTCTTTCCTCCCTCTATCTCTATTATCTCTATCTCTTTCCTCTTTTTTCTTTTCCTTTCCATCCCTACAAAAATGAGGAAGAAGGATGAAAAAGTTACTTGGCTGGAACAGATTGGAACTGAGTAGAGTTGAACAGCTAAGAATCTTCCACAATGAAATGCAAATTTGTGTAAGCAATGATGCCAAATATTTTTTTCCTTCCCTTCTCAATGGTAGCAATAACAGATTGGCCCAGTGATCAGGAGGGAACCTTGCCCAACTCCTGGTCTTAATGAAATGGGACCTTAAAAAAAAACAACAACAGCAAGCTTCTCGTGAACTGGCAGAGGTTCAGGGCCTCAATCAGAGTGAAGATTTGGTTAACCTCTCCCCACCCATCCTTCTTCCCTATTCCTAGTCCTGTTCTTATTCTTAGTCTCCTTCTTTCTCTTCTTCTCTCTTTTTTATCCTAGCCTCCATTCCTCTCCCCCCTATTACTCCATCAATGTTTTCTGGGTAACATTTTCTTGACATTTCCTAATGAGGTGACTGTTTTTTCTTCAGAGTACATCAGCTGTGAAGTATAAAGATGGTACCTCCTAGTCAAACCCACCTGGATAAGGTTACCAGTTTCCTCACTTTAGTGGTGGGTAGCGCCTCTAATACAGAGATTCTGCATTGTGATTATTTATCTTCACCTGCATGCCCCTGCCCAGCTCCATCCAGGAGATAAACTGAGACTTCTGCTTTGAGTGAAATGAGGTTTTGCATCCTGATGAGGTGCAATCGATGACCACACCTGGCCTACATATCCCACTGTGGCCATGGGATGAGTTTGCTTTATCCTCTGGGCCTCTGAGAACACCCTATGGACAAGGTGGTGGTGGCAAAACAGAGCAGATATCTTGCCTGTTCCTAACAGTAGTTGGAATGTTGGGTGACATGGGTTTGGGGTCCCTGGTGATTTGATTAAGGAACATAGAGCACTGATATCCAAAGGCAGAGATGCTGGTTGTCAATGTTTCTGAAGTAGCAGATCCCTCAGCTGTGTTTCCTAAGCCCCAGAACACCAAAGGCTAGTGGGCTGCCATAGGCACATGTGGGTAGATGATGAAACAAAGATTAATACATTTATTGTAAATTGCACTGGAAACCCTTTGATATAAAATTCAAAGAATCTCAGGAAGTGTAATATCATTCTGGCTACCCTTATGTGCCTAGTGTGAAGTTTACCCCAGTTGTTACAGATAAACAATTATTAAATTTTCTTTCAAAGCAGTTCTGGGAGAAAAGATCTGGAAAAACCATTTAAGCTTCTTTGGAAATTTCTCTTGATACTGGCCTTTTGTAGCATTTTTTTTTTTTAAAAACTAAAGCATCTCATGCTTTAACACATTATTTTTCCCCTTGAAATTGGCTTATTACAGCTGATGAATTGACCTTCCAAAATGTTAATTCAGCCTCACCCCTGTTCCTTCCAGCTATCAGTCATGCTGAATTATATTTTCCCAGTTGATAATTTCCAGTTCCAGTTCTGTGGATCCAGTCTTCTCAACTTGTCATCACCTAAAATATTAGTTTTAAATTGGATAATAAAGATGCATTACATCTCTATCAAATGCAGATAAAACGGCATGACACCTAATATTTTTGTAGTCCTCTACATGACATGACTTAAGGAACTTTTCGAGAATATCTTTTCCCCCAAATCATAGATGCTATGAGTCATTACAGATCACCCGAGTCATTCTTAATAAAGTGAATTATGTCTGTTTTTCTGGATCTCTGTTTATCCGCTGGATATGAATCTCTAGTCTGAAAGAAATCTGTACCCAAATCCCTACCCTCCCCACCCAAGAAGTAAAAGTTTCAAAAAGAAGCTTTCTTCTACTGTTTTAATTGCTCCCCCCGCATCCTATCTTCTCTTCTGGGGCATAGGGTAAAAGGAGGACTCACTTGATAAGTTCTTAAATTTGGTGCATAATCCACTGGCAGTTTTCTCTTGTATGTTGTTGCCACCATTCTGGAAAGCCATTTCCAATGCTGGCTAAGAGCTACACAAGGCAGAGGAGAGAGGGGGGTAGAATTAGAGATTCCTGAGAGGGTCTGCTCAGGAATAGATTTAGCTGGTAGAGGAACAGAGCTGGGGCACGGATGATCAGGAAGAATTTATTTACTTTCTGAAGCAGAAAGCTATAGAGTCAGCAGAGTTCAATACATAGTATCTTTCTTTGGAGTACTAAGAGACCAACTTTGGAGCCAGACTGCTTGGGTTCAAATTCCAAGAGTACTTACCTTACAGGGTTTGGGAGAATAAAATGTTACTATACATAGATATTAGCTTATAGTGAGCATTTGATACATGTTAGTTACCAGAGGGGAATGGAAGTTCTTAGTCCCCCCTCCTCGGGGGAGTAATTCACCCCAAGTCAGGCACCAACCTGTCAAGTGTAGAAACTATTGTATTACATAGTCTTGTGTGAACTCATAACAACAAAAAGATCTCATTGACATTTATTTCTCCAATTAACTTCAATTTGAACATTTTATATAAGATAATAGAGCTTATAAGACTTAATGATTCAGGTTATATTAGTAATCCATCTATCCATTCATCCAATGAACATTAGTGGATTATTTACTCTGTCCCCAGGCTCCAGGCAGAAATAAAGATAAAAATAGACAATGAAGAGCAGGGCAGAAATCAAGGCATAAAGGCGAGTGATGGAATTCAGGAACGCCAGTGAAATGTGAATCTCAGATAAACAAAGAGTAATTTTTTAGTATAAGCATGCCCCAGACAGTGCATATACTTCTGAGTGATTTGAGGAGTCCCACTGCTCTCCCCATCTCCTCTTTTACCCCTAAAGCCACCATGGGCACTCCTGGGACCAGGAAGGCCAGACAAACTTAGTAACTGAAGCCTCAGATAAGTTCTGCTCCTCATGACAGGAGATGATGAATAAGTCAAGAGCACCTTAGAGAACTTCTCCAAATTATAGACCAAAACTCTGTCTGTGACAGATGTTTTTTCTGTCTACAAAATCTGCTGTATATTACTCCCTTCACATTCAAAAAATTGCCAACCAGCAGCACTTTCAATCAAAATAAAATATCTTTCTAAAATAAAATGATTTCTAAGCTCTCCACAAGTCACCCATAGAAAACCATGGGGGATCTACATGGTGGTAAGAAGCAGCAGAATTTGTAAAACACCTTTTCAATCCACCCCTCATATGTTTACCTACATATACATATATACACACATAAACATATACAATGTGTGCATGCTGTGCATATATATATGTGTGCAGATATACACACATGTACAGTTGTGTTCATCCCTTGAGAAACAGTGGCTGCTTGTTCACTTCTCGCTGTGTCCAGTGATTAACTGGAACATCCCTTGCTGCCTTGAAGGCCTTGCACCTGAGTGTGTGTGCTCTTTTGGGATCTAACTGAATCCTCCCAGACTGGGTGGTTTCCTGTCTGGCCTGAACTCCCAAAACAAGGGAGCTGCTGGAGCTGAAAATAGTACTTGGCCCGATGGCTCAGGCATTGCCCGAACCTGGAAAAGTTCTGGATTTGGGGGGGACAAGGACACCCCAACATCAACAAAGTACTGAACAGATTGGCTAATGATGTCATGATCCTAGGCAACGGGAGTTAGAATTTCTCTGTTCAGCTGTTTCTCGTATTTTACAAAGGTTCCATGATTTAATGTCTTGTTTTATCTTGTGGTTCTTCCACTTCCCACACCCAACTCTGTCAACATCCACTGCCGGCAACTTTAGGGCTGTGACGCTATTGAAAAATACTTGACAGTTTCAGGAAATATGATGACTGACATGCACTTGATGTTCACTAAATGCTTGCTGGATGAACCGTGGACTACAGAGATTGCCACTATGACCAGTCCACGTTGGCCCTAAAACTAAGTGGGAAGAATCTCACTTAACCCAGGACCCCTAGATGAGAAGCTTTTGATAACATGTGGCAAATCCATTAGACTGATCCAGCCACTTCTCTAGCTACCTTCAATAAAGGGAAGGTCTTTTCCAGCACAGTGTCTAATGGCCTTTATCTGTTGTAAACATTCTTAGGAAATTCCCATGTCCCAATACGCTCCCCAGAATGTTACCTCCTAAGAAAGAATGAGGGTCAGCAAGGCTGTGCTACATATATGGATGAATCTGCCCTCCTGATGTGTGTGTGTGTGGGTCTTAATTAATTGTCACTTGTAAAATAATTTGCGGTCTGGACAAGAGATTCCATGAGTGTATATTTTTTCCCTTCAACAAAAATTTCCACTGAGTGATGACTAACCTTTTGATTTCAGTGGAGCCACTGGGAACCGGTGAAGGGAGAAGCCGGGCTCAGCAGCCTGGAGTTTGCTGCTATGGGCTTGCACTGTTTCCTCTTCCTTTTTAGACACATCAGGCTACATGACTTTTTTGTGTCTGCCGAAAAACTCTCGTTTCTCATTTTTTTCCTTCACCACTTCTGGGTTGTTTTTTCTGGTCTGCAATTGGAAATTTTTTATACTGGGCTACACTGGAGGTGAGTAGATTAAGAAGGTGAGAGAAGGACAACGGCTTATTTTCAAATGGTAAAGCTAATGATGGGTTGTAATGTGGGGACTTTTGATTTAATAGAAGCAATGATTCTTGCATATCGAGACATTTTTAAGTCTTTTCACACTCATGATAACTTATCTATGCTATTTTTTTTCTGTGTACTTATTTACATGAAGAATAGCCAGATGTCAGTGGACCCAAAGATAAGCTGAGTTTCAAAACTCTTGCTAGTTAAACACATATCGATAAGAACAAGTATTGACAAGAACGGAGAGAAACTGGGAGCCTTCTACATTGTTGGCGGAAATGTAACATGGTACAGCCATTTTGGAAAATAATTTGACAGCTTCTAACAGATAAATTTACTATGTGACTCCATAATTCTACTTGTGAGTATTTGCCTAAGAGAAATGGAAATACAGATCCACACACAGACTTACATATGGATATTCAAAAAGGCTTATTAATCATGGCCAAAAAACCCCCCAATCCTAATGTCCATATATTGATTAATAAACAAAGAGTCGAGTATCCCATGTGGTATAAAAAAGGAACAGTTATGACAATTACCGATACATTTATGACGTGGAAGAATCTTTACTATGCTAAATGAAAAAAGTCATGGGCAAAAGGCAAGTATGGAATTCTAAGTGTTCTATCACTCTATTCTTCTTAAAAAGATTTCATTTACTAATTTTAAGAGAGAGGAGAAGGGAGGGAGGAAGGGAGGGGGAGAAACGTCCATTGGTTTCCTCTGGCACTCACCCTAACCAGGGACAGGGGCCTGCAACCCAGGCATGTGCCCCGACCGGGAATGCCACTGGCGCCCTTTGCTTTGTGGGATGATGCCCAACCAACTGAATCACACTGGTCGGGACATATTATGTCACTCTACTCATATAAAATATCAAAAGAAAAGAGGCCAGTGTATAAAGACCTAAAGCAGATTATTGGTTTCCTGCTGCTCTACGTGATTACTATGATTCCTATAACCCTGGGCAGAATTCTCTGTTGGAGTTTACCAGCCAGCAGGATTCAATTAGTAGATCTCTAAACTAATGAGATTCTTTGTGTTTCCATGTGTTTGAATGCTTTAGTGGGAAAACTCTTAATAACCCAATTTGCTTTGAATATCTAGATCTTGATGCGATTTGCCAAGTGGAATGAAAAAACAAACTGAAAATGCCACTCTGCTATACAATTCCATAAACAGAGACCTTATTGCGATCTGACTGGCTTTTGGCCTTTTCCTGATGGACAGGTTGCCTAGGTGCCGTCTGCAGACAACGGATGCTCAACCTATCAGGAATGACAACTGGCAGGTTTCTCTAGGGGCTGTTGGGCAGCTCCTGGCACATGCCGTGGGCGGTACTCAAGAGATTTCTTTCTTGGAAATAAATCTGTAGAAAATGGCATTTATTAGAACACAATTGCTTTAAAAATGAAGGACAAATGCCCCATTTACCTAGGAATTCGTGAAGAAGTAGTCAACTTCCCTCTTCATTTTTACTGTGTAAACTGGACCTATGCTCTCAGCATCTTCTTGCTCATTATATTTTATACACTACGCCTTATAAGATAGCTGGGGAGTGACATAGTGTGACCCAAGGGGATACACCTGTTTTATTGACATGCTTTCCCTATCACAACATCTTGTGGCTGTTTTGTTGTCACCTCAGACCCTCTCGATGAATGGTCCGAGTGTCTCTGCTTCAGCAGGTGGGAGACAGGGAGAAGGTGAGACAGGACTGCTCACAACAGAAGTGATGCAATCTCGAGACCTTTTTATCTGGTCCTTGTACGGTGCTGTGTGTTCCTGGCTTTTGTTCTCTGTCCAATCCAAGTACCCCCTGAAACAGTCAATGGGGATTTCTTAAATTGAAGAGAAAAACTTAAAGTATAATCCAAGTTCATGGAGAAGTCTGAGTTCCCCAATGTTCACTTTCAGCCTTGCCTCCAGACAGTTATCATTTCATCTGCCTTTTCTTCTTACAGACGAGGCTGTAGCAACCCGCAGAGGCTTGTAAGTTACCCCAAGCTGCTCAGCAAATGCTAGTAGAAACAGGGGTAGACCTTCAACTCCTTGGCCTAATTCCACCTTCTCTTTCCTGATAAAAATACTGCCTCCCAGTCTTAACAGTTACTGCGGTAATTATTTTATGTAACGTCAGAGTTTTGGGTATTCTTGTTTCTTGGAGAGAGCTGCTTGATGACATTCTTCCTTAAGCATGAACTTCCAAGCGATCTGCTTTTTTACCAAAAAGCCAATTCAGTGTCTCTCGGTTACACTGACAGACTGTTCTTCTCAGTAATAGGAAGTTAGGGGGTCACAGTTTTTTTTTTTTGCAAATCCTAACTGAAAAATTCAATTGAGGACTGAATTCCTGCATGCAAGATCTTTAATCTATACTGTAAAGACCAACCATTTTCTGGAAAATTAAGATTTCTCTGTGTTTCCAGGCTCAGAGGATTCGTCATTGTCAATCTCTTGAGTTTCTAAAGTCTTCTGAATGAGTGGATGCTAACGTTGGAATCCTGTGTTAGCTAACGACATTTTACATTTCAGCTGAAATACACCATTTCAGTGGTTTGAAAAGAGCTTCAGACATCCTACATTGGCAGTGCAGGTTCTCAAGGACATCATGTGCTTCCAAGTCAGTAAGCAATGGAAACAAAACACAATAGATCGGTGCTACCTAGGACAGTTAGTCAGGGCACCATTCAGGTAGAGAGCTTCCCTGAGTTTCCACCGTACCCTCTTTCCTACAATGTGAACCTGTTTACAGAAGGTTTTTCCTGCTTGAAGGCTACAAGGATGCTCAGTGATTGTCAAGCAGAACAAAGTTTATTCTCATTTGAAAATAGTAATTGAAGAAGCAAACCTTTCCTCAGTTTGGAAACAGTTTTTAGGAGAGCGAACTTGGGGGAAAGGGAACTCAGTAAGACACTACTACGCTGGGACCAATTCAAAGAGATCCTGTTGGTTTGGCAAGTGGCCCAAAGTGCAGGGAATGAGGGAGTCATGGCGATCTTCATCTTACACTCTGGTTTCTGTGTGACTGTGCTCAGAAATATGGTTCAGTCAACAATTTTTGAGACCGAATTAGGTCTGAAACTTGCTATGTTGCCCGGGAGTTACAAAACTGGGTGAAACGGAATGCCTGTCCTGCAGGAACCAACTCACAGCTCCTGGAGAAGGCTGTAAGGTCCTTTGAGGGAGCTTGAGGGTATACATCTGCTATGGGCTGAATTGTATCCCTCTAAAGTTGTACGTCGAAGTTCTAACCTCCAGTATCTCAGAATATCACTGTTTGGCAATAAGGCCTTTACAGAAGTAATTAAGATAAAATGGGTTTGTTAGTGTGGACCCTAATTCAACATGACTAGTGTCCTTATAAAGGGATGGACCCAGACATACACAGAGGAAAGAGCATGTGAAGACACGAGGAGAACATGGCCAACGATAAGCCAAAAGAGAGGGGCCTGCAAAGAAACCAACTCTACGATGCCTCGCTCTCAGACTTCTAGCCTTCAGAATGGTGAGAAAATAAATTTCTGTTCTTTAAGCCACCGGTCTGTGGTACTTTGTTGTGGCACCCCTAGGAAACTAACATAGCACCCCAAAGAGCTAAGGGCCATACTAGAGGCATCAGTTAATGCTGAGTTAAGAAAGGGAAAGGTTACGTCCTGATATGAAAACCAGGAAGGGGTTCACAGAGGAAGAAGCATTTGAATGTAAAAGATAGATAGGATTTGAAATGAGGACATTTGGAGAGGGAGCATTCTAAACAAAAGAAGCAGGAGAGGAACAGTTTGTACAATTCTGCAGGGTGTTTGGGGCCACCGAGAACAACCCGCATTAGCTGAAATGTGTATAGTAAAGAGTGAAACAGAAAAAGTGGAGAGGAAGGCGATACCGAAAGGTGGAGCAGAGTAGTTGTGTTTGGCCTTGGATTCTAGGCGAAGGAATGTGGAACATATGTAGTTGGCATGCAGTGGCTATCCACCAGTTTGTTTTTAATTAATTAACTAATTTAACAAATATTTTTAAAATGTGTACCTTGTGCCAGGCACTGTCCTAAATGAGCTTGGGTTATTTTACTAGCGAAATGCACAGACATCTCTGCCCTCATGAAACAGAGACTGGCGATCAATCACAAACATAATAAATGACATTCATTATGTCAATTTAATATATGACTTCAATCATAATTCCATTTAATTTTAATGGACTTTATAGTATGTTGGAAGAGATAACCTTATACAGAAGTGGGTAGCAGCCATGGAGTATCAGAAATGCTGGGGGTAGAGGGCTGGGTTGTGATTTGAATAGAATAGTCAGGTAGCGTCATTGAGAAGAATACAGTGGAACAAATCTTGGAGGAGTAGAGGGAGCTTGCAATGATGCTATTGGGCAAAAGAACGTTCCAGGGAGAGGGAAGAGTCGAAGCAAAGGCGGGAGCAGATCTGCTGCATAGGGGGACAGGGCGTGCACGTGGGGAATCGTTGAATCGCCCACTGACAAAATACATGGATGCTGACACCATTGCCAGAATGCTGACGATCATGGTGTTAATGCCTGAACTGCATTCGTTATTACTTCTAAAGGCTTTTAAATAGATAATCGCAACATTTTGCCCTTGAAGCCACCTCATGAAGGTGGGAGGAGCAGATAGAATTATTGCTATTTTATAGATGGTAAAATAGAGCCCCAAGACTTTATGTGGTTTGCCCAAGGTCAAACACAAGGTTTGGGAGTCTCTCTGCTCAGACTAGAACAACACTTCTCTGTTGATCTGTGGGGCGTCTTCAGCAGGGGGCATAATAAAGTTCTTAGACAAAGAGTGGGAGGACTCCTATAAAAACAATAGTCCACTGATGTCAAGACTTCAGAAAATGCCACCTCCACTCCCTTCCATGTCCTGCATGAAGTTCATGGAACCGCTGCCTCTCCCCTTAGGGATGTCAAGTTCCGAAGCTGGCATCTCAAATGAGATCTTGCATCCTGGTTTCCTAGTCTTGGTCGATGGGAAGAAAGAATGTGATTCTTTCCTTCTTGAACATTGGTATTTTCTTGAGCTTGGGGCAAAAAAAAAAAAAAATCTAGATACCAAAGATAGTGAATCCTGCCCTTACTGAGGAAAGAACTTGCTCTTATCTGATAATCCTCCTGCCATATCTGAGGAGAAAACAGGAAATCTGCAAGAATGTGTCATGCATGACAAAGGAAAACTGCCTGAAAATGCCGAGGGGTAGACACACGTTCCCCGGGGGGAATGCTACTCTGGTTTTCACCTGGGGAAATTCCATAATCACGACACCACCTTCAGGAGCAGAGTTCGTCAAACCTGGCCAACAATGAGCTGCCTGCCCTGGCCTTTCAGAGGTGGGTCAGCATGAGCTATTTCTATCAGTACACTAAGTAACAATTGAATTAGATCACTTGGACTTCCAAATGAATCACAGAACATACACTGTCTTTTCTTGTGGTGCATCCCTAAAGCTGTATCTATTGCCCTGTTACCATAATTTAGTTATTGGCTAAAGGAACCAAAATACTTCCATTTCGTTGTTTTCTGTAACTCTTTTCACCAAGTTGGCTGGTGGCAAAGACAAAGAACTTGAGAAATGATCTTTTCTTGTTGCCTCCCCCATTTGCCCCCTCCACCACATACCCAGCCTGGCTATTGGGGCCAAGTTCATTGCCAAGCGTCTCTAGTACAATTTTCTTGTGAGGGATGTGTCAAAGGAGAAACAAAGCAAATTTCTCCAACTTTTTTTTTCCTCTTCTTCACAAAGACAGGCCCAAATCCCTTAGTTCCGCTTTAATCATCGGTCTCATGACAAGTCCACAGATTCCCCAAATAACTGTGTCAAATCAGATTAAAATTTTAATTCCGCAATGGAAGCTCCAGTCAGAATGCCTCTGGTGATCTGAGTCCCTCCTCACTCCACTCTGAAGACAGCTCCTATGACCCTAATTCAAGGATCAGTGGCTGGATTAGAGAAAAACGATGGAAAACGGTTGTAGAGGTGTCAACTGCTTGGAATGCTGCCGGCAACAGTACAGTGAAATTGGTAATGGTGCTCGTGAGGAATGACATGCTTGAACTTGCCCAAAGAAGCCACCTCATCCGTGCTGTCATTTTGTTTCCTCTGGAAGAATGGGCTCCTTGGCCAGCTTCCTCTGGGGGTCCCCTCAATAGCTCAGGGCACGGATGGCATTTGAATGGTCCTGGGCCATACTTCTCCTTTGTGTTAAAGCAACATTGTTGAGCTTTTGCCAGCAGGCTGTTGACACTTTGTTGACCAGCGATTCTCTCTACCTACCTACTCTCTCTCACTCAGCCTCCAAACTCTCAGGGTTACCTGTCCAACCACGCACGTTCCTCTTTAACCTGCTCTCTGAAGGTCTGGGACAGTGACCCAAGGATAGGGAGTAGGATGCTAAGAAGGGATGATATCAGAGGGTGGAAAAGGGGTCACGGACTAAACAGGAAGAGATGTGTGGGCTAAAAGAAGTTACTGTGTACTTACCAGAACTCCTCAAGGCTTTCTGAAAGCAGGTGAATGAGTGTTTGTCAAACTGCAAGCTACGTGATGCAAACAGGAATACTATGGGCGGGGTGGGGGGAGTAGTGCTCAAGTATGCAGGCCATGGCTGTCAAATGTAGCAAATAAATTAATTCTGAATTTCTAAAAAAGCTGGCCTTTTTTAGTGCAAGAGTGTCCCGACAATATGTGGGACGTACTTATATTTCCAATTCAAATTTGACATTCTGTATTTTATTTGGTAACCCTGATCCAGACCCTGTATTAACAATATAATTAATTTAAATAAAATTAAAAAATTATTGTTTGAGATCTATAACCAATAGCTATCAATAAGTAAAGAATATACATGTATGTATGATTACTTTCAAAAGTCACTCTGCATTTTTAGTGGTGCAGATCCTTTTTATCATCCCTCCCCAGAAATACTGAACTCCCTGTGATGCCTGCCGTAGTTGCTCATGCTCACATTCATGCCTCTGCCCCGTTTCACAGGCGGTTCGCTCTCCTGAAGCTCCCCCTGCCTCCTCAGCATGGCTCATGCACAGCCAAGGTTTGGCCATCCTGGGCATCACTTCTTCATTCCCGTGTGAACTCAGCCAGTTCCCTCCGAGATCACTCTGTCAGCAGCAATGACACTCCGTGGTGACTGCTTGTGTGGTCGCTAGTAGACAGAGGCTGATTAGGCAGGGTGAGGACCGTCTGTGGAACACTGTCGCGTTCATGCCATAAGTGTCTTCAGATTCATAGATGGACAGATAGATAGATAATAGATAGACAGACAGACAGATAGATAGATATTGATATACAGTTCCAAGCTGGAGCTCTGGCTCCAAGGCTTGTGTCCCCATGCAATCCTGTTTCTTCTTACTGCAGCCCTTACCAGACTTGATCATCGTTCTTAACTAGTCCCTTTCCTCCTATGCTACTGTAAAGTGCTGAGGGCAGGGGCCAGCCTAAGTCATCTTTGTGTCTTAGGAGCACAGGGGATGCTGGGCTGCTGTATACCAGGGGCTCAGTGGATGTTTTCTGAGGGCGACGGCTGGATCTGTCAGGAGGAATGAGCTGCAGGCGCTGCCTTGCCTTGTGCTCATTCCCATGGCTGCTTCCACTCTGGGCCTGGGGGTGGTATTAAGGAGCCAAATGTAGTCTCCACCCTTATTCCATCCTGACCTCTTACCTGGCTGTGTGTGGACACACACATGGAGCCGTCCTTACTCTGAACCAAGAGAGGGATGAGAAATCCTGCAGCTGTAATATTTTCTTCCCCTGGGGATAAAGGCCTGTGTGGGAATGATCACGATCACCCGGATTCTGACCCCTCTCCTCCACACAGGTGCCTGCAGGTACACAGGTACACTGAGTCTGTGCTGGCTCTGGCTAAAAAAGACCTCAAATACTTTGTCTGATCTTAAACTAACTGCTACTGTATAGACTGTTATGTTCCACTTCACACACACACACACAAACAAAAATGGCAAAAGAAAATTCTCTTCATCCTATTTTGCCTAACACTGGTTCTGTGTTCTTTTTCTGCAACTTTAGTAAGTGATCAGAATCATTATCCATAAAAGTGTAAATGTGTTTAACCAGTTCCCTGCTTAAATTCACGAAAACATTTCACATTCAATTATGTGATCTTCCCCCCCACCCCTTTCTACCTCCCCTCTCCACAGTGGGAACTCTGGCTACCTTTCGGTGCTAATTAGAACCAAGGCATGGGTTTAGTCCTTGTTTGGGCTGTTTGGATTTCCTGGGAACACGTTTTTGCTCCCGGTCAGTCCTCTTGGAAACCCAGCAGAGGAAGAGTGCACGATTCAGTGAACTGGCTGGGCTGAAAGCAGCTGAAAAGTGACTTGTCCTCATGGAGGTGCCCGTGCTGGAAGGGACCAGGCACATGGGCAAGAATGGCACGCAGTCTTGACCCCAAAGGCTGTCACCCTTCACCTCCCTTCAGACTGGGCAGAAACGTGCCCTGTTGAGCTTCCCCCCCAAAGCTGCCTGAGGAAATGTGCTCAGGCTTGGCCCCTAACACTTACGTTGTGTCTCATCTTTGATTAGAAACGTATCCTTAAATTTGATGCTTATCCTTGATGCTTTGAATTCTACCTGTTTCCTTAGTCTAGGGTGGGGCACACCATTCGTTCATTCATTCACCCAATAATTTATTTCAACAACTATCTATTTAGGAGCCCATGTCTAGACCCAGAGGATGCCTCAGCCAATGACCGGACACAGCTGATGCAGAGTCGGGAGCCTCACATTCAGCAGAAAGAGACAAAAAATGAATGCAGAAGTCTGTGCACGTATACCCAGTGGGTGTGGGTAGATCCCATGAAGGAATGTAAGTCAGAGTAAGGAGCACGTAGCTGGAAGGACAGGGTACTTTTTGGGGAGAAACATAGTGTCTGGGTAAGTGCCTGGGTCTGAATCCTATGTTAACAACCACAAATAACTAGCCCACATCTTTGTTACCTCATATATAAAAATGGAGCTAGAACTAATGACATCTCATCAGTTTTTTTTGAGAGATTTAAATGAGTAAATATGTGTCAAGATGTTACAGTTTGCCTGGCCCTCTGAGTGTTGGCTTTCCTTGTCCGCTTTGTCCTGACCCCACCCCTTTGCTGACCCTGGCTGCAGGGTCCCAGCCCCACTTCCTAAGCAATCCCAACATATCTGGGAATCATTGGCTCTTTTTTCAGAGGAAATTCATTTTACATGCCTAGGGAGGAAGAATTTATTTCAAAGACGTCACTCCCCACCAATGGTAGGGGGAGACAGAATTTAACTTTGAAAATTCTCTTTCACAGATAATTTGGGAAGGGGAGATATTTAAAATTTTCTGTTAAGTTTTTTTTTTAAATTCATATGGTGCTATTATGCTAAACCATGCAAAATTGTTGATGTTCACTATTGACCTATAAACTCAGCTACTTCATACAGTTAAACTTATTAAACAAGCAGATATTAGTTAGGATTTCTTATTTTGTATCCAACGTAACATCTCACAGCATCAACCGATTTATTCATTTACTCAATTTTAATAAATAAATGCCCATGACCCCTCGGTGCTCCATGCCATGGCTCATGAGTCAAGTTAGCCTCAGTTGTTTTTGTGAAATCACTTTTTAAAAATTCTCTAAATTTGCGTAATGCATTTTTCTTAATAGAGTTATTTTTCATCTTTAACACTTAAATTTCATCAGGCAGCCATTAATTTATTTTCAAGTACAGGTAAGACTGTCAAAAACAAAATATAATTAATATCATTAACATCTTCTCTATGGGAAGAAACATGGGTATAACGCTTTATCTTATAGCTAAAAAACATGTCTATACACACATGCCTACATATGTATACATACATACACATACACATATACATGGAAAGGAGTTTAATTTTGTCACATGTTTAACTTCCCTTCCCAACCTTATTATCCTAACATTTAATACTTCCTTTATTTCTTATAATCTTTTAAAATCCTTAATAGTAAAGGAAAGTTATATTCGACTAGAATCAGTAATTTAAGCAAGATGACTGAGAAAGTGTGAAAGATGGTTTCTACATATGCTTAGATACGTTAGAAAGACGTAATGTTTCCTTGTTTAATGACACTGAACTCTTTGTGTTTATGCGAGACACTTGAGTGAAAGTCTGGAAACTTCTATCCCAGATAACTGTCTTTAGCTCTCGGTCTCTCTGCTTCTGGTTCTCTCGGGATGGCTTCCTCCTTGTCACTGTCTCTCCGCCTTCCCTGCCCTCCTCCTGTGTGAGCATCTCGAAGTCCCAGCGGCAGGAAGTGTGACCAAGCAATTTATCAACCATGTGTTTTCTATCTCAGGGGTTAGATGGGTTACCTGCCAGCCCCTAATTAGCGGGCGTGAAACATCTTTGTTACCTCGGGCTAGAGAGCTGAAGTTAAGACTTCATTCTTGCTGGTGATTGATGGAGAAAACAGGGTCCCTGGGAGACAGCTGCCATGCCATGTTCCTCTGAGGTCACAGGAATATTTCTGCGTCCGGAAACGGTCGGTGTATCTCATTAAAACAGAGCCAGAGCTGAGACGAAAACGGCCACAAAAACTACCCGCTATTCTGTCCAAACCCACACCCTTAAAACCACTCTTTCTTTACATGAATTTTATTTCAATTTGGAAAAGATGAGACTTCGGTTTCTTTAAGAAGGATTATTTTTTTTCCGGTTGGTCATTTTAGACCGTTATGAGAAAGAAGCTATCTAAATTCTTAAAAAGACCTATCCTTATATATTTTAAATAGCTAATGGATTTAAAAAGAAATAATATTCCCTAGATATTTAGTGAGTTCTTACTGTGGGCAAAGTGCCAGGCCAGGCCTGGAAAAGGTGCTTCCCTTCCAGATGATTCCATCACTGGGCTTTCCTTTTGTTGTTTGTTTGGTTTAAATCTGTACATCCACATCTCATTTTAAACAATAACTGTGCTCCTGAGAAATTATGTGAATTTTTATCAGTTGGGCCCATTTACAGTAATAATTAATGATAGCCTCAATTTGTTTTCTATGCCCACAGATTATACATTTCTAAGTTAATGATGATGTATATAATTCATAATCAAAGGGTTATCAAAACCCTTGAATAGGGTTTTCAACCTGGGCACTATTTTGGATTGATTAATTAACTGGGGGTATTTTGGATTAACTCTTTACATGGGGGCCCTTCTGTTCATTTTAGAATATGCAGCAACATTGCTGCCCTTCACCATCCACATGCTAGTAGCCACCCCCTGCCCCAGAGTGATGACCAACAAACTTTATGAGAAGCCCCCTGCAGGGCAAAATCACCCCCAGAGGAGAACTACAACAGAATAAACTGTTTGAAGTTTAAAAAATAAGAGGATGTAAGGGAAATATTCTTTTAGTTCCTCAATGAGAAAAATAACTCTCAATGAACAAAGCAGGTCTTCATTGCATTTAAATAAGTATACACACATACGTCCTCGGTAACCAAGTTCAATGACTATGAACGCGGTCTTCACTATGATGAGACAGCACTGCCCGTCAATTTCAGGAATTTTTAGTAGTTGTTCTAAATTACAGCAATCAGTCTGGAATGTTTGTCCAATAAAACTAAAATGTCTCTTCCTATGTCATAGATTTTATCACCCATATAGTGACAGCCCAACCTGAAGAAATCATTAATTTTTTCCCTTCTTTACCCTGCAGCTTCCTGAGCTGCTTGGAAAGTGGATTTACACTGGGAGGAGAACTAGTAGCAAGGGTGCTGTGTACAGCTTCGTGCCCTCCCAAGTCTCCCAGCATCTGACCTTTCATAACTAGAGCTTCCTGTTTCTTTACACCTAGGAAAATAAAATTCCTCCCATCAGAAAACTCATCAAAACCTTCTTTTGTGACTATGGAGAACGCAGAAGGAGACATCTGTGTAGCTCCAAACCCTAGTCATTGCCTACATTTTAAACAAGCTTGAATTATTGGAGAACTACCATAAATGTTTCTCTATGACTAATATTCCATTATTAAAAGACAACTGGTAATTGAAATTTTAGTGTTTACTATAGTCAGTCAACAGTGAAAATTAACTCAGTTGTCCCCAGCTTGAGGGAACTAATGGCAGAAGACCAATTAATAAAACCAACACATTCCAATTGTTTGATATAAGAGGTTGGTGGGAGTGTGACTTTTTTAAAGGCCATTTAATTACATACCCTGATGTCTTCACTCAGCCATTCTCTAAAATATATTTTCCCAATTTCAGCATATACCCCTTCTCTACTCTCAATTAGCTATTGCATTGGGCCTTCGCTTCCAAGCCCCATAAGTAATAGTAACTTAATTTTCCAAGCCATAAATCAAGTAGACTTATGCTCCACAGCACATGTTCCATTTGTTTTTAATCAGGGGCAGCCTGGTACTCAGAGGTCGGAAGCCTTAATTCAGAGGGCTCCTATGCCTGTTGGAGGGAGAAATCCTTTAGCCTCCTAGAATTCCCTTTGTGAATGTTTAAGTATCCTTCTGGAAAAAGTTGGAATATATATAGCATGTCATATAGAATCCTTCTTCACTTTCCTGACCTATACACATTCCCTCGTACCTCAGCTCTAAGATGGAAAGAAAGAACATTCCCATAATTATGTACTCTCCTGATTTTTAAAGTCATACTTTCAAACAAAATGCAGTTGCTAGAAAAAGGGACACAAAGAAGGGAGTTAAGAGATGTTAGATTTCTAGAAACCATTTCAATGAAATAGTGCTGCCAGTAGTGGTATCATTGGAATAGTTTATGTCTGATATTGTCTTAAGAAAGAAAGAACCACAAAAAATGTCCTAAAGTTTATAAAGACTCAGCCCTCCTGGCACACTGTTTTATAACTGAAAAGGATCTTAGAGACTTTCAGGAACCACTGCATTTCATGTATGAGGCAAGGAGACACCGATGTCCAGAGAAGTTCTAAACCCAGGCAATAGTTCACACCTGTTTGGGCCAAGCTAGAGTCAGAACTCAGCTATTCTATGTCCACTGACATTGTATCGGAAATAAAGCCCAATAGGTATATTTAGTCATTCAGATGCCTTATCCACTGAACATAAAACATCCCAATATTTAGAAGTTTCTTAATTACTTACCAACCTCTACTCTATCATCTAGATATATCGTATTAAAGTTTTACAATGTCAAGAATCAAGGGTGAAATTCAGAGTAGAAAAAAAAAGATTATCTCCGAAAGATGCCGGCTCGTATGGACATGAGCGTTTTCATCAGCATTGAATGTAAGAATACAGTGAGCCTTTTAAATGCTAAAAGAAAGTTTCTTCTAGTCTAATTCTTAGTGCCATTATTCAAGCATACGTTTGAAAGAAAGATGGTTTTTGACATATGAGTAATAAGACAGTTAAACTTCTGTACACATTCTGAAAGCATTACAAGAAAATATATACCAGCAACAATAAAGATGAAGCCAAAGGGAAATAATGGGAGAAAAAATCCAAAGGTAAGCAATGATATTAGGAAAACTTAATGCTAAGTTTAATAAACATTCATTGTAAAAAAAAATATATATGGAACTAAATTTCCAGAATATATCAATGAAGAATTTAGTGGGGATGGGATGGGAAGATAGGAGAGTAGAAAGAAAGAAATGGTAGGTATATCTAATGTTAGTGAGGGTGTAAGAAGTTTACATTTGGAAACCAATTTGTAGAGCAATTTTTAAGAATGTGATTAATATGCAAAATGTACATTTCCTATGACCTAGCAATTCTTCTCAGGTGTTACTCTTAAAAAAACATGCCATATCTGCCTAAGGATTTCATAACAGCAATTGCTCCTAATAGCAAAAAAAAAAAAAATTGAATCCACCTGAATATTTTTCAGCCAGGGAGGATAGCTGAAAAGTCTGGGATATGTCTGGTCTATGGAATCCAAAGTGGTAAGTAAGAAAGCAAAAAGAAAAACAAAAGACAAAAACAAACAAACACAGACAGTCCTGACTCCAAAAGACCTTCAGGGCATATGTTTTGGTTAACAAAAAAAAAATGTAAGTTGCATTCTCAAAGAAAATATTGTTTGGATTTGCATGTGTATTTATTTGTACATTAGGGTTTACATGAATTGTGTCATTCTGCATATGTAAGTAAATGCACAAAGTTATGTGTGGGTGAGTCACTGTTTTACACCACCCATGCCAAGCATGGTCTCCACTGGTGTCACTGAATGAGTCACATGTTCATGTATCTAGTCGTTTTTTTCATCAAATACTTATCCCATATTTGTCAAACACCTTTTATATGTCATGTCTTATATTAAGACCTAAAAGTGTGGTCTATGTGCTCCTTGTGTTTATTTATATATTGGAGTCAAACTATTGACTTGTGATATCAATGGTTTACAACAGGATGCATATTGTGAAAGAAGGAAGCATGAAGGAAGATAAAAACTACCCTGGAGGGAGAAGCAGCCTCATTTGAAGGGCTTCAGAAGACCTTACAGAGCAGATGACCAAATGCCTTGGCCTTGGAAGGACTAGCTCTTCGCCAACATAAGAATTGCAAGCAGAACATTCCAGGAGTAACGGAGTATTCAGTGGAACATTGGCATGGATGTGCATAGCATGCATGGGTGGGGAAATGTGAATATCCCAACGTGTGTGAAGGGCATATATTTAAAAAATTTCCATTTTACCCTATAGAGAAGAGAGAGCCACTAAAGACCAGAAACGTAATTGGGCATTTGTTTTCAAAAGGATAACTGGACAATTTGGAAGATAGAGATGTTTGCGGAAAGTGGAACAATAGAAAAGATTTTGCAAAAATCCAGGTGAAAGATAATGAATCGTAGAACAGAAAATGGATGTGATAGAGGCTTCAGAATTTTCAGGATGAACTTGAAAAAATGGCATCTAATTTGAGGGAACGTCTCAAGTTATTTCTCAGTTTTTTTTGAGTCTACTCAGTCTTTTTTTTTTTTTTTTTTTTGTCCTAACTTCTCTGGAGGTGGTGATATCCAGTAGATTAAAGAAATAAGGACAATGGGTGGGCCAGAGCTGCTTCTTGGTGACTAATGACCTCACAGACCTCATCTGAAGGATACAGCTGTAGATACTGGCAGAAGGGGAGGATGACGCGAATGGGTACGTGCCAGCTTCAGGAAGACTCCCTTCCAGACTTCCCGGGAGCCCAGGGGTCTGTCATCCCAGCTCTGATGACATCCAGGGAATACACTCCTACAAAGAGCTGCCTTCAGCCACAGGATGGGGACTCCTGTAATTGGTTACGTTTGGCATCCAAGGTCTCACCACAAATTGGCAGAGACCGGTCATACACAGAGAAAGACGTGTCTGTGGGCATGACCCTCTCCGGCACCATGGTCTCAAAGTGGGTGGTGGCGACTCAGGGTGGAGGACCTGCGCGAGAGCCCTGGAGTCACCAGGAGTGAGCGAGCGTGGAAAGGGTCTGAGGTTTGGTTTGTATTAACACCCGGCTCTGGCCACTTTGGCTACTTTGCTAAACCTCAGAGGGGTGAATTATATGGACATGTTACAAGGAAAGCCCTGCTGGAGACAGAGCGAGCTTTCCACTCCTGGCCGGGACGTGCGAACCCTGAGCTTCACTTTCTGACTCTCTCTGTGCAGTGCCAATTTCTGGTCCACAGTGTGCCCGAATGACAGGGAAAACACGTTTAAAAAGCCTTTCTTTATTAATGCATGGAGAATCAGATACATTTCTTACAGCCTCTTAATAAAGTTAAACGTTTTTATTAAAAAACAGTCAGTTATTGGGGTTATGTGCATTTTTTTTTTAACATTCCCAATAACCTCACTCCCCTCCGGCTCTCATTCTTGCACAGGAAGAGAAGGCAGCTGTTGCCCAAAAGGCAGACCCACATGCGAGTCTGTGTGGGGTCACTACACAGATAGGTGGGCTGTGCACATCAACGTATGACCTGCACGCTAAGGCTGGTTCCAGGCTCAGCTGAAGAGCAGGAGACACAGAGCGGTGGTTCCACCCACTGAGAGCGCACACTCCCCACCATTGCCTTCATCCCCTGTGGTCAGACATGCTGGCGCAAAACTCACTTAACTTTTCCTTTCCTGTCTCCTCCTTACTACTTCCACTTTTTTCTTCCTGTGTCTTGCTTTTCTTTGACTTTCCTTTTCCTTTCCATTTTTTCTCATCTCAGACTGATCGTACACACTGAAAGTGTGAGGATTGATTGACTAGTTCATTGATTTTCTGTGTGTACCAGCGTGAGAATTTTCAAAAGAATATGTGAGTGAACCAGAGTGCGTGTGACTGCTTGTGAGAGTGATGGTAGTGGCAAGCGAAATATACCCTCTGAAACAAAACACAAATGGACCTGGAAGAGGACAGTTCTGCCTTCTGAGGGTGCTCCAGCAATTCGTATTGAGGAGATGGCATTTCGTATCATTATTCTTCACTTACAAAGACCTGGGGGCCAAGAAGCTTAAACATTCGATCACGGGAGAAAGGAAAAGCATCTCTGGTTTCTGGAGCACCAATGATGAGTTTGGGGACAGGCCAACATGGGCCAGAGCCTGTGAAGTAAGGAGTGGAGGGCTGTGCTATTTTGTTGAAGAAACTCTTGAACATGCGCAGAAAGAAATGGTGGCTGACCACGAGAAGAAGTAAAACACGAGGCAGTGGGCTGAGGCACAAGACAAAGAGACAGGTGATGAGAAATGTCGTGATACAGCATCAGTGGCGGGAATTTTAATGTAGGGATCTGCTCAGCTGGTTGTTGTCATGTCTTGCAACGAAGGTACCTTGTTCCTCATTTAACTTCAAACTCCTTCATGCACTGATTATGCAGAACCGGCTAAGGATGGTGGTATTTGGAATAAGTCAATGCAAGGGAGATACATTTTTCACTTTTATATTGGGCAGGGAAAAGAGAATCCTCATGTGAGACCTAAATAAAATGAAGTTCAGCAAGAGCAGGAACTTGAAGAAAAAGTGACTACCAGAGCATAAATTCCATTAGAAAACTCACCTGTTTTAGGAGAGAGGTCCTTGCCTCTCTTACAAGATAGAGGATGAATAAAGTGCATGTAGCTGTTCATCAAAAAGTTATCCTCACAGGGCTGAAGGACACAGTACAACAAAATTTTTCTGTTTATCATGCATGACCCAATAGAATATGGGGGTGAGCTGAGCTTTCCACAGGTCCAGAATAGCTGAAAAGGACCCCCAAACATATGGAAAATATGGAGAATAGGGTATAAGTAATAAAAATAAAAATAAAATAAATAAAATAAATTGGGAATGCCAGTTTCTGGTAATGATTTGTTTTCACAGTAACTGAGAACGCCCTTGAACCTGCGATTAATCACACATTTATGGTGGGGGTAAGCTGGGAGAATTACAGGGCTCCTTGGGACTCAGGTTATTAGTGCAGGTGCTTTTCATTGAGGAGATCTGAGTTCAAATCTCAACCAATGTTACAAATGAAAATGTCATTTTGAAAGTTAATTAGCTCCATGCAATAAATACTGGCAACTTGATTGATGTACCCAAAAAATCACTACCCAGAAAAAAATTATATATATGACCCGTTAGGAGAGTCAAACCAGTCAAAAAGTCAGACATTATTTAAACAATTTGCTTTTTTTAATAGTCCAACCACCTGCAAGTAAATAGAACTTATTAAAAGAAGGTGGAGTTTCTGGTAGTCAGAGCATGTGAAAGAGTGTCTGACTGTATTAAGAACTGTAGGACTTTAGAAGGAGAAAAATAATCTTTAAAGCCATCTAATCTAATCCTTCTTTTCTTTTGTTTTTTTTTTTTCAATAGAAGAGGGAATAGAAACTTGGGAAGCTGAGTGAAATGACCCGCTGAAGTCCCCCGGGAATGAGCGGGGGACGCAGAGCTGGCCTCCAGCTGTCCTGCTCATGCCACATGCTCTCTCGCTCACTCCCATGACCTCCTAGTTTGGTTCTCCCATCAAGGCTCTTGTGCTTAGCCTCTCCCCATGCAGCATCCATGGGACCTCTTCTTTGGTGTGTTCGGTGCTTCAGAGGGTTCTGTCTTTTTCTCTTAAGAAAACTCAAAACTTACTTCTGTCACAGTTTTTTTAAAAAAAAAAATGCTTCTATTAGGCTCACATGGGTGGAGGAAAATTGACAATACACACAACTGTGTTCCCTTTATAGCAGACGTCCTAAAACTACATTCAGAGTGAATTTAGCCCAAATCAGGGCAGTTTGAGGTATTATGTTTAGTAAGAGGACAGACAGCTATGCTGCCTAAACCGATGTTCTCTAAAGAAGTCTGTCAAGGCCAGTGGGACAGAAATGGGCTCTGGAGAGGTCCGGGGTCTCTTAGCTTACATGGTTGCCATTTAAGATGTTCCTGATCTTCAAATAATGCCTTTCATGTGGCACTTCATTTGGTGGCAGCACGACTTCGCTAAGACTATTAAAGGCAATTCTAATGAGAACTAGGGGAGGAAAGAGGAGCGCAATGGAGGAAGCCTCTCGTCTTAGGGAGTACCTGGGCTGTCACGAGCAGAATGGTGTAGAAACCTGAGCGGTAACGGCCGTTCTGGTGGGGTCCGAAGTGGAAATGAGGAATGTGTTACTGGGAAGTGGAGAAAGAGCGATCCTTGTCATAACGTGGCAAAGAACCTGGATGAATTGTGTTCTAGCGTTTTGTGGAAGGCAGAAATGGTGAGTGATGATACTGGGTATTTAGCCGAGGAGATTTCTAAGCAAAAAGTTGAAGGGACAACTAGGTTTCTCCTTACCCCTTCTAGTGAAATGTGAGAGAGAGAGAAGAGAGACAAATTGTAGCTGACATCCTCTCTCACACAGGACTAGAGCACTCTGTCCCGTGATGGCAGGGTCGCACCATGGTTACCCCAGAGCCGATCGCAGTCGCCATACTCAGCAATAAATGTTATGTAAGTGAATGCCTGCATTAAGTAAATGAATGCTTCCTAATGTCAACAGGACATCTCTTTGGTATATTGGTATAGTGATCCGGAAGGAGAAAACCAGGTCAATAAAATAGATGAATAGACGGCTAATGTTGTCTCTCAATCATCACGAGCAATACTTAGTGATTATTAATTCTATATATCTATTTTTGAAACTCTATTTCCCTCAGATCTTTTATTGCTTTGATTTCTTAATTTTGAGTCATTTTTGTGTAATCATGCCATTAACAAATAATCATACTTTTGTATCCTCCTTTTAAATATTTGTACCTTTTAGTTTGCTATTTAACGTCAGTAGGATGTTAAGTAACAGTGCACACTTTCTTGTCCCCCGTTTTTGTGGACGGCCCTCTAGCCAGCCTGGACAGTGGCAGTTACTGGTTTGGGATAGATATTATTCTTCAGGTTAAGTAACTATCCATGTCTTAATTTTTTAAAAAAAAGTCAATATATACTGTTGAATTTCACCAAATGTTTTTCAGGTATCTTTCAAGATTACTTTTTCATTTTTTTTAACGTATGCATTTGATGACATTAACAAATAACCTAATCTTAACGCGTCTCGATGTTTTTGGAATACACCCTTACTGCTACACACACGTTTTAAAGAAGTCAGAGTCACGCTCAGCTGTATGTATTTTTATAGCTTAAATTCTCATTTGAGAGTGATTCTATGTCCCTGTTGAAAGTACTGGAAAGAAAATACTACCTTTCTCTAAAGGCAGGCCTTTACTATTGTCTCTTTTAAATTCACTCCCTATTCTCCCTATTCACAAACACATTCTCAGTCCCGTCCCACCCGCCCCCACCCCCCCACAATTTATCTTCCTGTAGGTCATATTCGATTATAGTAAGCTTCAGGAGATTTCTCAAATTTTATATTTCTATTAACATCAGTTCTTTCAATAATAATTTTTTAAATTCTTTTTTTACAAGTAGTTTCAGATGACACAAATGCTTCTGAGAACTAATTATCTTCCAGGTTTTATGTTAGACATTTTCACTTATAATGTCTAATTTAAGTTATTGGACAATTCAATCTCTGTGCGAAGTGTTTGCTTTAACTGGGAAGACATTTTATCTCCTGGAAAATAATCGCCTCCCTCACTTTCTGTATGTGGCAAACTACACACGACAGGGAGGCGGTTTTTCAATTCTTGAGGTGTGACTAACAACAATGCTCCTTTGAAAAACACACTAAGTCATTCCAAGGGCAGTTACGATCATTGGACAAGCCCAGAAGTTGGTACCCTGAAAGAAATAAGGCTACGCTGAAAAGAAACTAGGCTGATGATTCACAGTGCCTGAAACTGTGTATTTCTACACTGCAAATGCTAATATCAGGCAGATTGTCTAGATCACTTGTCTCTCTTATCCAAATTCCTGATCAAGACACATTTCCTGAGCAATTTCTTTCTACTCACTTTACTCCCAGAGCGTTAAGTATCATTAGGCCTGCTAACTTAGAAATTATCCCGCCCACTCTTAAATACACCTTAAATCTATCTAGTCCTCTCCACTCCCCGTGCCGCCGCACTGGTTCAGGCCTGCATCATTTTCCCTTGGATTACTGTAATTGCCCCTATTCTGCCTTAACTGCCTCAAGTCTTGTCCTTTTCCCTGTACCCCCTACGATTTATTTTCTACATTGCCCGAATAATCTTTCTTAAATGCATGCCTGAACATGTTATTCCCTGCTTAAAATCCTTCAATTACACTCAATTGCACTCATAATACAATCCAAACTCTTTAGCAACAGGCGCTGTAAATCTTTTCTGCAATAAGGTGGGGGGTGGGAATGCAAGCGTGGACGCATGCTTGCACGGATTCCTGAGCAGAGCACATGCGGAAGATCTTTTGTAGCCTGGCCTCTGCCCTCTTACCCCTTCACCTCTCACCCTGGACACACTCCAAGCACCCTGATCTGCCCCTACGCCTGTGAATACATTGTCCTACTGCTCACGGCGTGGAATTCATTCTCCTCTACATCTGCCTAATCCTTCATCTTTTGAGCCTTAGCCTGGAAGTAACCTTCAGTGGGGAGGTCCCCTAGCAGTGGGTTTGAGACCCTCTTCCAAAGTCTTCTAGCATTGTGAGCACTTCCCTATCAAACCCTTCTCCCGCGTTGTTCTTATTGGTTTACTTGTCACCTGCCAGACTGTGAGTTTGCTCAGAGTAGGAACCAGCATTGAGTTTGGCCCTCGGTGGGCATCACAGTTCAGAGGGAGAGTGGGCTTATTTATTTGTTTTGGTATTACCGCCTCATTTTTTTCTCACCCTGAGGCTTGTCTGCAATAAATCATGCATTCTTTATCATAGTCTCCTAAATGCAACCAGGGAAACTGTCTGGCCCAATCAGACTCCCAAAAGAAACTCCTTCTCTAACTCTGGGGCTGGTGGTCACCCAGCCTCTGCCTGACACCATGGCCTGAAGCTACTGCATTTTGCCATTTCCAGGGGGACTGCAGTGACTTTTCATTGACTTTACGGTCATTTCCTAAAAGTACTTTGGGGGAGGGTAATCTCTGGCTTTTGTGCCTCCAGAAGTATTGACCACAGACCTTTCTCTGTGTTGGGTAATTTACATAATTGCGAAATAGGTAAAATATGTCTTGGGCAATTGCTTATTTCCCCTTTTAGTTTTCTTGATGTGCTTCTTCTCTCAAGATCCTCAGCGTCCCGACCTGCCCCCCATTTCTTTATTCCCACCTGGCTTCCTTCCACTTGGTTGGTGCATGGGGTTTCTATTATACCTTCTTATATGTAAACCTCTAGGACCTCTGTTGCCCTGGAGACATTTAGAATAGGAAAATTCCTAGTAAGTGGTTGATGGTTAATAATGCTTTAATTCTCTGTCCACATGCTCTTTGTGTGTTAGTACGTTTTTCGACTTTAACCCGACAACAACCTTGCCGTGGTGACATTTTAGACGTCGGAAATGGACTTGGGAGGGCGTTAGAGCTGGTGGGGCTGTGGTCATTCTTCCCGGCCTGCTTGTTCAACACGCTGTCTGGGTTCCTGTCTGTCCTACTCATGCACTGATTTGCGACACAACATTGCTCCATTTGTTATGCGGTAGAAACAATTCAAACTAGAGCACCAAATAGAACAAGCTCAGGACTGATCTCAACTCGTGGCCACACGCAAGGGATCTAATCTGATGGGAGAAGCACAGCAAAGAAGTGTCTGGGGAGTTGGGACGCTCAGGCCATTGGGTGGATGCGGCCTGGTGGTCAGAGGATCTCCCCAGCATCCAGCTTGAACACTCACGGGTGCTACTGGCTCCCGGAGAGGAGAGGAGCCACATGCGATCAGCAGGCTAATGAAGAACTCTGGCGAGTTTCCGCATTTTAGAAATCCGTTGATTCAGACAGTAAAACTCATCCTCGGGACAATTTCTCAATGTTGGTTTATCAGATGATGTACAGTCTTCTCCTCCAGTCTCAAGGATTCTTCACCTCAGCTAGCTGTGATGTGATTTTCCACACTGATAGGAACTCTGGCAGTGCTTCCCTGCCGCTACTTCTGGCTGCCAAGACCCTGAGGGTTCAACCCCATGCTATTGTATTTCTTCCCTGGAATGGCTGAGGGAGAGGCTTCGCAGAATCCTCGGGCTGGGTTGGGGCAGCGAGACTCATTCCTGGGCCTTTGTTTCAGCTTGAAATCTACCACAAATTAATTGGGCTGATGGAGATAATTAAGATAGTCACTTGGATTGTATGCCTTTCCTCTGAAAAATTTCTTTAAGTTGCCAGATTTAAGCTTGGGGTATTGAAATATTAATGATCCATGGCCTTGAAAAGAGAAGGCTTTCCTTTGAATGGAATTCCTAGCTAAATAAGACAGTTAGATTGATGAGCACTCACTCATGTGGGAGCCTTGCCTACTACTCTGAATAATAGCAGGTCGTTTAGCACAACGTACAGGGGGGAGCAAAAGCAGGTAGGAATACAAATAAATAATACAATAATAAGCAACCACATGAGAATAAACTCCCCGCATATCCCAAGTAATTCAATGCCCAACTTTCTGCAGACTCCTACTGTTATAATGACAAGGGGTTTTGGTCTTTAAAGTGATCTCGTGGCAGAGAAAAAATATTCTGGGGCGTTTTCTAGGTCTGCAATTAGAGAACACTGAACTTTGAGTAGAAACAAATGGTTTGAACAAACAGGAGTAATTTGCAATCAGAGTCTGTTAGAAAAGGAGACAGATAAACAGAGTAGGGTAATCAGAGTCCCTTGGCATTCTCTGCTGGTGGTTAAGATTCTTTACAATTCCCATGTTTGTGCTAACAAATTATGACATTGTCTCGTCTTCTGCTAAGGAGGACCAATGGTGCTTTTTCTATATTCATGTACGTATCACCAAATGTATATATATGTATATATAAATTTATATATTCATGAAAACATATGAATACATACACACACGGAAATATGTATATGTGCATATATATATATATATATATATATATAGAGAGAGAGAGAGAGAGAGAGAGAGAGAACATTTTCATTTACCCCAGAAAGCTTCCTTATGCCCCATCCCAGCCAACCCTGCTCCAAGCAGTTGCTACTCTGATTTCTGTATTACAGATTAGTTTTGGTTATTCTAGAATGTCATATAAACAGACCCATAGAGTACGTATTCATTTGTGTCTTATTTTTTTCACTTAATGTAGTGCATCCTATTCTGTCACATTTTTCTCTTTTCCTCTTTCCTACTGACCTACCTGTGCCGTATTCAGAAACTGGAGAATCAATAAGGACCAGATGTTTAATCATGAAAAACAATTTCTAAAATCAATTATGATTAGACAATAACCATGCTAAGTGATTTTTCTTATTTAATACTCATAAAAACCCTGAAATGTAAGTATGATTTTATGACCTTGAATCACTTATTTAATCATTTTAAGTCTCAGCTTTCTCATCATTAAGTACAGTGAGAAAACACACAGATAAGGAGGGCTGTGTACCTAGCCCATCAAATTTCAGAACGTGGATTGCCTGTTTGCACATTAGGAAGAATTCTCTTAAACTGGCTAACCATTGTTTGAACATGTGTTTGAATATGAGTAGTACAACCTATATTCATTTCTTTTAAAACCCTACTCACCTAGCAGTAAAATAATTTCAAAGACAGTTTCAGGTTAAAAAAGAAAGGTAGGAAAGGAGAACACAATGGACTAGAAATTTCTTCAAAAGTTAGATACTGAGAAATGGATGACCACTTTGGTAAATGACTCAGCAGATGACAGGGAGCTAAAAACTTTGTGCCTGTAAACGAAGATATTAAAAATAAGCAGATTGTGCTAATAAAGTGAACTTCAGGGACTCGGCACTAAGGAAGGCACCGGGGAGGCAGGAGTGGAGAACAAAGTGAAAAACACTGACATGTGGCTCCTAACCTCCTATCCCTGTATTCCCACCCCCACCCCAACAGGGGGCGGGGGCTTACTTTCAGAACAGCAAACAGAATTGGGAGCCAGGCACACCATTACCCCATGGAAAACGTGGGACTAGGGAGTGTACGGACCTCTGTTATGTATGCACCAATCAGCTGAGAGTTGGGGTCACGGGGGCTCTGCTCTGTACACAAGCTCCAGCTGCCATGGCCTTTCCCGACAACCATTTCTGTCTCCTCAGCCTAAGGAGATGACTAAGCTCCACCTGGGTTCCCCAATTCTCTCCGGGAGGTAAGCTGGGTAAATTGTAGGGCTCCCTTTGTTGTTGTCCTTCACTTGGAGTTCGCTGTCCTTTGTGTTGTCCAGTGTCCTCAGAAACATCGTTTTATGTTTCATTTTTTTATCCCAATTAAAAAAAAATTTGTTTCAGGAGGGAGGGTAAGTATGATCCCTTTTACTTCTTGGCCAGAAGCGGAACTCACACGTGAAAAAGTTTGATTAAAATTAGATGGAAAAATCATGGCATCAGGCCTTGTTAAGAAATTCCAGTGTTTTTGCGTTTGGCTGCAGCTACAATGACAAAGCCTACTCGACGTTCGTGGAAGAGAACCAGTCTGGGACTCACCCCCGTAATGTTAGCTGAAAAACAGCCTCCTTTTCCTTATGTGTAGGTTTTTGAGGGAATTATCATTCTATTTACTTTAAGTTGACCCCATAATGTTGAGGGTAAAGGAGATGGTTCTTCAAGCAAATATTTGATGCTTTTAGGTAAGGCATTAACCTTCCTTATCCTTGGTTTCTTCTGTAGAGTGAAGTGATTCTATCTGCTTCGCTCTGTCATTATGAGGATTAACTAAGATACTTATAAGAAAATGAGCACAGAGCCTGATTCATACTAAGTTTCAGAAAACATCAGTTAATTTATTCTTAAGCACATCGATAAAGGCAACATAGTGATAGGCCTATTACATTCTCTTGCAAACCTACTGGCTGTGTATGCTGTGGACATAAATTATTTTATGTGACTATAAAATAATGACTATAGTGAGTCTAGCTGACTCTGGAAGCATATTACATTTCAGTATCCCCCTTCCCACGAGCAGCCAGGGCACGTAACTTGGTACCCCAGGAGGGCAGGCCTGCAGGGAGTAGGTTTGCCTGGGTGCTCTGCTGGTCTGAGCATCTCAGATCCTCGCCAGCGGGAGGAAGTGCTTTGCTTCCTGCGTCTCTCAAGCTGAGGACTAGAGGCTGGAGACACACATCCATCGCAGGAGATCAGCTGCTTTAGCAGCTAATTAATGAGAGAGGCTATGCATGACATTTGGAAAGTTCCTGAGTGAGCACTGTGTAGTGAAAAGCTGAATAACACCCTTACGCTATCTGTCACATCGTTTATGTTCACTTCTCTCGGCCTGGCCTCAGCACACTGCATAAATCTACAGCCGCAGAAATCGAAATCTCATATAAAATTGAAGGATTTATTCTGAGGTATTGAAAGGTTTATAGCTGAAAAAAGTTAAAATTTGCCGAATCGGCATTTGGAAGACTCTCCCGTGTGCCTCACTCCGTTTGGCTCTCGGGTTCTGTTCTCTGAATTCCTGTCTCCACGGGGAGACCAGGAAGCCTGGGGGAAACAGTGACGTGGATGGAATCGTCCAGACTTTACCTGCTCTTGGCCTTTGCGGCTTCATATTTCAACCTAAGTAGCCCTTGAAAGCTGTCATTATGATGCTAAGACCCATACACAAGAAAAATAAAACAATAGTTCCATTCTGCTCTGGTGCCTGATTGCATTCTGGACTCCAGGAACTTCCGTCAGTTTTCACGACGTATTTTAGTGCGGTGTTAAGTTTTCAGTGCCCACTTCCCCACATCTTTACCGCTTTGGTGGGAGTTGGTTGGAAGCTCACTTAGGTCTTTAGTTATCGCCTAGAATAAAAATCTGAGTTATTACTCCTGTATTGAATCCAGGGTTCAGCATTTTGTCCTCTGGATTCTGTAGATCATCCCCGGTGACCTCCTAGAGCTCTGGCTTATGGTCTGGTTCATTTCTTGAGCTAAGAGGAATGAATCTTCAAACCTTAGAATGGTTGCAGATGGACTGGGTAGCTAAATTTAAAAATGGTTATAATAAAATGATTATATATATATGTGAAATGCCATCAGACAGGGGTTTAGAAGGCAGCGCGGCACATTGGTAAGGCTAATAAGCAGAAATCAAAAATCTTCAGATCTGTTACTGGTTCACTGACCTTACCTGCTATCTTGGGGGGGAAAGTTATCAGCCTTAATCATTGCGTCCATAGTGGGTGAAATAGCCAAGCCGCAAATTCATAGTGACACATGCCCAATTTATCTTCCAGGGAATTATAAAAAGTCATTGAGATAATAATACATGTGGCCTTGAAAGTTTGAAGACTTTAAAAAGTATCAGGCATGGTGACTAAGTGAAACAGTTCAACTGGCTGGCTGTTGCTTTTGTTCTTACCTCTACTTGCCTCTCCCCAAATCCGAAGCTGTCTTCTCTTCCTTTTCTCCAGCCGGCTCCAGTCCGGGAGATAAGGAAGTGTCCTTCCGTGAAGGCCCCTGGAGTCCCCTTAGCAAGTACTATCTGTCCTGTATGTTTCTGCCGCCGTTCCAGCACGTCTCGGGGTCCCATATTCACAGAAATAATTTCAGAGGCTTGTTTGTGTTGGATCGGCTCTGACCCCAGAGTGTACTAGTAGCAGGATGTGACAAGTGAAAAAGGCCTTTAATCTGCAAATGAAAAGTCTAAAACTGGCCCCTGGCTGCCCCCGACTCTGGTGGTCTCTTCTGGGAATGGGCTCACTTTTTAGCTGAAATACAACTATTTCAGCTCCTCTATAGGGTGAGCGGCCGCTGAACCGCACAGTTCCTGAAAAGTCTGGGTCACACATACTGTTGTGGAGGCCCGCATGTCTGAACTTCTGCAAGGGCTTCGTGTGTCTGAGATCTCTCTTATCCTGTGAGAAATCTTTTTTACCTCTCTCTCTGCCCAATGCCAGTTCCAACAGCTGTAACTATTTCATTTTTAATTCGCTCCTTGCAGCCCTGTCTCTGCTTAATCCATTAAGACAACTTTGAATGTTCCCGGCTCATATATTTATAAAGGGGGGAAAAATGAAGGGAAAAGACTTTGAAAAATGGTATCTAAATTGTAGCCAAATGTACTCAGAACTCTCCTAGGTTAAATTGCAAATAATTTTCTTTCAAACATCACAAACACTCTCTCTAACTTAAACTCAACAAATTGGACCGAAGGGTTTTATTGCTCTAGGAAACATGATTCATTCTCCTTTTCTCTCTGTTCCTCTTTCTCCCTCTCCTCCTTCTTGCTTTCTTTCTAGAAATGTTACTCTGGCTGTGTTCTAGCCACATTGCATAATCCCTACGTCTCCTTCCTGGGGCTTCCATGAAAAATTCGCCTGTGTGCTGAACCATTTCGGAGCCCAGTCCCATTCCGACTGCTGGGAGAAGGGAGGAGTGGGGACAGAGGGACGGCTGCTTTAAATCAATCAGTTGACACTAATCTAATGTCTAATTAGCTCTGGGTGGGCGTGTGCTTTGATTATAGGAAATGCCTCAGGCAGTGACTGGCGTTTGAAGGGCTGCTCCACACTTATCAATCATCCTTTGACAAGGAGATCTGGAAGAGAAAAAAAACAAAAAAAAAAAACCGACACCCAAAGCAAGTGGGGGTGGAGCACGTTTCTCTCCACTGTCTGTAGGTTATCTGTCTCCCTCGGTCCAAACCAAATGCTTTGAAGCTCATCCGTTTGCTCTTAGCGAAGAGAGCCTGAACACAGAGATAGACAAACTTTCTAAAGTCAGCTAAAACTGCTATTTGTGTCAAATAATTACTTCCTGTGTCACCAAATACCTACTCATATTTATGTGCTTTAAAAAAACAAAGAAACAAAAGTGAGGGCAGAAGCTCTACTTTTCAATATGCAGCTAAATCCTAAATATTGGGATTCCATTCAGCTATTGAATCCCAATATTCAATTCACCATTATGGAATTGTTCATATGAAATGGTCGATGATTGAACCAAAGAAGCAAAATCTTTAATGAAAGTAAGAAGTCACTTACTTTGAAAATGGCATGCCTGTAATTATTTTCTAATTGTCTTAGGTTCTTTTGTTCTGTACATAAATTTACTCTTTTTGAGGGATAGCAGGCTTACAAATTTTCCTAGAAGTGGTGTTGGCATATTTAAATGCCGCTGCTGTTGTTGTTATTTCTAGTACAAAGGCGGAGCCTGGTTTCTCTTCTGTGTGACCAAAAGTTACAGGATGACGCGTAGACCAGAATTAGTAAAGCCGTTTGAGTACCTTCCAATTTTTAAACAAAGTACAACAAACTTAACTAAAGGGTTAATGTCTCTCTTATTGATCACGTGACTGAAAGAGGTGCTTCAAAATACTGTTTTTCTTTCAGCTCTATTTGGTTTGCTTTTTTCTGGGTGCTCTTATTTTTCTAATGCTTCCAAGCTGTTTAATCCGTTGGACACAAGAAAGTGGCGTCATAATAAAAGTGATACTGGAAGAGACTCACGTGTAAAGCCTGGTATTGAACACAGTCTGCGGCTCTGCAGAGGAACCGCTGGGTTTAAGTCCTGGCCATGTTCCTTACCAGCTGTGTGACCTTGGGCAAGATACTTAACCTCGGTGAACCTCACCTGCAAAATGGAAATCACTATAGTGCCTACTTCATAGGGTGATTATAAAAATCAAATAATATGATGCATGGGGAGTGTTTAGCACATGGTAAGCACTCAATAAAAGGTTAACTGTTATTGTTGGTGTAGATAAGGGAGTACTTCCCCGACCACTCTGGCTGAGTTTAGAAATGCACAAAAGGTGTGTCTTTCTTAGGAGGCGGGGACTTGAAGAGGAAGGTCTCAAATTTTATGTGAGGATCAAGCAAGAGACTTACACCACTGTCTCCTACACAGACTTCGTGGGCTTATAGGGACATTGCATTACTGAATGTAAAAGAGAACACTTAAAATTATTGACCCACTTTGATTGAAGGTGTTCTTAAGAATTTTCATAAGGATAAACCTTATAGTAATGTGTGAAGAGATTCTGGTTCAACAACTTTATCAGAAAATTCACCCTGGAATGTTTATTGGGATACTTCTGTCCTTGCTAATTTCAAGTAAATGTCCTCTCTCCTTCTCTCTCTCAGTTTCTCTAGCAGGCAGAGTAAAGGAACAATGATGACGCGTGTTGTAAAAGGCACCAGGTTACTATTTGACTGTCTAGAATTTCCTGCTTTCAAGTTCTGTCAAAAAAAGTTGAAATAAACATGAAATAAAAGCGACTAAATTGTAAACTTTTATACTGCTTTGTTTCTATTAATGTGATACATTTTAGAAGTTGTTGTAATGTTGTGTGAAAACATGGGTTTTTTCAAAAACACAAAATAAGGCCATCATGAAAGTAATCAAGTTTTCTTTCTTTCCTCAGAGCATCTTGTTAGTAAACATGTGCTCACCAGTTAATTAAAAGTCAGGTAAGGCAACTGTCTGCAGCATAAACTCAGGTTATATTTTTCCAGGTTCCTTACGGAAAGAATGCTAAGTCTTCATTACTCCGAACAAATTTTGAAACAAGTGGTTAAAGGTAATAAAAATAAATTGCATGCTATTGCGTTACTTTCAATTACTTACAGAAACATAAAATAGGATAATAAGAGATTGCCAACGAGAGGTCTGTCTTCTTATCTATTTTAAGTCATAGAAAAATAAATAATAATGATGTATAACTAGCATATTATATAGTAAATATTTTCATAGTTTAAGGTTGTAAATTCCAGATTTCACACATTGATTTCATGAGTCTCTTAACGATTCTTTCAGTATAATGAGAATTAAATATGAAATGAATAATTAAATGGATTTGTGTTACACTTACTAAAATCGAGCGTAACTGTGTCATTCAGGAGGAGAGTGTTTTTATGTTTTCAATATTGTCCTTCCACATAATCAAAATCCCCGCCACCACCCTGCAATGTCCAAAATAGAAAAAAAGGAAAAGGACAACCTCTGCCTTTCAAAAGCTCGTATGGCCTTTTGCTTTGATAAAATATGATATGAAAATTCTAGTTAAACTTCAGGCTCTGCTACAAGAGGCCATGTAGGGAAGCACTTGTAAATGACTCTCCAGGTGCCCTGGATGCATCGAGGGTGATGCATAGTTCTCTGCTACTGTGGGAACATGCTTTTAAACTGTGGCGGGAGGGAGTTTGTCTAGACCGTAGCAAACACTTTCTTCATGAGGGTTATGTGTCATGGGAAAGCACTATTACAACAGGGGCTATAGAACTTCCTGCTTTGGGAATTGTATAATAAGAGCCAGGCTGGTGTCATTTCACACAAGACCTGCCCGGAGGTAGGGGAATGGATAAAATGACCTTTCCTGCCTCCTCCAAGGGCTATGACTGGTCCTTAATGAAAACCTGGTACCAAGGTCTAGTTTGGTAGGGAACAATGCTTTTAAGGCCAAAGTTTAATTTCATAACAGCAATTGGATACTGTAGATAGATGGATTGCACTCTTCGGAGATGGATAAAGTGACTTGGTCTTTGAGCTCATCCCAAGGGGCGCTTTAAGGAATATTCTCTGGGAACTGCATCCTGTGCTGGCAAAGGCATTACTTGATGATTTAATGGGTCTTTTCCATTGCCAGGTCGTACAATGTATTATTACCACCACTGAGTGGTGATAGTCTAAGATTTTAGTACCCATACGGTAATGGACACCAACCAAACTGTTCGGCCATCAAACTTCAGAATTGCTGCACAGTTGCTCAAGACGGTAGCTGCTGTACTCCTTCCCCCTCTCCTTTGAACTTGAGTGTGTTCTCCATCGCTGCCATTAAGATCTGCATGTAGAGTTATTCAGTTTCAGTCTACATTCCAAGGAGGTTGCTGTGAAAGTTTATTGGTATTGCAGCCTATTCTCTTGGAAGTTAAAAGTCCCGGTGCCTTTGATCTCAAGTCTATTTACTTTCACAAAAGTAATAGATATGGTCTACTTGGGGATACCAAATATGAAGAGTTTTGAATTAGGGAGTGTGTGTGTGTGCATAGCTGATTCACACTGGTAGTGCTGAATGAACCATCCACATAAATGCCTATGTCGTTGCCTTTTACTGGTGCTTACATGCTGTAGCTCTGAAAAGGGATAGGGTTGCTACACTTACTATTGAAATAGGCCACTAGGCAGGCTTTGGGAAGGAAAGAGATACAAGGAAGTTTTCTGGCCTCCTTTTTGTATGTGTTCATGTTGAATGCCAGCTACTTTGACTTCTTTTCTGCTGCTACTGAAACAGAATAAGGTTGCACACAATGGGAATGGAGGAAGGGAGGGGCAGTGGGCAGTTCCCCGCAACAGGTGCAAGCAACATGGCTGCCGCTTTCCCACACGTATCAGGCAGTCTCAAGTGGCCCTGTGCGCTCTGAGAATGAAACGACAGTGCAGATCAAGTGTCTGCCAATTAGAAGCTGGAAGCAAAAGAGCAACAAGAAGGTGGATGCAGGGGGTGAAGAGGAGTGGAGTGCAGCGAGAGGGGGTGTTGGTGCCCTTGCATCTTTGTTTTTATTATATCCAAAGCTTGGATGTGAAACCCTATCTGTGTTATTTCGCTTCCAATAATCATGCTCCACTGAGGTTCTGAGATGGTATCTGGGTGATGAACACAGAGAGCAGTTCCATTGTTCTTCCCTCCGTCTGTGCCGAGGGGCTGCTGGTAAGTGTCTTCAGGTGGGACTGGAAAGTTCCATAGAACATGGAATGGGGCTCCCACCGGCAGTCTTTCCTCCGGTGCCAACACCTCCGCCCTCTACCTCATATATCATTCATATTTAATGGACTGATAGTGCCTGTCATATCCTTAAGCCTGACCTGAAATTATGATACTCACTTGGAATAATTTGAGATCAGACAAGTGGAAGACATGTTTGTGGTTAAGGAATTATTTTCAGGGGCGTCAAAGTGTTTCCATATGAGGCTAATGCCATTTTTGCAAGGATCAAATGCAGGAGACACAATAAATATTATTTCGTTTCCTTTGGTCCATTAAAAAAAAAAAAAGATCCGATTGTGGAAAGAGGCATTCACTGGGAGATTTTTCCAACAGCAAGTAAAATAAATGTACAGTTATCTAAGCAAGTGTTATTTTTTGCCCCTTTTTTGTCTTTTATTTTTTTCCAAAGTTTATGTGGGCACCTCTCAATGATCTATGTTTTAATTCACTTTCACTTTCTGCGCGATGGGAGGGGACGAGAGACATATCCGCATAATTCCCTCTCCAAATGCACTTGTTTGATCCCTGGAATACAGCTCTTCCTTCGGCTGCATCTAATTACTTTCTCTTTACATGTCAAGAGCTTTCATAACCTTTGATATTTGCTACTCTATATGTGCAGTGCTTTCTTCCTTTTCCCTATTTGGTGACTCCTCCTTATCTTCTAAGACGGGACCACATGTCCCTTCCGGTGGTGTCCAGCCTTGGCCAGTCCCCTCGGGCGTGCTGTGAGTGCCTCTGCTTTGTGGCTCTGCCGCTGTCTGAGTGCCATGCGTAAATGCATGGTAATTATTTGTGAATATGGCTGTCTCCTCGCGGGCCGATGACTCCGTCTGGAGCAGGAGACTCTTCTCCTTCTTTAATTCCATCACTGTCTGATGTGGTGCTCCATAAATACGATTGATGAGGCCAGGGATGAATGGGGCTTTTCAGAGGTTACGATGAGCCTAACTAAATGAGGGGATTCTCAATCCCCTTTAATGATTTGCCACGGATGAGCCCTGGAACCCAGAGTTATGAGGGCAGTTCTCTGTACCAGGAATCCACTAAATCCAATGAAGAATCCAATGAGGAATTCACCAAATTTCTTTGATAGTAATAAGCTTTTTATGTGATATGTGAAGTTGATGTCAGATTTATGGTCAGACTTCTTTACATGTGTTTGATGGCATCTAACTGATGATGATGATGATGGTGATGATGATGATCATATGATATAATGACAATATCAATAGCTAACATTTACTGAGCATTTAACATGTGTCAGACACTATGTCAAGCCGCTTTTGATATAAAATCTTTCCTCTTACTAGGAACACTGTGAGTTATATGCTATTATCCTTGTGTTCCGTGTGAGGAACGGAGGTACAGAGTGATGAAGTGGCTCACTCAGGAATTCACCGTAAGTGAATAGTAAAGTCTGTGTGTGACCCTCGGAGCCTGGTTGCAGGTGTGTTAGCAAAATGCAAAGGCTGTGAGCAATGATCAAGCCTGCTGTAACTGTCCTGAGCACTCATAGGGATTCAGCCTGTGATTTCTTGCGTTACTAGAATTTGAAAGGCATCCTGTGCTTCCTGTTTCCATATGACCTGTAAATATCCGCTGATCGTCCCAGAGTTCAGTGTTGAGTGTCTATCCTGGGCCAGTCTGCATCTCCAGACTGGGTGAAACCAGTCAGCTGGGATTCTGGCTGTGTCTCTAGACCCAGAAGAAACTTGTGGAATCAAGTGGTTTTCTGGAAAATGTTGGCCAAAAACCACATTCACCCCAAATTGCTGTATGAATGAAACACATGGGTTTTCTTTGTGTTTTGAATAATTCCAGTGGTGGCCTGAAGCGTCTATTTCCTCTTATTTGTGTGGAGTCAACCGAAATAGCTTTATACAAACAACAGAAGATATGAAAACACACGCACCTTGTCACTGCTTTGCCAGGCGGAAGCACTCTCAGGACACACGCACCACAAAACACTGTGGCTTCGGTACTGATAAGCTTCTAAAATGCTAAGGGCATCGCTTATTCCTGGGTGTCTCTGTCTTGTATTTAGTCACTTTTCAGGTTTTGTATTTGCTCATTAGCGAGTATTTACGTGTCCCCATGAGACACGTAAGCGAGGCTGTTCCAGATGAGCCATCTCCCAGCTGGCCCACCCGCTGATTGCAGATGCATAAGCAAACCCAGCCAGGAGCAGCCAAACCTCACCCAGATCTACAGAACTACCCAGGTGATCTGTAGACCCTCCAGCAATAACAGATGCTTATTATTTCAAGCCACTAAGTTTTGGAGTGGTTTATTAGACAGCTTTATTGTGGCAATGGATAACTGATACAGTGAAACATTAAAGGTATGACTAAAGCAAGGGTAGACTCAGAAATTCTACAAACCATCTGCTTATATCCAACTTTATTCAGATATGGTCAAAGCAATTCCTGTTTTCAGTTGTTACTTGATTCATTGCTCCCTGGATGTGGACATGCAAATACAATAATCATCCCTTTTAAACATTCCTATAGAATATTGATTAAAGTGGGTCTTAGAAGTCACTTAGTCCAACTGTTAACTTGACAGAAAAGGAACTGAGGCCAGTTGGCTACTTAAAATTGGATGCCTGGATGCCTTGGATGACTTGACTCATGAACTCTTAGGAAGCCGTTATAAAAAGACAAGTATTATGTGAATACTATATTTTGTGGAGGTCATAACTTCTGCCACCGTATCGTCCTAAAAAATAATTCAACGTTTTGTATGCTGATAACCGCACTCAGTTGCTGCTGACAGCAAAACGTCCTCAGTCTTGGTGTGAGAACCGCGCTACAGCGAACACACTATGTCTACCTGTGTATATTTCTCAAGCTGAGCGGGGGAATCAAATGGTGATGACTGAATCGATGCAGCTTGATTACTGGGGTAGAGAAGCAAAGCTTTTCCTGTTAGTGTGAGGCCTCGTTTACTTTGCCACTTAGACACTCAGCCTTGCGACATCGGCGTGCGGCTCCTCCGGCACCAAGGGTTGCAACGGGCACCACACGGTGCCCGGGAAACACGGCTCTGAGCAGTTTCCTACAGGGAGTAAACTGTCATTTTTCACCACATTAAATTTTATAAGTTTCAAGCAAATGGAAAATGGATTTTATTATTCTCTCTCTTTTTCTCTGTCTCTCTGTCTCTCTCTCTTTTGGCCATGAATGTTTTATGGTTGCAAAAACAGAATTTGTGGTTTCAACTGCTCAAGTTTGATGCAGAAAGCTATGGAACCTCTTATGTAACCTGATGGCCTGAATAATTATCAAAATATTTTGCTTTCCACCCTTTCTAAGCTTTAGCAGCAGAAGAAAAAATAGTGTATGCAACCTTTTGACCACAAAATAGTAATAACGAGAAAGCCCCTTTTACAAGGCCTGCTGCTGCACCCACCCTACAGACGCTGTGTCGGGGGACGGCCAGCGCTCGCACTGCCCGCGCCTGTGTCCAGCTCCCATCAGGGACGGCCCTTTGCAGAGAAGGAAACAGTCTATGAGAAGAAAAGCCAGGTTTAAGGGAAAAGAAAGAAAAATGGAATGGAGACCACTTAGCAGAGACTCAAAGCCGTATGGGCATCTTTTCCCTTCTGAATCCAGAAATCATGTTATGTTGATCAAAAAAATTTGGGCGGTACAAAGAGTGTGTAGATGTACGTGTGTTTATGAGGAGGAGACCGAAAAATCTGGAATTATCTTCTGGAGGGTGGGTCCCTTGTAATACAGGCTTCCCCTGTTGGTGAGTGTTCTAGGAACACATCTGTATCTGTGTACCAGCTGGCATTCAGCTTCAGAGAGGCTGCGTTCAGCTTCAGTGAATAGTTTTTTGAAGACTCTTTCAATGCGTTTGCCCATTTCACGATGGGTGATTTACAAGCGCACCTGTCCACACTGCCCTGAGTGTTCAGCAGTTTTTGACCAAAAAACCAGCATGACCCCCATGCCCCACCCTTCCTATTCACCTGATATCGCCCCAAGCGACATTTCCACCCCCCTCCGAATAAAAGAAGTCCTCAATGGGAACCCTTTTGCCCAAGGGGAAGAGGTGGGACAAAAAAACGGCAGAAGCACTTAGAAGGCATCAAAACCAATGAGTTCAAAAACTGTTTAGAACAGTGGAAAAATGTCTCAATAGGTGTATTGCATCAAACGGAGAGTACTTAGAAAGTGACTGAAGTTTAAATATGTAGGAATAAATACACAATTTTTTACATTTAAATAAATTCCATTTTTGGGGGTCCCCCTCATGTGTTTCTTTTGGCTTACACGAAACATTGTTTTTCAGCATCCACTGAGCACGGGGAGTCCTGTCCTCTCAGCTTATTCATGCTGGTGTCACCTCGGACATCTCTTAAATAGAAGTGGGCCTCGCTTTATGAAATCCGTGATCTAGAACATTCCGCTGGTGAGTCAAATACTCATGAACTCTATTATATGTGATATAGAATATAAAATATATTTTCTTTTTTAACTTTGGGAGTTTTAAGCTCCATTTATGTAAAATTGGTTTTAAATGAACATTAGAGTAACATTTCTTTGTAGTCAAAGGTTCACATGCACCCACATGCATATGAATTATGAAGAATTCTGCTATAATGCAAATACCACCTCCCACTTTCTATCACCCAAAATGGAAAAAAAAAAAGGTATCTCTTCCTTTCGATTTTAATTTGGACTATTGTCCCCTTAGTCACTTTTATAATAAATGCCTTTGTTAGCATGGTCTACCATTTAGGGAAAAAGAGAATCTAGCTTATTTTACTTTTAACAAGAAAATATGAACTTATTTGCCATTAATTTCCCCAGTACGTTACAGAACATATCGAGTGTATGAGAAATGTGAAAGTCAATTGCAAACACTCTTGCTGCATTTATCAGCAAAATATAAAGAGAACAGGGACATTGTCCCTCCTGTTCTGAGACTTTAGTCATGGTCGACTACATGCCACCATGCTGAGTGATTGAATCAACCCACTAAGCTTTACTTCTGATAGACAGCATCCAATTGGCAGATACTGGCTAATTTGCTGACTCAGAGACTGAAAGGCAGTAATGAAGTACCTGCCTTTAAATCTGTCAGATATCATGGGGATGTTGGGGCACAGTGATAGAAATGGCACTGGACTTTAATTTAAAAAAACCTTACTATAACTTATTCAGACTCTCAAAGTCTGTTTCCTGATGAGGTGCGTACCTACTTCATGGAGTAACCTCTTAAAACAGGTTGTGTAAGGAACAGCTAAATAAGATTCAGAATACAATATAAAAATATAACATGATTACAGAAATTACATAAATCCATTAAGTTTGACTTAATCATACTTCTAAAGAGGATGACTGGAAGAACATAAATGATATTAGAATCGAATATCCCTACCACTGATCTTGGCTAACCACCACCCAAGACCTTGAGGAAGTGGCTCTTTGCAGAGACTCAGTTCCAAGGCACATGCTCAGGCTTTTGAGTCAGCGGATGTGGTGTGAAATAGCAGCTTCACTAATTTATGGGCTACCTAAATCTGACGAGTTAATTATGATCTTCCTGCTTCAAATTCCCCATTTACAAACTAATGAGAGTATTTCCCTTTGGAATTTAGGAACAAATGAAGTGATAAGGTTCTCGTAGTGGTAGTGGAGCGATTTTAAATTGTAGGCTCTGGATTTAGATTTCCTGGGTTCATATTCTGGCTCTGTTATGTAACAGTCAGATAAACATAAACAAGTTATCTAACTTCTCAGTGCCTCAATTTAGGGCAGTTTTGAGGGAACTGAGTTAATAAATAAACAATATTTAGCATTTCCTAAAACATAGTCAAGTTTGAATAAATTTGTGACTTATAATAATAGTTATTATTATTATCACCTACTAAATGGAAACTATTTTAACACTCACGTTAAGTCGCTCACAAAAGTCCATTTGATTTGGATAAAATGAATAACGGTTGTGTTTTATTTGTTTTTTAAAGAGATACTTTGTCATGCTTAGAAAAATACTTTAATGGGGAAAGTGGTTTACTTCCATAGTTGTTTTCAAAGGGAGGGCTCCTTCAGTGCTGGCTATGCCACAGTGAGCCAGGGGAACTTCAAGAGGGAATGGTACTCCATCTACAGATTCCATTTCTTCTTATTGGATTAACCCCATGCCCATCAAATGTAAAGTCTAGTGATTAGCCATCCATGCTGCTTGGTTAATAACAGTCCTTCTATTGAGCACATATTGAGTTTGGGGGCTGATGGGGTTTCCTTTTCAAATCAACTCTTTTGGAAATCCTTCCGAATGGGACTTTGTTCATATGGCCAGAGAACAATGCAACCCAATAAGCCACCAGCTGGAGTGAAAGAGATGGCAAAGCTAAACAGCGTGTCTCATTCTGGGAAAATTAACCTCCCAATTTTGCCCAGTAATTGATTCCATCTGACTGAGGAGTTTCAGTCTCGATTGTGACTGTCATTTGGATAGCTGAGAAGCGAAAGCCTGTAATTACAGTCAGGCAACCCTGTTATCAGAGCTGGGGAGGGCTTTTCGTCTCTTCCTACCCCTGGTGATCACAGGTAAGGCTGGCCAGGGAGGGAGTAAGGAGAGAGGGGAAAGTAGGATGCTGGTTCTTTCTCCCTGGGAAAGGGCCCCTAAGGCAACCTCAACCATGGAGAAAAGGTCAGAGGTCTTCGGGAGTCCTCTTGAGTTTTCATGATGTGAACATGAAGAGGCTAGAGCTTCCTGCTAGCTGCAAATTCTTCTCTCCAGGGAGACGATCTGCCTGGAGACAGCTAATAAAGCCGTGTGACTATTATGATTGACAGGTAGTTGGGAGAATCATCCCAACACCATCTATAATATGCTATTAGCAGTTGTGTAAGTGATTTTTATTATGTTCTGATAGGATCTGTGAACTGACTGAATAAGCACTAAATTTTATGGGACACAGAAAATGAGATAAATTAAAAATTGGATTTGTCCTCACCTTCTATATGTATGTAAAACAGATATTTTTGAAATGTGTAATCATTGTTTAACCATCATGATTAGACTAAGTGCAGTATCACTGCTGTTTGTCAGTATAGGTATCACTGTTTGTCTTATTAAAGGCTGAGATAAGACTAGTAAAAGGCAGAATGACCTGTTTGAAAACTGTGTCTAGCGGGATGAAGAAGCATGCCTCTAAACACTTTTTCTAGAATCAGATACCCCCTAGTAACAGAAATAAGGTCTTGGACTGATAGTTCTAATGTAAAGACTCAAATACCAGAACAGCTAAAACTTGTACACTTCTTTATTCATTTACTTCTCTGATGAACAAAGATTTTTGAGAGAGTATTGGCACTGTGCTTTATATACCTACAAGTAATCCCAGAGAAATTAAAATGATTATTTTCATTAACTTTATACAACAATTAAGCAATAAGAAATAGGTTTCATTGAGGCCACATTTTCTTTTTTGAAAAGATTGGGTACCTTGGCAGACAAAATCCTCGTGCCTAGAGGAAAATTAGTCTTTTGATACTATTAAATTAATTGCAAATGCATACATATAGTTGTAAATATCATTAACAATATTTGTAACTAACATTTGTATACTACTCACAGTTGACCCAAACATTTATGTTGCTACTATCATTTAAATATACTTAGTTATTGGTTTAAAATTAGAAGGTATGATCAGATCAATTTACTTAAGATTAATTTCTTAATTACCTACCAGGTGATAAGTATGTCTTTAGCGGTGATCCCAAGTTTTCACAAATGGTAAAAGTTTCCAGGAAGATACACATTTACGTTTCAATGTACTCAGAGAACAATGCGTGATGAAGATGAATTTTGTTTATGGTCAATTTCATGGAGGAAATAGAACTTTCAGTGCTACCTTAACGGATTCACATACACTGGCTGGTTTTTCTGAATAGTAATTACATAAGAAGTCATCTTCCATTGAAATTACTATAGCTCTAAATCCTTTTGGAAATTTTTTTGGTATTTAGTGTAATCGATGAACTGATGTGAAGGCTATAGTGAAATTTTTTGACTAATTTTTCCCAGGTAGGAACTTAAGAAGAGATAAGATAGTTAGGCTCCTCTGTAATATCTCTTTAAGAAAGTACAAGTCTCATGTCAAGGTTTAAAAATGAAGTAATAAAATACAGGCCTTTATCTCCTTTTATTGTATTACAGAAACAAAATGAATGGTATTAATCTTAAAATTCAGAATAGTAAACAAAATATATTTTATATCAAAATTAAATATAGAAGTAGTGTGTGTTAGCCACTCTGAGTCTACACAAATACCTCTGGTATTAACAAAATTTCTTTTTTGTGCTTGACATATTCACTTGTTTAAAAAAGAGGAGAGATAATGATATTTATCTCACAGGATTGCTGTGTGTGTGAAATGATTAAATATATGGTTTGACCTGGAGGACATTCCATAGCTATGTATAAAATTTCCTCATTTCTTTTTCAGCTGCATTGCTACATGTTATATGAATAGGCAACATGTTGTACGAACAGACCATACTTTATTTAATCAATCAGGGCTGCCATTAGGTTGAAATCAACTTTTGGTGTTACAAACCATGTTGAATATATTAACCTGCCCCATTGTCCCAGGATTCCTCATGAGTACTATTTTATTTTCTGAATACAAAGGCTGTTGGTCATTGGAGAAGGTCCAGGTAAACAGCCTAGATGGCTATTTTCCATTTTACTACAGGGAATTGGAAAGCATCGTAAGGCAGAGAGCCACAGAGTGGACACTCGGGCGGGCCCTCTAATTATTGAGGTCAGGCAGCACATTGCTGGGACCCCTGGAAGGCTAAGTGGCCAGGGTATGGAAAAATCCCAATTAGATGATTAATTTAGGTTCTGGGTGTGCTTTTAGCCTATGGCCATGGAGTCGGGGAAAAGAAACAATTACCTCTCAAATTGCCATGCTGGACTGATTAATTTTTAATTGAGTCTTGTTAAAAGCATGGAAAATTGTGACATATATAACCTGGAGAAACGGTCCTGAGCCAGTGGGAGCCACTCTTCTCCCCGCAGGAACCCACCGATTTAACCAGAGAGGAAAGTGATTCAGAGAGAACCTGGAGGTGGGCTTGGCAGCTATGTGGAGAGGACTCAGCTAAGCTGGAGAGAACGCTGGACTTCAAAGTAACGTCAAAGGGACAACTGGGTTTCCTTTTGGCCTTCTGCAGCCAGGCTGCCCCATGGGGCCTTGCTGTTCAGTGAGCCCATCCTCATATCACATGTCTAAAATGAAAACATTCCTTAAATCTCATTGCTATCTAGAAACTTCAGATTAGGCTGGAGTCCTAATCCTTTATTGTTCTTTGGCTCTGCAAAGTATGATGAGAAAGAGAGAAAGCGAGGGATGCCTCATCCTCAATGAACATTCAAGCTGGAAATTTTAGACTAGGCTGAGAAACAAATTGACTGTTGGAGGAGAGGTGTAAAGGAAGTGTGCACCAACTTTAAGGGGAGTGTAGATTTATACCCGGATGCTAGAAAGCAGAAAGAATCCTAACAGGTCATGCTGGAGTTCTTGAGTTTTCTAAGGTTTGGTGGCGGTAGAACCATAGTTAATGGGTTCTCATCCTTAATGCCCATCACTCTGCTGAAGATAAGTCACTGAGCCTTTCATATACGTTATGCATTTCTGGTTCCCTGGAAATCTCAGGGACTAAAGAGTGTCTGTGAATAGATTCATAAGCTCAAATTATTTACTTTGATCCACCATATATAATTTTATCTAAGTTAATCAGCATTATTTCCTTATGAGGCAATTTCCTCTTCAATCTCTGATTAGTACCTTTAATTTGATATCGAGGAGACTAACAAGTGACAAGAGGGATTTGTTGGCTCATTAAAATTTCACCCTGTTAAGCCAGGATCAAGCCAGGGGTCTAGCAGAAGTTACAGAATCATGTGCTCTTTTCAAGACGAACGCATACGAGAATGTCTGAAATATTAAAAATGATGAAGTGCTGACTATGGTCAGTTAGACGCCTGTTTAAGAGTATCCACTCCCTTCTCTAATGTCCATGGCAGGAATGCACGGCCAAGGAAATTGATTTTGGGCATGGCCATGTGACTTTTCATGGTTGGAAGAGTATATTTCACCCTTTGAGCTCAGCTGCTGACTTGCTTGGGCCAATAAGATTAGTAGAAGTGACATGATACACAAGCATGGCTGGGGTTTGCTCCCTGGCTCCTCTGCCCTGGCTAGACCCCTGCTCCATGTAGGCTGAGAGAAACTAGAAGATCCAGACTCAGTTTGCATTTTGTACTGCCCAGCTGAGCTTAGCCTTGAAATCAGCCTAGATAGTCAACTCCCGGCCCACTGGCAGATGTACAAGCAAGACTAAATACTAACCACTACATGCCTCTAAGCTTTTCCGGTAGTATGCTTTGCAAGAATAGACAATGACATACTAGCAAGATTAGTGTTAGGTAGATGACAGTTGTACAACCCACATTAGCGCTCATCTTAGGATTTATAAGCAATAATACAGGTTTTAACCATTTAAAAAGAAAAGCTCAATGTTATGTTTTCTCTGCTTTCAGCTGGAGCTTACCTTGTGTCTTTGGACAAGTCACCCAGGCCTCTTAGGTCTGTTTCTCCCTTTAAGGAAGAAAGATATTACTTGCCACCTACCTTACCCCAGGGGTCATAAATTAACAGTTGAAAAAACTCTTTGAGATCTCCCATGAAAGGTGCAATTTAAGCAGAAGCATGCCTATTATTTATTTTTATTATCCATTTTAAAATTGAATACTTAGAGCAAATAGATTTTCCAGCCACCAAAAAGGAAGTCTCTTCTATGCCACAACATATTATGTATTGGGCACTCTCCAACTATACACTATATTTCCCATTTATAGCACTAATTTAGATGTTTATGGGTCTGTAAATGTATTCCATTTCTCCTGGGGCTTCTGAATACCTATAAGAGTCTCATATTTTGGAACACTAAATGATGCCATGGGCAAAATCTAAAATAAGGGAACAAGAAAGGCAGGGAAAGAATTGGATAACAAGGGAGACACTTTTTAAAAAATAATTTTAAACTCCCTGAATTGCTCTACACTGTAGTCCAATTTGTGATTATTGTTTCTCCCTCGTGTTACAAATTATCACTTTTATACTGAGCTTGTCCTGAGCACTCAGCACAAAACTGTTTGTGGAAGGAGATGCATAGTGACGGCTCACACGTGCAAGCCTTCCCACTGAGGGGCTAGGCGCTGTGCTGGGCGCTGTCTAGTGACAATGACATTTATTTCTCTCACTAACCTAGTGAGATCTGAACTATTATTAACCCAATTTTAGACTCCCAGAGAGGTGCAATGACTTGACCAAGGTCAGAAAAAAGTGGAATCAGGGTTTGAATCCAGATACTTCTTTTAGGGAGAGAGCCCAGTGTCTTCATTACTGTGCTTTGCTTCATAGAGGTTGATGTGGTCCTTGCTCACAGTGTCTGGGGTCGATGAGACCCATATAAAAAGAGCCTAAGATAGATGAGCATCTGTACTGCAAGTCACGGTGATGCCCACGAGGTGACTGTAGGGAAAGAATTAGTCTGGGAGAACATGAAAATCGGAGCCTGACGTGACATCTCCAGTTTATCTTTGGCTTTTGGTTGAATTTTGTGATTCCTTTTCCAAACCTGGTGTAGATACTCAAGTTTTTAGTCGGAACACTAACTAAAATAGCCATTTTTTGATGGGCTATCTGGAATTTTCTATGCAGTGATGTACAGTAGAAGGATTCCTTAATTATTGTTCTCACTCATAAAGACTTGCTGTTTGTAATTGAAGAGACGGCATTGTGAAGACTAGTTGGATGAACACTCACACATTGACATAAAGTTTGCAATCAGAGGAAAAACCATGGATGAAGGACTCTTTCTCACTCGGGTTCCTGCTTTGGGCTCTAGTCTACGTCCAGCTGTAGGAGCCAGTCTCTTTCTAGGAACTTGAAAATTCAAATGACAATTTCGAAAACATCCCCATGATGCTGAAATCCCCAAGGGGAGGGGTAATATTTTCATCATTCTCATATCTTCTAAAAGTTTAGACTTGAAGGGAGAAGAGGTTTCTTCTTCCACTGAGGTTCCCACACACTATGGAATAATTCTGAACTTGACTCCCTTACTTTGCTCTGGGGACTCATGCCACTGTTAGCTACTCTTTCCATTTCCAGGGGCTGGGATGAAGCCAACTGCTTAGGCTTCCCATTGGGGTGAAAAGTCCCAACTCTGGCACTACGTTAGATTGGTATGTACCATGTCATGTTAAAAAAGAAAAAAATCCTTTGGGGGGAAATTTTAAACTTTCCTATCAATCAGCCATTGATGAGTTGCCATCTCTGCACAATGGTGCATAAAGAAATGGGGGCTTCTACTCCTCCTGGGTGCTGGGCCTACTGTCAAGTCCTTCAGAGCAGGTATCCAAAGCAGGGTGAGCTGCTGTCCTGATGTGGGCTTTCAGGGGCAGGTGAGAGGGTGGATGGAGCTGGAAGTCTATTCTTTCTTGCTCTTAATCCTGTTTCTGTCACTTTCTAGCTGTGTGATTTTGGGCAAGTTACTCAACTTTTCCATGACTCAGTTTCCTCAGTTATATAACCTGGATATAATACGTGTGTGTGTGTGTGTGTGTGTGTGTAAGGATATATATCATGAACCACATGGAAAGTGGACAATACCTTCTTTCTAGTTTTTCCTCCCTCCCTTCCTTTCCTCCATCCATCCATCTGCACACTATGCTTGTCAATCTTATATCGAGACAAGTGCTTGAAGAGGTTGTGGTTAAACTAGGAGAAATACATTGCTGAGGACATAGCTCAACCCACCACAGGGCATCTCAATTTTTATCAATTCTTCTGAACATGATGGAGTATGTATTATGTTAATGTAGGTCTATGTATGAGAGGATCTCTTTTGGGAATCCAGAGAGTTTCATTTTTATTTTTTAAATGACTCTATAGAGAAGAGATGGCAGAAAAAGAAACCTATACATTTTCTTCTCTCGACTCCTAGTAGCTGGATCACAACTTGGAAAAGAGATTGTTCAACAGCCCACCTAATGCAAGAATCCTTCCAGTATCATCTATCCCTGGCAGGTGTGAACAGCCTTCACTGAACACCCAATGAGGAGCTTGATGTCTGCCTCCCACGGGAGCACATGGCTGGCTTCAAACACTGTAAATTCTCTGCTTTGCTAAGCTCAAATCTCTCCTGTAGTCCCTTTTAGCCGTCTCAATTCTGTGCTTTACTGGCCACAAAGAACTAGTCACTTCCCTAAGGAAAATCCAGCATCTCATAAGTAATGGCAAACGTGGCTCTTAAGGAAGAGGACTTATTTATGTTTCTATAGAAAATAATAATGGTACTTATCCAGATCTCTTTACCAGACACCTTAGTAAATTGTGCCTTCCTAGGCAGACAGCTAAATCTTTTGGTGGTGCCAGCTTGTGTTGGTGCCACACTGAAAACCACCACGTGCTTCATAAAAGGGGTGATCTAATGAGTTTATTTCTCTGCCCGGGTTCCAGACGGGGCTATTGAGTGACTTCACTGCAATCAGTATTGCTGACTAATGCCTGTATCAACACCTACCGGCACTTCAGTGATTTTACGTTTAGTTTGATTTCTCCAGACAGAACTTTTCCACATCATTGGAACTAATTGAGGTAATGGAGAAATTATTCTGGTGCCAGAACACTCTTACTTTCTTTTGCCCACTTCCCCCCTTGGTATTGAAAGACAACAATGCTCACAGTCTCTCAGTGTTTCTTTACAGCAAAAAGGGGGAGCTTGAGCATGTCGCCGTTGCGCCCAGCCTGCTCCTGGACAATTAAGGCTGGAAAACAGACTCTGGCCTCCATCTTTCTTTGCTCCCTGAGGCTGCAGGCTCCTGCACTGTCGCTGGGCCGTGCTCCTGTGCTGCTTCTTGGTAGGGATTTGAGAATCTCTCCTGTTGTTCTCTAGACTGACCACAAGAAATCTTCTAATATTTGCTAAAACAACTAGCAGATGGAGACAAACATTTATGAGAACATATTCCACCTTAATTATATGCATTGTCTGCCAATGTTTATAGCGTCTCAGAGGGAGTTTGGAGGTAAGACGGAGCTGGCTAAATATGGTTTTGATTACAGGGATTCGAATCAAAGGTGGAGTGATGCCTTTTACCAATTCCTCCCTGCCCCCCCACATGCACACTTCATGTCCCTCCTTACCCAAGAAGGTTGGACAGACCGTTCCCCAGAGAGCGTGGCATCCTGAAAAGTCCCTAGCTTTGCCCGTATCAACAGTGAGGAGCTCAGTGAGCATCTGGGGCTTAGTTTTGGTAGACCACAGTGAGCTTTTCCAGTGAAGGGCCCTGTCTGGTTTGGATTTGGGGAGCTATTCCACAGTGTGGGAGGGTGGGATGGCCTTTCAACAGTTCTCAAGTCCTCTTCTTGGTGCATGAAATGTTGTTGCTTCATCAGCACAGCTGGGAGGGCGACTGAAGATGAGTGGGAAATGTGCCGTCCACGTGAGATTGGAGGAAAGAATCAAATACATCCTAAATAATAATTAATTTAATAATAATATTTGCTGTGCACATTGTACCCATACCCCTTTCTCTGTATTTTCCTTCTCTTCCTAGTTGCTAGTCTTACAACTTTTTCCTTATTGATCTATCCATCTGATGTGAGGAGCAGGCATGATGGGATTTGAGCAACAGACTGCAAATTTATCTGAATTACCATTGGTTGGCAGCTCTGGTCAGCATTTTGGAAGCAGCGCCTATTAGCGTGCAGAGCTGAAATGGGTGTTTTGCATTAGTCGTTGGTTTTATTTCTCCACATCACCTCTGACCCCTTTTGCAAAGTTAATTGAGAGTTGGCCTTTTTCAAATTGACTGCAGGAAATTGACCTTTGTGTTCACGCTATGTTAGGAAAGGCCTGGATGCAGAGCAAATCAGGAGGTGAAATGGGAATGATCCGGCCCTTATAGGCACACTCCCGGCACTGTGGGAAATAACCCCAGATTCCTGGGTGTGGTCACAGGGGCAATGGTACCTGCAGAATTGTTGCTGTAGAGAATCAAACCATAAATCAGAAAATCCCATTTTAATTTGCAGTCCACTCTGATGGCTCAAAAGTGTTTCAGTCTGAAAGTACCTTTTAAATTAATGTCTACTATGTTGATTCTGCTGTAGTTGATGCCTGTTTCCCCATCTTTAACCGCTGGTAGAGATGGCTCTTTGAGGCCACTTATACAGGTACCTAATACCAGAAGCTGTCTGGCAGGTAAGTGGATCTGTCACCTTGGGAAGAGGGGAGGGCAATTTGAGAAACAAATGCACCCATTTTGACCTCAATAATCTTGGGTTCAAAATTGGACTCTGCCACTCATTCATTCTCTGAGTTTACTTTAGGAGAAGTATGTTAAACCCTGAATCTTAGTGAGTTTCTGTAAAATGGGGCACTTTGCAAGAATTAAGATTGTGTGAGGGTTAAATGAGTATTTTTATGAACTCAGCACCTAGATGTGTAATACCTGTCCTTATTCCTTTTGTGTTTCTCTTCCAGTGCCAAAGGGGAGACTCAGGGGCCTGCCCTTGGGAAGGTCACTGTCTCTGGGAGCTAAGAGCTTCTTTACACTTTCTTGGGACAAGGAAGAATCTTGGTTAAACCAGCAGCATTTGAAATGCGAGAGCAAATGAATTGTTATTTTTAACTAGAAAGCCGGCATGTACAATAGCTTCCTAGGTCTCACAGCTGGATTAAATAATTCTGGGTCAGAATCTAGATTTCATGGTCTGGTGCTTAGGTTAGGCTGAGCTCCCCAGCAGGGTGTCTGGTTCCCTGCCTGATCCCAGCCAAATACCCTCTATCTGTCTCCGTCTTAATTTTTGTTTGTTTTACCTATAAAATAGGTATTGCAATACTTTTTTATCCTCAGGAATATAAATATAAAACCAGATAAAATATGTGAAGTTGGCATACAAAGAAATATATTCATAAGTTTATTCTAATTTTATTCTTGAACTCGAGTATAGATACTCTCCATTCCAACAACTTAATTATATTGACAAATTATTCTAAGCAAAACAAAACAACACTAGAGAGTCCTGGAAGAGTCTTCAGATTCAAATACAGTGACCCCAACTAGATGTTGAGTGGAGACAGAATGAGTTCTTTCCTATTGAAAGTATTTGGGGAAGGGAAAGAAAATTCAGAGCAAAGTGAGATCACTAACTGCATTATGGAGACATAGGAAGTTTTGGAGACATATGGAGAAGCCTAGACCTGGGTTCAAATCTTGCTTCTTCCACTTTCTATTGTATCAGTTATACTTTCCTAACTTAAGTGTCTTAGAACAACTACCATTATACATAGGTCAGCTGGGCGATTCTGCCGAGTTTGACCTGATCTGGGAAGGGCTTGCTCAGGGGTCCACTATCAGTTTGCAGGTCACCCAAAGTTGGGCCAGTCTAGGATGGCCTCACTCCCATGCCTGAGGCTAAACTGTTGGCTGGGGTGATGGATGTGGCTGGGACGCTGTCTCCCATTATCCAGCAACCTAGCCTGGCCTTACTGATGTGGTAGCAGGAGGAGCACAAAAGAGAGAGAGAGGTGTCCCATGGATTTCAATGTCACCATATTGCATCTTCCACATTCTGGTGGTCAGGAGAAGCCACAAGACCAACTGAGATTCAAGGGGTGGGGAAACAGATTCTATTTCTTTACATGAGTTATGTTGCAAAGAGTGTGGATATAGGGTAGGGTGGAGAATTGTGTTGTTTCTGTAACTGCTACACTAGTCTGTGCACTTGAACTAGTTTCTCCATTTCCTGAAAGGTAACAAGTACCTCATAGGACAGTAGTGAGGACCAGAGACACAGGCAAAACCCTGGGGATTGTGTAAAAACTACAGGTAGATACTACACATAGTAGCCATTATGATTTTCCCCTTCAGTTACACAAAACTGACATTTTTGGTACTATACATCACTGCAGAATGATTGTAAGTACATATAAAATAATATTTGTAGGATTTATGAAATCATATAAAATACATATAAAAATAAGAAAGAACATAATTTTTAAAAATCAGTGAAATCACTATCCATCCAGTTCTAAGTACTATAAACCTGTAGGCTATTTGGAAATTTCTCATTTTTTGCTTTAAGTGTTCATATTGGCTTGAATAGATTGGTCTTGCTTTACTTCTGGTAGGTTAGGCGCTGCTTCCCTGTGTCCCACAGGGCACCGCAGTGTCTAAACTGGACACTCTGTCTGCCTGTCTACTCTCTCCTGAGCTGTGTGTGCCCACCCGCTAATCACCTACGAGCTTTTTATGTTCACCCGTTATTTCTTTCCTTTGCCTATTTGCTACTGGATCTACCTGTAACAGTAACTCGGGCCGATCTGCCTCCAGATTCCAATCGTGCTTCCCTCTCATCCACTCTGTGCCAGAGTAACTTCCAGCTCTGCTGCTCAAATCTTCCAGGTGCTTCCAGTCACCTTTGGGAGAAATCTGGGTTCCTGAGTGTGAGAAACAAGGCTCCTCATTGTCTCCTCCACCTGCTTATCGACTCCGAGTCTACGCTTTACATTCTTTTCACCCCAAACAGTGCAGACCTCTGAGACACCCTGTGACTCCTGCTCGTCCTGTGCCTTGGGCCCGGAAGCTCCACCCACTGCATCTTCACGGCCAGTCCTTCTCATGACGGTTTGGCTTGACTATGTCATTACCGATTCTGTTTTACGTAAGCATCACTGCGTGAGCCACACAGCTTTCTCTGATATGCATCAAGTCTATTATAAATAGCATGTCTCACAGGGCAGTAATGGTTGGTACACATGGGGTTGGCCAAAAAGTTTGTTTAGTTTTTTCCATATGATGTCTCTAGCAGTGCTAAATTGTCTTTAACTTCATTCAAAAACAATTTTGTTAGATTGTATTCTGAAAGCTGTCATATCAGTGGGCATTTAAAAAAACTCATCAAAATTGGTGAATTTTTGTGCAACCGTTTTAATATTGAAGCTGGAAGGAAATATACAATATTTTCAGTGTATTATGCTTTCTTATTTCAAGAAAGGTAAAAACACAACTGAAATGCAAAAAAAGGTTTGTGCAGTTTATGTGTATGGAGAAGGTACTGTGATTGATGGAACATGTCAAAAGTAGTTTGTAAAGTTTCTTAGTACAATTGACATTTTGACCAAATAATTCTTTGCTGTGGGGCTGTCTCATGCATTGGGAGATGTTTGGCAGCCCCCCTCTATGCAGTGGAAGCCAATAGTGGGACATAGCTGACATACTCAGAATATCCAAATCAATAAAGTTAATGGTGAAAATGAAAAATGTGTCTTTTACTTTATGGAAAAAGCTAAACAGACTATTTGGCCAACCCAATATTTCTACTACTGGATCTTGCATTTATCAAATGAGGGTCGGAGCCATGGTCATTCAGTCACTGAACAAGCATTTGCCAAGTTTCTCTTGCATACGGGTGGGCCTGGCTTTTGAGATTGAAAATGAAATGAATGAGTGAGGGAGCAAACTGCAGCCCCTCCCATCCCGCCTCCCAAAGCTCCTCAGCAGAAGAGATGATGAGGGTTAAAAATATTATTTGAAACCACAGAACAGAGGAAGTTGGTTGTCCCACATGGGCATAATTATGCCTTTCCCTCATGATATTTTTTTTATATCTTAGGGTTTATGGAGAACAGAAATGAGAGCCTCCGCCTTGGTCTCAGCAGGGACTCACCAAATAAATGATCAGACCTGAGGAACTGTTAAGTTCTTGGAGAAGCCCAGGTACTTAACGGTGTAGTCATTCAACACCATATCTAATGCATTCTGACTTTTTGAAATATAGAAATTACCCTAGATGCAGGTTGTGAATGAATATAAGGAAAGGTTCTGGTAAAGAAATGCAAATTAGAACCTTTACCTCTTTTGCAAATAAACAATTTTAGAAGAATAGATAACATTCAATGCTGGCGAGGCTGCTGTGAGAACTGTTATTTCATATCCCATGTGAGAGTGTAACTGGTGCCCGAGGGCAATAGGCGCTAGCGTCTGTGTTACATAACACAGTAATCTATGTCTAGGGTCCTATAAGAATGAATCCAAAAAGGGTGCAGACAGCAAGGCGTGTTCACATTGCTCATTTGTGTGAGATTATGCAATGAATTTCAGTTCATTAAGAAAAGGGAATGAAACCCAGGACATTTTAAGTAAAAATGGTACTATATGTATGTATGTATATCTTTTGTTCTAGATATTATTATATGATTTATCTAGGTATATTGACATTAATCTCTATTTATCTATCTATCTATCTATCTAAAAGGAAACAGATGGAAAAGGGAAAAATAAATCAATTTCTCAGTAGTGCTTATATAAGACTTGAATAATTATCTTGCATTTTCTAAATGTCTTCATAGAGAACATATTATTTTAATGTTAGAAAATAGCTAGTAATCAGTATAAAAGATAATTGAAGAAAACTATTATATGCAATTTGCAAACTATTATATACAAACTAATACATTCTATTTTTAACGCTGACATGTAGAGACTACAGGGCTGCATTCATGCATTTATTAGTGTGGCTACATTTTTGCACACTGAGTTGCCAAGTGGTCTTTTGGATGATTTTTATTTAAGAAAAATAATATTGCTACTGCCGCCTTCCATGGAGAAAACTCCAGACAAGCATTTTTTTTTTTGAAAAGCAAGTATTAGAAACAAACAATATAGTTTTCTTTTAGAAACAAAACCTGTGTTTAGAATCCAAAAGTAATGTAATCGTTCTGGAAACTATTATCGTAAGTAATTCCATGTCGATTAGTTCACACTCCCATGTCTCCAGGACATGGTAAAGTCTAGCAGAAACAAAGGTTTGGATGGGAGTGAAAATAACCTTAGATTTGCAGCTACATCCATGTCTCTGGGTAAGCCGTAAGTGAGCAGTGACAGAAAATGCTTGATAGCCTTGAATGTCTCTGAAATTTAGACTTTTTCCATGACCTCTGGGTTCGCCCACTGTATTCTGACTTTCCAAATGTTCCTATTTGGAACGTATTACATTTGGAGGGGTTGCTTTTTGGTCAGACTCCACTTTTACTCTATTTCCCATTTTCTTAATAATGGTCCTTCCTCCTATGGCTCATGTGAAACCCTCAGGCTCCACTGGGTCTGAGGAAGGAACTGGGCTGTGCTTGGGTAAGTGGAGGGGGAGAAAGCACAGCATAAGCTGCCTATGTGCATGCGCCTCCTCCTAGCGGGGCATTCCAGTCATGGTGGCCACCCGGATGGAGCCTCCTTTGGGGATGCCTCCACTTCCCTGGGCTGAGATGAAGAAGGATGGCTAAATGGCTGATGTGACCTGGTGGCTTCTTGGACTTCATAGGAACACCTACCTGGTAGAGTGTTCCTTCATAGTCCTATTACGTAATTAAAAATAAGAAAAGGAGTCTTCACTGTATTACCTGGGATGCTTTGTGGTTCCTGTTCTGCTTCTTATACAATTAGTTGCTATTCTTGGTTGAGCTAGATCCAAGGTCACCAACTGATGACACCATGGAATTTGGAGTCAAGTGAGTGGGAGGCTAATTCTGCCATAGAACCATGGGACTCTGGGCATTCTGTAAAATTGGAATAAAAATACCTATCTTCTGGGGTACTCCTGGCTTTGCAAGCCAATGCAGCCCGCCTGTGCCCAAAGGTCCAGTATTGGGCCCCCAGTGAAGCTCAAATGCTAGAGGACATGCTGAGTGTCTGTAATCCCTTCTCTTCTGACTAATGAAATGAAGACTTTCATAGAGTTCATCTTCCTTTCTGAGTCTTCTCTTCACTTCTTATAAAAAGCCTGGTGGTGGCTTCTGAAGAGTTTACAGGCTTCTGTTAGTGGGGATGGAGCTGAGCGGCTATGGGGCTTCTCTTAAAGCTGGGAGGAACACTACTTTTACTTCCACAGTGTCCCAGATTAATAGAAACCACAGGAAAGATTTTAGCTTGTACTTCAGGTAACATTTCCTTCTCTTACTGTTTTTTACGTGAAGCAGATAGGGGGCTGATGGTGAATGCCCCTGGTTTGGATCCTTCTCCCTATGTTTTAGACTTTTCAACCTCTGTTTCCCTAAACATGTCCTGAAATGCCTGCTGCTGTGATACACTACCTGCCTCCCATCATTTCTTGGAGAAAAACTCTCCATCCAGTTACCAGTTCTCTTCCATCAACATCTGCCAAGCCAGTCGACCTGGCAAAATGATGCAGATGGAGTAAAATGAATTCCATCACCTACTTTACCACTATTTTAAAGGTTCCATAAGATAAAATAGATAAAAACTTACATAAAGAAAATATGTAAGAAGAGATGGCAAGCACATCCTAAGTGTTCTCTATTTGCTCCAGCTTTCACTGTCTATTTAGAGAAGTTATTCCAAGTGGCTATTTTTTGAGAGTGAATCAACACTATCTTCTACTTGAAAGCCTTCCCTTGTAATCAGGGAGTGGAGGCTAGAAGACAAGGCTTATCAAGTGGAACTTGCTGGACCAGGCATCAGCAGGTCTTGTTTTCAATCTTTTTGGCTTGATCCTAGGATTTTCTCCCCCTCTAACTAATTCTGTGATCTCAGGCAAGTTGTCATGACTTTGATACTCATTTGATTCCATGCCTCACCTTGTTAATTTGAGTTGATCCTTTGAACAGAGATTTGATCTGATTGTGCCATTCTTTAACCTGAAACCCTCTTGAATCTGTCCTCTGGTCCAGATCTTTTGTCCTGCTCAAGACCCCTCATGCTCTCTCTGTTTCTGGTCCATTCTTCCTCTGTCTTTCAGCCAATCCAGAAAGGTCAAATTGCCAGAGGCTACCCCTACCACTAGGCTATTATCACTGCCAAATAACCAAGGCCAGTTTTTATTTATCCTTTAAACATACTTCAGGTGTCCCCTGCTGGGACCTGCCTCAAACCTTACACACAATTTCCAAATCCCCACACATCTCTTAAAGAAGTAAGGTATTCTACTTCTTTATATTCCAAATTTGAATATACAGCATACTGCCCTGGAGCTTATCAATCATGGGGTCTTTCCCCCCAAACTGTCTTCTGGGTCAAGATGAAAATTCTGAGAGCCCTAGGCCAGTTAACATTTTCATTCATATTATATTCTTGACATGCCCGATTCATAATAATGTCAAGCATTATTCAACTCTTACAGGTTCTCTGTCTAGAGGTACATGTTCATGACCACCTGCATGATCTCAGACCCGTGGGCTGGTGGACAAGGACCTCACTTGGGAACGGAGGTAGAAAAGGGCACAGCAGCATCTGAAAGCTTCTAAGGGGGATTTTAGGAAGCAAACAGTGCTAGGTGAAGATTTACCCTCTTTTATCCTTTCACTTTCAGCAGAAATTATAGGTGCACAGTGACACCCAACCACAACCTTTTTTAAACCTTATTGAGGTCATTGACTAGCAAGTTATGATTTTTATATTTTCCTTCTTCTAGACCAGGGGTGTAGCCTGTAGGCCAAACATTCCTATTGCTTGTTTTTGTACACCTTGTGAGTTAAGAATGATTTTTACAATCTTCAATAATTGAAAAATTCAAAAGAGGAATGATATTTTTGACATGTGAAAAGTATAAGAAATTCAAATTTCAGTGTTCATAAATAAAGTTTTATTGGAATACATATGTGTGCATTTACATACTATCTAGGTCTGAGTTGAGTAGCTATGACAGAGACCATGTGGTCCACAAAGCAAAAAATATTTTCTCTCTGTTCCTTTACAGAGGAAGTTTGCTGACTCTTGCTCTAAATCGTGAGTGTGTTTCTTGAGGTGAAGTTTGTGCTGTGCTTACCAAATATGTACCAGAGTTTGGTGCACGTTTGGCTCATAGTAGATTCTTCATAAACATTCGATGAACAAATGAGTGAATAAATACAGGGATGAGAGGTGGTTGAATTATTGTGTACTCTAATATCCAGTCCAATTTTAATCTTTTATAAGTCTAAAGCACACTGGAAGCCATTAGCATTTAGACTTTTTTGCATGTATTTGTATATTTAGATTCTGATTTCCATGAGCATTTTGGACGAAAAGAGTTATAAAATATAGTTTGCACCTCTTTAGTAATTTATCTTTCTTTGGTTGCTATTTTTTAACTGGCATATTTACTCTTTGTTTGATAAGCAAGGTAAATCAGTTTTAATCTATTAACAAATGAAAGAAGCTAAGTTATTCAAGATGGTAGGGCAGGAGGGAGGAATGAAAGGAGGAGATGGAGTAGCAGGTATTTTTAGGATCTGTCACTGTTTTAATAACTCTGCTGTTATCACTTCAGAAAGGTCCACATTTGGGACCATTTATGGCTAATGGACATGTGTTGAGAGGTGTATGTAGGGTGATACGTCACGCAAAAGTGAAAGCTAAATGTTTGATTTTGCCTGACCTGACTGTGGACCAAAACTCTAAGTGCCTCTACTCACAGCTAACAGGTGTCCCAAGCTCATTTTGGGTGTTTCTGTGTATACTGAAATCTCTCCTTTGAAAAGGAGTTTGTTAAGAATATGAGGTCAAGATGATATTTTAAATCATTCAGGCTGTTTAGGGCCCCAGGCTTGCCTCAAAGAAAGCCACTGTCCTGTCAGCTTGGACATTGAGACAGACTCCTCCACACCCGCAGTCTTGTGGTTTGGACGCATCAAGTTCTTGCAGGTAAACTCTCATGTCTCTAAGAAGTACTATGAATCTAAGAATTTCTTATTCTAGATTCTACCTTTGAAATTGTTTCTCTGGACATGCTTGGGATTTGATCACTTGTGATGAAAAAAAAAAATAAGTGTTACATCCTGAACTCAGAACACCACCTAGGGTAAGAGTTCCATGGATTTCTCCAGTTTTGCCCCTCTCCTACACTACATTGATAAAAATGACAGCTTGACATTTTTGTGCCTATTTTGGGCACTGTGCTAAGAGCTTTTCATCTACTAACCCAGTTACTTCTCTGAATGACCCATTAAATTGATGCTGAAACTAAGTAACTCATCCAATTGATCACTTAACAGATTTTTTTTTATTGTGCACCTGTGTTCTGCCAGGTGTTGTTCTAGGCACTTGGGATACTTTCATAAGCAACATATGAATGACCCCCTGACCTCATGGACAGAGTATCCTTCTTTCTCATGTCACACAGCTGGTAAAGCAGGAGAGGCAGAATCTGAAGCCGGAATTGAAGACCACTGCAGGGTGAGGCCACTTAAGTTAATTTACATCTTCCCTGTGTGACTCCATACTGGACTCCAACACAGCCCCTTGTTTTGGCTTCATCACCCTAAGTTCCAGGAGGGCCCGGTTTGATGCCATCTAATTTAACTCAGGTAAGGCTCCGTCGCAACCAACGTTTCCTTTCTTTTTTTATACTCTAAGCCATCAGAGACAAAGAATGAATGCAGACAATTAAAAGTGAACACAGGTAAGGATCAAGCTGCGGAATGAGACTACAATCATCGATTCCTCCTCTGCTTCCTGAGGTGTGCCGCACGCTCACGCATTTGAGCAGGTCCATGGCCAACGTGGGATGTGGGCAGTGTTCGCAGTGTTGTCTCGGCTCCTGTTCCCGCTTCGCCGTGTGGTTTTCCCCAGAGTTCTCTGCTCACCCAGTGCTGGCCTTTGACTCTGCCTCTGCCCTTTGTTTGAGGAGCCTGTATCTATTTTCAATGAACTCCTATCACTCATGTCTCTTCAAGAACTGAAGTTTTGGAATTGGGGTTACAGAGTGACCATGAGTTCCACTTTGCCTATTCCAGCCTAATTATAAGTAGCAACTTTTCACTCTTCAGTATCTCATTTTAATAAGGCCGACTGATACGGTGACACAGGTAATACCTTTCCCTGTCTTGGGATGCCTGGAATAATATAGCCATCCCTGGAAGGTCCTGGGTCCCCAACCCTGGCCATACCAAGTCATAATTCATCCTGACAGGGAACTTGGAAATGCCCTTAATCATTTTGATCTGCCATTTCCTCCTTCAGAGAATAGAACTAAAGCAGATTTTCTTCTCTTTTTCTTTATACATAGGCTGATAATAATAATGAGGCTTGTGCAGTATTAGGTGATTCTACCTTTGTTTCTTTGCTAAAAACCCCAGTTTGTTGGCATCTATATAGAGTGAAAATAAGAGCCAGGAGCATAAACTCTGTATCCAGTCAACTTAGGTCTTTAAAAGTTCGAATGAAAAGTTTTCGAAATTACTGTGTAAAATGAGTCTTTTGTTTTGCCTGAACATTCATTTGTCTGTGTGAACTCAGCAATTGGCAGGTGCTTGGAATTGTCAGGGAAAGGATTTTAAGATCCTTGGAGGATGAACAAAAGTCAACCCAAAGCTATATTCTTAAGGTAATTAACTTTTAGGGAATTATTGGGTCTTCACTGCATCCCAGGAGATGTCTCAGGGATGATTCTTAGGGTTGGGTGGCCTGAATTTGTCTCTGCTTGGCCTCTAACTAGTGGTGCAACTAAAAATAAGGCACTTAAGTTATCGAGCTGAGTCCTCATCCATTGTTTGATCTTTGACACACACTGAGGGGCCGCTGTGAGATGCCCATAATGCACTGTATTTCAGCATAGGTTTTGATATAGTGTGTGTGCACACACACATTATACTTATATCCTATACACCATTATGATTTTAATCAGCAATCCAAACCGAACAGGTGGCTGCTGGGAATATATTGGAAACACTGCATTCCAGACATGGATATTATAAGTGTGTCTTTCACGTAAATCTCTGCTAATACAGACTTCAGCTAATTAACAGTCTGTTTGTGAATTAGTAGTTTGTTAATCAGGATAAGGGATGTTTGGAAGGGATGTTGACTGAAGAGTGTTTGGGAGCCCTGGCTGGTATGGCTCAGTGGATTGAGCACCAGCCTATAAACCAAAGGGTTGCCAGTTTGATTCCCAGTCAGGGTACATACTGAGGTTGTGGGCCAGGTCCCCAGTAGGGGCACACAGGAGGCAAGCACACATTGATGTTTCTTTCCCTGTCTTTCTCCCCACCTTCCCCTCTCTAAAAAAAAAAAAATACATCTTAAAAAAAAAGAGTGGGAGATGTGACTTGGCTAAAACATTTTGAAGACCTCTGCACCCTGTGGCAGAGGGCATAAGAATCCGGCAAGGGGTGTAACTTTTACGACAGGGTTGGCAACCAAGGGTTAATATCCAAAAGGCCTTACATCCAGTCACTGGCTTTAGTGGGGTTTCTCAACCAAGGCTTTACTGACATTTTGGGATGGATATTTTTTTGTCTCAGGGGCTGTCTTGTGTGTTATAAGATGTTTAGTAACATCTTTGGTCTCTACTCACTGGATACCAGTAGCAACTCTCTTTCCTCCCCTTCTGTTTTGTCAGCCCATGTCTGCAGGCATTAACAAACATCCCTGGGTGGGGGCATTTGAGAAAGACTTGTTTAGAGGAGACAGTGACTTGGGACCAACTATGAGGATGACTGAGTTCTGACGATGGATCATTATTATGTCTCTTTTGAGTAAACCTTTCATAGAAGGTGGATTCAGATCCCCTTAAGGACAAAGCACTGAGGTGTCTTTGGGCTCACAGGACAGGTCTTCTGGCTATTTTGTACTCACTTGCTAATAAAGGTTTATATTCACATCTGTATGCGTGTGTGTGTGTGTGTGTGTGTTGGAGGAGACAGATTTGATCTGACACTTGGTTTGATTATAACTGGTTAGTGGGTTTGTGGGGGAAATAGTTAAACCTTACCCACCTTGCAGTTCTTGGTGCCTACCAATGTCTACCACAAAGAATCTAAAAACTATGATGAATTTGCCTCTGGTCAATTCTCAGCAGAGGTGGACAATGGCATATAACTGATTTGGTTGGTATGTGGAGCTGGTCAGAACCCTTCAGTGTCAAGTTATAGGCTCCCAGTGGACAAACGATACACTAGAGTGAAGGAAGACTCCTTGTCCCACCTGCCTACTTCCCAGCATAAACCTAATCTGGGTATAATTTTATCAATGATTTGCTTAGAAATGCCTTGAGCCATCTTGCAATGGTTGTTTCTGTATAAACCAGTAGTTACTGTGAGACCCATGGGAATGAACAAAATTTTGTGTGTGTGTGTATGTGTTAAAAAGCCCATGGTTATTATCTCACTGTTGGTCTCAAGCAGACACAAGGCTGAGACTTTGCGGACCACCCCTGCCCCTACCCAGAGTCTCTTTGGCAGGGATCTGGAGTTCATTCACAGCTTCCTACCTTACAGAAACAAATGCACGCTTATCATAAAAATAAAATGTGTGTCTGTAGCTCTGAAACCCCTCTGGGGATTTATGCAGACCCTAAACTTCTAAATTTGAATCACTCAGTACTTCCTTAGCTCCCCCGCCCTGGAAACCTCCATGGGAGCTGCTTCTACAGTCAAATAACTTGGCAGGGCAGCGGGGTTCTGACTTTTAGAGCAGAGAGGCCCTCTGCCCAGTGCCTCTTTGCCCATTCCAGTGGCCATCAGATTTTCCAGGAGGCTGGGAGAAACACTGCTGTCCTTTCGTTGCTGGGGACTCGGTCGCTCTCTTGAGGGGAAAGTTAACGATTTAATTGTGTCTATGTGGGATACATAATGAATGAGCCTGAATAATTCAAGACAGGAAGTCAGCGAAGAGGACACAGCCAACACCTGGGCTGGACAAAGATTTCTTTGGCTGCTTCAGGGGGCAGGGTGGGGGGAGGGGATGTGCTGTCTTCATTTTACCATATTGTTCTCCCAGCTGCAAACAGTCTCCACGCCAGGGACCGGGACTGGCTCTTTCCCTTTGGAGAAGACAACTATGGCTGTCTGGACGGGTGTGTGTGTGAGTATGCGCTTGTGTGTGCATGCATGTGTGTGTATCTGTTTCCTTGCCAAGACAAATTCTGATGATACATCTGGCACCTTTAAAAAGCCACTGAACTTGGATCCCTTTACTCAACCTCAGACTTGGGCCTGAGAAAAATACTGAGTGAGCCGCATTCTTCTCTCAAGTTTTATAATAATGATAATAACGGGGACCCCGACCAAGTTCAAAGAGGCTTTTCAACTGGATACTGTGGCTAGGATCTTTGCTGAGGGGAGAGTGGGGATCCACCGGAATTCTCCTGCTTTGGGAGAAGACGGGAATTGTGAAGTCAACCCCCTGGCTCACCTGAAATAACCCTGTAACTGAAATTATTTGGTGACAGTGCCCTGATTTTTGACTCCAGAGTGTTACATTTTATTTAAGGGGTTGTAGAGTTAATAGCTTCTGAGAGTTTATTATTTTGTTTATTTTTCTGTTAAATTCCAGAAAGTCATAAGATGAAGAACTGAAGTCAGTTCTGCAGATAATTCCCAGGAATTTTATGAATATCCTGAGAGATATCACAGGGCTTACTTTAATAGCTGAAAGAAGAGATAACCATGCATACAGACCGGGAGTCTCTCGACCTTCACTTCCCACATGTGCTCTGTGCCTTGAAGTCGGCTCCAACTCCTGGCAACCCTGTGAGTGAGTGACATCTGCAATGTCCTGTCCTCAGCAGCCCTGCTCAGCTCCTGCAGGCTGTGCCTGTGGCTTCTATTGTGGCGTCAATCCATCATATACTTGGTCTTCCTGTCTTCCTGTTGCCTTCTATTTCTCCCAGCATTACTATCTTTTTCAAAGAATGCTGCACACTGCCTCATAAATCCTACCTTCAACCTTCAGATAGTTTATCTAAGACAATGACTGTTACCAACTTATTAGCCAAATGAAAGTCCTGGAAATTCTCCCCAGTAAAATGTACACATAAATGACTACATATTCAAAGTGAAGATAATTTCAAGGGGCTCCCCGACTCTCTGAAGAACCACCTCCAGCCCCTCCAGAGCTCCTGATGACTCTGGTCTCTACAAAAATGAAATTACTCCCAGGGGAAAGTGGGTGGCATGTTTTAAATAATCATCAACACACAGAATTTGATGAGAGTGGTAAGAAAGAGGCTGGAGTGACAGATTGTGACTTCAAGGATAAGTCTAGACCACTTAAAGATGTTATTTGACTTTAGGAAACACTTAACAGACCTTCAAACCTCTCTAGGGGTCCCACAAATACTGGATAAGGGGTGCAATGAGGCAGACTAGGAAGCAGGGGCCAGGACGCGGAAATGCCTGTTCTCAGGACCCCCCATGCTCTGGAGAGTAAACGACCTTCTCCCAAATGCTCTCATTTCTGTTCCCCAGCTGCCAACCTCTCAGGTGAGTCAGCATTGGTGCACAGTATCATCTGTGGTCTGTGTCATTTGGAAATATCATCCAGAATAATTAAGGGCCTTAATCTAAAAACCAAATAAAATATGGACATCTTGTTCTTTTGGAGAAGTAGCACACTGAACATTTTCTGGCATATCAGAGTTTATGTACTATGTTGACTAAGAAAATGTGACAATCGATCATAAAGTGCCCAGTTTGGGAGAGGCCTCAGCCATCACTGAGTTCCTCCTTCCCCTTGGACAGATGAGCACACTGAGACACAGGCAGGAGAGGAGGACAGTGTCTCGCTCAGGTCACTTACTGAGTTAGTGGCAAAGCCAAAGTGCGTCCATTGCTTGCCACACTCTCCACTGGCACCGCCCACGCTGCCTACATTTTGACTTTGACCCTGTCAACTTAAATGATTCAATTGCTCCAGCTTTAAATAGGTTCTTGTGATTTAAAAAAAAAGAAAAAATAATACCAAATCAGATTAACTTTCCATGACTCACTTTTCCAAAATGTTTTATATCAATGTATCATGTACGAGGGAAACGTATGACTTGTGGCAGGAACGCAGCCAAGGTTCTAGAAGGCGGAGAGCGTGTGAGGGAAACCCTGATACAGAAGAATCAGTGGCAGAGTCTCTTTTATTAAATTGGTTGTTTATAAATTCTATGTTCAAGAGAAAGAAAAATTACGACGATGCAAACCACAGAACAAAAGTTGAGATTTGCAGCAAAGCAATCAGGAAAGGACTTTTTAAAAATGGGAGTGTGGGGAGGGGTAGGGTGAGTGGGAGAAAGGAAAGGGATTCTTAATGGTATATTGTTTTCTGAGCTCTACCAATTAGCAAACATCTCTTATAAAAGGAAGAAAGAAAGAAAGAGAAGGAATTTCATGCACTGAAATAGCCCCAGTCAGCTGCAAACGCTCCAGGCCTCTGCTATGAGGCTTTCATCACCACTACCCCTCCCTCTAACTCCGGCCATTACATCAGTCCAAGTGCATCCTGGGGGCTATTGTCATGCTGATGAGCCTGGATTCTCCCACTGCCCAGGGAGACATTCCCACCGAGGACTGACTCTGGGGCTCATTCAAGCTGGGCTGAATTGCCCTGGAGAATAAAAGATGCAGCCTTAATTAACTACTGCGCTCAGCTCCCAATCACAGCTTGATTGTTGTGCTGGCTGCACTCTCTGCTAAAGAGGAAATGCCAGGCTCCTCGTGCACACGGGCTCTGGGAAGGAGGGCTCTCCTTAGCGAGCTGCAGTTGGGTTCCGTCTTGCTTTAAAAATAGAGTATGGCCGGGTCCTATATCTCTGGATCACTGGTGTCCGGGTTTTTAGAAAGAAAATGACGTCCATCCGTTTCTGCTGTTCTTTCTTTGCCCAGCTGCCGGGATCCACACCCTTGCCTGTATCTCCCAGTGAGGGTTCTTGCCATGCATTTTATAACTTTGGCAGAAAATGCAATGTGTTTGTATTTCATTTTAACAGTTTCTGGTGCTGCTGGGTAAAAATAAAAGATCCTGATTTTTAAAAATCTATTAGATTTGGGGCTAGATCTGTTTCTTTGCAAGTTCTTCACCTAGAAGTTGAGCGGGAAGTCAATAATGGCCACATCCTTTTACCTGTGGCATCTCACCTTTAGTACTCCTTAAAATTACACCCTTTGGAGACTTGAGTTTTTAACGGTTCAGTTTTATTACATTATTATAAAACAAAAGGGTGTTCTTAGTGGTGTATCAGACAATCGAGGTCAGAAGTTTTGAAGATGCTGCAGCTAGGGGAAGATGGTGACTGAGGAGGTCAGTGGTTTCAGGAGAGGACTTCCCACTCTCTCAGGGGCTTCCTTCCTGGTAACATCTCAAACGCAGCTGATTGAAACCTTCCCTCCAACCTCACCACAATTATTCTCACTCTCCAGTAAAATCAGAGAGATCCTCCAAAGTCTGGGAATAGGGGCTGGTTTTCCTGGAAATACTTTCTTCTTAGCCCTATTTTAATGATCAGGTGAGGCTTTTTAGGAGATCTGACACCATGATAAGCTTTTGCCACTCCCTATCATTCTAGAGGATCTATTTGCAAGGCTAGTGTCAAGGCTAGTGCCATTTATTTCTGTTGGGTGCGGGATCTGGCCACCAGAGGACACGCTTCTCTCCGTTATTAGCCTCATCTTCTCTTTCAGTCTGCAAGACTCCCCCTGTGTATGGTCAAATAAGAGAAATCCTAGTACATTCCCAGATCAGGGCTGATTTTTAAATAAAATAACAAAACATTTAACAAGCAACCCACCATACACTACTTTTCAGTGTAATGGATCACTAAGATGAGAATAGCAAGTGTTAGAGAGGTTATGGAGAAAAAGGAATCCTCAGTCACTGCTGGTAGGAATGTAAACTGGCACAACCACTATGGAAAGCAGTATGGAGAGTCCTCAAAAAATTAAGAAAACAGTTACCGTATGACCCAGCAACTCTTTTTCTCAGTGTCTACCCACAAAATGTGGAAACATTTATTCACAAAGATATATGCATGCCTATGTTCATTGCAGCATTATTTACAGTGGCCAAGACATGAAAATGACCAAAGTGTCCTTCAGTAGATGCCCGGATACAGAAGATGTAGTACATATATACTATGGAATACTACTCAGCCATAAGAAAAGGTGAAGTCCTGCCATTTAATACAACATGGAGGAATCCTGAGAATATCATGGTAATTGAAATAAGTCAGACAGAAAAAGTTAACCAGAACCATATGACTTCACTCATATGTGGGATATAAAACTGAAAGCAACAGAAGAACACACAAGGGAAACAAACAAAAATTCATAGACAGACAACAGTTAGGAAGGGGAGCGGGGGTATTAAAAGGTAAAGGGGGAATATACGGTGAGGGGAGGAGATTTGACGTTGGGTGGTGGGCACAAAATGCCTTATGCACATTATGTATCATAGAAATGTGTACTTGAAACCTATGTATTAATATTAACTAATATCACCTCAAAAATTTAATAAAAATATTATGGCTCTAAAAAAGTGATATATAATTAGACCAAGACTTGAAAGTCCTAAATACAACTAGGTATCTCAGTTACTAGCCCTTAACAAATTAAACTCGACTTTCTATAAAGATTTTTATTGCCCTCATCAAGAATCTTTGTAAACCAAGTTGAAAGTCTTTTTCCCCCTGAACTTTAATATTGTAACAGTTTAACCAGGTTCAACACCTGCAGAATTTTGATCCACATTTCCAATGACAGAGACTTACTCATCGGTTCACACTAAATTAAAAATAAGCTTTGCCTTTCAAGCTCTGAAATCACACAGACCTCTCTTCTAGTTATAGCTCAGTCTCTCAGGAGCTTTGTATCCTTAGGTAAGCTAATTATTGTCTCAGGCCCCAGAGCTCCTCATTTCTGAATTGGGTATAATAATAGCTACTTTGGGAGATTGTTGTGAGGATTGAATGGGATAAAACATGAGAATGCATCTTTCTCAGTGGACATCTCGTAGGTGACCTGGAAGTGCCAGGTTCTTTCTTTGCCTTCTCCTGTGCTCCCAGGCTCTGAAATGCTAGAGCTGATTCCCTTCACTCTTCTTTCCACTCCGTGCATGGACAGAAGCAGAAGGAAAGAGAATTCATGGGTATGTTTTTATTCTTCCCCGTATATGAAGCCCTATCATGCTGATGTCTTCCTGAGCATCCAGTTAAAAAGAGAGTGTCTTTGCAGCCCAACCTGACAGCAGAATCTTCAGCACAGACAGAATTTTAGGGACAGAGTGGAAATGAGGGGAGTAGTTCAGATTCTTTTATTTATCATCTCATTCAGTTATTCTGAGGCAGAGGCAAAAAGTTGATTCTCAGCCCAGAGCTTAGGCTGCGACTCCAGTTTACCTTGACATTTTCTTTCTTAAATTAGTTCCTCTGTGTATGCATTTGAGTATTTCTCTGCAACTACTCAGCATAAAGACCTGGAGAGAAAAGGTATTGGAGTAAAAACAGTCAAATCCATCAGAGATAGGCTCAACACACAATCCCACCTAGTTAAATAGAATTTAACATGCTTAGGCATCCTAAAGTGATTTCACTACCAGGAAAAATCTAATTAAAGGATAGATCCATGGTTTTAAAATGCATTTTGGTCAGCAGCATTTTAAAAGTGAAATGTTAACTAGAACCCCAGTGTTAATGAAGCAGAGAAAAGGAAGCTGTTGCACCAGAAGCAGAGGTCAGTGGGGCCGAGTCCCGATTTTCCCGCCCCCTCATCACTCTGCCCTGCATTCCCCAATTCCACCTCATGAGGTGCTTCCAGTGGAACACTGGATTCATGAAAAACAGCAGGGAAGACACGGCCGGACATCAAACCATGAGGCAGAAGACGGACAGAAGGTTTGCTCCCCTCCCTGCCCATTAGGAGGTTTGTGGGCATCTTGAAACAAGGCTATGATCAACACAGCCTTATTAAGAATGAATACTTCTAAAACTAAGATAGTTATATAATTAGTGATACTAAATGTTGGTAGATAAGGGGGATAGAGTAAATTCAGTACTATAAATTCAGTAAAGTATCAGTGACATGTTATTGTACTTGATGTACATAAGGGATGTTGGAACAGATAAGGCAGGGTATTTGTTAGATGGATTTGCAACATCCAATTGACCAATTGATTAACTTTCTGTTGGTCATCAGGCTGACCGCTGGAAACAGGAAATCAAGCATATGTTAAGATGCTCTTCGGATTAATTAACTTGAAACCACAGCATGACACTAAAGAGAAGGCATCCTCCCAAATTAGGGGAAGATAGTTTAAGTAATCAAATCAATCCTATTTAATTAGTAAGGGACTCCCATTATAACGTGGGTTCCTTAAGAGCTGGCTTCAAACTGTGGCATCTGGGAGTGCCTGGGGCTTGGCTCCATTAGGCCTCCCTGTCGTCTGGCTAGATTCACATTTAGCTCAGCTTCCGCTAGACGTGTGCCATCCTGTTGTTGCGGGGTCACAATTCCCTCCAAAGGGAAGCAAGGTATGTGTCCAATGGTGGCTGGGTGACTGTTCTCCATGCCTTGAATTCCATCCCAATTTTGACTTTTTATCTTCTTAAATTTAATTAATTAAACTTTAAAATAAGTTATTTTAAACTAATATTTATTTATGTATTCATTTTCCTTGTTATCAATCTTTCAATATTTAGTTCAATTGTTTCTTCTAGGAGGTGTCTCTGAATCCCTAGCTTGGGTTAAGGACCTCTTCTCCCTTAACACTCCACATATACTTTATTTTTATACTTAGTGTGTTATCTTATCATTTTTGCTTGTCTGAATCCCTGTATGTAAGGTGTTTACAGTCTAGTTCAAAGGACAATGACCCGCTCCATTAGAGCAATACCTGGCATGTGGTAGGTATTCAAAAATTTCTTTTAGTAATTGTTCAATTTAATGAGAAGAATGCAACTCATGCATTAGACAACTTACGATATTTTCTTTTTTAGATATTCCTTTATCTGCCAGTGTATGAACACAGGATGATTTAATTAGCAGGTAACATGCAAAAGAGTGCTTTTTGTATAAACCACAAAACAAACTCATTTAAAGACTGGACACTCCTCCTATGGACAAGTGGTTGCTCTCTCATTGTCTCCTGATAATACTTTAAATGCACCTTTCTTAATGCTAGAATAGCCTCATCATTTACTCCAAATGGGGGTGTTCCTGAGAGTGAACCCTGGCACTATACACAGTTGTCATGTAACTGGTCTTGTCTCTGTTGATCCGGAAGGCAGAGCCACCAGATGCTGTGCCCTGAGCTTGTGTTGCAGGACTGGTATCAGGTGCCCAGGAGTGTGATCCTTGGCAGTCAAAGTGGCACTTCATTTACACTCCCTAGCATGCCTTTCACGTGCTAGAATTTTGTTTCATGTGTGTTGAATGAATTAAACTTTCTAAAGCTACTACTATAGTGTCATTTTCTTCACGAGAGTACACACTTAGGCTGCCTGGCTCTGCATTTTCTATCCCTCTGCTAGGCAGAAAACAGATGGAATGCCTGAATCTCAAGGACAAGAAAAATACGATAATCAGCACATGCCAAACACCCAGAGACCCTCAAAAGTAACAAAGAGAGTTTAAAAGTAAAACTCTCAGGTATACAGGATGGAGCATTTGGATCACGGCTGTGACTGTGACTTCAGCCAAATCAACTTGGTTATATTGAATTGCTCTTCTAATGCATTTTTTTAGTTTTCTATTAAGGCATGGAGATTATGACTTTGTATGAAGTCCAACTCGAGCCTTAGAATTTTGATCCTTCTAATTACAAATAGTGCATGCTTGGGTCTTTTCCTTTACCTCTCTGTGACTCAGTTTTGTCATCTGTAAAATGAGGATAATAATATATCTCTTCTTTTCCAGCTTAACTTTCACCTCTTCTTTATTATTATTATGATTGTAGGTCATCTGGATTTTTTTCTCAAGGGCCTAGGTTTTCTTCTTTGTATCACGAGCAGTTGGAATAGTGAGTAGACATAGAAGGCACTCAAGAAATGTTTGATGAGCCCTGGCTGGTGTGGCTCAGGGGGTTAAGTGCTAGCCTGTGAACCAATAGGCTGCTGGTTCAATTCCCAGTCAGGGCACATGCCTGGGTTGGGGGCCAGGTCCCTGGTTGGGGGCATGCAAGAGGCAGCAAATTGATGTTTCTCTCACACATCGATGTTTCTCTCACAAGCCGATGTTTCTCTCTCCCTCTTCCTCTCTCTTCCCCCTTCTCTAAAAATAAATAAATAAAATATTTTAAAAATTAATTAAAAAAGAAATGTTTGATGAGTGAGTAAGTAAGTAAATAAATACTATCATCCATACACAAAGTACTGGTCTCATTGTGTTCTTCTCTGATTACACATGTTGTAATTAAAACCTTGGTCATTCAGTTTTTTTCAAGTGTCTTGCTGTGTATACACTGCTAAGAACAGCCTGAAGGTCCATTTAGGAGAAGAGGAGGGGCAATGGTCAGGGTTTTCAGGCTGAGAGGTGGAAGATGATATTGCTTTGTAATCTCCCCCACTAATAGAACCAGAATCAAGTAAAGCCTTTTCAAATATTCAGAGAACAGAACAGAGATGCCAACATCCCACCAAATCAATCAATGCTACTTTAATGCTCTTGTAAAGGTAAAGATTCTTGCAGTGTTTCGTTTATAGTGACTCAGACATTCTTCGCCCAGGAAATTAAAGAGGCAACTGAATTCACCGGGGGAGGCAGCTTCGTGGTCTACATCTGAGGTTAGAAATGCAGAGGCTCCCCAGAACTGTACAGTTCAAATTACAGCCACATTGAGTCACCCTTTCGTCTTTTTTGAGATAAGTTGAATTGCACTTGGTTTATGGTGGAAGAGTCTTAAATAGGAATGCTAAACACCCAAGATGATGGGGTTTGTTTCTTTTTTTGTGCTTTGTTTAGGACATCATAGAACTCCTGAGGCACTTTTTTTCCTATTAGAAAATGGTTTGCTGTAATTTGTTTGGCCCCAAATTCTGGTACTCGGCTGAAATGTTAGGAAAACAGAGAATTGGCTTTCTCCTATAGTCTATTAGACACTTAATAAAATACAGATGATTAAGAGACCTCTGTCTGCTTCCCAGAGGAGTGCTTGAGACTGGGTAAGAAATGGAAGTAAAGGAATGGGGTGACCAGTTTCAAGACGATGCTTTAAAAGCAGGGCTTAGTGGCATGGCCAGCAAAATAGCTCTTAGGAATTTTAAGCTGACGGTGAAAAGCATAAGAATATTTATTTCCAGTATGTTTTCAGATACAGAGTAATAGCACAGTGCTTCTGCATGTAGGCAAAGGAACTGGATAATGGGTGTAGAAGTGGTTATTGGATTATTAAACATATAAAAGAAATAATTCCTGCTTTAAAAAGGAGACCCAAATCTATGAATAATGAGGCCCTTAAATTTCCAGGCAAGATTTATTTGAAAAACACACTAAGAAAAAGGAGAGCTCACCCATAAACGTACACTGAAAAAAGTGTTTGCATTTTAAGGCTTAAAAAAATTATCCACATATTCAAGCGGGAATGTAGGTTACAAACAAAAGAACAAAAGTCCTTTTTTCTTAGTCCTACTTAACACTAAGATAATTTTGGAATTCCTACAGTGTTTGGAGTGTTAAGATTCAACTATTCCACAATATGCCATATTATGTGCAAAAAGCAACAGATTTTCTCAGAGATGAGAATATAAAAACTATATGCTACTTGTGTACACTTTGGGTAAAATTACTTAGATTTACTCTAGAAATATTAGAGGTAAGTAAAACTGATAGAAAAAAATATTGTATCAAGGCTGGAAATGGGAATTGAAACCAGATTATTTCGATCATCAAGTACAGATGAGAGTAGAAGCTCTGTGAATTCTTATTAAATGAATTATATGTAAATGTATATGTATATGTGTATGTGTGTGTGTGTATATGCAGCGACGCACAGCCACACTGAGTACTATTAAAATGTAAAGTAAATGAATTGTGTCAAACAAAATTAGGGAAGTGTCACGTGTGTATGTGCATGCCTTTGCTACGCTCTCCCTAGCCTGCATGTAGCCAACGACTCGGCGCAGCATGGACACTGTATTTGGGCCATTTCTGTCCAATTCTCTTTGCTCTGTGGCTCTCCGTTGGCTGCCGGCTGAGATGTCTCAGAGCTGCACTGCAGTCTGAGGCTCTGCCTCCCCTTTTGCCTTTTCTAGGTGTTGGGTCTCTAGTAGAATGCTTTTCCCGCCTTCATCTCCCATTTGCCTTTCATTCAATAAATCTCTTCTATTGGGTTGGCCGAAAAGTTCGTTTGGTTTTTTCCGTAAGATGGCTCTAGTGACACTTAGCTGTCTTTAACTTCATTCAAAACAATTTTGTTAGATTTTATTGTGACAGTTTTCATATCAGCAGGCATTAAAAAAAACAGATCAAAATTGGTGAATTTTTGTGTAGCCATTTTCATTTTGAAGATGGAAGAAAATCTGCAACATTTTTGGCATATTATGCTTTATTATTTCAAGAAAGGTAAAACCACAACTGAAATGCAAGAAAAAAGATGTGTGTAGTGTGTGGAGAAGGTGCTGTGACTCACCGAATGTCTCAAAAGTGCTTTGTGAAGTTTTGTGCTAGAGCTTTCTCACTGGATGATGCTCCACGGTTGGGCAGACGAGCTGAAGTTGATAGCAATCAAATTGAGACATTAATTGAGAACAGTCAACATTATACCATGCAGGAGATGGCTGACATATTCAAAATACCCAAATCAATACAGTTATTGGTGAAAATGAAAAATCTGTGTTTTACTTTACAGAAATACTAAACAGACTTTTTGGCCAACCCGATAGTTTCACCTTGGTGTCTCCTTCCCGGAGAACTTGCTTTGACTAGAGTGCTTGTGTGCGTGCTTGCTTGGGGTGAACTGGTAAGTGGAGAAGGCAAAGGTATACTCTAAATTCTCATTTTGTGAGCATGGGCTCAGGGGTTAGAGAAACTAATACAACCTTTTTAAAAGGGCTGAAATAGGAAGTATGCAACTAAACAAAAGAGGTAAGATTAAATATATTGTAAATGTAAGATCCTGACCCGCTTGCTCATCCAACTACGCTACTTTCAGTTTGCTTCTTTATCTCAGGGAGAAGACGATCAACTAAGATGAAAATCAGAAGAATCCCTTGTTCTAGATTTAGAGCTGTGTGCCTTTGGAATGTTTTGGTAAATCCTTCCACAAAAGCTTCACAACGTTTTTCTGTCCCTTGGGGTACATAATTTCATTCTAGCTTAGGGAAAGAGGCTTTTAAAAAATTCGTATTAGGTTCTGAATATCAGCTTCCAATTTGACCAACTTCTGACCATAGAGCTACTTTAAAAAAATATATCTATATCACACACACACACACATATCCTTTTGAATATTGTGTCAGGTTTCAGCTGAGACAAACGATAAATATTCTTGACATTACTGAACACCCATGGGCACAGGAGGAGTCCCTAAAGAGGATGCAACAGATACTACCCTCCCCCAAACCAAAGCCACTCCCAGAGACAGCCAAAATAAGGAAAGACTTGGACAGTTCCCCTGAGAGCTGGCAATAGTTGGTAGAACCCCAGCTGCAAATGGAGTGCCATCCACATTCCTGTCCAGCCATATTTCTGGCTGTATTGTTTGTAAATAAAATACTAACGCCAGGCTCAGAGGTCATGGCCCCAAGCAAGCTGTGTTCTCAGAACACAGAACCGAGACAAACAAGAGGCAATAGCTCGCCCCGGGAGAGAAAATATCAACACTCGATAATGGGTCCCCCAAAGCAAATTCAGAAATCACAGTTCAAAGATCTAATTCTTGCAAAATTTTTTCTTGCCAATCTGAATTCAGAAAGGAAGGGACAACGTTCAAGTTTACCTTTCTTTCTTGACAGGCAACACAGTGAGAGATCTGAGAAGAGACGACATTGATAACTCTCGTGCTTTGCAGGCTTTGTCGGTTTGCCCAGGATCCTCGCTGCAGGTTTTGGAGCAAGAGTGCCATGTGCTAGCAGGTTTCATCCTGGTCACCACCAAGTGCAGAGGTGAAAAATTAATCCCCCCTTTACCCTATAGAGTGAGTGCTTGGCTGAGACCCCTGTGTCTCTAGGGCACCTCAGTACATGGATAAACTTACCTAGGACGGTTAAGAGGTCTCCACTGTGGCCCCTGGAATTCAAGATGATTTTTTTGGTAAGGTGAACCCTCTTGTTCAGCCTTAAAACAACACTTAATGCCCCTGTGGCCTCAACGCTGGACCCAGAACAGCTTAAAAACGCAGGCTGACCTGGATCCAGTCGGGTTTCTCTGTCGGTGCAGGGCTCACATTAACCTCCCGCAGTGACGTCAGCGCCCCAGGCTGACGTCAGCGTCACTCCCACGTCAGTGTCCATCAGAGGTCAGCCCCAGCAGTTTCTCTAAGTCAGACCCAGTTCCGGTCTCACCTGTTTCCACACCCAGTCTGAAAGAAGAAATGCTCCGTCTCCAAGCTCAAAACGAAAACTGCGCTAGGATTCCAGAGCGACTTACCGGACACCTCCAGAGGCAGCGTGAAATCTGCTGGCTCCGCTGGAGGGGCTCCACAGGTACCAACGCCTTGTTGCAGGTTGACACCGGGCGCGGGGTAGGGGAGGTTGGTGAGGGGTGTCTCCTCTGACACCGAAGTATTAAAAGATAAACTAAAGCATATGCAAAAGTTAAGAGTTTATTTCAGCAAGTACTGATTCATACCGGGCAGCATCCATTTTAGCAGATAGGAAGAAGCTGTGGAAAATGAAAGGCTTTTTTTACAGGCAGGAGAAGGGAGAACGAGGAAGTTGCATTAGGCAAAAAAGCTGGGCCGGTTATTGCAGCGTTACTTGCCTTTAAGGAATGGCAGCAGTCTATCAGGCAGATGACCCAACCTGCTGATTAGGCGACTCCCGGTCAACTGGTTTACGATTCCATTTCTGGTTTACGCTTTCTGAAATGGGAGAGCCGAGCTGAACTCGTAAGGAAGTTTCTGTTTGATGGTGTGGGGCTTAGCACAAAGTGAATTCATTTTGGGCCTACTGTCTTGGTTTTAACAAACCCCATCACTGAATTATATTAGAAGGGTCATTTTAAAAACATGCATATTCATTTATCTTAAGTCCTTGAAGAGTAAGGAGAAGACATTTGAAGAGAGAGTGGTTGGTCATTTGTTGCCAATGTGATTGTTGCTTTCTCTAGAGATGATTTCTACAAACTCTTTCCCAATATAAGTCAGTCTCTGGCAGTTGTGTGCTGGCCCGTCTACTTGTCTAATTCTTCACCCTTTAAGAGGGTGTGTGTGTGCGATTTATAAAGCTCCAGCAATTGTGTAACAGGTTGTTGGTAGATAAAATATGGTAAGGGTCAAGTCATGGCCACTAGCAAGGCAAGTGCCATTTAAACCAATTCAGATGTCTGCTACCTTCTTTGAGACTGTTCCACCTGAACCTCCAGTCTTTATTTCTCTCCGTTGTCATCATCTGTGCAGCTGCAAGCAAAGGGCTTCAAGATGGCAGGGCCTTAGGACAGAAGGTATCCACATCAATGAGCTATTGGAGGGAGACGGCCCAGGGCCACCTAAAGTGGCCTTTGCATGTGTGAGCAATAAATCTCTGTTGGGCTAAGCCACTAATATTCAGAGGTTGTTTATGTGGAAAGCTCATATTAGTTATTCTAACAGGGTCTCAAAACTGTTACTTAATCTTTCTGTTGGTGCAAATAAAGAAATACAAATTTTAAATAGTACTCATTTTCGTTATTTAAATCCTACTCTCCTTCTATAGGGATGTGATGAGATCCAGTGACCCTGCCCTCTCCTTAAGAGACATTACTTGGTTCTTTGGGTGGGTCAAGTCTAATCTGATGCCAGTTGTTTGTTAGATACAGCTGTCACTGCGGAATGCCATTAGTGGATCAAAGATTGGGGAATTGAAAGTTAAGTTTGTTCTACAACAAAACGTTAGCAACGCAGATCAGATACATTTTTTCCCCTGGCATATACAGGGTCTGGCAGAATTAAGGCCTGCTTGAGTGTGGTTGGTAGGTAATAATATGGGTGTAATAATTTATACTTTTAATTTGAATATTTCACCTAATGTGTCATACAGTGTGCTCGAATGTGATATTGTTATGTCACCAAATTACATACTTATGATTTTGTAGTAAAAGATTTTATAAGAAAATAGGGGTGTTACTTGGGCCAGGCCCTGTATTTCATAGGAATATATTTTCATGGACAGTTTTAGATCATCCATCAATAAAGGAAATAGAGAAATTCAGTGAGTGACCTAGTGAGAATTTTCCAAGTTGTTTAATTCTGTGTAAAGAAAAATATCTGGAATATTGACTAATTTTTTTCAGTTTTCTATCAAAACTTTGGGATAATATAGACAATGCTTCCACTGGCCTCTCAAGTAAAGGCTGAAAAAAAATATGAGGCTACGGAAGAATTCAGTTCTTTTCTTCTTTCCGCAGCAACTTAACATTAGTGCATAAGACATACAAAGTCAGCATTTGCTATTGTTGTTGTTTGTGAGGATTTATCATTCTTCCCTCTGGGGACGGAGTTGGCCCAGACGTGATAACCCCCACAGAATGACCGAAAGAAAAAAGAAAAGGAAAGAAATGCTGAAGAATTAGGACACTACGTAAGTCATGGGATTTCAGTCTCTTCTTTGCTGGTGAGGACCCTGTGTGTTAAAAGCTCAGGTGTTCTACTTAAGTGGGTCTTCATCTCATGGGGCTGCTTCTCTAGGTTGTCTCTTTACCGTCTAGAGAGCTTTTGCATAGAAACACTTCAGCTGCCACATCCTCTGTCCATGCTGATGGTGTAACAGCTACTAACTAAACGTAAAGGTCATCTCCCTTTTGCCATAACATTAGCATCAAAAACACAAACCCATGCTTTTAAAAATAACTCCTTTGGCACTGAGAGGGACAGAAGAGAGAAAAAAAGAATAAGAAAGTAGAGTCATAAGTTTTACTGCTGTTCCTGCCAATATATACAAACCCACATCCAAAACACATCTCATTTACATGCCTATTTATTTTGTTTTCATGGCTGTCTGGAAGCTAGAACCTTTCTTTTTCTCTAAACTGGGACAAAGAGATATAAAGATAAGCTCTGACCCTGCTTAGCACTCCAGAGTGTTTGGGGCTTCCTGTCTCCACCTGGGTAGATGTACTCATCATGGAGGGACTTGGTATATGTGTTAGTATATCACTGAAGATTTGGAAAGAATATTGTGAATTGTTTTATTTACAGATTTTGAGTTGGTAGTTTTTGCTATAAGACTTACAAATTCTTCTTGATTTTAGGAAGATTCAAAGTAGCTGGAAGGAACATAGCAGAAAATAAATCAGTTCATAGAAACAGCCACTTTGAATTTACAGAAATTTTAGAGTAAGTTCTATCACCTTGAGTAGCAGTTAATGACAGATTTTTGTTATTGTGGTTGTGAACAAGCATTTCCTCTGTGTCAGGGATTGCTCCAAGTACTTGGTAAGTATTAACACAGTTAATCCTAGTAACAGTCCTATGAGGTAGGTACTGTCATTATTCCCATTTTACAGATGAGGAAATTGAGGCTCCAAGAATTTAAGACATTGTCCAAGGCCACACTGTGAACATGGAGAAGCCTAATTTGGTCCCAGACAGTATGGCTCTCTAGCCCTGTACTCCTCTTCCTCACTTGCTCATTCTCCATATTCCTTTCCTTAGGAACCCCCCCTCTTGCACACTGGGTGCTATTTTCCTCCTTGGTTGTTCGATGCCTTCTTGATCTAAATCTTTCTTTAAGAATGTTTCTTTTCCTACACTGACTTTTTGTCATGTCTGTAGGCAACTACCCATTCCTCAGACCCTACTCCACATCAGGCTGGGTCTTAGAAATAGAGGATTTTAAGAAATGGAATCCTCCCAAAATCAACTCCCTATTTTACAGCTCACAGCTTTGTCTCATTGAGTTACTGGTTTCTCTCTCACATTCTACTGATTTCAAAGGGCTCCATTCCATTTCCATTCCATCTTTTAGAGCCCGACAGGGGCTAATTTCTCTGTTCCCAACCACTGCCCTCCTTTCCTAACTAGAAATGATAGAGATGTGAGTGGAGGGTAAAAAGGCCTTATGGGGAGTAACAACAAAGAGGCCCAGCATTGCCTCACTGAGTGAGAAAAATACTGCGGTGAAAGATTTTATATTTTTCAAGGAGAATAAAAACTCTCCACATAAATCTCTGCAAACTCAGCCTTGAACACCAAGTAGAAAAGAGCTCTGAGAATGGGATTTTAGCCGGGCATAACCAACAACCTGCAAATGCAATGATTCATTCTACAATTGTTCTGCTGAAATGGGAACTCAGGGCAAAATGGATGCTACCTCCGTGCATTGGGGTTCTCAGCCTGATCTGGACCCCATATATGGGCTGGAAGAAAGATGCCATGAGCGAAGTGATAGTAGTTTGCTATAAAATCAAAAGTTCCCCAAAGGCTTCCAAATAAAACAGGCCCTTTATTCTGCAGGTTCATAGCTCCCCACATTCTGCCATTGCATACCCCCAAGTAAATAGAATGCCCTCCTTGGCTTTTTATAATAGATTGGCCCATCAGGCTGTTCTCTGTACCTGTGAGTTTGTTTCAGTTTTGTTTGTTCATTTAGTCTGTTCTTCAGATTCCACATATAAGGGAAATCCTATGGTATCTGTCTCTCTCTAATAGACTGACGCTAGCCAGAGGAAACGGTCCTCGGGTAACTGTGAAAAGGGGAAGGGATTAAAAAGTACAAATTGGTGGTTACAGAATAGTCACAGGAATGCAAAGTACAGTGTAGGGAATCTAGTCATAACATTGTAATAAATATGTGTGGAGCCAGGTGGGTACTGGAAATATCAAGGGGGAACACTTTGTAAAGTATGTGATCATCTAACCACTACACAATACACCTGAAACTTGTACAAAATAATATTAAATGTAAACTGTAATTAAAAAATAAAAAAAATAACACAGATTGGTCCGAACTGTCTGAAACCTCATGCTCTGGGCACTACTATCTGTCCAGTGTCCCCCTTTGCGCTGATTATCCGACCGTGTTTTACTCTGTCTGTTTCTTCATACCCCTCTCGGCTTTGATGTCGCCCTCACTACTTCCTCCTTTCAGAATTAGTGCTCCTACCATGCTTCTGTCTCGGTTTTCACACAGCTCCTTCCGCTCATCAGCCTAGATCTTACCTGACCCGGGGAAGCTTCTCCTTTCTGCCTCTGTGTGGATCAGGTGCTCTTGAGTGTGTTTCCTTCTCAGTAGGTTCCTCCTGCCACACAAGTGTGTGAGCATTTAATTGATAAAGTCAGCACATTCTTCTGAAGAGGGGACTGTCCAGGCAAAACTGGTCTGTCTTATCAACTACTTTGGAACTTTGTTGTTGAATCCCACACTTCTCCCACCATTCATAACTCGTAGGAAAGGAAGAACCTCATGTATATGTTGTTTTCTGCTTATTTCCTAATTTGTTCTATCTTATAGCAAGATGCATAAATAAAGCTCAAAACTAATAACCGTGCTATACAACAACAAATATTTACATAGAAATAGAGACATACAAAAGAGTCAAATAATGTGTTTATAAACAGGTGTATCACAGCAACATACGAAATAATGTGTTTCTTCACCGACTGACTGTCATGCAGTGAGCTAGCTACCATGAACTGCAATACCGGTTTTCATAATTCTTGTAGATGAGGATGCTGAGACGTAAAGAAGTTGAGTGAAGACTAAGATTCAGCCCCCAGGCAGTCAGATGCTGACTCACGAGTGTCAGCTGTCCTGTTTTGCTCTGCCAGACTCCCTGGCAGATTCTACGAGTCATCTTAACATGTTGTTTCCTTTGATTTGTCCTTTCAACTGTCCATTGGGCCCAGAAGCCAATGCAGGTTATTATTTATATGACTTATAATTCTTCCAAATAGGAAAGACCCTGAGGAGAGTACAAAAACTAAAAACAAAACAACAACAATTTTTTGAGGGGTAAGATTAGGACATATGTTGAAAAAAGAAAAACCTCCTAAGAATTAACGCTGGATGTGTTTGAATGAAGAGTCTTTCTGACCAGGAATTGGTGACCAGGGCCTAGGGATTTGAAATTCTTCATGGAGTTTGAGCAAACACACGTGCGGCACCTAACAGTAAGCATCATGAGGAAGGCTTTTATTTCTGTTTCCAGCTGAGGGAGTCATTACTGTAGTCCGCTGGACATTTCTGTGCATGAGCTGAGATTTCTTCTTCTCCTCAGCCTGTCAGTCTAAGGTAAGAAAAGTTCACTCAGAACTTTTCAGAAATCTAAATGGTGGCATTTGTGTTACATAACTTTTACCTTTGTAGCTTCTCTCAACATATGGGGATTGTATTCTGCCTTGTGTCTTTCTAGTTCATGCTGAATGGCATTCCTGCTCTTATGTACACAAAATACACACCTGAAATGGCTCTTGCTTCTTTTATCATGCTAAGAGCTACATGTATCCTGTGCATTAGAACTTTTTTTTTGCTTTTCCATTGAATATATCATGACTTCTCATTATACCATGTCATAATCCAATTGGTAGAAAAATAAGATTTTCTGGTGCTAAGAACAATCAAAGAGGGCTCAAAATATCAGTCTGATATTATCCAAGGGCAAGCTAAGTTGGAAGCTGAATACAACTCAAGTCATTGCTCTTTTAGTCCAAGGGCAACTTGGGGAGGGCCATGGGGGATGAGTGGACTGGCTCTCCACAACGTCCCATAAGTGAGGATTTGCCTGTAGGTAGCATTTAGAAGGCAGTTTAGGTCATTCAGCATTACTGGTGTTTTACAGCCTCGAAGCTACTTCTCAGGTGTGTGAATACTCACCTATTTCTGCTGAAGACCTGAATGAAAGAAAAAATAGTAAAGAATAAATGACAGAATTGAGAAATCACATGACATCTCCCAGGAATGGGAACATAGTTTTGAGTTCAGATTACTTTTTAAAGAATTCTACTCTAAGAGTTATTGAGGTATTTTAATTATAGTTGGAGACTTAATCACTGTTTTGGGCTAATAGACTTAATTTTAAGTCATTGGAGATTTGGGTACTAGAGTCATTATTCCACTTTCCAAAACAGTAAATTTTCATTTTGCTACAATTTAAGTTTAATCTTTTTTGATACTAAAACATTGGAGTGTATGTCATTATAAGTGGGGCTTTTAGATTTTTTTGTCAAAGGTGAGAAATTCTGGGATTTTAATGATTAACAAATTAAGCTACCTTAGAGAATAAAGGCAAATTCCTTGGATATTTTCTTTGGTGATCTGTGTTCATGAAATTTTTCTCAGTCTCTTTGCACAAGGTTACCCAACCATCTGGGCAAAGTTTCCAGTTATTATTAGCAGTAGTGCTTCTATTGAATAGTTCCTAGAATTCTAAGGTACCCCCAGAATCTAGACATAGATAGAAGTTGACCAGAATCAAATAATTGTACTCCATATAAGTGCGTTATTATTTACCTAATGCAGCTAACATGAAAGTTGTCTGTAAACAAAGCAAAAACAAAATAACCCAAAATGACCATTATTAAGGATTACTATGCATCAGAAGTTCTTTGAAGAGCTGTTAGATACAAGGAATAATAAAGTATGATTCCTAACCTTGAACAATTCATAGTCTAGTTGGGGGACAAAGATAAACAAAGAGTTTTAATTCAATGCACTATGTTCTATAAATAAGACATACACAATTCTGTTAGAACGTGGAAGGAATGATTGATTTTTTTTTTCTGAGCGTGTTGTAGAAGAAAAGGAAAACTTTGAGTTAGACATTAACTCAAAGGTGATGAGTTGATTTCTCAGATAGGCAGGTGAGGCAGGTCATTCCAGGGAGTGGCAAAAAGTTCCTTGGACATATTGGGAAGAATGGAAAGTAGTCCAGGGGCACTAAACTGGGCAGAGTGCAGGGAAAGCTGAAGATCTTGGCAGGAGCCCACATGCTGAGGGACTTGCACGTGATGCAGATGGAGGTTTTAAACTTTGGGTGACCCTGCCGGATCAGGTGTCATGTCATAGTGAAGACATGGTTGACCTGAGAACCAAGCCACTTGCGTGCAAGTGGGGATCCTGCCATAAACAAGGATGTGATACTTGAGGAAGGTTCTTTACCTTTCTTGCCTCCAAAATGAGGCAGTTCGTGCAGCACTAAAATTCTAACTCATAGATTGAGGATCATGCTTCATCCGAAGAGATACTGAGTTAGAAAAATGAGTTTTGTTTGCCTCTAAGACTAGAAATGTATTTAATTCCTATTCTAGTCATAGACACTTCAGCTTATAAATAGAACTGAATTTATATGGTGCAGTCAAGCAGGAGGCTTGACAGATAGGCTGATGACCTACAAATACCCTTAGCAAAATATTATAAATGAAGAATGAAGAATTGCATCCTCCAGAACTGGTAAGAGAAGAAATAATGGCCTGAGACGAAGGACAGGACTGTTTTTTTAAGAGTAGACTTAAAACGCCATTCTAATCTTGGAGAACATCTGGGCTGTATTGCAGACTCCCTGGAGGGGCTGAGAAGGGCTTCTCTGAGACGCGCAAGGGCAGGCAGGCGAGCCATGGAATGGCGGAGAGGCAGGAGGAGTTGAAGTAATAAGCAGGCCGTGGTAGTCATTTGCAGGCTAAAGCAGAGGAACAATAGGCTTCAAGAAGCTCAGGCCTGATGCTGTCTTACTGGTTTCCAGCCACCCACTGGCACTCAGCACCAGAGTACTATGTCCAGGAGGTCAGGGCTCAGGATACCTCACTGCCTGTTAGGGAAGTACCATTCACTGGGCACCTACTGTGTACTTGGCACCATTGCACCAATGCTGTACCCTCAGGGAGCTCTGAAAAGAAAGAAGGAACCTAACATATTGGCATATGTTGAATACTTAGTAAGCACTGCAGGCTGCACTGTGCATGTTAGCATAGAGCATAGCCTTCAAATCTCAGAGCAGCCCTCCTAGGTAAGGGTTATGTAATTACTCTGACCCTCCTCCCCTTTTATGTAAAATGACAAACCAGAAGCTCAGAAAGGATCAATAAAGCTGCCCAACATAAGGGGCAGAGTCAAGCTTTGAACCTAGAACTCCCCAACTCTGCAACATCCCGGGATTGTATTGCCTTGCCAACCAATTCCTGATAGGACTGGTTTCTCACTGGGTCATTGCTCCTACTCGGCTGGAAGATTTTCCTTAATAAAAATGCTCCATTTGGATCTGTTCCTGCAGGTGGTAGAAGACAGCCTATAATGGCTGACACATGACCAGTGGAAGGGTGTCCATTTTTCTTTCTTTCTTCAGTTAAGGCTCTGAATTGGATCCAGCTGTTCTTTGATGCAGAGGCCAAAAGACCCCAATATCCTGCTCTTTGTTTTCCTGGAAGTTATGGGCTATTGTTAGCCATGAAGGCCAGGTTGGAACCCCTTAAAGAACTAAAAAGTTGGTCAGTGGGTACTGGGGGAGCAAGGTCATGGAACAGTGGAGATGATGGTATTTCAAGATTGAGCCTCAGTTTCAGGTCTGGCTAAAAGCATGTGTTGACCCTAATGGGTCTGTAAATAGACCTTAACAAAGCAGCCAACTAGATTCTTCTCACCCTCTACTTAGAACAAATAATAACTTAAATAATTCTCATCACTTTTCAAATCATGATTACATACTAACTACTGTGCTATGATGCTTATCAACACCATCATCATCATCATCATCACTTTTATCTCTAATATTTATTGAGGACTTAACTCTGCACTATGCTCTTGTACTCAGCACATTTGCCTTCACTCTCCTATAAGGTCAATGGTAATAAGTCCTCATTTTGGAGGGAAATAAATTGAACCTTAGGTTAACTAACTTTTCAGTGTACCCTAATTAGTTCGTGACAGCAGTGGGGAAGTAGGAGAGAAATCTTTATTGAGACTCTGAAAGCGCTAGAGATCAGTTGCAACAGGATTGAAAGGAAGGACAGGAAACGAGCAAAACTACTGAGAGAACTGAGAAATTGGCCAGACTCCCGTGCCATGCCAGCATTATCCCACTACTTCTTGTAGCTGTGTTCTCTCTTTTTATCTTCTGCTTTTGCAGAGGGGGCTGACCATTTGGACTGGCATAATTCTAGGCATATATAGAAACAGGATGCCCAAATTTCCTGCTAAATAGCAACTCCAGTGAGATGACCAGGCAGGAGCTTGGTGAGGCAGTACCTTCATGGCTCAGCCTGGTCAGAGTAAGAAACTCACTCACAGTGAAACTTGGAACTCAGAAGGGATTTTCATCTTCCAAATGTCAGATGCGATAGAGGGTAGCTGGTGAGTCACTTTCTTTTTCAAGAAACAGAGGCATCATTCCCAGCGGAATAATGAGCTTCAGCCTACTGGCGCCCAAGGAGCTAACACAATGGGCAGATGTCCGAACTCCACTGGCCACGACCCAGATGCAAACAATAGAACCCTGGCCAACTTCTAAAGAGAATTTCTGAAGCCATGGTATTGCCTGGTCCAGCCAAAAATGCATTACGAGACCACAGTTATCCACAATAGTCTCACTTCATAAAGAAGGAAAAGATCAGGGTGAGGGGAGGGTAACGTGAGCTTACATTCACTGATGGAGTTTGAGGAAAAAGTGCTCAGAAATTTTGCCTCTTTGCCCTTTGGGATGATGGATTGCTTCAGTTTTATGAAAAGCTGGGGCTAAATCCCTTCGAGGTTGGGTTCACATGAATATTAATTGGTCCCGAACAAGAAGAGGGAGGCCTTGGTCACAGCCAGTCTGGGACAGTCATCATCATTGGCCTTTCCCAGACTCTTTGTTTTAAAGGAGATCTTTTTAGTGGGGGAAACTCAGAGCGTTAGACCTGGGAATGGAGATTTGTTTTTAAGCTTTCCTCAGTCATCACGGGTGTTTTTGTTCCCCCCAAACTGCATCATGTTAAAGGACTATAATAACATTGGATCATCCAAGAAGATCCTATTTCATATCCTCTAAAATGGATGCACATTACAAAATTTAGGATAAGCACTTTTTACAGTTCCTAGAATTTTGTCTATTTGTGTGTTTACTTCATGTAGTACTTTCCTATATATCCTATTCCCTTAAGGTACATAAAGCGTGTATTGTTTTTCCTCTTTTACAGGCAAGATCAGTGATTAAATAACTTGTGAAAGATAGATCACAGTGAGTGAGTGGCATAACTGGGACTTTAATCTCGGTTTCTAGGTTTCCGATCCCCCCTATTGTCGATGCAGGTCCTATCCATCCCATATGGGCCACTCCTTGCTTTCTGCTACTCATTCCGTGAATAGGTTCAGCCCTGGCTATGACAACTTCTCCACAAACAGGAGGAGGATGGGGTCTAGACAAAGTTGTATTTGTGTTATTCACCTAGAGCCGAGGAACAGCTTTTGCTTTCTTGGATGTATTAACTTTGGGCACCGACCATTTTGTGTTGGAGGAGCGATTTACCTCTAACTTTAGTTTTAGCATGTTGAGGGATGAGCTTTCTCCAATGAAGAGAACTCTGTCAATCACACTAAGACAATGAAGTGTAGGAAATGCAGATGGATTTGCCTGTGTAGGACCGAAACCATGAAAACGTTAAAAATCACATTAAGTTACTAAAGGAGGTTTTCTCAGGGCCACTGAATATCTATACACAGTTCCCTTGGGACATAATTCTGAAAGCTAAGAGGACTTTTGCTAAATTAGAGGAAAATAAAACAGAACAACTCCCCTCAACTTCCAGAAGGTTCCAGCCAAACCCCCTTGGATTTGGAATGGGTTCTAAACTTGGCAAAAAAAAAAGTACTAGCCCATCCCTACTGGAAATCTCTCAAGAGAATCAGTTCCAGCTTTCCAAAAACTTGCAGCCCAAATATGTTTGGCTCCACATCTGAACCTTTGTAATATTTGACGTCCATTAGAAATTACCAAGTCAACTTCAGAAACCTAAAATCAAGCCGAACTAACTTCAATGGGCGTATGGAGGGAGTCGAACTGATAAAATTGCCATCTAACTTAAGCAGACATCGAACCTGACTTGAAAACCCACGTGAAGGCTTACTCACATTTTTGGCAAGGGCTCAGAGACCTTTGGAGATATTAATGAGGAGGAAGAGGAGGGAGAGCTCATTTTCCTCTTCTAATCCATTACTTCCAGCACATAGCTACTGTATTGCATTACCTCAGAAGACAGAGCTCCTGACACCAGCGTAACAATGGCCCCTGTGAAATCAGAGTTCTTTAAAAACAAGGTGATAATTTTTCTTAATCTGAGTTAACCCAGTAGAGCTAGAAACAGAATGAGAAAATTACTACTTGAACTTCACCAAGAGATTGGCAGCCCTTAAGGTGGGGAAACCCTGATAATTTTGCTCACAAAGACGGAAAGGCACTTACAGATCAGACAAGATATGAATCTGGAACTCTCTAGAGAACAGAGAGGAAGTAGCCAATTAGAGGAGTCTGACCTGGATTAAAAGCTGAGTAGACCCTCAAAGTGGCTGGTGGACTTTTTGGTTTGGTTGGTTGCTTTCTTGTTTCTTTAAAAGATGCTATAATGTAGACAAGCTGCCTTCATATTTTGTCTCTTGTAAGCTTTGGGGGTCTGGTAGCCTTGTAATTTGTGAATGCCAAAGGCTCATGGACATGCTGTCTAAGTAAGAAGTGATATATGCTATCTGCATTTGAGGCAGCAGGGAGGAGCAGGAAAAGGTCAGGACCTGGTCCAAACATTCTGCCACTTAAACAGCAGTGTGACCTTGAAGTAAATTACTGAATTCCTCTAAGCCTCAGTTTCTTCAACAGTGAGAGATTATTTTCTTTTTTTAGAGTGTCACGAACATCGAATAAAGTGATGTACATGCAATCACTGTGTATTACATCTACCACAGACTATGTTGTTCTAGAAAAGTTATTTTAATCTAGAAGGAAATACAAAATCCACTTCTCTTTCTACTCGTTCATCACTTTCACCTCCTCATATTATTTGTAGGATAAGAAAACCTAAGCCTCTCTCGGAGCATGACTTCACGATGTCCTAAGTACTGGACTCCTGGCATCTAGTTACCGCCCACCTCCAGACCTAGTACAAAGAAGGAGTTAGGACAGAATACACAGTCATCATCCTTTCTCCACCTTCCTTCCCATTCTCCTTTCATTAGCTCCCCTGCCTGCTTTCCTCACATTCATTGTGATCACTTTCCTTTATTTTAAGACAGAGCAGCCAGTGTGTTTTACCGTGTTTAGAATCAATGGTCAGAGTTTTTGATTGAATACCAATGGTGTGAGGTCCGAGCAGTAGTGTTTGACTCATACTGTATAATCCCCCGAAACACAAATGTTCTCTGTGGAGCACCCAAAGCTTTAAATGATGGAGAATGCCCTCTCCCTCAACCCTGACATATGTCTTCCTATATAAAGGCTCCAGTATCTCCTTCAGGTCCTGTCATCAGTAAGCTAGTAACATGTTTGCTTTTACTTTATTATAGTTGTATTTTCTTGGTACCATGGCAGCAAACTGTGGGATCAGTAGGATTGCAACAATTTTAAGATACTGATGAATTTTAATTTGTGTTTTAAAACAACAGCAAGACACATTACTAACCAGTTCATCATCCCATTAATCTCTAGCTTGTGCCTCGTCCCATCATATTTGACTCTGGTCCCTTTAACACTCGCCCAGCACACACACACGATGCAGCCAGACAGTTGCAGCGACACACAAACACGCATGGAAGAGAGAAAAATAAATACGCTGATGCATTTCTAGGAGGATATTCTGCTGAATGAGAAAGGAGTTCACAAGCAGGATTGAATCTAAATGTAAAACTCTACTGAAATTATTTGTCATAAGTGAGCAGTCACCTGAATATCCTGACTACGCATAAGATACAGACACAGGAGTTTTTTTTTTTAAAGTTTTGGAAATGAAACCACAACAGAGATGGCTTGTGCGTTTTTCTACGTCCTGAACGTGAATCAATACCGTAGTAAGTTCCTGATTCATCGCATACCATGAAGTGACCCGGGGGCCTTTCAGCACTCCGAGTGGCATCCAGCTTGCTTGCCTTGGCCTGGCTGTGGAAACCACAGCTCACTGCCTCGCTCACTGCACTCAGCAAGGAGACGAGAGGGGTCGGGGACGGGGTGAGAAGAAACGTGCCGAACAGCACTGACTCCATTTAGAAAGCCCTGGGACAAGGAAGGAGCCATGTGTCTTGACTTCTGACACTGTTAAACACTCCACTTCTACTTTTCTTTCCATTTCTCACCTTCCTGAAGTAGCAGGGATATTAGGGGGGAAAGGAAAGTTTGGCTGGAACTCCACTTTAGAGAAAGAAAATCTTATTTGAATGCAGGCCCCACATTGAGGAGCTCCTGTTGCATTTGCTTTGATAACTGGTTAACTCTTTATTAACTTTCCCAGAGAAAGTCACCATGGTTGGATGGGAGGGGGGACCAGCAATGCTTAGTTTGCAAGATGAGTGTAAGTGGGGAAACAAAAATGGAATAAAAATGCAAATAAAACATGCATGCAAATAAAACAGGAGAGGGTTATGCTCAGCACTGCTCAGTGGGTCTGGGCAGCTGCTTATAACAGCGTATTGAAACCGAAGTCCAATCTGGGCATCTCTGCTGTTCTCTCTTGAGGTCTTTTGAATCCTCAAATGCTTTGGGTTTGCACTGAATTTGGAAATCTTTTATCCTCTCTTGTTATCTTCTTGGTTAAGACCATGGGGCTATAGATATGTTTAAAGCTACATTGAAAACAGGCTTGCTGTCTGTGGGGTGTGTGTGTGTGTGTGTTTTAATGAGAATAAGTTTATTTGACTATGAGGGGGGTGAAATGGAATTAGGGAATGAGAGGTAAACCCAAGATGGACTCCTGATTAGAAGCTGGGTGTCTTCACAGACATCTCTGCCTGGGGCTGTGGTTTTGCATGTGCGTAGATGTGCACTAAAAATCTGCTATTAAGCCCTGGCTGAAGGGAGTTGAATTGTTACTGGTCTAGTAGTCCAGTGAGATTGGGACCATTGTAAAATGAGCTGAGCAGCTCTGGGGATCTTCACGTGCAGTGGAAAACTCCTAAGAGCTATGAGCGCCCACCTATAGTACTTGGTTCTGTCCAATTGCAAAGCCTTCCCTTCTGATGTTATTCCGCACATAGGTTTTTCTTATTAGGAGACTCATTATCTGGCACAGGATTTACTTACTTATTACAAGGCATTGCCACAAATAAACTTTCCCCATGGGAAGAGTCTTATTGTCTTCCTTTTGGAGAAACAGCATTTTTAAAAATAGTGGGATCGTAGTTCTATATATAGGTCAAAATATGGGTTGTTCTTGATCCCCTGAAGGCGAAGGAGTTTACCAGAATAAATTTGTGTGCGTGCATGTATGTTTGTTACATAGGTTGATCTTGTGGGATGAAAGTTACTAAGGAAGCACACAGAAGCAGTCCGCGTTAGGATTGGCAGGAGAAGAGAAGAACCAACTTTGCAGTGTGAGTTATTTAAAAAGAAGCCAATTCAGAAAACCATCTGTACAAACTTACTTGAGCGATGAAAAGGAAGACAAGCAGCAAGTACAAGGGTGTGTGTGTGTGTGTGTGTGTGTGTGTGTAGTATGGTGGGGATGGAGTCAGAAGAGTCAGAAGTGATCCTAGGAATTGGGAGAAATGCAGCTTCCCTCTGGGTTACTTTCCCCCCCATGTTCTAGGGAAGAAGGCTGGGACATCAGACAGTATTCTGCGTATGTATCTGTTGGGTGTGGAGAGAAAAGCAAGACTTATGCCACGTTGAAAGAAAAGTCCCAGTGCCATTTTTCAAGACCTGGTATTCCCAATTTTAGAACCTCTGGGACCACACTGTAAAGCTGTGTATCTTCCTTGGTTTTCAAGCCAATGATTCACATCTGTGATTCATTCCTTTAACTGTTGCAGACTGGGGGTCTGGCTGGCAGATTGTTTTATGTTTATACCCAGTGATGGGTGTATTTGTTTCTAACCCTGCCAGAAGTATTATTTTAAATTTGTGCTTTGTCCCCTTCCAAATGAGTTGCTTCTAAATGGCATGATAACAACAGCAACAACCATAATAAAAACAAGACCATCAACAGCAGTAACATCTGCTGCCATTTATTGAGCTTTACTTATGTGCCAGGCACAGCACGAGAGGATTTAGAATATAGGAGTCCATTACCCAGACGGTCCTCAGGCTGGTATTCACATGCTGACTCCCAATTTTAGTTTTGGATGCAAAGGCACTTTCTTTAGACCTCAGTCTCTTCATCTGTAAAATGGCCCTAGTAGTGTTACTTTCCAGTCTTATGGGAGTGGAGTGGAATGATGCAGGGAAACAGCTTTGCACCGCATCAGGCACATGGTGAGCATTTAATACACATTAGCTATTATTTCTATTTTTCTTTATTTTCTGTTTTGTTTAATCCTCACAGCACTATTGAAGGATAGATACCATTATCTGCATTTTACCGACTGTGAAGCAGAGTCTTCGAGATAGATGTTGTGTGATTTATCCAAGTTTATGCATCTGGTAAGTAATGGGATTGGGGTTTGAATTTGCATCCATGATGGGGTGGCTTTTTACTACCAGGCTAGACTGCCCTGGGTAGCCTGTGACCCTGGGACGTCAGTGTGGAAGCTAGCACACAACTCTCTCCTGGCAGATCAGCACTATGTAAGAAGAATGCTATTCACTTACGCATCGTAATTACTTGCTGAGAAAGCCAGCACTTCTCATACATTAGTTCTAATTATTTCACAATAGTTCTATGAGGTTGACAGTCTTATCCCATTTGAGAATATGTGAAAGACATAAAACTTAGAAAATTATGAAATATCCGATCAATTGTAAGCTTCTTGAGAATAATTGTTGAGTTCCTGCCTCAGGGCCTTTGTGCTTACTGCCTGAAATGTTTTCCCTCAAGACATTCATAAGGCTCATGTCCTCAACTTCTTCAAAGTATTGTGGTCTTCCCTGCCTGTCCTATGTAAATCGCAGACCACATCCCTACCTGCTTTACTTCCTACACTTCTTTGTTGTTGCGCTCTGTTTTAATATCACTTAACCCCAATGACATTTTATATGATATACTTATTTGTTTATCGATAGTCTGTCTTTCCCCACTAGAAAATTAGCTCCATAATCAAGGGGCTTTTGTCTCTTTTGTTCCCTGGTGTAATCACTTTACATAGAAGAGGGCCAGACACATAGAGAGCACATGACATCTATTTCTTTAGTTAATGAATCAGTGAGTGTTTTCTCACATTTTCCAGCAGTTGGAAGCTCTAAGACCTGAGTGTTGAAATTGCTGTTCCAGCATTTTTTTCTATCATGGGACCCTTGGGATTTAAAATTATTTGATAGTGGAGTCTTCATGTAGTCCACAGAATCATCTTCACAATAAGATTTTCTTTTTTGTTTAACTCTCAGAAGGGTATCATTGAGGGTAAGGAGGCCATAAACTAAGCCATTGTTTGAAGCAGATTATTAAATATCTGTAAACCACAGAAATTTGGCCTTCTGTGCTGTTCTCACACCAGGCCACATTCAAATAAACACCAGCTCAAACTGACATTCATTGGAAAGACATTTTTATCTCTGTTGATAATCTATCAAAAATTGATATTTTTAGTTCACTTGCTACCTACTCCAGGAGTTTCTAAAACTCTCCATTCTCACCTCATGCAAACAGTCTGCCCACCCACCAAATTCTCTCTTGCATTTCTCCCCCCAAATTATCCCTAAAGCTCTTTTCCCCCCTCTGCCTCCCTCTGACGTCCAGATGGAGTCTGTTCTTTTTTACGAGAGATTCTTTTCTCTTCCCACTGTGAATTAGCCAGTTCCTCTGTGAATTAACTGGGCTTCTCTCAATTATCTCCCTATCCATCATCTTGATTCTCCACCACAAAAAGGTCAAGACATCTGGGAGACCCAGAGTTTGTAAGAGGGTTCAAGGGAGTAATAGTGATCATTATTCCAATTAACTTATTTTTTCTTCAGTCATGCACACTGAAGCTGATTAGATTTTCTCGAGCACTCCCTCTTCTTGCATTTAAAAGAATGCAGTAGTTTGTTAGGTCTCACCATTACTTGTGCCCACCAGCTTGATAACCCTGGTAAAGACCTGAATATTTTGTGGACATATTTCCCCCCAAAGACAGGGAGGGCAGGTGGGAAGAAGGTTGGAAAGTAGGAAGATGGAGAGAAGATTGTATGTTTGGTTTATAACATTCTCCCATCCTAGGAAACTTAAAATGGTTTATGTGAGCTCAGACTAACCTAAACATTTTAACCTGTCAATCATAGCATGTTTGTTGACCTAAGATGGACAGATAGTAAGATAATTATTAGAGGGAAAAGCCCTGCTCCTGTCTCTGTTATTCTGGCATTAATTCCAGGGCTTTGTTTTTCATCCTGGCTAAATAACACTGAGAAAATAAATGCACTCTGATCATTTTAGCTCTTTAAAGGGCATCTATGTGTTTAATGTTCTTTAATTTGTTTATGGCAGGGAATCATGACTCCTCTTATCTCCCTTAATAGCCTGTTTCCCTATCCCATCTCATTATTTGGTTTTTAGGTCTATGTTTTCTACTTAGAAGTCCTTAACTCTAAGTTGTCTTTGTGTGGCTATTGCTTTTTTGAAGAAAAGGAGAAGGCAGCAATTAGTAAGGGAAGTCAAAAGCATAGCCTCTGAATATATCTTGATTCCTGGGATCTGGGATAGACTGTGGCCCTTGTCTCATGAAGTTCCCCAATCACACCAGTCAGGCCAAGTGCACTGTGTTGGTGTTCCTAAGAGACGTTCCACAAGCCTCTCTTTTGGTTCACCCAAAGGAGAGTCACACCTGCCCATTTCTGTCCTCCGAGTTCTGGGGGCCCTCTCCTACCTCCTCTTCCTGGTGGTTGCCTTTCTGGATCAGTCTTGCTCAGTCTTATAGTTGGGGCACTTATGTCCTTACCCTCTAAGACTGTGTGATGTAGAAGAGGCAAAACAAAGTGCCACTTCAAGGAAGAAGGACAAAGGCACCTTGAGGGATGATGCTAGGCTCTTTTTGAGGTGGTGTGGTTCTCTGCCTTGTCTATTCTTAAGTCAGATTGTGACCAAATCATCACACACACAGGGGTTGGCAACCTTCAGTGAAGGATGTGAGTAGAAGGGGGTAAGCACTTGACTGTGAATTTGAACCATCAAATCTTAATTCCAGATCTGCCTCCCTCTGACCATGTGACCTTGAATGAATCATTGCATCTTCCCATATGTTGAAGCAGCAGGACTACAGAAGCCAGTGGCTTAATTTATGGCTCACTCTGTGAAATATGAATTATAGATCTTTGTTCTTGTTCCACCATGGAGAACACTCTTTCCAGGGAGAACACTGCCCACACAGGCAGAGAGAGCATGATGTAATCACAATTTCAGGTTTTATTCTAATAGGTTCACTCTTACTGTAGTTTTAAGAGTGAGACCTATTGCAAAAGTGTCCTGTAAGGGCTCTCTGGGACGGCACTTTAGGCTGGGAGTTAAGAAAAGGCATCTGGACTCCATCCTGAATCCTTCACAATTAGCTGTATGACGAAGAGCCAGCACTTTAATCCCTGTGTGCATCTATTTTCTCAGCCATAGATTTCATAAAAATATTTTGGAGATTAAGTGAGTAATATAAAGAACAGAGCCTAGTTTATAATAAGCACTCAATAAATATTAGTTCTTATTTTCTGATTGCTTAAAGTCTTAATGAAGACTGATAAAATGACAAAAGAAGGAACAAGAGGGCCAAACGCATCCATTTTTGATTCATTTGACTTTTGATGTATCATGTGTCATCAGAGATGCAGGAGCCATGAGGGAGGGAGGGAACAGGCAGAGCGTTGTAGCAACATAGTGGTAACGGTGTTAGCAGAGATATGCCCACTGTGCCAGAGTGTAAGTGCTGCACGGTTCGACACATCAGCCACAAAACCCAAACTTAACACCAGCCAGAGGCGCAGTGCGCCAGTAGGACGATTTAAACACTTTATCAGTTATATTTAAGGTTGGTGTTTGAGGAGTTTTCTGTGGGGCTTGGAGAAAATGTGTAATGCAGCCACCTGGTATGAACCATTAAGGGTCCACCATTTATTCCCTTTTAATTGTGCCTCTAAGGCAGGGGTTCTTAAGAGTGCACACTAAGACAACTTGTAGTTTTTTGGGGGAAAACAGGCTTTATTCTCAGCCCTGAAGGTTTGCATTCAGTATGTTTGGGGGTCTGGCTCAAACATCTATACTTTTTAAAACACTGCTGGTGATGGTGGTGTGTTCCTTGGGTGAACCCGAGTCTTTCAAGGGGAAACCTTTCTGAAACATGGGACTTTTTACTAAACATGTGACTTACGTTTACTGAGAGTGTGTATTCACATCTCCTGTGAAGGGACACTTCCCTGACACTAACTCCGTCTAAAAGGACACCCCCTAGACAGACATGCTCTATTATACTCTATCTTATGTCCTGGGCAGAGATAAATGGTCCAGAGTTGAGAGCACCTGTGACCATATAATCCTCAGGTAACAAATCTTCTAATTCAGGATGTGATGGATTTGTGATATATCAGCTTGGAACTACATTTCCCAGAATTCCACTTATTTTAGGTTAGCCAGATGAAGCAAAAAAAAAAAAAATATATATATATATATAGGACACTCAGTTAAGTTTGAATTTTATATAAACAATGAATACTTTTTAGTATAAGTATGTCCCATGCAATATTTGAGACATACTTATGCTAAAAAATGTTTTGTTGTTTATGTAAAATTTTATTTCAACCGAGCCCTCTATTTCATCTGGCAACACTACTTTCTTTTATGTCCCTGGTTGAGGTGGACCACAAGGGAGATTCTTGGAAGATTGGGAGGGTGGAAAGGAAGTAGCAGCCATTTTCATAGTTCACATATGTTGTTGCCGATCCACTGAGTTATCTCACTGGTGTGAAGCAGCAGAGAGACCTGAAACTATTCTGCCTTCCCCTGGCTTCTCCTGTGGCCCCCACAACTCCTAGAGCAGGATTCTGTGTTAGCTCCATAACGAAGGACCCTGGCTTCTCCAGGTTAACCTCAGCACCAAGGTCAAAAGCAACAAAAACTGACTTGGGTTACTGTTTATCCTCCCAAGTGCTCACTTGATCTTGATCTGTCTCAATTTTTTTTATACCCACTGTTCTCTTCCAACTGTCTACCTGACTTCAAGCTCTAGCACCAGACCCAGAGACAAAAAACTTACAGAGACCACTTAACCAGCTCTGGCAAGTAGGTAGATCCAATTCCCTGGAGCAAATGAACAATTTTCATCGAGACCTCAGAAAGACTTCCAGGTCAAGGATTTTGCTAAATGTTCTTGGCCATCGCCTACTTTTATCCTACACAACCAATCTCGGTGTCCAGGAATGAGTCTTTTTCATTAGTCATCATCATTCCACAGTGGCAAGGTGAGAATTGCTACCCCGAAGTATCATGTATCTCTTTGTTAGGGAAGGGAGCTAGAGCAGACTGAGCACGTTAGCGTTCTCCTTTCCACTGTGGAATCGTGTGCATTTGCGAGCCAACTTTGTCAAGTCTGTCTTCCCTTCTCATTTCATCAGTTGAATGAGGAAGTTATTCTCCTATTGAGTGGATTTATCACAAAAGAATCCTAAACATAGAAAATAAGAAACGGGGAAACAAATACACAAGCTTGCTCACTCACAGAGGTTAATTGCTAGTACTCAAGGTGATTTCTTTATTTAGCGCAGCGACTTGCAGTCCCTGTATCGCTTCAGGTACCCATGCGGGGCACTGAACTTGTGATCCCTATGTTCAGGTACCAAGTTTGTGAATGGTATTGAGAGAAATGAATACACTAACACTGGACATATAGATTGAACATATTAAAAGGAGTGTCAGCCTTTAAACATTTGTGCTCTCAGGCTGTTCACTTCTCTGTGAGACAGCCACTGATACGCTGCTGCCGACATCAGGTCTCAAGCCCTTTCCTTCCATGGGAAAGTGATGGTATATGTTAACCATTAACCCTTTCCTCTTCTTCAGTTGCTGACTTACATTTCCAATAGTCTTCTTTCACATCATATTTTAAGTGTCTCCTAAAGTCTAGGCCAAGTCCACACAATAAGTCCAGAAAAAGAAAAGATATACAAAGTGAGGAAAATGAAACCCACAAAGCTACCTTAAATTCCAAGGAAATCAAAAAGTATTCCTGTTCCCTCTGAGTAGCTATAAACCCCAGGAGCTGTAGTTACCCTGCAGACCCGCACGTCATTGGCTGGACCACAGTATTTTTCTTTCTTACTGAACCCTCTTTCTTAAAGACAAATTTTTCTGTGGATGAAGATGTGAGTTATTCACCCAAAGTCTTTCCAGAAAAACACTTTATTTTTAGAAATTAGGGAAAATCTTAGGTGATTCCACCATAACATACTTTCTTTCTTTCTTTCTTTCTCTTTTTCTTTTCTTTTCTTTTCTTTTTTTTTTTGGTCTTTCTCCCTCTCCTCATAAAGATGGTGTCAACTTACATTTAACTTGATTGAGATTGGAAAGCCTTCATGGGGGCAGATGATGGCTCTCACATGGAACAAAAAGAAAATCCAAGAAGTGAGTTTACAAGTTTTCAGCTTTCCTTGTTCAGATATCCAGTTGCTAGTTTGGCCTCACTTTTTACATTCTTTTTGTTCTGTTATTAGAAACTCAGTGTTGGGTTTGGAGAGAATCCTTAGTTTAAGTTTCTATATTCAGGTAGCATGAATACATCTTGACAAGACTGGATCTCTCAACCTTGATTTTACCACCATTTATATATATAAAAATAAGAAGTTTTTAAAAAACCAACATGGACAGTTAAAAGCATTGTATTACCTTTAATTTGCTTATGCAAGGAGGAAATGTGAGAGTATTTCGGAAAGGTGGATCCTGTTGTTTTGATTAGATACTTCGTTGTACAATCTGGCAAAGTCTCATTTTTCCCCATGTGATCGACTGTCAACAATGCAAAAGAAAAAGCACAAGAAAATCACACCCTGAAACGGGTAGCAATAAATTATGAGTAAAAATATAATAAACCGAAAGAAACTTGTGAAGTCTGGCAGAGAGATAATTGCAAGTTTCAGCTGAACTGGACCACCGGGATTTAGCATTCATGCATCTTTGTAGTCTCCCTTTGACTCTTGGCAGCAGCCATGGTCAGAACCTTCATGCAATAAGGAATTGAGAGAATGAAAGTGGGATGAGGTCCTGATAAACCAGAACGTTACCTCCGTCTTTGTGGAAAGGAAGCAAAGGAAACCCAAATGAGTGGGAGTCAACATGGAGCGGGAACTGGGGAGAAAGACCAGACTCCCTGTCAGCCTCCCACTTTTTGTTTGTTCACTGCCGTCAGGCAGACAGAGGTGTCCTTCATGACCTGCAGGCAGGCTCACCCCACTCTCTTCTTACTGGTGTGAGTAACGTGTGTGTCTGTGTGCAGGTTCCTAGTCATTGCCCAATTAACTCACTGTCACAAGCATAAGTTTGTGATGTAGTCTCCCCTATAAGTCAGCTGGGCAAACGCTGGGCTAGCTGCCTGCCGAGCAGCCAGGCACCAAGGAACAGACAAGAGTCACACACAGTAACTGTTATTCACTCAGCTTTTACTGAATGCAGGTTCACTCAAAGTAGAACATCAACATACATTAATGTCCTACTCACACTCTAACAATCTAAGAGAAATACCACACACACACACACACAGAGCAATCAATGGGGGGTAACAAACCCGAGTTCCAGAGTCTCAGTTTGCAGGTCTGGGGGACAGCACAGTGGGCAAGGGAGTTGTCAGCGTCTTGCAAGGAAGGATCTCCGGAGCCAGGTGGGCAGCAGGGTGGACGAAGTCTCCAGTCCAGCAGGGCTGAGCCTCTTGCGGCTGGTGCTGAGGGAGATCAGCATGGCATGGAGCAGCACTCTGGGGTGTGGAGCTCCTCTGTCTCAGCAGTGGCCTGGAACCTGCCTCAGTTATACCTTGAAAGTGAAGTATTCCACCCTTCTGGGTCTTTTGATAAGTGTCTTTGCACCCCTGCTGGCAAGAGTGGAATTTGCCCAGGAGCCTGTGGGTGGTACATGGCTGTTCTGCTTGGCACCCCTGATGGCAAGTGTGGAATTTCCCCAGGAGCCTGTCTATGGGTGGTCCTGCTCTGCATATGGATGTTCTTATCACATGAAGATATCTTAGGTGTGTCTCCTTGCCAGATGTGTCTGCTCTGACTTAGGTAGTTTCCCTGTTGAAGCAAAGCATCCTGGATGACTGGCAGCCATCTTGGTTGGCACAAGTGTTCCCACTTTGTTATATACTTTATGCTGTCTTGACTGGACCAATGCCATTTTGTTGGTTCTGCTCTCCACACTCATCATTGAAAAAGGCCCTCTGCAAGTTCAGTCTTAATTCTGGCTTGCTTTGATTACATCATCAAAGTCAGGGTGGGTCTATTCTGACTCCAGGAGGAGCTCTTTGGCCCCAAGATCTCATCTCACAAACAGGGATGCCTGGTATGATAGATGCCAAGTTGAGCTTCTTGGCCTCACTCTTCCAATGAAAATTGATTTTGTGATTTCTCATAGAAAGAATCTAATGTAGGACAGGTTGGCATACATGTTACCACATTCAACAGCTAACACATTTGTTTTTAAATAAATGTCAATATAATCTCACCTTATTGTCCAAGAAGTGTTTGCTTACCTGTGCCATGGGTCAGGCAGGGGTTAAACAGGAGCTCTGGACTTCTTACACTGGTATTAGCATGACATTTTTGCAAGGGTCATAGGAATACCAGAACTCAATCCTAAACCACAGCTATACATGCAAGGAGAAATCACAGCCCAAAGAGACTCTTATGGCTTCGTTCCACTATCAATGGATTAGTTACGTTTACTGGGGAACTAGCAAAATTTATCATCACCTGCATCTTAGATATCTTTGTTGAGTAATGTTTTAGTGATCATCACTTATGCACCTTTTTTTTTTGTAAGGTTATTTTAAAATACTTTGAGGTTATAGACCCATTTACCTCTCAGGTAAGAGCACCAGGAGTCCTGAGTCCATTTTAAATGGTTCATAGACTCCAGGTTAAGAACCTCTGTTTTAGACAGTTAGACTTAGCCTGTTCTCTGCTTTACTTATTCAATGATGAGAACACATTGGGGTCAATGGGACCTTCCCAATGTAGGAATAGGCTTCTGACTTAGGGGAAAATGTAGGAATACATAACTATGTGTGCCATTTGAAAGTGTATTGTTTTTTGAGTGCTGCTAACTTGTTCTCTTCACCAAATCATGGCCCCAGGTAGTTCAGACAGTTAGGGCTGCAAGGAGACAAGTGGAAAGGCCTTCACTGGAAATAAGAGACTAGAATACAATTTAGCATCCCCAGGTAGCTATGTCTAGAAAAGTAAAGATGGGCCTCTTGAGGAGAGCCACTTAGTCTAGGAAATTGTCCGAGCTGTGTGGGCTTTTCCTGGGCACTAGAAGTAACTCGCTCTTCTGAGTCACCCACAGTCTGTAGAGGGTGGGAACACTGACCTTTGGTGTTAGAATGCTAAATAGCTTCCAAAATTAAGGCGATTAATGCTAGTGTTTCTTTCTTCTATTACTGTCCCTTTCAATCCCACCTTGAATTTACTGGGCAAGACTAGTGAATTTGTGTATTCAGGGCCCGTGGCTATTTCCAGGCAACTGTTCCACCTTGAGGGTAGTATCCTACCTTCATTTGTAACTTTGGAACAGGTAGTCTTTCTCTTCATCATAACCATTAAAATCATCCTTGTTGCCTTTATAACTCTGGGCTCACTATTCCCCTATTTTCTCTCCAGGATCATGTCTTACATCTCTTCATGGCCAGCACTGGCCCCACTCACATCCCCTCTCAGATCATGACCTTCTTTTCATTCATATTTTCCACCTCATCACTCATACTCGGTGTCCTGTTTATCCTCAGAGTAATTACATCTCAGTGGCTTTACAAAGAGAAGCTCATTTCTCATCCACACAAATCCAATGCAGGTCAGCAAGGCCTCCTCTGGGATCCGGGCTCCTCCTACATTGTGACATTGTTGTCTCACTCAACCCATCACTTCCAGGGTCAGCTCAGTAGTGGTGGAACAGGAGGAAGGAGACACAGAGACCTCTTCACTGCCTTGCCCTGTAAGGCATAAGCCTCATTTCTGCTCAGAGTCCATTGGCTTAGACTTACCCTCTGGCCCCCAACAATCTGTGGTGGAGCCTGAGAAATTTGCAGAGCCCTGAGGGTGCCTGGTGGGTCCTGGCTGCCTCTGCTCCTCTCAGTCTCCTGAGGTCTTCCCTGAATGTCTCCTTTATTCTAGTTCCCTTATCACTCGGAATCATGAGACCCTTCACGTCATAAACATGCGAACTCTCTTCAGGATCCATCGGAACTTCCCTCACAAATGTTCCTGTTCTTGCCTTATGAATCCTGTGTCCCCTGTCTCCAGGCAGCCTTCCCTGTGCACCATCTCCTCTTCCTTCTGTGGTTTGCCTTGTGGACGTGATGTTAGGGAATCGTGTTAATTTGATCCAAGGCAATTATTTGTATGCAATTTCAGTTAAGTCAAAATTACTCATTATTCATCTCTAGTTGGCTACTATTCTACAGCTATTTTAAAAACTTTTCCATATCTTTAAGCTGCTGTCTAACCCATGTCTCTTCATTTTCAACATATGGATTAATACTCCTAATAAATAAAAGGCTAAAGGTACATGGCCAATTTGTGGGATCTTCCATTGTCACCATTTCTGTATCTTTGTCCACTTTCTCTTTCTTTGTATCTATCTTATAAGAAGTATTTTTTCCTTTCCTTGATAAAGCACGTCCTTTGGATTGTTCTTTTTATCTAGGTCCATATCTTTACTAATTAGATGGTATCTTGTTTCACTCACATTAAGAGTGTTAATTAAACTTTGTCTTTCCACGGACTTCTCTAGTTGTACATATGCCAAATGTGTGATGAGTCCTGATTTTTCTCTTTACTTTTTACTCTGACACCAATTTAGGCTATTGCCCTATCTCTCCCCGATTTATTAGTGTCAAACTTCATAACAGAGAAGTCTGTATCTGGTACTTTTGCAAAATAGTTTTGCTATCAACTGTTAAAACCTCCTCTGTGTGAAAGCTACACATTTAGGTGGTTATTAGTGGCTTCCTAATCACCAGATCCAATGGTGTTTCGTCATTCTTGATATAATCCAAATTTCATCATCGTTGAATGTTTTTGATTATTCTATAATTCCTTCTTTCTCCAGCTTTTGTCATGCAACATGTACATATCTCTCTTGCTACTTAGTGCTAACTTCTATTTAGAGTTGGTTTCCTTTCTTTTTCTTTTTTTCAATGATCTAATTGCCTCCCCCCTTTCTCCTACTAATACAATGCAAATGCCTCCGAACTCTCTCTCAGATAGAAAGAAACTTTAGAGCCACTATCCACTCTGGGGTGTATTTCAAACCATATCTCTTATAGAGGATACTACATAAAGTACCCAGTACTTCAGTGCCTGAAGATAAACAGAAATTCCTGCCCTTTCTGGTTTTTATTTCCCGGAACATGTGGTCTCCCGCTAATTCATAACAGTCTGAGGAAAATCCCACCATTGCACCCTGGATCCTGTGACCTGTGATCCGCCAGGGAAGCTTTGGATCTGTGATGTTTTGATGTATGAAAACCAAATCCAAATAAAATAAAACTAAAGTGAAGAGCTATTATCTGGAGCTTATCCATCAGTTGGTCTAATGGTTTATCAGCTCAAAATTGTTGGAGAGAGATTTATCATGGGCCAGTGTCAAGTCTGTAGAGTTGAAATGACCTAGATAATTGGCTCTTATGCTGAAATACAATTAATCTGTATAATCCAAGAAGAACAAGTGGAAATGTTGGTCCTTCATGACACTTAACAGCTCCTGATAAGACCAGTTTGGCAGCATATATATTTTCTTGAAGATTTTCATTTCTTTCCAGGCATCTTATCTGAGGTTTTGGTTGCTATCAGCAAGATCTTTTGTGAAATTACATTTCTCTTCATAATTCAAAAATGTTGTGGGAATTTATCCATCTGTGTGGATTTATTTCTATGAATATTAGTTAAAACAGGTTGAGTCTGTTTACTTTTAACAGACTCAACCTGTGTTTAGCTTTGAGTTCCAGAAAATTTTCCTTAATTATGGTGATTGCTGTTTCTCTTGCTAGTGTTGCAATTGTACATTTTTTTCTATCCTTGGGAATAAACTCTAATTTTTAGCTTCTGTAGTTATTTGTCATGTTACTAGTTTTCGTCCTTTGGCCTTAACTCTTATCTGGAAGATAAGTTTGTTTATCAAGCTTATCAAGTTTGTTTTGAAGTCACTGCTTGAAAATCTGCATGTTATTACTGCCTTTAAATATCTACCACGAAGATTATAATTCTGCCATTGTCATTTTAGTTGCCATGTGCTCTGTCCCTGTCTCTCCTCGTTTTTTTTTGTGCCTGTTTGTGTATTTAGTTTGTTTTATTTTACTTCTTCTTACTGCCTTTGTTGCTAATTCTTTTTGGTCTTTCTGTTTCATCTCATCTGTTAAAATGAGTCTGTTTGTTACTTACGAATTTAAGCTTTGCTTTATGGGAGACAATTCTCGTATGCCATTGAGAATTATTTTTCGGTTCCTGGACTGTTTTGTTTTTATAAGTAAATTTTTCTCCTGAGTTTTTATGACCTTTCCTTTTTTCTTATTCCGAAGTCCCCTGTTCTTAGGTCCCATTTATTGTAGTGGTTTTCCTTTTTATTCTTTCTTACCCTTAAATGAAGAGAATCCATTCCCATTTATGGCGTGTAAACACATAAGGTGTGTGTAATGTCCTTGGGTCTGTTATCTGTGATGAAACTCCCACCCTGAACCCTGCGCTTGGTCAGCTTTCATCGGTAAAGCTCTGCTGTGCTGAGCTAAGAGATTCTCCTATGTCTGGGTCTCTACAACCCATGCAAACTTCCTGCCTATGAAAATAGGCACCTTTCCTATCAATACCTACCATGCTTCACTTACGAACATATTTCGTGGATGCAGTGAATAAGATAATCGTACTCCATACATTCCCCACCCCCATTCTGGACTCATTTTCTTGGAAATACAGTCCCAAATGGATCTAATAATGTGGGCGTTGGTGGGAAAGGGCAACCCAAACAGACTTTGTGGTATTTCAAGAAGTGGCATCCCATAGTGACATCATGATTGTTCAATTTTGAAATTAGTAGCCATTTGGCTTCTCTTAGGGAGCAACAAGAATGGCAGGGGTGAAAAGCATGTCCATTCTCTCTTTTTTTTTTTTTCTTTTACTATTTTAAAGATTTTGCTTATTTATTTTTAGAGAAAAGGGGAGAGAGGGAGAAAGAGAGGTACACAGATCAGTTGCCTCTTGCACAGGCCCAAATGGCGACCTAGCCCACCGCCCCGGCATGTGCCTGACTGGGAATCAAACCGGTGGCCTTTCAGTTCACGGGCTGGCACTCAATCCGCTGAGCCACACCAGCCAGGGCATTCCGTCTTTTACTCAGGCAAGAATTCTTTTATCACATGTAAATAGGCAATTTCCTTTCCAGTTCGTCTCCACTCACCTTGTGTTTGATAAAATTTCCTTTCAAATTCAGAAAAGTTTTGTCTAGCAATTTGAGGTTTCTATATTGTTGTGAGTTCACTACTTTTTGTGGGAGGGGATGGAGGGTCTTTTTACTGGAAAGTTGGTAGAGGTGGAATCAAGCTCAATACATGCTGTTTAGAAACTAAAATCCAGTATGTTTCCAAGCAAATTATATAACTCTCTAAAATAAATTATGTTTTTGATTATGAGAGCTCCTCCTTGGAACTTCAGTTGCAAGAATTTCAGTTGCATGGATTGTCAAATCCATCTTCCAGGTTCCTGGAATAACTTTATTTAAACCATTCTACTTAAATCTCCATAAAAACAAGGACTCCAAAGTGACTGACTCCCTCCCAGGCAGCTGCTCCATCTTCGAAGTCCCAGTTTGGTCCTAAGTCTGCAACCCGTAGTCCGACCGAGACGAGGCCTTTGCTCTCTGGGGTCACCCCTGTGGATCCTCGTGCAGAGCATCCTGTCTTCTCCGAGTCTGGAGGCACTTGAGAGCTCTTTCAACGGTACTGACAGCAGATCACCACCCTGCCAATTCCCTGGTCTTTTAGAGGCCCGGGTCCTTACCACCCTGCTTATACTGAGGGCTGGGCTTTCCTGCAGGGTGCTCCTAGGAAAGGCCCAAGGCTTTTAGAAATCACAGTTCTCGTCATTCTAGACTAACCAAGTTCTCAGAACCAGGCCTTGCAACAATATTCAAATGCAAAGATTTCATTTGTGCTAACAAGGCTTCTCGTACTTTAATAAATATGACTTTTCAGTTTTCCTCAGAACTGCGATGATCTATAAAAATAAGCTATATTAATAACTGAGGCAGATGATTTTATATCCCTGTCTCTACCTATCCTGTGCATGTGTTTTGCTTTTTCTAAGATCCCTGTAGTCCATTCAGACAATCCTGCCTGTCCACTTTCCCAAAAGGAAATGAATTAGGCTGAATTAGTAGCATAAAACTTGATTTTCTTGTGTTTGTGTGAACTTCTTGGTGTTGTAGGAAGAGATTTTGGTAGTGGCAATATTGAAATGGTTGAGAAAAGCTTTTCTGCAGGCCAGTCAAACTAGGATAGTAATTTCTAAGGCCAGATAGAGAGCACTAAGTGTCAACATTTTTAAAGGAGGAATGTGAGGCATTACCCACATTCTTCAGGTAAGGTAAAGGTAAGGTGAGGACTGGCCTGCAGAGATCTATCACTGGGGCAAGAAAAATCAGCACCTTGTAAATCACTGGTGAGGCAGCTCATTTGCAGACGAGAGAAGCTCATGTGTAACCCATGGAATTGGGCTGATTATGCTCAGGGAACTGCTTCTTAGAAAAAGGAGGGTGCCTCTCAGAACCCAGGCCAGCACTGGCAGGGCTTCTAGCATCTTGCAGGTGAGCCTGCTGGCAAAAGTGGTCTTCAGTTCATTTTTCTGTGACATGAGCAAGAAGGGCTGGATGCTGAATGAACTTGGCCCTGAGTCAGTCTGGCTGTATAGTGGCTATCAACATCTCCTTTTGGTTTTTAGAAGCCAGCTTCTTACTTTCTCTTCCTCTATTTGCCATCCTTCAATATTTGTGATTTTGAGGGCAGCTCCCAATGTCCTCTTGTGTTCAGAATGGATATAATGAAGTCTGGTAAAGAAAACAGGATGAAGAGATGTAACAGTACACCTGGATATCACAATACTATTTTCCATGTTCCTTGGCCTTTGAAAGTTCTAGTTAGTAAAGACCACAAGAAATCTTATAGAACATGGTAGTGATAAGAAATGAGAACTTAAATGCCAAGAAAGTAAATGTCAATAGAGATGAGTGTAGCTTAGTTTTTTCTCCAAGCTATTTCTACTTGGTAGAAGATTTTAAATTGAGCTGTGTATCACTTTAAGGAAGCTTCATGGGGTGTGCAGAAGAGGGCAAAGGGGGGAAAAGTGGGACAACTGTAATAGAATAACAATAAAAATGATTTAAAATAAAGGAACAAAACCCAAAAAGTATGTACTTCCAAGAGACAATGAAGATTAAAATCTAAATTATTATAGCAACTAACATTTGAAATGAGCTTTAGAGTTCAAGTCTTTTCAGATTCGTCACTTCCTGTCACACTTGCGACAGCCTTGTACCACGGATACGATTGGGACAGTCCCCCTCAACAAGCAGTAAATGCTAAATATGCAAATTGCAAAATTTGTTTTCTTCCCCCTCAGCAGCAGTTATGGTTCTTTATACTTTTTTTTAAAAAGACAAATTGTTTGTGTAGTTTCCTAAAATATCAAAACCTCTTGAATGGTTTCTGAATAAGAGCTGATTTACAATAATGTCTGAAGACTGAGACTAACACATTAAAAAGTTGTGTTACTAAGTACCTCCTAGAGGATCCCCGATATTAAGAAAAAAGTATTTGCTTCAATGGCTACCAGCTGAAATATCAAATAATAGAATCTAACATATGTTGGAAGTCATTAATATTCAACAAAATATACCCCCACAATCAGATCCACAAGTACCAGGAAGTAGGAGCATTAGTGTCAATGTCCCTTGAGCTGTCATTGATTCGTGGCTTCTTAAAGGTAACAGTCATTACTAAAAAAAAATGCAAAATCACAAGCTCTAATTCTGTGTTTTCTATCCATTTTCAGCATGTGTTCCACACTCATAAAATGGAAGTGTCTGGGCAGAGATGAATTGCCATTCTGTAAATTCTTTATGTGAAAGGACATTTTTTATTTTTGATAAAGGCCAGTTCAGTAGTGGGAAGATATCTTTAAATCAGGAAGCCCTAGAGCACAAGCATAGTTTAAGGTTTCATCCAGGTTCAAGGAAACGATGCACTGTGTGTATTGAGCTATACCTGGGAAAGGCAAGGAACGGCAGGGTGGAGAAGGGCAAGGTGATTAGGTTACAAATCTTCATCGTGTTGGGGTCACTGTGGCATCTCATGAAGAGAGATGCACGAGGCAGTGAAATGCAGATTCGTTTAGCGTAGCAGAGCTTTAAGGTGCCAGCTAGGGCTCAGGATGCCTTGGTTTGAATTTCACCTCCACATTTCAGTTTGTTTGAATCCCTGCAAGTTACCCCAAGTTCTCTAAGCCTCAGTTTTACTCATTTGATAAGTGGGGATAACAATAGTACCTAAAGAATGAATGAGGTAATGCTTATAAAACACGTGGCACAATAAGTAATAGCTATTGCTGTTATTGTTAATATTACCCAGGTACTTGGGTTTCGAATATGACACATTACATTTCCCTAATGGGAGATCAACATAGATACAGGAAGTAATTATTCCCCTTCTCTCGTTTCTCTTACACATTGTACTTCCATTGCACTCTAAACAAGAAACCACCTGAGCCCCTTTCGTTCAGTGTACATGTAATACATGTGGAGGGTCTCATGGTGAGTAAGTTTTAGAGCAATCAGTGAAATTTTACCAGGTAGTGAAACCACAGCCTAGTTTCAAGGGGCATCATTTGTCTAATAATTGGCCTTCATAACCATTTGTAACTTAATCTCGAATTCCACCAGATGGTCTATGTGAGGACAGACGTTTTTTCCCTTCAAAATTAGGTATAGCCCATGTGCTTGGGATACACGGGTTTCCCTCCGCCTTACCCGATCACAGCAGCCCTAAGGGATGTGCAATCATGGCCTGAGCAGGTGCTCCAAAATCTGTCACTCAGCGTGTAGCGTGAGAAAAAAAAGGCTATCGACTTTCAAAAATGCAAACGCCTTTCCAAACGCTAAGCAGAAAGAAAAGGGGAGCAAACCGTTTACTAGTTAAAGGGGAGAAGAGTGGAATTGTGGCCCACAGAATTTAGGAATGGGATAATGAGAAGAAAGGCAGAGGTGTCACGCCTGCTTACTTTCCTACTTTGAGAATTACACTTCGAGGGCATTTCCGCACAGGTTGCCTTACAAGTTATACTTAGACTCAAAATGCATTTTACACTTGTTCCACATCCTTTCTCTTTTGCATTGCTTTTGGTGCATCTGACTTTGGAGACTTTTGCCAGTTTTAATTCTTAGTGTATCCTCAACCCAGCCATCAGCATTATCCTGCTAAAATGTCAGTAATACTGGGTTAGGCAAAGTAGGTTTACAGTTGTTCATACGTAAAATAATACAGTAATTAATATGTAATAAAACAAGAATAAACTCCATGTTTCACGTAAGCCTACTTTTCCCCCGCCCTGTATTACACCATCGGTCTGCTCAAACCCGAGGAAGTCTCCCCATCTCCTTCAGTTTAGAAGGTCAATGTCAGTCAGACAACATCCTCCTGGTCTCTTATCCTGGTACCTTGTTACCCCCATTTCAGTGTCTCTCTCACTTCAGTCCAGCCACACTTTGCTGTTCCTTGAGCCCAGAAGGCATCCTATTACCTTGTATCTTTGCTTCTCCATCTTCTTGGAATTTTCTTCTCCAAGATTCTTACTTTTCTCAACCACTTACCCCTTTACTGTCTCAGTGAGGACTACTTTGAATACCCCATATAAAAACACAACCCCTTCCTTTAGCACTCCCAACCTTCTAGCCTGCTTTATTTTTTCAGGTATCACATGTCACCATTTAACATACTCTATATTTCATGATTTATTTTTGTCTGTATCACCCTCTAAAATGTAAGTGCCAAGATTGCCAGGATTTTTATGTTTTGTTTTCCACTGTGTTCTTACCACCTAGAATAGCTCCTGGTAGGCACTCAATAAATATTTGCAGATTTAATTGGTTTAGTAATCACTTGCTCAGCTGAGAGGTTTCAGGGAGAAGTGTTTTTCTCCCAAATTACCTATTACACAGGGAGTGGACTATGGGAGTGGTCCTTTAGGCCTGTGATGGACAGAAGTCACTGTCTGTATCCAGTGCTTCGGTGTCAATGGGTCCACAGTTCCCCTCCAATCTGAACTGTTGCACTTGGATGTGAATGGTAGGGATGAAATGACCTTTCAACTTTGTGACTGCTCATGGCTGCTGAGAAAGCGAGTGAAATTCACTTTATTATACTGCATTTCCTATTAAAGTTTAGTTTTTTTCTCTCCCATGTTATTCTTTAATTTGCACAGCAAGTTGGTACTAATTACTCTTGGGAGAGACTACCTAGCTAGAGATGCTCTTAGACTGCATTGCAATTAAGTTCTTCTCCTCTCCCCCTTAAGATGGACTACTCTGTTTGAAGAGATGTCCTGGAAGTTGATGAGATCGCTAAAGAACCAGTTGGAAGGTGGACAAGAGTAATACTGGAAGGCTCAGACCCCAGTCAGGGCCTGGCCCACATGGACAGGAGGGAGAGTGGGAGGTGTCTTTTGAGGTGCTTTGCCCATGGTTGGAAGATTGTCGAGAAGCTCCTGATGGATGAGATGCTAGACTTCTGCTGCTGCATTTCATCCCTGGGCCGTGAGCAGGCCCAGCCACATCTGTGACTGATGGGAAGCAGATGTTTAACTTAGCAGGGAGAAGGCATACAGAAACAGGGAATTGAGAGCTCAGACGCCCTTTCTTTTTTGTTCCCCCTCTAAAACAAATCGAGGAGGGAAAATTACACCTGAGTAATGGCCCTGCAAGAGGACGTTACAACAGGTAGAAACCAATCCCATGTTTTAAGGATTTGTGTAATTTAAAAAGAAAAAAAAAAGTAATATGCTTTAAAGTTAGGTTCAGCCAAATGGATAGTTTCAGGATTTTTTTTTTTTTTACGTCAAGTTCTATTACTGCGATTTCCCTAATATTTCATTGTCTCCGTCTCCTCATGTTAATTCTTGTTGTCACTCATATTCCCTTTCCTCTTTTCTGCATTTTTGCTAACTTGCTTTCTCACCTCCCCTTCCCCACTACAAATCATCCTATGTGCTGCTGCTAGATTAATGACTAAAATCCTAGGTCTGATCATGTTATGCTATTCCTCAAAAACTTTCAGTGGCTCCCTGTTGTCTACTGGATAGAGTCCATATCCCTCAATCTGGAATGTGTGTCCTTCGACATGTAGGCCCAAGCTGTGTCGGTTTGGCCTGCCTCTCACTACCCTTTTTATACTCATTGCATGTTAGTATATCTATACCGCTGTGCATACCCTCCCCCACCCCCATCCCTTCCTTCCTTTCGTCTTTCTTCTAACTCCCCTGGGTTTCTTTCCTGTGTGTTTGGTCATAAAAATCGTCACTTCATCCTCTCAACCTTCTGTATTAATTTGCTGAGGCTGCCAACGGAAATCTGTTTTCTTTCAGTTCCTCAAGCTGGCAGCCGAAGCTCAGGATGCCATCAGGTTTGGTTACTAGTGAGAGCTGTTTCCTTGGCCTGAAGGCAGCCACCCTCTCTCAGTGCCAAAGAGGGTCTCACCTTGGTGTCCCTCCTTCCTGGTGTCTCTTCTTATAAGAACATCAGTCACATTGGATTAGGGCCCCACCTTAATGGCCTCACTTTAACTTAATCACTTTCTTCAAGATCTTACCTGTAGCGATGGCTGCACTCTGAGGTACGAAGCGTTAGGACCTAAACATGTGAATTTTGAGGGGACACAATTCAGTCTATATAGACTCTCCCAACAAATGCATGTCTAAGTCCCAAGTGTAAAGAAAAAATAAAAAGTTTTCTATCATGTCTCACCTAGTTCTTTTAGCTATTAGTACCTTTGCTTTTTCTTCTCTTTATCTCATTCGTGTGTTGCTTTTCTGCATATATTATAGCACTTCCCCCCCCAACGTGCGCTGTGGAACACACACACGTTGTGAAATGATTGCCATAATCAAGCTAATTAGCATACCCATCACCTCACGCAGTTACCTTTCTTGGCAGGGTGGTGAAAATACTTGCGATCTGTTCTTGTACAAAATTTCAAGTACATGATTGGTTACTAATTATAGTCACGGGTTGTAAATTAGGCCTCCAGAATTTGTCCTCTGATTACTTAAAGTTTGGAGCCTTTGACCATTGCCCCTGTCCCCCGTCCCTCAGCCCCTGGTGAGCAGCATTCTACTGTGTTATTAGGTTTTCTACTGTTTCAGATTTCAGAGGTAAGTGAGATCATGCAGTATTTTTCTTTCTATGTCTTGTGTATTTCACTTAGCATAATGTCCTTCAGGTTCATCCATGTTCTCTCAAATGACACATTTTCTTTTCTTTTGCAAGGCTGAATTATAGGTGGAGAGGTAATCTGTCTATCTATCCATCATCTATCTGTCTGTCTCAGACCCTGTCCTCATCCTTTCATCTGTGCACAGACGCTAAGGTTGCCCCATATCTTGGCTACTGTGCATAAAGCTGCAGTGAACACAGGGGCTGCAAATATCTCTTGGAGATAGTGATTTTATTTCCTTGGATAAATATTCAGAAGGGGGACTGCTGGATCATAAGGTAGTTCTGTTTTTCATTTTTGGAGGAATTTCCATACTATTTTCTATAATGACTAAACCAATTTAAAGACCCACCAACAGTTTATAAGGGTTCCCTTTTCTCTGTACCCTCACCGACACTTACCTTTTGACTTTTTGGCAATAACCATCCTAATGGGTTTCAGGCGATTATTCCTTTGGTTTTGATTTTCATTTTCTTCAGGATTAGCGATGCTGCGCATCTTTTCATATCTGTTGTCTATTTGTATGTCTTCTTTGGAAAAGAAGCTATAGTAAATATTGCTTCCTGAAAATATTTGCTAGTATTTTTTTTTGCCTAGAAGCATGTTTTGGTAATCCTGCTATTAGGAGTATACTGACAAATACTATTCTTGATCATCAGTATTATTTTGGGACTGCAACATATTATTAGTATATGGTTGTATGGATCCCCCCTTTCTTTAAAACTACGGCATGTAATTTATCAAATCATTTTAAATTACTTTTCACACAGGGATATGTATTTGGTGAAATCTTTTTTTCCCATTGGAAAAATTGCTGAGGTATCAAACCACAAAGTCTTTCTATTAAGGCAGTATTCTGAGTGTTGTGTTTGGCTCAAAAATATCTTAGGTGCATTGATGAGGATTTTTGCAAGAATAAAGATCAGTATAAGTTTTTACCTAATAAACATTCTTGTTTTATAAATGTTTTTCTAGCACTTAGTTAGATTTGGAAAATGGAGAACTTCTCGTCTCACCATCCAAAATTTAGAGAGTGTATTCAAATTTCTATTTTTATATTTCAATTGAATTTAGGAAGAAGTTATAGAGTAACTGCTGTGTATAGAACACTGCAGAAAGTCCAAGGGATATTAGAGTCAGATAGGATCTCTGATCTCAGGACTTCACAGGCTGTAGCCTGGTATCTCGATATACATAAACTTCCTGTAGGAGATATCAGATGGGAGTATGTGAAATGAAACAAGAAAGGCCTGGAAAGGACCTCTCATCTCCTTGGTAATAAATATTCAACAGCCTAACTTCCTCCAACAAAGGGTTCTACCAAACCACCTAGGAAGGCCAAGGGCAAGTTTCTCTACAAGAACAGTCTCAGAGGATAATCACATCTTGAACCAGCATCTCCAAAGGAATGAAGTTTTCAAGACACACTAAGATTGGCAAAAGTTATGGTCTGCTGTGGTACAGGAGTTTTATATTGCATGGCACGTAGCTGTCTCAGCTCTGCATGACTTAAAAATCTTAGACTGTTATGGGGGAAAAGACATTTTCAACATTCTTTTCCCAAGTCCCACACATTAAAAAAAAAAAAAAGCGCAAATCCAAGACACATACACCCTGATGGGAGGGAATCCACCCCTCTGTGTGGGTACTGACTGCTCTGTCTGGAATTTGCTTGTGTGTAGGAAGCATGAAGTACCGGTATATTAGTTTTTGGAAATTTGATAAATGAAATACACACAGAATTCTAACCTCCTCTGTGAATGTCAGAAAAGGAGAATTTTGTGGTGTGTTTAAACTTTATTGTTAGAATAACCAATGTTTTATCAGAATATCTACATTCTCATTACTGAGTTGCTGTGCATGCAATTTAAGAAAAACAATGCAGATGATTTGGAGGAATCAGTAGACGTGGGCACTTGGTAGAACGAAGAAACGGCTTGGAGAGCCTGATCAGAAATTAGATATGCTACATGTTAATGGTACTGAGAACAAGACAAGGCTCTAAGAGACATAGCCTACGGGAAAGAGAAAGTGGAAAGAGAGCAGAAAGTCTGCTGGGATTTGAAGTAGTGGCATGCCTCTATATTAGGGGCAGATTAAAGTTTGACTTCTAAGAGTAAAGTCAAATGTCACTCTCTTGCCTCTCCCTCTTCCCCTCTCTCTTTCATTCCATTTCACTTTCTGGACACCTTGTCCTTTCCATTCAAACTCCCACAACATCGTGTCAATTCCTAAGTGTTTTGAGATTATAGAAAGATGGTGTATTTTTCTCAATAATAAACAGAGAGGAGGGGAAAAGTTTTCCAAAGCTGATGTAATTGGAGATTTGAAGATGTAGAAGCAAAACCAACTGACTCAAGAGGGAAGATGCATCATCAAAGCCTTGAGGAATGGAAGTGTTCTCGAGTAGTTCGTTCACTGCTGAATAAACTTTGTAAAAACTTGAGGACCTTTAAGTAAGCTGTTGGCCAAGAAATGTATTCACATTCATGAAAAGGGGCCTATTGGGTTGCAGAAAGGGAAGGATAAACACCCTGAGCAGTACTGAACACCGAATATGAAAGATTTGTGGGGATATTATTATGAAATCCAAGAACAGTAGGTGGCAGAAGGATGTGTGGAGCCCAGGCAGCCATGAGAGGAAAGCGGCAAAATAGCCAGAAAAATGGTCAGATCACCCAGGGAGCATGGACCAGGACCAAAGTGTCCTCTGGAAGACAAGGAAGCTTATGTGCAAGAGTCAGGGCCTGTGTGGGCAGGACTCAGGGATAGGAACTCTTTCCATGCTTCTGAAGAGTATGGAGAAAATGTTAGGAGAATAAGCTCCATGTGACTGAAATCGCATACTGTTGGTTTTCCTTGTAGATTGGGTCTGAGCCTGCCCTGGCGCCCAAGGAAGTCTTTCTGGACAGTCTCTTCCCTCTCACTACTACCCACCGCCCCCCGCTCCAGAAATTTCTCAGTCCTGTCCACTTCCCTTCTTTAAAATATTTCAAATCCACTCAGTGGGGTTACTGGTCTAGTTCAAGCTCTTATGATTTACCACTCATATGGATGCAGTGTTCCCATATAATGCTGTAGCCAGACCAACCTTTCAGATGAGGCAAATCAAATGAAATCTTATTGCCTCCTGCTTAAATTCCCCTCCAAATTCCCTATTGCTTTTGGGATCAGTTTCCACATCTTGACTACAAGGTCTTTGGATCTTTCTCAGACCTAGTTCCACTTCCATCAAGCACGGAATCCTGCCAGATCCGCATGCCATATATGCATGTCTGCACATGTGTGTACACCCACACACACAGACCTACCCCCATTATATTGAACCACTGAACTACTTGCAGTTCTTTAAATACAGCACGATTGTCTTGTTCAGTACATGATGCTTCAGTTAGGAAAGCTGTTAGACGTTTTTTCCACTCCTTAATATCCAAGCTTCGTGTAAACTCTTCCTAGAAACTTGTTCTCGGCAGACTATGTAGTGATTTATCTCTATTTCAGTGCCGAGCATAATGTATTAAGATGAGGTGTTGCCTCTTCCATCCTCCATCATGTGGCTTGAGTGTATGGAGGGCAGAGAGGGTCTCTTTACCTCTTTACGGATCTCCAGTAGCAGTTATATGAATGGGCCAAAGACAGCTCAAAGCAAAACTACTTTCTTACAAATTAAGTTTTATGTGTGATCCCGGATTGGATCCTATACTGGAGGAGAGGGAAGTAAAGCTATAAAGAGCTTTACTTTTATAAAGAGGTACCCTCCTACTGGTACCTCTGATAAAATTTTAATCTGGAAAGTGGATTAGATATTGGTACTGTGTCCATGCTCTAAAATGGATTTTGATATCTTTATCACTGTGTAACAGAATGTCTTTGTTCCTAAGAAATACACAAAAACCTAATATACAATAAAGTGGTATCATGTCTCCAACTTACTCTCAAAGGTTTATCAACATGAAATAGCTGTTCAGATAGAAAAGTTGCTACTTTTGCTCTTGGAACTTAATTATGTTTGGGTTCCTGTAGTTGCCTGTAATGTTTCCCTCTGTCTTTATTCTCCATATACAGTTTAATGTCCTTGAGGACATGAGCCCTTTTGGGATGTCTCTGCAGTGCCTCGTTTGCTCTGATGAGAAGAACGTAAGATGCTCTAGACCTGTGCAGACGCCACTGAGGCACCGCGAAGATTGTTTAGTGCAGTAGTTTTGTACAGCGGAAAGCCAAAGCACAGGGAACCAGGAGACCCCGGTTTTCAGCTCTGCTCTTCAGTGACCAGTTGTATGACACAGGCTAGTCATTCACCTCTTGTTGGTGTCCTTGTTTATAAAAAGCAGGTTGGACTACATGACCTCTAAGAGTCCTGCTAGTCCTGAAGTTCCATGCTTCAATGGGCAATGCACAAAGATAACATAAGAACACTCAACATACCATGTACAAGTAAACCAAGGGAACCAAAAATTAGCCAAAGCAAACAGGTGCAAATGACATTCTGTTTCTGCCTAAGATGAAAGGGTCATCCTTTCAGAGAGGAAGCATTACAACCAGTCCATAAAAGGACTAAGTGGTTATAGATGAAAAGGGAGAACAACAATGATAGGGATGGAATGCAATTTCTGCCAGAAAAAAATTAGGCAGACTCGTTTGCTTATACAATGGAGTACAATACAGCTGTTACAATGGATAACTTGGGTTACATGTGACATACTGAGGAGGCTCCAAAGAGTGTTCTACATGAACAACCAAACAACGAAACAAGTTGGGTAAGCATATGCAGTGTCCCATACTATAAAAATGCTATGTAATATATGTGCAGCAAAATAATAAATCCTAAATTTTGGATAGTAGTGACCTCAGGAAGAAGAAGTCATAATAATAGGGAGACGTGGTAATAATTTTGGAGACCAATGGACAAGAAGCATTAACTCCAGAATAATTTCTTAAAAGAAATTTGGGCCAACTTATAAAAATGCTAAGATTTCATAATAATTGTAAGTAAAGACAAAATGGCATTTCTTAGATTATTCATCATAATGTTCTGAGGGTTTTGAATATTTTGTAATGAAAGACCACATCCAAAAGTGGAAGACAGTAAAAGTGGAGGATGAAGTTGTCTGAAAGTATTAGGGGTAAAAACTGTGAAAGGAGAGGTGGGGTAAAAACTGTGAAAGGAGAGGTAAGATAAAAACTGTTCCTGAGAAAGGAACTGAAGAAAAAGAGTGATGAGAAAATAAAACTGGACATAATTCCAGAAGTGCCTTTGCTCACCCATCTGCAACCTGAAGGCAGAGAGCTGATACCTTCCCGTGTGTTCAGAGAGAATGAGCTGCGTGGTGCTAGCCTGTGCTATCTGAGTTCAGGCATCCAGATTTTAGAGTATAAATCAAGCTTTCTTTTCCTCATGCTTCTTTGCTTAAGTTTTGTAAGAAAGGATGCAGCTTTGTTTGGGATATAGGTTTTTCCTCTTTGGGGAACAGAAGCAAATGTGTGTGTTACGTGGCCATTGTTTCTGACAGTTCATTTGTGCAGATGAAACAATCCATTCATTTGGTGAATCTATGGAATCAATGGCTTCCACTTTGTACTTCTTGAAAAATATACAGCATTTCAGGCCCCTGGATTTACATTCCGCAGACTTTCTGGTATAATGGAATAGTTTTGGGTCCCTCGGGAGCAGGCATATGGCTCGGCAAGAGTGTTGATGGCTTTCTATGACACGGGCATGTGCATTTCTAAATGCTCTCACTTGGAGCAGCTCTTTAAAAAGCTCTTTGACATATAATGTGCAAAGAAATGCTTCTCAATGACCATTTTTGAGAAAAGTTGCTTATAGACTTAGGTCCTACGGCTAACATGTGGCCAGCTCATCTTTGCCTTCAGACAGGGGCATTTCTAAATAGAGAATAACTATCATTTTTTAAAAGATTTTATTTATTCATTTTTAGAGAGAGGGGAAGAGAAGGAGAAAGAGAGGGAGAGAATTATCACTGTGTAGTTGCCTCTCGCACGCCCTGTACTGGGGACCTGGCCTGCAACCCAGCCATGTGCCCTGACTGGGAATTAAACTGGTGACCCTTTGGTTCTCAGACCATGCTCAGTCCACTGAGCTACACCAGCCAGGACTAAGTATCATTTTTTAAAAAAAATTTGACTCCTTTTATTTAGATTACCAATGATCTGGTAGGTAAAGCAGTTGGATACTTCTTTTAAAAAAAAGTTTTATTGTTGTTCAAGTACAGTTTTCTGCCTTTCCCTCCCACCCCAGCCAAACGTACCTCCCTCCCTTGCTTCCACCCCCTGCACTTGGTTTTGTCCATGTGTCCTTTATAGTTGTTCCTGAAAACCCTTTCCCCCATTATCCCCTCCCACCTCCCCTCTGGTTACTGTCAGATTGCTCTTAATTTCAGTGTCTCTGGTTATATTTTGCTTGCTTTTTTCTTTTATTGATTAGGCTCCTGTTAAAGGTGGTCATTTTTAATAGCAATTTGATATAAACCTTTCTTTGGAATAAACATCCCTAAAGCTTTATTATTATTTTTTCCTTCTTGTCTAATGAGGTATTTGTGGAAATGAGTATTTAGCACACTGATAATGAACAGAAAATAATCATATGTGGGGTGGGAGAGAATTTGTCAATTAGCCATTTCCTCACGTTGCCCCACAGAAAATGTGATAATTCCCTATTATATTTAATAGTGATGTTATGGGCGGAGTCATTCTTACATAACTGTGTTGGGGAGCCAATCACATTGCCGCCATCAGAGTCCTGTGAGGTCTCTGCTATCCGGTAGCTCTAGGCAAACTGGCTACTTTGAGATCAGAAGCGCTGTGGCACATCTGTGTTTTTTTAATTAAAAATCTAACATCAACTTCATGACCTTGAAAGATATTTGCATATGTATAGAGGAAGACCTTGAATACCAGGGCAATGTTTGTTTAAATGGTTTGTTAATAAGTGAGGGTAAAGATTTTGCTTTTAGCTCCAATCTGCTTACAGTAAGTTTCACAACCAGAGGTACTAGACTTGATTGGAGGAGACAGACTCCATGCCTTCTCCAGGAGCCTTGATAAGATGCCACGTGTCCTCATCCTTGGCTATGACTGACTTGAACAAGGCATATGGAGAAGAGAGAGAGCAGGAGGCTTAACTGCACTTGGAATTAAATGACGCAGAGAGGTGGCACAGAGAGATTCTTGCCTAGCCTGATTCGTGAATAGGGAAAATGGATGAAGAGATTCATCCTCTGGTAGAATTAATTACTCTTTGCTATCCCCCTGAATGAAAGTAATTTTGTAGCCATTATCTTACAGTGCCTTTCTTTCACAGTCAGTTCTCAGCATGCTTGTCCGCTATACCATGAGGCAGGGAGCTGTAAGCCTGTGGGAAAGTGCCCAACGGGGTTGATGACCGAGCACTGAGTTGAACTGTTGAAACAATGGTGTGGGTCTCTCAAGAAGGCACCAAACTTCCTAATCACCCGAGAACCTCCAGGGCTCTCAGTTCGCTACCATCTGATAGTGTTCTAATTGACCCATGGAACTAACGTCAGGCAACGTTCTTCTTTGATATATTGTTCTTTAATATTATTAAAGAATAGCCCGTTGGTTTGAGTGTGTGTTTGGAAGTCTGGTTGCTTAGATCAAATTGCTGCTTCATAAGTTACTAACTTGGGAGACCACAGAAACTCATTGTATGGTTCTGAGCCTCGGTGTCTTCACCGGTACCGTGGGGACGGCAGAGTGACCAAGCTCATCGTGTGGCAGTTGGGATACCTTCTGCTGAAAGGCACAGGAAACCCCAGCTAAACCAGCCTACCCTAAGATGAAATTTGTTCTCTCACTCCGGTGGGAGTCAGGGAGATAGGTTGGTTCCAGGTGAAGCACAATCAATGGCTCGATAGTGCCACTCAGGACTCAATTTTTTTTTTCAATTACAGTTTACATTCAACACTATTTTGTATTGGTTTCAGGTGTACAGCACAGTGGTGAGATGGTCATATGCTTTACAATGTGTTAGCCCAATGTTTCCAGTGCCCACCCAGCACCATCCATACACAGTTACGAGAATGTTATTGACTATATATATTCCCCACACTGTATTTTACACCTCCCATGACTGTTTTAAAACTACCAATCTGTATTTCTCAATTGCTTCACCTTTTTCACCTAGTCCATTTTTTTTTTTCCCTACCTCTCCCCTGGGCCATTTCATGGTGGCAGTGTGGTTGCATTAACTCCAGATGTCACCCCCAGGGATATATTAATGTGATATGACAAGAAAGGTTGTCTATTTCTTGTACATCCTTCTTAGGAGTAAGGAAGTTGTTCCTAAAAGCCGTTGAACCAGACTTCCTTTCATATCTTATCAGTCAGGATTTGGTCACATGCCTATGCTTAAATCAACACCACAAAGAGGAATAGTATTACAATGATTAGCTTAAGATGATCACTTAGACTAGGTTTCAGAAAGCACCCACCAGGACTGCCATACTCAGGATTTTGTTAACTATTTAATGAGATACTGCACATAAAGGACTTCAAACAGTCTCAGGCACAAAGTAAATGTTCAGTGAATCAAATCTATTATTAGCTATTGACCAATTTACTGACTTATACTAATGTGAAATTATAGCTATTACTTGATATGTTTCCCTAGGAACATTTTTTCTTCCAACAAGCCACAAGACTTTAACTCAAAATAATAAATGACTTAATAGTAGATTTGCAAACACCAATGAGCTGAATTAGGAATCTATTTTGTGGGCTTGGGGTACTTCCATAGAAATCCACACATTTGTTTAATGAGAGGAGTTACATCCTTGGAATGTCAACTACTGTTGGGCCTGGGAAGTTAATGAAAGTAACAGGAAGGAGAAAAAGAAGAGAACAAAATTTCTCAACCATAACTTGGCCGTAGCCCCTTCCCCTCTTCCAGTGAAGTGAATTACCTGATTGTTAAGGCTATTGCAGTTCATGTAGGAGGGCTTAGAGGCTCCCCTTTCTCCTAGCAACCCTCACTCTGCAGTGAGTTCCTGCTGTAACTACTGGGTTCGGGACAACCCATTTAGCTCCAGGCGCTGGGGAAGGCAGTCCTGCAAATAATCACTGTTGTTCTTGTATTGTCTCCAGGTCCTTCAGAATCCTAACCGCAGAGTGAGGAAAGAGAAGGAATAGACCCAAGGGTTTAGGATTGCTTGGTGTAGACTGAAGCGGGAATGTGCGTGAGCAGCCTCACCAATCATTCGTGAGGAGCTCCGAGGTGGGAAAAGGATCTGCTCCTAGAGACTAATGAGGTGTCAGGCCACGCGTTTTCCCCTCCTACTGTACATTTTATTTGTCAGGAGGATAAATGCCAAATAGGGAACAGGTTGTAGCTTGACCTCAGGGTTCACGTAAGGGTCCTAATTTGACCGCAAACTTTTAAGATATCGCATAGTCTGCATTTTCTACATTTTCTCATACAATCAGTGCAGAAGGTTGCCTGGGGCAAGGCTTGTAGTTTTTTTCATGAATCATGCCCCCACCCCAACTCAGGCTCATGACTAATAAACAACAGGGGAACTTCTGGGACTTAGTGATGGGAAGTTTGGTTGAAAGGGCAGTGCAGGTGCTTCTAAAACCCGTACCTCAAATGTGCCAAGACTGTGGCGCCTACAAGATTGGTTTGGGAGTCTTACAAGACCAGCCATTCTCTGGGAAGTTTCCAAGAACTTCCTGTTACTAGTCAGGCAGAAAGAGAAAGATGAAGAAAAAGTAAAAACAACTTCATTTCTTTTGGGGAGTTCAGCATAATTTTTGTGGTCCAAGGCAGAGTTAGAAAATGCCAAGCTTGCAATAAATGTCACCTTTTTGGTAGTGCTGTGGGTAGACAGATGGTTCCTGGTACTGTGGATGGTGGTGATGGTCTTGTGGGTGTAATACGGAGAAAATCTTTCTTCAGACTCTTTCGGAATACTTTCAGTAAGGATTCCTTAACATCAGCAAGCTGCTATACTGATATCAATTCTGCGTTTAATTCATGGCTTACCTTTATGGCTTTGAGCTTAGTTGCATAATCATGTACTGACATTCTCTCTAATATTTAAATACACGTTCCAAAAAGAAATAGATCATATACATACTTGTGGAATTACTGCTTTCAGTACTTACTTTGGGGCCTTTAAAGGAAAAGAAATAAAGACATATAAAAAGAAACTCCATTTTTTTGGTGTTATTGCAAAGTCCCCTAAAAGCCTTATCATTTTTTTCAGAAAGAAAAAGGACATGGTTAAGAGTCTTCGCTCCTGCTGGTGGAGCTCTACTCAGAAAGCAGTCATCTACCCTGTTATTCAAGAAATGTTGTCTTTTAGAAATGATAAATGTTTTGCCCCCTTCGCTAACCACAGTACTGCACTTCCAACTCACAGAAGGACTTAATGTACAGGAGTCTTACTGTATTTTAATGTAAAAATAGCTGAAGAGAAAACCAATTCTAAAAACCTGTTCAAGAAAACATTGTATAATGCATTTTTAGACAGAGTCCTCTTGGTAGCTTGGCTCCCTATCAAGAAGAAAGAAAACAAATATTGTTGACCTTGGTAACGAGAAGTTTACCAACACCCTTCTGTCCATTTCACAGCCTCCTCCCTTGCTCTCTGCCCCTGCTTTCCCCAAACACTCACACCGTTACACACGTTTCCTAATTGTAAATGAGTGGCCAATTTATTTGGAGGTTTGCTATGGTCAAGCCAGACACATAGAAAATAGAGCAACACAGGAAAGAAATGATTCTAAATAGCCTCTCGCAAGGACCCTCAGTATGAGTGTGGCTGAAGTCCAAGCAGCTCCTCCATCCCCAATCATTAAGGAATCCCAACTAGTAGATTAGAAAGTAGGAATTTCACTTTCAGTATTATTTTGAATGTTATAAATTACTATAGTCACAGCCAATAGTCATTTTTTCAGTTATATTATTTGTTTACCTATGCATACAGTAAATACACATGGAATTTGAAACATCTGTAAGTTACTGTTCAAGAACTGGGGGTTTAAAGATGAATATACATGTTTCCTGCTCTCAAGCATCTCCCGGTTTGTAGGGGTTGTAGGAGGGGAGATACAGACTCACAGTTATAATAGAGTACTATAGTAAGTGATGTATAGAAATATGGAGAGGGAACTCTCAGTACCTAGAAGAGGGTGAGTGGTTGTTATAACTTAGAGCAGGAGTGTCAAACTCATGTTCACCGGGGGCCACATCAGCCTCGCAGTTGCCTCAAAGGGTGGAATGTAATTTCAACTCCTCAACAGTTAAGGAGTAGTTACATTTATACAGTCCTAAAATTATTTCGGCCCTTTGAAGGCATCCATGAGGCTGATGTGGCCCCTGGTGAAATGAGTTTGACACCCCTGGCTTAGAGGGTGATCAGAAAAGAAGTTCGGCAAAAAGTACGGTCTCAACTGTGCATTAAACTGTGAGTAAAGAGATAATCACACAAAGGGGGGTCATTTAAGGGAAGAGACTTCAAGCTTCTGGGACCATTTATGTCAAAACGTGGAGACAAGCATATCCTGATAATGTGGGAGATTACAGCGGTTCCGTGTCTCCAAAAGGCTCCTCAAGGTCGGAGGATGCTAGCAGATGAGGCTTTAGGAGGAGAGGGGAGCAGAGCTCAGAGTGCTTTCCTGTGATATTTTAAGAGCTCGGGTTAATTTTATGGAAAATTAGGGGCCAAAGAGTGGTTTAACCAAATGGGTGAGATGGCTAAATTTTTGTTTCCAATAAATTATTCTCTGTAGAGAGTAGATTTGAGTGGTGATATTAAGCCACATTAAGAGGCCTATATAGTTCCTGCAGAAGATAACATGGGCTCGAACTAAAGAAGAGGCCACTGATACAGAGGGGAGAAGATGGCCTGGCTAGCCTGGGGGATTGTTGGGTATGGAGGATGAGAAATGAATACAGGAGGATGATTCCCATGTTTCTAGTGTAGACCACAGGCTTGGTTGCCATCCAGGAAAGATAAATCTGGTGGAAAGCATATTTTAAATGGAGGAGGTAGTCAGAGGTGGAACACCCTGACAATGGGTTCAATCCGTGGTGGTGCATGTGAGCCTTCACCCTGGGAGCTAAGAAGGGGGTGGATATTTGGAGAAGTTTAAACATGGGAATTATCAGTCTCTCGCTGGTGATAAAAAATATGAGTGGGTAGTATTGATCAGAGAGGTTTTGAAGCAGAAGAGTAGAACACAGCTTCCCAGCTATTGAGCTGCAGTATCCTGGCGTGCCTTGGATAACTTACAAGTATACAGACATGTGGATACCTTTAACTTTGGGGCTGTTCCTGGACATCCTGGAACCACAGAGCAGGGCTGGGCCCAGCAGAACTCCAGGACGAATAACCTGGGGCCACAAGCAGCTTCATCATTCTCCTCTTCATGTACTGTACAAGTGTTATCATCTTCTAAGTGTTTTTGATATGGAAAAATATGTGAAATGCTAGCATATTTTATAGCCATTGTGTATATTCTCATTTAAGGGGAAGGTAAAGGAAAATAATCTTTAGAAAAAGACAAGAAGAAAAGACCGGAGAGGGCCGAGGAAAACCTGGAAAGAGTAATATCAAGGAAAGTAAATGTTTAAATTTGCAGAACGAACCTTCTTGCTAGTGATCAATGACCAATGCACATCAGTTCATTTGCTTATTACCTCTTTCACTCATTTATTTGTTCAGTAATTTAGATGGTCAGTGAATGCATCAAGCCCCTGTGAAGTGTCAGGTGCTGGGCTTTTCGAACGTTACTTAATCATTTGGTTCTGGCTGATAACAAAGAGCAAACAAATATTGCAGCTAGGGAGAGTGTGAATCAGTCTTTATTGATTTAAAGATTTACAGGTGACCTTAGGATTTCTATTATTTGGAGGAAGGGGCAGATCTACTCATGAGGGCGTTCTCAAAGATCAAGGGGAAAGATCAAGTTCTCAGAGATTCTGATGGGAAACTCCGTTGAGTTATTTTATTCCTGCAGGAATACTTGAGTGCATATGGTGAACAACCAGTGAGCCAGACATGGGGCTGAGAATTCAGCAGAGAGACACAACCCTTTCCCTTAAGGATCTCACATTCTAGAGGTGGGAGACAGACTTTACACAAACATGTAGGATACCGGATGAGTTCAGTGGAGAAAAAAAAGCAGGAAAGGGAGTAAAAGTGGCTGGGGAGGAACTGCAGTTTTGGAAAGGCGGTCAGGGAAACGCCAACATGCATGAAAAGGTATCAGGGAGGTCTCCTGAGTCACGGTGGCCAAACAACCAGTAACCCACGTGAGTACCTAGTGCATTGTTACTTTCTCCAAAAACTCCAGAACACTGTAGGACCTGATTTTATGTCCTAGTTTTGGCCTACGAGACCATGAGCTTGTTTTGTATTCATGTTAGTTAGTGGCTAAACCTTTCTTTGCTCAGCATTCCAGAATGAATACCTATCATCAAGCTGCCAGTATTAAACTAATGGAACGTTGGGAAGTATTCCGAAAATGGTCTTAGGTCTCCTCTGGCTGTGAAATGGGATATTTTGGATATCTTAGATTTTATCTTCTATACTGTTTCACCTATCTTATATCCTTTTTATCTTCCCCCAACCCCCACATACTCCCACCTAAAAAAAAGCCTACTGGCAATTTTATATCCCCTGACAATAATTTTCCCCCAGAACCTGGTTATTTCCTGGCCAAGAGCTGGCTGAAGCTAAATTCTGATTGGCTAAGCCTCGCTCAGAGTATCCTGGGAAGACTGAAGTCTGCGCTAGGGGGTGTCTGGGGCAGAAGGAGCAGTACTTATAATTAGGTCCCTCTGGTCCTTTGAAAATTAACTTCTCTTGCATAGGATTCAAAACAGATTTGTATTGGAGTGAATTTGGCTAAATAGGTGTACCTCATTTTACCTAATGTGTACGTTCATGAAAGATCAAATGAAACCAAGTTTGGCAACTCACATTGCATCTGAAATACTCTAATGGAAATCACTGAGAAATGACATCTTACAGTGAATCCTTTTAGAAAATGAACACGACATAAAATTTACCTTAGTACAAGGTTCATATTCGTGCATTTGGAGTGCCTGTCGGTGTTATACCATTAGTGCAGATTTCGGGAACAGCCGAGTTACTCACTGATCAGTGACAGTCAGCGCTTTATGCCATTAAGTGATTCCAAGAATAGGCTTCTGTTGGCTAGAACAGGGGCCAGCAAACATCTTCTGTTAAAAAACCCAGTAGTAAATATTTCAGGCTTTGCAGGCCATACAGTTTCTGTTGGAACTACTCACCTTCTCCACTAGGGTGCCAATGCAGACATAGGTACCATGCAAATAAATAAGCATAGCTGTGTTCCAATAAAACTTTATTTATGGATACAAAAATGTGCATTTCATATGATTTTTTCAGGTGTCATGAAATATTCTTCTTCTTTGGGTTTTCTTTCAACCTTTTAACACTATAAAAAATATTCCTAGCTTGTGGGGTATACAAACACGGACGGTAAACTGGATTTGGTCCACGGGCTGTAATTTGCCAACCCGTGTGCTGTGACACTATGTTATTCAGGGCACTGCTTGCATATCGTTGTCCCCAGGTTTACATGGTTTTTATTCAGTGGAGGTTTGGGGCACTTGTTTTTACATCTGTGTGTTTAATAAATAAATGTTCCAACCAGAGTTCCCACCTCTCCTCTGGGCTCCTGGACCAGTTGTGTGACCTTCCTGAGTCAGTTTCTTTACCTATAAAATGGGGAGGATGATAACTTGCTTTAAGTGAGTGGGAAGAAGCTTCGGTTGAATTATATAACATTTGTAGTGCAGGCAACACAGTTCTTATACACAGTAATCACTCAATAAATTATCATTCAGCATATGGTAGTAGGTGCTTAGTAAATGGTAATGTCTGTTCATTTCCTCTGTCATTGGAAACACGTATTACTGTTGGAAATTAAACTCTGAGGGCAGGTACGTGGCTATAGAATTTGAGGATGATCAGTAGCCACCACCAGCTTTCCGCTGCTGTTATGGGTTGTCTCCTTCCCCATGTCAGTGCTTCCAGCTACAGAGAAAAATTCATGACTCAGCTATTGAGCAGGGAGTGAGTCGGCCTTCCCTCATGGTGGGTATTTTAACTTGGCAGGTTTGATTAAGGTCCAAGCTACATGGACAGACCTCCTAATTTCATTGGACAACATATCAGACTATCAATTTTTCTTCAAAAGGCAACCTTCTTAGTTCCCTTCTACCAATCACAAGGCCATCTGAACCGTTGGTTGCTGTCGGTCATCATTAAATTATAAATGGTGTAATTTGAAGGGCAGTTTCTTTACTGACATTGTTTCTCCTCCTTGAATATGTATGTTAGATCACCTTGGTACATTTTTAAATAGGGAGGAACAACTCACCATGGAGAGCTCTATTCTAGATTGGAGGAAGGAAGTGAATGAATGCTGGGGCACCCCTGTCCGTATCACAGCGGGCGCATGCGAGCAACTTTGGAGAATAGAGCCAGAGGCGGGAAATGATGAAGATCTCACAGACATCTTGGCACCTAAGAGGAAGCAAAGGGAAGTTTGCTTTTTAGAGTCCAGTTTGGGAAGTGGGGTACTTCTTTAACAGCTGTGGTTCTAGATATATAATAATATTAAAATATAAAATTTAACATATATAATTTATATGTATAGAACATTTATTGCTTTTTGTTAACAGTATAAGAAAAAGATAACAAACCCCAAGTACATTATTTTATGTTGGATGTGGATTATGAAATATATATTATATAGATTAGACAGTAAAGCTAACACCAAGGGGTCACATAAAATATTAAGTGTAGGTTCCCCATTGTCCAGGGTTCTGGGCAATAAAGATGAGTGAGGAGGTGGTACTAGGGAATGCTGTTTTATGGCCACCAACAAGGAATCACTTTACTTTAACATTCCTTCCAAGTTTGATCACTTCTTTTTGCTGTAGAAATGATTTTAGAGTAGATTCCTGCCCACCGACAGCTGGATTGTAGTCAGGACTTATGTTCACAAAGCCGATGAAAGCCTGAACCTCTACTCTGAGACCTTGGAAGGCTGTTGCAGGTTTAGTAACCGGGAGGTTAGATTCACGGGTTTTCTGTTTTCTGTATCTACCCTCCAGGTCAACCTGTGAAGGAAGAATCAACTGAGAAGTCCTATCTAGTTAGTGTTGGGAAAAGGTTCTCAATCATAAGAAAAGATGAAGTGGCTGGAAGTTAACAAACTACCAAGCAACAGAGTAATGTTCTGGTAGAAGAAAAATGGTCCAGAAAATCATACATGCTGATGAGGATGTGGAGAAATAGGAACTCTTGTGCACTGCTGGTGGGAATGTAAAATGATGCCGCTCCTGTGGAAAACAGTAGGGCAGTTCCTCAAAATAAAAAAAAAAAAAGCTTAATATTAGCATATGATCCAGTGATTCGACTTCTGGAAATATATCCAAAAGAGTTGATAGCAGGGACTTGAACAGATATTTGTACATTCATGTTCATAGCAACATGATTCACAATAGCCAAAAGCTGGAAGACTCCTAAGTGTCTCTCAATGGATAAATGAATAAACACAATGTGCTGTTAAAAAGGAAGGAAAGTCTGACACATGCTACAACATGGATGAAACTTGAAGACATGATGTTAAGTGAAACAAGCCAGTAATTAATAAAAGGACAAAATATTTTATGATTCTATTTACATGAGGTCCCAAGAGTGAAAAGTAGAATTCATAGAGACAGAAAGTAGGGTGGTGGTTGTCAGGGATGCAGGGGAAGAGGGATGGGTTGTTCGGTTACTGAGTGCACAGTTTCAGTTTCAGAAGGTGGGAAAGTTCTGGAGGTGGATGGTGGTGATGGTTGCACAACAGCGTGAATGTACTTCATGCCAGTGAAGTGTACCCTTAGAAGTGGGTAAAATGGTACGCTGTATATTGTACCACAGTGAAAACAAATGAGAGAGGGGAGGGGGGAGGGAAGAAAAGAGAAGGGAAATTTCCCAAACTAACAAACACAGAGACAATGGAATAGGAACACGAGGTTCAGAACTCAGCTGAAGTTCACCATAGGACATTTCTTTTTGATTAGTACCTCTGCAAGCTGGGGATTAAATATTTCATCCCCATCTCCCATCCTTGGGTAGATAGCTGGGTTTAGGCAGAGGGGAAAAACACTGTTCTGTAATCCATTGTTAAAAAAAAATATGTACTTTTTGTTTGGGACATAGCATATAAAATTGTTGGATATAATGGAATACGACTGCCACAGTATTCAGTATTACATATATATGAACCAGGAAATTCTGTTCTAGAATAACTCGGTGTGCTGAGTGATTAAGGACTTTCCAGTAGAAAAAAGGCTTATACTGCAAGCATGCTCTCTGGTGTTATCAGTCTCTTTCTCTGCTGCAAACACTCAGCTCCCTCGTTTCCCCTCACACGTCAAACTACACGCGTACCTACTCCCAGAGGCACCTAGTTATCACCTACCTTCTTTAAGAACATTTTTTTTAGCCTACAGATGGTGCGAAATATCTGAGGGGAAGGTTGCAGGTCTTCCTGGATGCCGAGAAGTTATCATCCTAATGTTCAAACAGTCTTTGATTATTCCCAGTCATTCTGACCGGTTGACATAACCATGAAATGCAGCCTCACCACCAGCTTTGAAAGCAAAGGCGGGAGGAGGAAACAAGGGTGCATGCGTCCTGTGATTTCTTTCATTGCTTCCCTCTCTTTCTCTTAAAGGAAAGATTGCTTTAAATGAAGAATAAATAAGAGTGAAAGGAATGATGGTGAAGAGAAGGGTTAGGGTGGAGAAAAACACCAGGGTGTTTTTATTTTATTTTATTTTTCTATATAGCACTCTGGGAAGTTTTGAAGGAAAAAAAAAGATTTAAGAAGTGATACTTTTGAACCTCAGCCAAAAGCAAGCCATCAAAATGGGACACTGTCTCTTTAAGTGCAAGCCTGCACAAACGAAAGGAAATTAATTAAGTATCCGACACTGGTGTGGCGCCATGGAAAGAATACACAATCTGGGTCCAGCATGCCAAATCTGAAATGAAAATGAAGGTGATCCGTCATATTTGGCTGTTTTTTTAAGACAGAATATATATTTTTGAAAGTTTACTAAGCAATTACCCAAATTAAAGAAACTGGAAAAGCAAACAGTGGTAAAAATGCTTTAATTTTTTAGAGGGTAAATTAGTTTTAAAATGTGTGCCTTTTATTATCTTAATACCAAAGAGAAAGGGAAAAAATGCCAGGGTGTTCCTTAACTCCTTAATGGCGGCATCTAGGAGAATTTATTTACTGCCTGTGCCAGTGATAAAGTTTCCAAACTCGGGGAGACCTTAAGAATCCTCAGCCTGTTTCTAAGCTTTGAGGATGAGATGCTTAGTATGTCTCTGAGCCCGAGACTTGTGAAAGTCTTTTTCCTTTCTCACACGTGGCCTCCTTGCTCCGCTCTCCTGCCTCACCAGCTGTCAGCAGCCAGATGGACTCTGTCCTCTCCCACCACCCCCACCCTCTGGACCACTAAACTTTTGGCAGGTAAGGGCAGTCTTGCATTGCCGTGTTTCCATATTAGTCTCTGGTAAAGGCTAAGGGAAGAGGTGAAAGGGTGTTAGCTAGAAAAGGATTTATCTAGAAGCTAATAGGACAAGCAAGTTGTCTGGTCACCTGCACCTTTATGGTCCTCCTTCAACGTGGAAGAGAATGTGAGAGGCAAAGCTGCTGGGATTTCCATCTTACGTCCCAACATCCTAGAGCTTTCATTTATACCACAGGTGGAAGAGAAGACTGTACGAGGTGAGGTGCCTTGGTTGCAACAGACAGAAAACCCCTAACTAATGGTCTTGAGACAAAAGGTAGCTTGTTGTCATAAGCTGAAAGCTCTACCGAAGGTGTGGCTTCAACCATGAGTCCACTCGACACTTAGTGATACATGGTGTTGACTGGAGCCCTCACTTCCTAATTGTGGTAGTTGTCTCTCACTCTGGAATGTTGTCTTCCCTCATGTGAGTCTAGTGAGAAGAAGTTTCTGAGAGACCAAACAAAGGCTTTGGAAATTTCGCTGGTCTTGACTGCCTAACTTGAGGCATGCACCCATTTGTAAACTCTTCCCTGTGTCCTGGGACACGAGATGGGCATATAGCATTACCTCTGTCATATGTTCCAGAAGCTAGGAGCAGAGTGGCTTCATCCAAATTCCCCAGGGAGAGGGAGTGTGCCTTGATGGAGAACTACAAGATAGGAATTTTATGAGTGGCAACGATAAGATGATTTGCCTTCAAGGGAGCTTAGGCATCATCGAATGTTATAAAATAGGTGGGATATAAAACTGAAAGCAACAGATGAACAAAAAAGAAGACCAAACAAATACTTACAGACACAGGCAACAGTCTGGTGGTTACCAGAGGGAAGGGGGTTGAGGGATGTAGTAAAGGCTAAAGAGGGTCAAATCTATGGTGACGAAAGAAGGTTTGACTTTGGGTGGTGGGCACACAATACAATATACAAAGGATGTATCATAGAGTTGTACACATGTCACCTATATGATCTTATTAATCAATGTCACCCCAATGAATCTAATTTAAAAAAAATTACCAGCAGTTGCTTCACAACTAGTACAGAGTTAGGTGTGGCAGCAACAAATGCCCATCAGCAAGCATGATGCAGGAGGATGGTTATAATGGGGAAGTTACTGGAGCTGGCTTGGTACTGTGGTCCCCAGTCCCTGGTTTAGAGCCACACAGGCTTAGGTTTTGCTTTCAGCTCAACATTCTCTAGATGTACAATCCTGGCCAAGTTACGTAACTTCTTGGATTGTTAGTTACATCACTTGAGAACAACATCTACCTTGTAGGGTGTGTTAGTTTCCGAGGGCTGCTGTAACAAATTACCAGAGACCCAAAATCAAGGTGTCCATATAGCCATTCTGTCTGAAGGCTCTAGGGAAGAAACTGTTCCATGTTTTTCTCTTAAATGCTGGTATTGCCAGAAATCCTTGGTGTTTCCTGGCTTGTAGATGCATCACTCTGACCTCTGCGTCTGTTGTTACAATGTTTCCCTGTGTGTCTGCCCCTTCTCATCTTACAAGGCCACTGGTTATATTGGATTAGGGTCTACCCTAATTCAGTATGACCTCGTTTTTTTTTATTACGACATGACTGGCATATAACATTGTGTAAGTTTAAGGGGTACAGCATACTGATTTGATAATTTTATGTACTGTAGTATAATTACCACCATAGCTTAGCATAAGCTAACACCTCTGTGATGTCACATTCTTGTTTTTTTTGTGTGTGTGGTAAGAACAATTAAGATCCAGTTTCTTGGCAACTTTGAAGTTTATAGCACAGTCTTGTTGATTGTAACCACTATACTGTGCATTAGATCTCCGGGACTCATTCATCTGCTGGTTGCGGGATTGTACCTGTAAACAGTGTCTTCCAATTCCCCAGTCCCTAGTCCCCAGCAGCCACCCTGCTCCCTGTTAGATCCCACATGTAAGTGGCACTGCGCTCCTCGGTGTATAGCCAGAGGAAATGGAAAACAGGATATTGAAAAGATACTTGCAATCCCATGTTTATTGAAGCATTATTCACAAGAGCCAAGATATAAAGATGATGTATGTCTTTCTCTCTCTCTCTCTCTCTCTCTCTCACACACACACACACACACACACACACACACACACACAATGGAGTATTAGTTAGCCAATAAGAAAGAAGGACATTCTGCCATCTGGGACAACAGGGATGGACCCTGAGGAATTCATGCTAAGTGAGCTAAGTCAGACAGAGGAAGCAAAAATACTGTATGACCTCATTTTAATTTGATTATCTTTGCAAACACTCTATTTCCAAATAAGGTCCCATTCACAGGTGGTGGGTTAGGACTTCAACAGTTTTGGCAAGAAATAATTCAACTCCTAACCCAGGGTTACTGTAATTATCATATGAGATGATGCATTTAACTGTCATTAGCAGCCAAGGCTCCCCAGCCAGCCATTGAGAACTTGCAAGGTTGGAGTAGAAGAGGATTTAAAAAGTTTTATGAAGTAGAACAAATACACAGGAGCATGTTTCAAGTTTAAGTGTAACCCTGATTTTCAAACTGAACCCAGCCATGTAAACAGTACCTTCATTAAAGAATGGAACATCAACAGGACACATATATGGACCACGTGTTATGCGTATGTTTAGCCTTTGTGAATAAGATTACACAGGAGTCCAAAGAAGTTGTAACAACTTTTACTTCCACATGAAGGTGTAAGAGTTCCAATTGGACAACACTAACGAGATGAATCTTAAACGTGTTTCTTATATTATTTCCTTGATAATGTCTAAAAATCTTATCAAGATCTATAAAAAGTCTACCAAAGAAAATCTTAGCATTTCTCTTCTGATAAAAAATAAGTAAATGCCTAATGTGGCTTTTGGAGCATGAGTCAGGTGGTCTTTGTGGACCTCTGCAAACTTAGGTAACTCCCCCACATCACTATGTGCCTTATCCAATTTACTGGACTTACGGTTCTTAGAAATTTGGTATATTTCTGAGAAGTTTTTCTTCTTATGTGTGACCTTTAATTTAAATATGGATGACTCATTTTTACTTGGGCTTAGGAGGAAGGGACATAGAATGTATTGGTGCATTGATGATGGGTAACTGGAGTCTGAGATCCAGAAAAGCTAGAGGAGTTGTCCAAGATCAGCTAAGGTGTATCAGTGATTGAGCTGCGACTCTAAACTTTTTGAGTGTAGCACTGGCTGGTGTGGCTCAGTGGATTGAGCATGGGCTGTGAATCAAAGGGTCCCCGGTTTGATTCCCAGTCAGGGCACATGCCTGGGTTGTAGGCCAGGTCCCAGTAGAGGCCACATGACAGGCAACCATACATTGACGTTTCTCTCCCTCTCTTTCTCCCTCCCTTCCCCTCTCTCTAAAAATAAATAAAATCTTTAAACAAAACAAAACAAAACTTTGAGTGTAGCCAGGTGACTTTTACACTGAAATGGACATATATGTCTATTTACTTGAGCCTTCTCATATATCACCCAAGGGGTCACACAATTAATATTAACTCAGGGAAGTGTCTGCCTGCGTTTTTTTTTTTTTGCTAGACTAACACAAGCTGGTAGTTTAAACTATTAGAAGCTGCATTCGTATTTTATCATATAACATTGCTGCCATTCTCTTCAGTGTCTTCATTTGACACCTACTGGTCTCTTCTCAGTTTTCTTCCAGAGTCTGATTGTGTTAATCTTTTCCTTACTTCTCTAGAAACCTTATAAGGAACAGAATTATTGTCACTTATCTTTTCCAGGAAGTGTAGGACTCAGAAGAAAATCATAGTCCCCGAATAGAATTTTAACTAGCTTTAACCATAGAAAGAACCATACAAAGAAGGGCTAATTTAAAGTGGGGGCAGGCACAGGCTTCTAAGGTGCTGCCTTTTAGAAACCCGGTGTATGAAAAGGATACACACAGGTTTAATAGAAATAACAAAAGCTTTCAAATCAGTATAGGCGAGTTTAGATCCAGGCTTTGCACCTTGAACTTTTCCACAGCCTCAATTTTGTCAACCTGATAATGGTGGCGATGTTGCAAGAATTAGAGACTGTGTATATAAAACACTCAGCCCAATCTCTTAGAATGACTGTAAGTCACTGAGGGTTAGCCACCATTACCAGTATATTAATAATCTTTATTATTATGAAAGTGAGGTCTGTTCCTGGCACACTGATGTCTTGTATATAATTAGAGTAATATGCATAGTAAGCTGTGTAGAAACTTTCTAAAACAAATGAAAACAAAGGCATGAACAGCCTTTTCCCTAAATGCCTAACACTTAGTGCAATATTAGTACAGATGTTAGAAGAACCACAATCTGTTTTGTAAGTGCGCTTTCAAACAGAAATGTGCCAGAACAGTGGTTCTCAGGCCCAGGTGAGGGTAAGTATCCTCTAGGACTTTTAAAAACATCCAACATTCTGGGCACCTTCCCTGAAGTATTGACGGACATGCCAGTGTGGTGCCCAGCTCTGGAGCCAGGCTGCCTCGGTGTGAGTTCCAGCTCTTCCATTACTCGCTAGGTAACTTTGTCGAGTTATTTAGTTTGCCTGCCTAAGTTTTGCCATTTGTAACATAGAAATAACACTTAATACTTGCCTGGTACATAGAAAGAACTCCAAAAATGCTTGCTTTCATTAGGAGGTGGGAGTCTGTATTAAAACCAAAACAAACTCCCTGACAAATCTGGGATTCAGATGCTTAAGAATCAATGCTTAAGAATCATTGAGCCTGAGATAGAATGTAAAATGGTATTCTGGATAAAAATATTATACCTCAAACTATAACTTCTTAAGGTCTTGACACTTTTTGAGATCTAAAAAAAAACCTTTAGGTGTTTGAAATTAAGAGAATGAGAGATCCCTTTGTCTTAAAAAATTAAATTAGATATAGTTTGAAATATATATAAAACTGTATTTGCAAATACTATTTGTTCATATGTAGTTCCATCCTTTATTTAATTACTTTGAAACAACCTCCTTAAAGGGAAAGAATGAGAGAGAAACTGAGATAGATTTTAGGCTACAAATTCAGCATTTTACACTTCCCAGCACTGACTTTTCTAATGGCAGAGGTCACTAAACCCGCATGTCAGTTGCAGAAGTTTTTAGGACAAGCCCTAACTTTGCATTAGGGATTAAAGAAACTCCATGTTAATATTTGAAGCATTAGAGTTATATCCGCTCTGTGGCTTGTCTGGCTCAGAATTTGTAAGTTATGTCTGAGTATTAGGTTCTGCCTTTTCTCTTCCTTTGGTGCCAGATCTGGGAGAGGGGACTCCTGTCTCAGTTTCTAGGTTTTAATTCTTGTCTTGGTTTCTCACCCCAGGTTCTTCAGACTTGTCAGAAGCCGATTTTCTCATTGCCAGTGCTCTTTCCTGCAACCCACCGTCGGGGTGGGGCCCTCCACCCGATTTCCCTGTCTGCCTGGATCTTTGACCATGTTATGCTCTCACACCCACAGCTCCGTGTTTTGATTCAATTTTACGACTTTAGTATTTTGAGTTTTCTCTCTTTTTTTTTGCTTGGTCAGTCTAGCTAATGCTTTGCCAGTCTTGTTGATTTTCAAGATCCAGTTTTTGGCTTTATTGATTTTCTTTATTGTTTTTTAATTTTTTTATTTCATTTATTCCTGTGCTAATTTCTATGATTTCCTTTGTTCTGATTATTTTGGGTTTAGTTTGCTCTTCTTTTTCTAGATAATTAAAGGGGGAGATTTAGTTATTGATTTTAGGTCTTTTTTTATATACAGCTATAAATTTCCTTTTAAGCCATATCTTAAATTTATTTTATAAATTATAGTATGTGACATTATTTAGTTCATCTCAAAGCATTTTAAAATTTCTCTTGGGACTTTTCTTTAAAGATTTTTTACTTATTTATTTTTAGACAGAAGGGAAGGGAGGGAGAGAGGGAGAGAAACATCCATGTGTGGTTGCCTCTCACATGCCCCCACTGGGGACCTGGCCCACAACCCAGGCATGTGCCCTGACTGGGAATCAAACCAGCGACCCTTTGATTCGCAGGCCGGCGCTCAATCCACTGAGCCACACCAGCCAGGGCTCTTGTGACTTTTTTGATATATAGGTTATTTATGAGTTTAATTTCCACAATTTGTAAATTTCCTAACTTCCATCTCTTATTGATTTCTAACTTAATTCTACGTGGTCAAAGAACATACTTTGTATGATTTCAATCCTATTAAATCCAGTGGGATTCATTTTATGACCTAACACGTGTCTATCTGGGAGAATATTCCGTGTGCGCTTGGGAAGCGTGGGTTCTGCTGTTGTTGAGCTGAGTTTTCTATCAAGTCCATTAGATTCATTTGCTTTACGTTGTTCAGGTCTTCTATTCAATGCTAATCTTCTGCCTAGTTGGCCTATTCAGTATTTGAAGCTTTCATTGTAAATTGTCTATTTTCCCTTGAATTTTGTGACTTTTTTCTTCATACATTTTGAGGCTCTGTTGTTAGGTGCATATATTTATTTATAATTGTTATATCTCCCCAATAGATTAACTGTTTTAACATGATAAAATGTTCTGTTTTATATCTGGTATTAATTTTACTTTTAAATTAAATTTTGTCAGATATTTGCATACCAGTACATATTATCATATCACTTCAGCTCACTTATGTGACTGTTTGCATGGTATATCTTTTTGCATTTTATGCACTTATATCATTAAATCTAAAGTGTATCTCCTTTAAACAGCATATAGTTGAATGTTGTCATTTTTTTCAATATGATATTCTTTGTATTTTAATTGGATTGTTAGCCCATTTACATTTAGTGATGCCTCTATGGTTGATTCACTCCATTCCTTTGCTTTTTGTTTCCTCTGTGTCTCAAGAATTCTTTTGTTTCTTTGTTCTCCTTCTTTTCCATTAAGTGGACATTTTCTAGTAAAATTTTAATTCCTATAATAATTTAAAAACTATTCTAAAAATTTATTTTCATGGTGGCTCTTCTAGGGGCAACACATATCTGTTAACTTATCAGAATTTACTTCAGATTTATAATCATTTAATTCCAGTGAAACAGAAATTTTACTCATATATAACTCTATTCTTCTATAACAGGGGTGTCAAACTCATTGTCATCGGGGGCCACATCAGCCTCGTGGTTGCCGTCAAAGGGCCAAATGTAATTTTAACTCTTTGACAGTTAAGGAGTAGTTACATGTATACAGTCCTAAAATTATTTCGGCCCTTCGAAGGCAACCGCGTGGCTGATGTGGCCCCCAGTGAAAATGAGTTTGACACCCTTGATCTATAACCTTCTCCTCTTTTTTGTGACATTATTGTCATACATACTATGCTTAAATCTGTGTTGAGGACCCAGGCATACATTGCTGCAATTATGACGAGACTAGTTCAGAAAAGTATGTTTCCTCCACCGTGTGCAGCCTCTGACGTAATTTATCAGAGAGTGCAGCTTTGGGTGTGTGCTTGCTCTCCCTGACCAACAAGGATGACTCTGATTTTTCTCAGGATCTCTCTGTCTATTCCTTCCCCTGACTTCCCCCTTAAGCTTCTGATGGGTCTGCCTCTATCGGTATCACACCCACCTCTTAGGTTCCACTAATTGCCCTGGCTTCTCTATTGTTCTCAAACCACACCCTGTGGCTTAAATTGCTTCATAGTCTGATCTGATTAAATTCAGACAGCTCTTCAAGATTAGTGTTTTGCCAGTCCTTGAGGCATGCTCCAACTCTAGGAGGAGCCTTCGAACTGTGTTAACCCTGTTTCTATCTGTTAAACTTCTAGGGGTCTACTGTTTCACTTGCTGCTATCATGACCCTATCAGTATCCTCTTTATGGCTCACTGCTGACATCTCCATTGTTTTAGACCCAGTCCCTAGGCATAAACTGTTTCGTAGCCTATGCCGCCTAACTTCAGTCTTCTTAGGAAGAGTCACAGAGTTCTCTGTTCTAGTGCATTACCTATTCCCACCCCACTACCACCACACCCAGGAAAAGCCTTTGCATGCCTGCTGTGGAGTTGGGGAAAAGGGTATCAGCTCCCTTCTTCCCGAGGGAAGCTCTGCACTGGGCAGGTGTGGTGGCCTCCGGTCTTCTTGGCTTGCTCCTCCCTGTATGGAACCTCTGCTCTGTGAACAGCCTGTGATAGGATGACCAGAGTCCAGTGCTCTTGGTGTACCTGGCCTTTAGCAGAGCTCCCATGTATTGTAAACTTCATTCTTCCAGCTCCGCCCGCCCTGGACAGTTCTGAAACCTGGTGCCAGGGGACAGGAGAGAAGCCAGTAACCTTCCTCACGGGGGGCCCCAGGGTGGGAAGTTCTATCTTCTTGGCCGCTGTTGCCCCGCGTAGGCTTCTGTCACACTAAAATGGGGGCTGAGGGGAGGAGTCATGGCTCAAATGCCACAAATTCTCATTGTTTTTGACAGAGATTTAGTAAATTTTTTGAATACATGTTTGCTTGTAGTGGTGTCCAACCTTTTGGTGTCTCTGGGCCACACTGGAAGGAGAAGAGTTGTCTTGGGTCACATGTTAAACACACAAACACTAATGAAAACTGATGAATAAAAAAAAAGGTTTTAAGTAAACCTACGATTTTATGCTGGGCTGCATTCATAGCCATCCTGGGCCACACGCGGCCTGTGGCTGCAGGATGGACACCCTTAGGTAAGTTTTCAGCAGTTAAAATGGCTTCTCTGGGGAGAGAGCCCACCAGCTCTCCCCACGGCCGTTTTAGAAACCTAGCCTCTCCTGTCTGCTTTTTCTTACAGCAATGTAATTTCTCTTCTTGACCTGGTGGCACAAATTGCTCTCTGCCTGTTTCACTTTTCTCTGGACTTCGGGGACAGTTGAGCATGTGCTGTGGGAACAGGAATGTCGAAGGCCATCCCAGCTCCGTGCATTAGCCCTGCTGGTCTGACAACCTCCTTTTCTGATGGGCGGGTGAGGAGAGTTCCCTCCTCCAGCCTGAACAAGCCTTGCTTCTCCCATCCAGAGAAACACACATTTAGCAAAATCCCTGTGACTAGGCTTTGCCACAGGACTTTCCTAAGCAAATAGCTTCACTGACTTTCTCCAGGCTTCTGTCCAGGGAGCATCTCTGCTGCTTTATGTCTTGACTGTGCTCTGAGATTGAAGAGGCAGCTCCAGGGTCTGTCTTCTTTGAGAGGCACCTGCCAAGAAGCGTTTTAAAGCCACTGGCTGAGGATCACCACCGATCTGGTGTGGATATAGCTTTTTTCCTCTCTAGGGACCAAAATGATAGGTAAAAATCTCATTCTTTTTAATGCTCTCATCCTCCTTGATAAGTAATTACTGCACAGTTGATAGAAATGAGAATATGTCAATGGATTGTAAAGATATTTAGAAGTTCAAAGATCTTGTAATGAAATCAATATGGAGGTAGATGAGGAAAAGGGATGTGTCAAAAATGACGCTTAGATTTCTAGAATTGTGCAAGAGTACATTAAACATTTTATGGGGGTTGAGGAGTTCAGAGAGAGACAGAGACTGAATATTCCCAGTTTCAAAAAATATTCCCAAAAGCTACAGTGACGGGGCATAGAAGAAAGAAATGTAGGAGGTTCTGGGGTAAGAGAGTGTTTTACATAAAGGAAATGGTCACGTATGATTTGCTGTTGAGCAGTTGAGCGAAGAGGCTGAAAGGATCATCTGATTCTATGAATGAACGTCATAGGTGGCTTTAGCAGAAATTGTTTGTGTTGAGGAATGGGGAAGAGTTTTTTCACAGAAGTTTGAGGAATGAGTGGGAAGTGACTTGGTGGAGGCAGGCATGTGTAGATGAGAGATGACTGGTATGAACCCCTTTCCCTTTTAAACCCAGGGAAGATATTTAGGGAGCAGGAAGTTTGGCACAAGAAGGGATGAGGGCATTACAGACTAACTCATCTACTCCATGGGATGAGCACAGAGGAAAAATGTTGCAACTAGGCAGGCGTCCTAATATTTATTACCCGTGTAAACTCCATTTAAGCAAGACATTTACTCTCTCTGTGCCTCAGTTTTCTCATCTACAAGATGTGAGTAATTAAACCTACACTGAAAGCTTCCCATGACAAATAAAATTAACACTTTAAGTGTTAATGTTTCTTTTCTTCCTTTCTTTGTCCCAGTTTGCTTACCCTATTTAATTTCAAATGTTTATGAAGACATTACTAATGTTCTGTACACAGCCCCCTCTGCAAGAACACTGTTACCCAATTCAAGTCATCCAGACAATAGACAGAGTTTTTGAGCACCTATGTGAACAAAGAGAATATTTGAAGGGTTTGTGCATGGGAGTGACACCGATTTATATAAAATATGATTATTACATCCACTTGTGGGGACAATGGCTATGGAGGGAGCACATGTTGTGACCCAGGGCATGCAGGTTAGTGTCCTGGGATGGCAGCTGTTATGGAAAAGGAGAAAGTGAATCAATGTGGGAAACGTTAGATGGGAGAGTGGACAGACATGGACATTGACTAGAGCCAGTGAGTAGGTGGGAAAAAATGAGACCAAGATGGCGCTAAACATTTTGGAAGGGTGAGCAGTGCCATTCACTGAGTGTAGGTAGCTCGACTGGTTGCCCGACCACTGTCTCTGCAAAGCTGTACGTTGAGAACAAAACAGCGGTGACACACTCCAAGTAAATTTAGAGGATTTCCAACAATGGTGTGCTATTTGAGCTAAGTGCACTCTTTGCATGATCTACATAGAATAACATGAAATACACAAAAAAGTCTACAAAAGTTTTAGACAGTAACACACTGAGGTGTTCCAGAACCAAGTATTGCCATATTCAGTTTCACAGAAAATGTTTCTCTGAATCCTGCCAATCACATAAAAACTCCGTGTGTTTTGACACATGTCACTTACAGAAAAAGTTACTGCAGGAAGTTAGTGGCCTTCCCCATGCTCTCTGCAGACGGGGAAGGCTCAGCTACGGCTACTGTGGGCGAACAGCAGGAACAACACGAGGGTCCACGGAGTGCTTTTTCTTCTGTCTGTGTTTTGACTGTCATCCTTTCAAAAGGGATGGATTGTAACAAAAGGAATGGGTTTTCCTGTGGCTAGATGGGCCTGGGAGGTTTGAAAAGTAAATCATTGAAGGGTTTTATGATGAGATTGAAATATATTATTGATATGCTGAATACCACATGGGTATAAAACAAAAGCAAAGCAAACAGAGAATGTCTCCCCACTGACCCAAGTGAGGAATTTCCAGATGCTGTCACAGCAGGCTCCATGGATGGAACCTTTGCTGCTTCCAAGAGGTCAGCTTGCGACCTTTCCTGGACACATGTGTGCGTGCCCCCCCCTCCACACACACACACCGAACACATGCGTGAATGCATTCATGCACTGTCTTTTAATTTGGGGGTTTTAAGCTTCTGATAGCATCTGTTGCTTTCCTGCCACGATTGACTTTTAGACAATTAAGTTGAGGTTCATGATACATATGTGGTTTGAAGAGAAAGAAGCATTTTCCTTCTGCAAAGGAAGAGGAGTTTCTGCATTAAAATTATGATGGACACCATTGGGATCTTTTTTTGGTGGTAGACCATCTAATAGAATGTCGGAGTTGGAAGGGAAATCTGAGACCAAACCCTTAATTTTACAGACGTAAAGTAACAAGGTTTAAGTGATGGCCGTACCCAGGCTCAGCAACTGCTGAACTGCAGCGCACAGCTAAAAACAGCCTTCCCCCTTCCTTTCTGTAGTGATTTTATCTTTGTACCTCCTTTCCAGGTTTTCTCAAAGAGAGTCTGAAGGACAGTGAGAATTACCCCAAACGTAAAATAATCTTGGAATCAGTTCTTTATTCCCTTTGTTTTCCCTGGAAAAGCTTTTTTTTTTTTTTTTTTTTTTTTTTTTGCGCGCCAGGTTTTGCTTTCTTTAGATTATGTTAATTTCTGGGTAACCCATCGTTACTGAGATCTGTGTTCCACAAACACACCATGCCACATAAGCAAAGCAATCTGAGATTTTTAAAAATGAACTTCTACCTGGAGAGTTCATGGTTTAGCTATCTGGTGCCTTTCTGTTTTATTTGCTAGAATATGCGAGCTTCACTGCACTGTTCCTCAGACCTGTATGTTCCTTCCAGCACAATTTTCCTTAAGTATATTTATTTTCTAAAATGCAGTAAATGTATTTATTTTCTAAAACCTAGTTTATGGCCAAGTATGTAATTTATATACACAAATAAAAAAAATACACATGAGATAGAAGGAAAACATGGATTTTTTGAGTAAGGATAAACCTGGTCTTGAATCCTGGCCTCTGTCCTTCCCAGCATTGAGAACCGAAGGAGCAAATCCATGTCTTCCTCTTCTCCATGACTCGTAGGCGGTAGATCCCCTAGCATGGGTGAAAGAGAACCTAAAATAAGGCTTTTTAACACATCGTAGTAGTGATAATTTAAGCAGTTCTTTCCAATTTGCTTGGTTTAATGTTTCATCACATGTCTTGGTTTAATGTTTTATCACAGTTCTATATTTGGGCTAAGTCATCCTGTAATGAGAAATTAGTAGTAAAAGTGCTTTGAAGAAAGAAGATGTGGAATATTACTCAGCAATAAAAAGGAATGAAGTCTTGCCATTTGCGACAACATGGAAGGACCTAGGCGGCATTATGCTAAGTAAAATAAGTCACACACAGACAGACCAATACTGTATGATTTCATTTATCTGTGGAATCCAAAATAACAAGACAAACAGATAAACAAAACAGAAACAGGCCCATAGATACGAAGCACAAACTGATGGTTGCCAGAGGGGAGGGAGTAGAAGGATAGGTGAAAAAATATGTAATTATAAAAAAAGAAAAAGAAAAAGTATTTTGAAAGGAAAAATACTAGTAAAAAGTAGTAAAATTAAAGGGGATAGTGGTTGTCATCCTTTGGGCATTCATGAAATGGTTAGTTTTTTTCAACCTTATTGTAGTATTGGGAAAATATGTAGGCAAAGGAGACTTCCACAGGAACTGTGCAGTTTCCCTGTTCAACTTTGCTAAATGTCACGGTCCTTAAACCTCAAGGCCTGCTGTGGGCTGGCTGGTCCCGATTCTGTCACAGCATGTATGGACCACACAAAGGACCGTGGTTGCCTTTCAGAGCTTAAGGCGTGTGCTTTCCCGGTTAGTGAAGGAATGGCTTTCCTGCTACGGCCTGGGAAGCCCTCAAAGACCCATCTAAGTCTCTCATTTTACAGATAATGGGCACGCGAGAATTCAAACTCCACTGGAAAAAATCAGTGAACAGATTTGGCATCTAGCAGGCAGGTGTTGAGTAAATATTTGTCTAATTTAAGAAAGTGTGTATCTTCTTCTGAACCTAAGTAGATTGTTTTGAGGTAAAGCAGGTGAAGCAAATTATCCAAAAAATATGTGAAATGATAATGCTTGTGGCTTTTAAAAATTGTTATCTTGAGTTTTAATTTCTCTGGACATTTATTTTCCTTGACTTTAATTTTCTTTCAACATGTAGATGATAGATAGACAATGAATTCCAAAATGATGGCAGATCTTTTTGAAAGTTCCTCACTAAGACAACTATTCTAGACAAATGCCTGCCTGTTTCTCTCTCCCTCTCTCTCTTTTTTTTTGCTCAGGGATGAGTGATTGTTTCCTTCCACAGATTAAAATGAATCTTGAGGTCAGAACATGCATTTTAGCTCTAGGTTTCATTGATTTACCTCTTCTTTTCTAACATGATGCACTTCAATACAGTTTGCATGTGGGGGAGCTGCTTTCATGTGGTACAGGATCTTGGTTTGGGTGCTTTCCTGTGTCTGCTTTTGCCAGTGGTCTAAGTGGGAACATCAAGGGGCTACTTCAGAGGTATTTTAATCTTTGCCCAAAGCATCCAGAACCTTCTGAGTAAATACATTCCCACGGTATCGTGATCTTTCTGGAACCATGTCAATGAAAAGAAAAATTGTAAATACCAGCCACGGGATACTTGCACACCTAGACCGAGAGTGTGTAAGACAGGAAATAAAGGATGTGTCCGCACTAACTTCACTGACGGGGCATTATCACAGAGAGGCTAAGTGAGTTCCATCGTGTGCAGTGATCCAGGGGCCAGATGTGAATCCCGAGCCCCAGGCGCACACTTAGAAGTGGTGTTGCAGGAGGCACCGCAGCGGGCTTGCATTTTCTCCACAGCACGTACTCTAACCAGAAAACGCGTATCTTCATTGAGTTTGTGAACCAAATTAAGTACATGTCTTTAGATTTTTGTAGTTACTTAAGAGCAGGATTACATATTAGAGACAGAACTGTTTGGATTTGTTTCCCTTTAATGATTTCAAGGTTATACTTAGTAGTGCACGTGAACCCTCAAAATCATTATTTGCTTATGTGAATATTTCTAAATATTAGTCGATGGGAAAGATGAGTAAAATATCTAACTACAAGACCGACTCTCTTACTTATTTTTATGTTTTCTTTTTTCTTTTTTCTTCTGGACATTAGGAGTCACACAAGCATGCCCAGCCTGTGTTGGCAGAGATTTGTTTGTGTCTCGGATAAATAATAAAAACCCTAAGCAGATTAATGGACACTGTATTCCTCTTTCTTTCCTTTTCTTTTTCCTTATTTAAATAGTAAACAGTAGATCCTATGAGGAGCTGGAGAAGCAGTGAGTAGTCCAAAGCAAATAATTACCTTTTCTTTGTTTACAGTGAGGTTCAGAGAGCACTTCTTTTTCCTTTTCATTAAAAAAAAAATACCAGTAATCCCTCTTCTTTCTCCAGAAAATTTTAATTGTAAGAAATAATCCATAGCCGCACCAACATTATTAGTAAGAATGGAAAGGACTGGGCATCGGCCTCGCCGCCCCGATGCCCCCTTTCCCTTCCAGGGTGAGGAATGTTAACTGCATTGTGTAATGAGCCATGCCCAAACCACTGTTTTCTGGTCACTGTTTATTTGATTTCTTTATTGTAATGAGACTCAGATGGTGGGTGTTAACACTAGCAGTGTGCTGGGAGATCACGCTGGGAACCATTCTAATTAGCTGCAAGTGGGTCTCAGAATTAGAATGGAGGAAAGAACAAATTTTTAGTAACGACTTTAAATTGAAGCCCTCATTTATTTTCATTATGGCCAGACCAGAAGCAAGCTAATGTTTCCCAGGTCTTTCCAGGCAAGGCCTGGGCTCAGCTCAGTGGAGTAGCAGTCAGCTGTTCCACGCACTGCAGCCTCCGTTTCCCCAGGAAGGCGGATTTCAAGGTAAGAGTGCAGCGAGACCCCCGCTAGAAGTGTCAGAGCAGAAGATGAAGTGCACAGGAGTCGCGAGGAACTTCTGCTCAACTTTGAACTCTACTTCACAGAAAGGGTTATGTTTTTCTGAGTTCTGTGATCTAAAAACACCTTTTCCTGCCTGGGTGTAGTCTCGGAAATGAACTCTTTTGGTGTTCCCAGCAGAGCGGCCAGTGAATTACATTTTACCGTTCGGCACAGAACGGAGACCGCAGCCTAACCAGAAAATGGCTTGCTTTAACGAGCCAGTGTTTGCACACCGTCTGGATCTGTGGTATTCATTTTTTTGGAAGCAACTAATTGGTCAATCATATGAGATTTGAACTATCTAGTCATACTTCACGGAGAGAGTGTCTCTACATCCTATTTTCTGTAGTGCAGAACATCAATTTAATGGTTACAGCATGTAGCCAGATGCCTTCCAAGGCTTCTTTTGGGATGTAATTCTAGTATGTGAATTTGTAAGACATGATTTATAAAGGCTGCCGAGGCCTCGCTGGGGAAGTTACAAGTGCTTCTCGGGAGAGGCACCTCCTTGCCCGTCTTTGTGTTCTTATTTTCTGGCTGCCCAAAGTTGGGGGTGATTTTAGTGAGAGTTCAATGAAACTAAAATGTGTTATGCTGAAAATAGAATGTAATATTTATTTTAAAAAGTCTTGTATTGCAAGACTTTTTGTTTCTGTTTTTAAAAATGTAACAATATTAATCTGACTTTCCCTTCCAAATGGGAGCAAATTACATATCTGATAAGGTACTTGTACCTAAACCATATAAAAAAACTCTTATAACTTAATAATAAAAAGATATGTAACCCAGTTAAAAATATAAGAACAATGAAATGTTCCTCCAAAGAAAGTCTGCAAATATTCAGTCAGCCCACGAAAAGATGCCCCACATCATCAGTCCCCAGGGAAGATCAGAACCACGATGAAATAGCACTTACACTCGCTGGGGTTGCCAGAGTCAGGAGAGAGAGAATGACAATCGTGGACGAGGATGGGGAGAGTGGGGACTCATACTCTGCTGGTGGGAATGTACAATGGTATGTTGCCACTTTGGAAAACAGTCTGTTAAAAAGTTAAACATAGAGTTACCATATAACCCAGCAATCCTACCTCTAGGTATATACCCAAGTAAACTAAAATGTATGTCCGCACAAAAACTTGTATGTGGAGGTTTAACAATAGCATTACACAAGACAGCTGAGAGATGGCAACGGCATGCATGCCTGTCAGCTGAGGAATGGGTAACCGAGATATGCCATCTTCATACGATGAAGTATTATTTGGCCATAAAAGGAATGAAGCACTGATACATGATACAACATAAACGAATTTTGATGCTGTACTAAGTGAAAGTCAGTCATAACCCAGGTTGTAAGATCCCATTACATGAAATGTCCAGAATAGGTAAATCCATAAAGATGGAAAGTAGATTACTGTGTGGTGTAGGTGTGGGGGAGGGGTGATGGAATTTGGGGGTGGTTGCTAAAAGGTTTGGGGTGACGAATATATTCTAAAGTTGACTGTGGTGAGAGTTGCCTATATCTATCTGTTAATATACTAAAGACCATTGAATTGTATACTTTAAAAGAGTAAATTGTATGGTATGTGAATACATCTCAAAAAGCCTGTAACAAGGACTAATTTGACCTTCACTTGCTTCAAAAGAAAACTTTATATTTCTTTACTCTATAAGAGAGGTTGGGCCTATGGAAAAGTTCTTTTGCAACAACCTGGCAGGTAGGACTCCTTAAAGTTCCAGGGTGGTGTATGGTGTTTTCTTTCCCTAACCTTTGCTTACCTTGCTCCTTTGTCTGGAATTCGTTTCCACTGTTTAAGTTCTTCTCATTCTTGGAAATCCACCATCAGTGCCATTTCTTCCACAAAGCCTTCCTGCGTGAACCTAGCTAGAATTCTTTGTTTCTGGTGCTCTCACCATTTCCTTGGTAGCTACCCTCTCCCGAGTGTTGATCAGAAGTGTCCCACAGGTACTACTCAGTCCAAAGCCACCATTTCATAGGTAAGAGAGCCCATGCATGGGATGGAAGACAGCCCTCCTCAAAGTCACACGACTACTTGAGAAACAGTCAAGATTTCAGTTCTTTTGAGACTCCTCGGCTCAAGAGTGAAGAGTCCCAACCCCCAAAGATTAACAAGGAAAAAACTGTGTATTTTCTACTTAATTTTTGTCAATATAAAATCATCATTGTGCTTTGATATACATGAAATGTTTAGCCTGATTGTGGGACTGCAGGAATTGAGATTGGAGTAAACAAGGCCTGTCTGGAAGCCAGAGGATGATGTTAGATGAGCAAGGGTTTGCCTTTCAACCCTACAACTTTTATAAGAATTATAAGAGTTAAGAATTAACTCTTAATTCTATACCTGCAGAGGTATAAACCAGTCCAGTCTTGCTACTTCACTCTAGTCTGTATCACAGAACCCTGAATAAATCTAATCCTTTGATCTCATTGCGCTAGAATTCATTATACCTCTTCTCTCTGTGAGATAAACTCAGAGAGGGGTCCTAGATTTGTCAAAGCCTTCCATACACGATGCACGGCACAGGACATCTCCTTGAGTAGAAATTCAAACTGACATTTAGAGGCAACAGTATCACTTGGGAGAGGCAGGTCCTGGGGAAGCCCCCATGGCCATCCTTGAATGGAGTGTTGCAGGAACTTATTATTATGGTCATGGCTGGCATTGCAGATATTGGTTCTGGAATGAGATTCTTAGATTTGAGCTACAAAAGTCAACTACATTCCAAACCCATCAAATTCTGTGCCACTCCACCTCCTGTCAGATCAGCAGCGGCATTAGATTTTCATAAGAGTGCCAACCCTTCTGTGAACCGTGCCTGTGAGGGATTTAGGCTGGGTGCTCCTTATAAGAATCTAATGCCTGATGATCTGAGGTGGAGCTGAGGTGGTGATGCCTCTGTGAAGTGGCTGCAAATACAGAGTATCATTAACAGAGAGGTTTAACTGCAGAGACCATAATAAATTTATTGCTTTCAGACTCATATTAAAACCCTATCAGTGAGTGGCAAGTGCCAATTAAGCTGCATCTGGTGGCAGGTGATACAGCCATCCCTGCCCCCCACCCCGTCCTCACCCCCCAGACCATAGAAAAACTTTCTTCCACAAAACTGGTCCTTGGTTCCAAAAAGGTTAGGGACTGCTGCTGTATGGGACACAGAACATACACGCTTGGCATTTTGCTCTGTGAATGTCTCTCTGTCCTGCCATCAATTGGTAATGATAAATCAGGTGTTCTTAATTCCGTTCCTGCGTCTCTCATTTTTTACTTCATCTCACATCAAGGAAGATACTCTTGAGTGAACAGCTGCTGGCTTCATCAGTGTATCGGCAGATTCCTGAAGTCACTGGCAGTGCACCCACACTTTCTGTCGCTTCTAAACACTGTGTGTGTTTCTAATTCTCTTCGGATTATTAGGCATGAGTGTTTGGTCCTGGCTGTGAATCCTAGGATGCACCTCATAAAAGTGGTGGAAGGAAAGAGGCCCAAAGGCCCCTATTACTGAGTCTGTGCCATTGACTTGGCTTAAAGTATAGAAACATTTCGGTGTGATCATTATAATAAGCCCCAAAGTTAAAAAGGATGTTTTTAAAAAGGACTGAACCATGGCACTATCTCCAGGGGATCAGATTTTCTTGGAGACATTGGAAGGAATAAAATCCATCTAAAAATAGATTTGGGTTATATAATAAGAAAAGTATGAGTAGGAGAAAGAATTGAAAATGAAGGAAGAAACATAGATGGAATTTGGAGAAGTAAATTTTACTTGGGGGAAAAGTTGGATCACAGAATCCAGACTAAGGAGCAATCCCAAAACAAAAACCTTCCTGTAAGTGATTAAAAAAACAATGGGACCAGGAGAAAGGAATTTTTTAGTTGCAACCATACTAGTAATGATAACAGTAACTGTGGCCCAAAGACATGGAGCAGATAACAGAAGGCAGAACTCAGTAAGTAAACAAGTGACTTTCTCAGAGAAAACTCGAATCTGGAACTTAAGGAAAGACCCTCTTAAAGCTAAAATCAGGGATTGAATAACAGACTACAAGAGCTACTTAGAGCAAATTTGGACCAACTGGAGAGGGCATTGCTGGAAGGACCAGAATTCAGGCCTGCAGGCACCAGCAGGTGGGCGTGGAGATGACAGAATTACTTAAAGGGGCAGCAGGCACAGTCCACGCTGCAAGGAGACATGCTCTTGGGACTTGTAGTTTATGAGTCTAGGCCGGAAGTCTCGAAGTGACTGTATTATATGATGTTTGGGCTACATTAGACTCAGAGACATATTCTGTTTTCCTAACACACTTTTAAAAAATATGCATTTTAAAGTAAGAAAAAGGAGATACCAAGTAAAACTGAAAAAAACATCACAGGGATGGACACACGGACATGCTTGGGCCCACCACCTCCTAGAGCAGCTGTGGCCCAGCAGTGGAAGTCAGTCCAGGTGGGGCCCTTTCTCTCTAGGTGATGTGTCCCCTTGCCCTGATTTTCTCCTTTAGGTCACCCATTGGTCTCTGCAGGTATTTGGGTTTCTGTCACTGGTTAAAAAGGAAGATATAGGCCAGCTGAGACATACTGAAGGGAGCTGGCCAGCAATTAAGAGCACAGACCAGACCTGGGCTAAAGGATGGACGGAAACGAGGACATGGGTGAAGAGCCTCCTCAGCCAGATTTCGGTGATCAAGCGATGCTCTTGGTGGATGCAGAAATTGTTAACTTCATGACTTTATTAGGTGGATTATCACAAAACAGAATGCAACAATGTATGTTTAGAAAATAAATTTCAGGGGTCAGGTGCTCAACTCAGTGCAGGGGAAATGGTTGAATTATGCGAGCAACGTAGGTATAGGGAGTTGTCTGACCTGTGCCCTCTGTAAAATTATTCAAATGAAAGACCAGCTACAGGGCTTTTTAAAACATAACTGATCAAAACCATGCTTGTAGAAAACCAGTTTATAGAGTTTGAGAAAAGATGGCATGGCTCGAAGAGGATTTAACTCCAAGAGAAATAACTTTGAAAGACCTCACAATCAAATACAGTAAGTGGTATTTATAGGATATTTTTGTTTTTTTTATTGTTATGTGGCAGAATTTTAAAAGTTGAATTATGTATTTTAGTACTTGTAACAAATAGACTTTACTAAATAGGGCTATTTTTCTTTAGGAAAGTGACTGCACTGAGGAACAGGGAGGCCCTGAGAATATGATGTGTTCAGACAGTAAATCAAAGGTCTTATGGACTGAATGTTTGTATCCTCCCAAATTCATATGTTGAAATCCTAAGCCCCAGTGTGATGATTTTAGAAGGTGGGGCCTGTGGGAGGAGATTTGGTCATGAGGGTGGAGCCTTCATGCGGGGTGTTAGTGCCCTTATAAGAAGAGACTCCAGAGAGATCCCATTCCCCTTCTGCCCTATGAAGATACAGCGAGAAGACAGCCAGCTGTGAATGAGGAAGCTGGCTCTCAGCAGACACCTTGATTTTGGACTTGCCAGTCTCCAGAACTATGAGCAATAAATATTTCTTGTTTAAGCCAGCCAGTCTGTGGCCTTTTTTTGCTATAGCAGCCTGAACAAACTAGGACAAAGTAAACTTGCATGAGAGTAAACATCAGTACAAAGACAGAATGGAACTGGGATGAAGAAGAGTTAAACACAGGTCAGGACAGGAGCCAAAGGAGACACATGACCAGTGAGAAAATTCAAAGGGCAGGGTGTCTGGGCAACTTTTAAGGATAAAGATGATCCATATTCACGGCTCTTTTTAATTACGTTCCATAACCTTCCTTGCAGTCAAAACCTTCATGAAAATCTACTTATCATGTAAATGCCAATTTTTTTTGGTGGGGAAAAAAGACAAACAGCTGAGTTCCATGTTTAGAGCAGAGGAAAGAAAATGTTCGTAGGAGATGAGATATAAGCAAAATGAACCTGGAGTAAAAGTTCAACATGAAAAAGAATCACAAGCAAGATATAACCAGGAGAACGTGAAACTCTGGTATTTTGCAGAAATCTTGGGGAAAGCTAGGCATAGCCCACAGGATGTGGACGAGGCACTCAAGCCAATTTTATTTAAATCTCAAAGGATCGGGTGACCTTAGGCGACATCGCCTTACAACTTTCATTTGCCTGCTGCAGAATACCTGATGCTGATTGAGTTTTCTTTCCTTTTAATAAGCTTCCTGCTGATCCAATAATAAGCTGGCCAGGGCACTGCAGAGACCACCTTGGAACACCACCTCCTGGTGTGAATGTGGGAAGAGGCACTTGAAGGGGCTGCTGATTCTGGACTGAGGGCTTTCCACTTGGAATCTCGGTTCCAAGTTACAGTCCCATTAGAAGGATCCCTGAGGAGTAGACGAATGTGCACTCGTATCCAGTCACCTGTTGGCAGACTCCAAAGAACAGGGAAACAAGGAGCTCTCAGAATAACCGAGTTTATGGTAGTTGGCTGGAGTAGGGTTTGAAAAAATAAATATCGCCTTCTTCCTTGGAATGTGCAATTCCTGTGTGCCAGTTGATGAGACTAAAGAAATTCTCTTCTGTGAAACATTCCTACGCTGAAATCTCCGTGGTAAATAAAAAGGGTGTGTGTTTGTGGAGACTAACGTCTGCAGTTATTTTCGGAGGACAAATGGCCCCAGGGTAGATGTCTAGTAGAAAACGTGACTAAAATACTAGCGGGGTCTTCTATGAGATACTATTAAGTATGTGCAATTAATTTATCGAGAAGTTTACTTTATAAAACCTTTAAAAATTATACAGTTCATTTCACTTAGCAACAAAGGGTTCCTCAAAAGTAAAAGGGGAGGAAAGGAAATAAAGCTTGGCTTAGGTTGATGAGTGTTTCTTTAGAAATTGAGACTTGTTTGTTACTTTCCTTTTTCTTCACAGTCTAGCATGGCATAACTCTTATCTCATTATGGCACTTACTTGGGTATGCTGTTCGATAGTAGTAAAATTAATTTCTGTTAAAAAGATAAGGTTTCTGAGTATCGAGTGAGCCCAGCTTGATGTACCTTTAAATTTGGCTCAGAGCAGGGCCAAAGAAGATTTTAAAATTCAGCAGTAGTTGCTATTCAGAAGGTTGTTCTAGTACCAATGCCAGTAAAAACTCAAAGTGAAAGGTCTAATGTATCACACATTGGATTTGAAAAACTATGTTCAGGGTAACAAGGCAATCACTTCTTGGTCTCTCTCTCTCTCTCTCTCTCTCACATACACACACACACACACACACACACACACACGGAGCAATCACATATTTCAGAAGTGTCCTGAATTGCTATTGACCGTTCTGATGTTCTAAGCAAACAGGGTTAGTTTCTAAACCCTCATCTTCTCCTTTGCAGACACATATGAAAAGAATAAATTATTTAAAATGAGTAATTCACGCCTGAGCTATTTTGACACTCTGTTTTCCCGTGAGTGAAGCACAGTCCATTTGGGGAGGTATAGTCCAAGCTGTGCCATGCCGAAGGGAAGGAGAGAGGGCTTGAGAGTTGGATTCGGAAGCCAGCCCCTAGAGATTTAACTCAGAGTACTATCAACAAATGAGATTAAATATGACATTGGAAGATTATACTTTCAGGGATCATTCCTATAGTCCATTAAATATGACATTGGAGGACATAGGAATATCAGGAGCCTCAAGTTCACTAGGCCAGGTTCCTCTGAGGATTACTTTGCTGGTTTCTTCTGTGTTGACTCCTCAAAGGTCTATCACGGTGATGGCCTTACCAGACACTGAGGAGTAAAAGTGACATTCGTGACAGCTACCATACCTGAGTACCCATTACATGCCAGTCTCATGTTAAGAATTTTAAAAACTTTGTGTAACTGAATTCGTACCACACTGTAGACAAGACATCAGTATTCCTGTTTCATAAATAGACAAATAATGAACTAGATGAAATGACACTTTCCTTTCTAAAAGTGTCATTGCCAAAAGATGGGTTTAGAGTAAGACTCTTATTTTTCACCTGATCCAGGATGTTAGAGTAGAAGTCACATGTGGTGAATTTATGGAAGGAGAATGTTTGTTGGATGTGAAGGTAGACATGACTGTCCCTACCTGAAAATGAAGAGTGAGTTCTTCTAAAAAACAAATTGGAGTCAGCAAGTTTTATGTGGTACATGTTTTATATGGTCCCTATGCTATGCAAGGCACATAGCGGGTCCTCTCTGTTCTCCAAGTAGAATCAGACTTACGTTTTCTCAGCTTAGCAAAGGGGTAGGGGGAGAGCATGAAACTGGAAAGAGCTTGAGTTTTTCTCTGAAACAGACTTGAGATTTAATTCCTGCTCTAATGTTTATTTATTGTAAAGACTCCACTAATTACAAACTTGTAGGTAAATTGGGGTCTTTAATTTAGACTAGAGATAATGTATTAAAGTGCTTATTTTATATATACACACATTACTGTATTTTTTGGATTATAAGACACACTGGACCGTAAGACGTGCCTAGGTTTTAGAGGAGGAAAATAGGGGAAAGAACCCGCTCCACTGCTGCCAACCCCCCCCCCCAGTGAGCCAGGTAAGCTACATTCAAACTATAAGACGCACCCCCATTTTCCTCCCAAATTTGGGGGTGGGAAGTGCGTCTTATAGCCTAAAAAATACAGTATATATTTGCAAGCACTCTAGTTATTTTTAGTTTTATTTTATCCCAGTAGTTAAGGAAGTTTTCCAAAGGGATTTATTGTCCATTATGGTAGAATTTGAATGCATTTATTTGGGCCATTCTGTGGATCAATAATCTGTAAATTTATCTATAAACTTCTTGGCTCCACTTTGTTCATCCTTCAGCCAGTATCTGCACCTGGGGTAATTGGTTCCTTATATTTTTACCTAATCTGTTAGATGTGCTTCCTTTTACTGCTCCAAAGCTGGACTACTAAAGGCTAGAATTTCAGGGTTTGATGCCAAATCTATGTTTGAGCTGGTCTAATTTAGTTTTGTAACTCTGTCCTTTCGACTTTCATCTCTCCTGATTCCTATCATTTAGCCTGTTCTCAAGAACACTTCTCAGGATGCCTTCTCTTCTGACAGTAGGTCTTTGTTTATGAGATCAAGGACAACATGGGGTTTGGTCATTAACATCCCTGCCAACTTTTGCTTCTCCATCACTTGAAGTTTGTTTACTGGATCTATTAAAGCTATTTTGTTACTCTTGGACTTGGTTTAAAATTTAGATGGGCTCGTGGTAACCAAACAGCTTTCCAGATTTCTACTTAAACATACTAGGACAATTTTATTGGAAAAAGGCCTTGGAATCTCCAGTTATCATCTAGGTTTCTGGAGCCTTTTCAGTTGTACCCATATAAAAGTGGAGTTCTAGTACACAGACTTTTATGAGATATGTGAAAATGGGCATTGAGTACTTGATGTCAACTCAGCATGTTGTAGCACCTCCCTTTATCTGCCGTAGTCAAAAGTCGATGCATTTCACGTGGTTAAGTGCCAATACTTTAAAATGTTAACTCTTAAATGGAAATAAAACTAAAGTGGGTCACGCTTTACATAGTTTTAAATAGCTCTTTTTCTGACTATAAATGAATAGATATACATTATAAACAATTTAAAAAGGAGCACATTTAAAAAAGTAAAAATCACTCACAATCTACCTCTTGGATATAAGACTTTGCTGTGCGTCATTCCATAGGCTTCTCTATGCATTCACATATTGAAAAAAGCATCTTAAATGTGCATTTTGTTTTAAAATCTATTTTGTCAGTTTTCTGGTGTATAATTTACAACAAATCGATCAACTTTAAAATATATAACTCATTGAGTTTTGTCCAATGCACATTCTTATAACCACCACCACAACCACGATGTAGAACAACTTCATCATCTCCAAATATTTCTCATATCCATTTGCAATCGATTCCCTCCCCTGTCCTTGACCCCTGGAAACAACTGATCTTGTTTCTTAGTTTCCTTACTGGATTGTGCACTGCTAGCATATAGATACATAGCTGAGGTTTGCATGTTGACCTTGAACTCTGCAACTTTGCGGAATTCCTTTGGTAGTTCCAGTATTTTCTCATTTTTTGATGGATTCTTTGGGATTTTCTGAGAATAGGATCATGCCATCTGTGACTAGGGATAGTTTGCCTTCTTCTTTTCTATTTGGATGTCTTTCCCCCTGCCTGATTACCTGACTAGAACTTCCAGTGCACTGTTGAAAAGCAGTGTTGAAAGCAGGCACCTGTGTCTTGTTCCTGAACTTAGGGAAACAGCTTTCGGTCTTTCACCGCTGAGTGTGATATTACCTGTGGATTTTTTAATAAATGCCATTTATCATGTTGATGAATTTTCCTTTTAGTTCTAGCTTTCTGAATGTTCTTATCATGAAATGGTGCTGGATTTCATCAAATGATTTTTCTGCATAAGTTGAGATGATCGTGTTGTGTTTCATTCATTCTATTACTGTGATCTCTTACATCAGTTGACTTTCTTATGTTGAACTACCCTTGCATTCCTGAGATAAATCCCACTCAGTACTGGTGTATAATTTTTTCAGTATGACTTGGGTTTTAGGTTGCTGGTATTTTGGTGAGTATTTCTACACTGATAGTCATAAGGGATGTTGGCTTATAGTTTTCTCACAGTTTTCTTGTCCAGCTTTGTGTCAGTGTAGTGCTGGCCTTTAGAATGAATCAGAAACTGCTCTGTCCTCTTTCCCTGATTGGAAGAGTTTGCGAAGGGTTGTTAATTCTTCTTTAAGTGTTAGAATTATCAGAGAAGCCATATTTTCTTTGTTGGGAGGTTTTTGATTACTGATTCAATCTCTTTACTTGTTCTACATGTGTTCGCATGTGTTATTCCTTCTTGAGTTTTTATTGGAAATTGGTGTGTTTCTGAACAGTTTTCTGTTTCACTTAGGTTCTCTAACAGGTTGGCACACAATTATTCAATGGATTCTATTATGACTCTATTTCTGTAGTGTTGATTGCAATGTTTCCATGTTCATTTCTGGCTTTAGTTAGTGGTGTCTTTTCTCTTTTTTTCCCCTTGTTCCAGCTAAAGTTTTATCAATTCTGTTGATCATTTCAAAGAACCAGTTTTTTGTTTTGTGATTCTCTCTGTTGTTTTTAATTCTCTTTCCCATTTATCTCTGCTCCATTGTTTATTACTTCCTCCCTTCTGGTACCTTTTGAGTTGCTTTTATTTTTCTAGTTCCTTAAGATTAGGGTTGACAGAAGGAGAGAAAACTCAAGCCTGGTTTATAGATGGTTCTGTGTGATAAGCAGACACTGCCCAAAAGTAAATAGCTGTAGTGCTTTCTGGGACATCCCTGAAAGACAGTGGTGAAGGGAAGTCTTCCCAATGGGCAGGATTTTGAACACTGCTTCTCACAGAAGAAATGGTCAGGTGTGTTGTTATAGTCTGATTCATGAGTTTTGGCCAATGATTTGGCTGGTTTATGAAGGACTTGGAAGGAGCATGTTTGGAAAACTGGCAACAAGGAAATTTGGGGAACTGGTATGTGGATAGATCTCTCTGAACAGGCAAAAAAATGTGAAGATATTTGTGTTTCATGTGAATGTTCACCAAAGGATGACCCCCTCAGAGAGGGGTTTTAGTAATCAAGTGTATAGGATGATGTGTTCCATGGATACCAGTCAGCCTCTTTGCCCCCAACCCCGCTTTCATCGTCCAATGGACTTATGAACAAAGTGGCCATGGTTGCAAGCACAAAGGTTATGCATTGGCTCAGCTACATGGACTTCAAGTCCCCAGAGCCAGCTTAGGTCTGGCCAATCCCGAGTGGCCAACCTGCTAACAGCAGAGAGCACCACTGAGCCCTGGTATGGCTCCATTCCCCAGGCAGGTCCACAAGCTACGGGAGGCAGTTTAATTGGACTGCTTCCATCATGGAAGGGCAGCACTGTTGTTACTGCAACAGACACTCTGCATATGCATTTGTGTTCTTTGCACACAGTGTATCTGCCCAAACTACCATCCATGGACTTGCAGAGTGTCTTCTCCATCATCATGGTATTTCACATAGAATTACTTCAGATCAAAGGACTCATTTCATAGCAGAAGAAGTATGGCAATGGGCCCATGGTCATAGAGCTCATTAGTCAGCTCACAGTGTAAGCTGCTAGGGGGCAATACCTTACAGGGCTGGGAGAAGGTTTCCCCAGAAGGCTGCATGTGCTCTGATTCAGCATGCAATAGATGGCACGATGTTTTCCACAGCCAGAATTTATGAGTCCAGTAATCCAGGGGTAGAAACAGGAGTGGCATCACTCACTTCTAACTTCAGTTACTAGCCAGCAGAAGTTTTGCTTCCTTTTCTCGCGACCTTGTGCTCTGTTGGCCTAGAGGTCTTAGTTGTAAAGGGAGGAATGCTTCAACAGGAGGCACAACAATGATTCAATTGAACTGGAAGTTAAGACTGCTGCCTGGCCACTTTGGACTCCTTATGCCACTGAATCAACAAAGAAGGGAGTTACTATGCTGGCTGGGATGTTTTATCCTGGTTGAGCAAGGGGAAATTGGACTGCTACTCCACAGTGGAGGTAAGGAAGAGTGTGCCTGGGATACAGAAGACCCCTTCAGGCCTCTCTTAGTATTACTGTGCCCTACAATTAAGGTCAGTGGAAAAATGTAGCATTCCAATTCAATCAGCACTACCAATGGCCCAGTACCTTCAGTAATGAAGGTTTGGGTCATCCCACTAGGTAAAGAACCACAATTGTCTGAGGGTTTGCTGAAGGCAAAGGTAATACAGAATAGATACTGGGAAAAGATAATTATAAATACCAACTATGAACAGGTGACCAGTTACAGAAATGAGAACTGTAATAGTCATGTGTATTTCTTAATTCTCCTTATTTTGCTGTGAATATGTTGCATGTGTATATATCAAACATTTTTGTTGTCTTTCTTCTCTTATTCCCCTATGGGGTAACAGGAGATATATTTACTTTATATCATAATATTTAAGTGTCATTTATTTTACGTTATAGGGTTTAAATTACAGGATTTCAAGAAGAGTTTGCATCACTCAAGGACTTTTTCTCTTCTGTGGAAGGGCTTAAATTATCCAATTCTTTTCTTTTTACAAGCTGCTTTGGCTCTCCTACATCCCTTGCATTTTCTCATAAATGTTAGAGTAAGCTTGTTAAATCCCACCAAACTGGCTTTGACAGTTTCTCAGACTTGGCTTATTTTTGATGACCTTGATGGTTTTAAGGAGTACTGGTCAGTTATTTCCTAGGAGTCCCTTCTCTTGGTGTTTATTTTACTGACATGTTCTCATGGTTACACTGGGGTTATGGGTTTTGTGCAGAGGTAAAGTATCATTTTTATAACAGCAAATCAAGAGTGCATCCTATAACGTGACTTACCACTGTTCTTGTTGGCCTTGACCAACTTACTGACATAGTATTTACCAGACTTCTTCACTGTAAAGTTAATCACTTTCCCCATTTTCATATTGTGTTTTGATAGAACGATGTCACTACGCACAGCCCACACTGAAGCAGAGGGACGTTATGTTCTGCCCGCCCTCCCTTGGGGTGGATTATCTGCACAAGTTACTTGGAATGTGTGTGCATATGGCAGATTTGTCTATTCCCTCTCCATCCCATTTATTTATTCAATCATTTATATCAGTGTGGATATTAATTTTATGCTGTGTGTTACAATCAATACTACTTAATTTTGTTGTTCAAATTATTCCTGTTTTAGCCACTGGGAACTCTTTCAGTTGGTTTCTGTGTCTCTTTGACTTACTCCCATCAGTGTGGTTGTTTCTGGCCCCCCAGCTGCTCCTTGCCCATCTTGTGTATTTCCCACCCTGGTCGTGGACAGCATCGGCCACTTTTCCAAGGAGCCTTCGTCCCTGTGATTAAAGAATAATATTAGCAACAAGATCTGCATGCCTTGGATTAGTAACACCCAAAATGCTTTTAATTTACGTATTGTGTTTTTCATCTTTAGAAGGCCCCTTTGGGTTATTTTTATGTTTCACATTTTTTTTCATAAGGACCATGTTTTCCTCTATGTTCTTTTTTTTCAGATTCAGTCAGTGTTTATTGAGAATTATGAGACAGCTATTTTCTTTTTTAATTATATTGTATTGATTTCTAAATTATACTTTATTGATTTATATTTTATTGCTATTATAGTTGTCCTGATTTTCCCCTTTGCCCCCCGTCCACCCAGCACCCCCATTTCCTCAGGCAATCCCCCCACAACATTTATGACATCTCTCTACTCTGGCTTTTGAGACTATGCACTGTTCCCTGTGGACTCTAGGAATGTTCTGCCCGTGAGATTGCCTGCTTCTGCACACTTCTTCTCCATGCCTCTGGTGGTTTTCTTGCACACGTGCACGGATTAGTAACCGGTCAGAGCCCCGAGGGGCCCCTCTGCAGCCCTGCGGTGCTCCCACTGCACAGCTCTCTCCTCTTGTGCTTGGCCTCCTTGACTTTCGGTCTCTGTTCCCTCCACTCAGTGAGATCACTGGCTCCCTTTGGGTTCCACCTCCCTCCAGTGCACTTGGAAAAGTACCTTCAAGGAGTAAACCGAGACATTTTAGGGCTGGCTGTGTTTGTTCCCAGTCCTCTCAAGGATTGTGGTGCTGCTTGTCCGGTATCTGACAGCCCTGTTCCATGTGTTTTGTCTGATTTTCTCGCTGCTTATTGTGAAGAAGTAACTCCAGCCCTTGTCACGTCATATGCACTAGGAGGGAAAGTCAATAAACTCTTTTAAATATAAATACAAATTTTGAGCACTTTCCATGTCATTAAATATTCTTGTGAAATATGATTTTAATTACTTCATGTATTTCCATCATACACCTGGTTCAACTATTTTCTCATCTGGTCCTTAGCCTTTGAACTTTGGTTATGGTGTTTTTCATGAGCAAAAATTCGTATGTAGACAAATAGAACAGTCTTTAGTTAATGGTTTCAGATTTTGTGTTTGTGATTAGAAAGGCAAGATAAATATTTGCCTGTTCCTTTTATTCTGGTTAGTGTGTGATTTTATTTTTTACATTAAATTCATTAATCCAGCTGGGATTTATTTTCATATATAATGTGAGGTAATGATTTATATTTATTTTTTCCAAAGTAATAAAAACATGAGAATATAGAAAAAAGCATTAAGAAGCTAAAGACCACACCCAATTCCCATTTTCTCCCTCCTTCTCGTCTGGGACTTTAGTAACACGCCTTTTAGATCATTTTTCCCTATTCCACAAATGTCTTTTTTGCTTCTTAATACATATTTTTTGTAATTTTCTTCTCTTCTCTGTTTTTTTCCTGAGTTTGTTTGCCGATCTATTTTCCACTTACTACTAATCTCTACTTCTGCTCTATCTCATCAGCACTTGAACCCATCTATTGAATTATATATTTATTGTCCCCTGTGAAATTCTAGAAAAATTTGGTTCATTTTTTATATATATTCCAGTTCTTTCACAATTGATTTTTTGGACATATTAATCATAGTTATTAAAAAGCAAAAACTTGACAACTCAAAAATCTGGATCATTAAAATGTGTTTTTTGTTCCTCCCCTTACGTTATGGTCACTTGGTCTTATTTATTGTCATTGTAGGTGACTAAATTCTGAACATTTTGCATTAAAAAGTATAGAGGCTCTAGATTCATTCTCCTGAAGTGGATTTGATTTTAATAGCAGGAGAAGTGATCTAGGAAGATCACCTTTATCCAATTAGGTGCTGAAACTACTGCAGGCTTTGTTTCAGGTTTTGTGAAGACTATTTCCTGTTGCCCTCTCTCGTAGGGCACAGCCCTGCAGGGTTTTCAACGGAAAGCTTCTAATGTTTCCAGGATCCCTCCTCCCTTGGGTGCCCCTGAGCCCTTTATCCTGGTCTCCTGAGTCCTGTGTGCTGTCTAACCACGTCTTATATCATTCTCCCTCTCGACTACCTTAGCTCTACTCTTACCGTTCTATTGTCGTCGTCCTCGTTGTTGTTATTGTTGCCGCTTAACACGCAGGCTTATTCCTGCCTCAGATTTGTTGCGGACGCCCTCTGTTCTGCCCAGCATGCTTGTCATCACGGCACGCCCGCTTCCCACTCATTTAGATCTCAGGTTAAATGTCACATCTGCAGAGCACTCCTGCCTTTAGCCTTTTCTATCTCATCAACCTTTTCGGTTTCTTCAAGACTTCTAAAACCATTTGTTCCCGTTTCTTGTTTTTGTAGTTTTCTGTATCTTCCTTGCTATAGAAGGGAAACTCCACAAAAACAGGAACCTTGACTGTATTGCTTGCTGCTTTATTCCCAGCATCTAGAACTGTCCTGTCCAATACAGGAGCTACCAGCCATATGTGGCTGTCGAGCACTTGAAACGTGGGTACTCCAAATTGGGAAAAAATACACACCAGGTTTTAGAAACATAGCATACATAAAACAATATAAAATATATGAATACTTATTATATGTATTGTATTGAAATTATAACATTTTGACTATATTAGGTTAAATAAAATATACTGTTGAAATTAATTACATCCACTTTTTTTTTTTTTTACTATTTTTAATGGGACTAATGCAAATTTTAAGATATATGTGTAACTCATTTGTGACTAGCATTTGTTTCTAGCAGACAAAACTGACCTATGATAATTACTGGCCAGGGAAGCATCCCCCATTATCCTGTCCCTATTTTCTTAATATAACAAGTACAAAAAAATGTAATATTTTGTTGTTGGTCCAAATTTCTGAATTGTTACCAAAAAAAAAGGATGACTATTGACAATATAGGTTTCTTTTTCTTATTCTGAATACTCTTAGACTTCAATGTCTTTGTTTTTATTTGCTAATTTGTTTAATGTTTTTCAATAACTGTTTAGGGTTTTTTTGTATTTTTCCTATTTTAACGTATTAACCCTTGCTTTTTGCAATGTAAACTTCTCTTGAAATTATCCCTTTTCTAATTGTTATCATTAACCTACTATGTGTTATATAGGCAGAAACTGAGGTGTTGGGACCTGTGTATCTTAATAAGAACAACTAAACATTGAGTGAAGCTTAAACTCTACCAAGAGTAGAGTATTTGAAACTTTGTGACATCTGCTTTGGATGGCCATAGGTCACTTGATCTTTTATTTGATGAAAATTTTGGCGTTTGTTATCTCTTCTATATATTTGAAGGCTAAGACCTCTACAATATTTCTTGGTCAAAGAGGTATAACTTTTTTAAAAAACAAGAATGATAATGGTTAAAGAACTCTTAGATAAGATATAATAACATTTTTCTTTATTTCTCATGAGACTGTTATTCCCTTGACGGTATTAAACCATTTTTGGATTTTCTTCAGCTACCTTTTTTTTTTGATTGGGGCTTGATAAACTGTTGCAAAATAACTGATTAAACTGAGCAACTTTCAATTCTGAAATATAATTTACTGAGGAGACATATAGAGAAACAGTTACATTTTCAAAACACTCACGTGAATGGACAGACATATACATGAAAATTAAGGTATGTTTTTAAAAGGCAGCTCAAACACCTAACAGTTTAGGGAAAAGTAGTGGAACATATGAGCTGTGATTTTATTATTTAAAGATTTTTCAGGAAATGGAAAATAATGGCAAATCACACCCATCAAGTTCCAGTAACTCAAAACACTTATTCTCGGTCTATAAGGAACTAAAACAGGACCTTTTATTCTTGGAGTGACATTCTGCTGCTGGTCTTGTAAGGAAAGCTGACTTTTTCCTTCTTGTTTTCTCTCTAATGAGAACGGAGTATCTGGGTTTGGACTAACCTGATTTTGAGGGCTGTTTGGTCACGGGAGGCATGGCAGTTAATACGACTTTTTCTACCTGGGGAAAGGATGAAGTTGGAAAGAGCCTTGGTCACAAATCGTAAAATTCATTTGTTGGTTCATAGATAATTATCACAACATCTGCTGAACATTAAAAAGCTGTAAATATTGCCCAACGTGTTTATTTATGGGAACTTTGTGTAAGTAAAAGTGAGGATTTGGGGTTGGGTAAGAAAATATTTTCTCACTATTTTAAGGTTCTAGTTTGTCCCACAAAATTAAATCAGGAAGATTGTAAAAAAAACAGCGTCTATTTAAAAACATTGTAGAATTTTAATCTTTAAAAAGGGGCTCAAATTTTGATTAAGGCAAGAGTTGGGCCAGTTTTCATTTCCATTGGGAAAATACAACTCAGTTAGAAAAAGTCTCAAAAGAAGGTGTAAAATAATTGGAACTTTGAAATAACAAATCAAGACAGGGAGACTGTGCAAAGAGTTAGTCTCGAGCAAGACCACAAATTATCGGGGTATCAAAATATCTGCTCAGGGTCCCAAAACTATTTAAGATGAAAATAACTTGAAGGCAAAGCCTCTGGAGCAAGAAAAAAAAGGTTGAAACTTGAAAACTAATTGCCTTCAATTCATGGATTAGAAGGCTGGCTGACCGAACACATTTACCAGCCAAAAGCTCTACTTTTCTAATGAGAAACAAAACCTTCTCTTCTTAAGATTACCTCCTCTAGCTATATAGATTCAGCATGGCCACGCATTGCTACTTTTATGTTAAATAGGTAGGTTTTAGCGCTTCTGAGCAAGGGCATGGGAACTTAAGACCAGACTGCTTAGTTTCAAAGTTCTGGGAATTTTTAAAATTTAGAGAGATAATTGAGGGAAATTTTTTCTGTTAATGTTTTCAATTGATCATGAATAAGTACTCTCATTTTGTGTGTGTGTGTGTGTGTATGTGTGTGTGTATGATGTCTTGCTATACTTATAGGGGACCTTATTTACATCCATCTGTTTAACTATCAATAAGCTGTTGTTTAGAGGTGTCTTGCATGGGATTTCTGAAGGGTTGGCAAAGAGAGAAGACTCTAATGAAAGACTTTCTTCCCAACTACCTTGCACACTGTAGCTGTGGGAAGTGTTTGGCTGTAAATAACAGCATATCCTACCAAGGGTGGCTTCGTTCTCCTCACATAACAAGAACGTGGGGCTGATTCACTGGTTCAACAAAAATCACGAAAAACATCCATGCTTTCTCTCTTTCTGCTCCACTATATCAAACATCCTTCATTTTGCCTCTTGGCCATACCATGATTTCTGAAGACATGGGGGAAGGGAGAGGGCAAGCTGGTTTTCCTTGTTTGCTGGTTCATCACAGGCTTTCCCATAAGTCCCTCTGCAATAATCCCTATGTTTCATTCAACACACTGGGTCACATGGCTGCTGCAGCTACAAGGGAGGTAGTCAGTGAGGAACAAAATTAAAGACCCGGTTTGACCCAAAATGCCTGGCTTAGGGCACCTGTCATCCAGACTGAGATCAGGGTGTATTATCAGCAAAGGGGGAGTCGATGAACACTTGGTAGGAAATGTCTCCACACATAGCATGCACAATAAGATTTGAGGCTCTGTAAAGTTTTCCTGAGAATGGTGTGTGGTATATGGTGTTAACCCTGCTTTCTTTTAAGCTACATTTTGTAATTTCATTACAAAATTGATGTTTCCAATGTAATGGGAAAATAATATCTTGACTAAGTCATTGAAGAATTGGGATAGGTATATTATCAAATTATACACTTGAAACCTATATAATTTTATTAACTAATGTCACCCCGATAAATTCAATAATAAAGAATTGAGATGGATAAAAGAGAAAAATCTTCACACTAGGGTTTACATCTCTCAGATCTTCTATTGGGTATATTGTGTATAATCCTTTTATATTTAGATATTTGGTTAAAACTCCCAGGCTATTTGTAGGATTACCTTCTACAATAATCCCTTTAATATTTAGCTATTTGGTTAAACTTCCCAGACTATTTGTAGGATGGCCTTTTGCATAATCCCCTAAAGTCCTTTTAAAGGGAAATACATTGAGAGAAAAAGATCTGTCGCATTATCCCATCCACCATAACCCCCTGCTTTAAGCTAACCCTCTTGATGTTTCTGTATTTATGAATAATCATAAAGAAGGCAACAGCACTTTCTTCCAAGTTATTGAAAACCAAGTAGGACTGTACCGGGGACTCATGCACATAGAACTAGCTTTTCACGAGTATTTCTAGGAGGGTTGATCCCAGTATCAGTCTCTGGTTTTTATATAGTTATAATAAGTTTTCTCTCTCTGTTCTTGGTATTCATTGCATCTTTACAAAGTCCTCAAATCCCAAGTGATGATAGAGAAGATCTATAACCAACAAATCAGATATACGATTCCACCCCACCATAAAGCTCAGTGTCTTCCCCTCTAAAAAACAGGCAATAGAAGACAGATAATGCAAAAACATTGAAATAACATGATCATAACCTACTATGTACAATTTTTGGACTCTATGAGACAACGTGGCATGAATATAAACAAGCAATTCAGTACCATAGAGGCAAGGGAGGGATGGGCTCACAAACAAGGTGGAGGGCAACACTGGGGAGGTGGTCATTCACGCTGGCTGCTTTGGTCAGCAAATGTTTCTCTTAGGTGGACAACGAAAGTGTGTCAGATGGACAAAGGAGTTCAGGAGGAAACTGCAGGGGGGAAGAAGGACGAATGTGAATATCGTGCTTTGTGGTAAAATCAAGAGCTTTAACTGCTCTGCAATGGCTAACACTCAGGCTGCACTGGAGGGAATTATTTAAGTGATGGGAATATGAGCAAGTGGAGCAAAGACACACGTGGAAAGCAGTGGTCATCATATTGATGCATTCTGAGTCAATCCTCTGTGGAGTGAGGAACTCCAACGGGTTCTCTCTGGAGTCTTAATATCATTATTTTGTGTTAAATAAGAACATTGAGAGAAATAAGAGATGAAACTCCAGATATCTAATTCATAGTAGAACGAGACAAGTAGGCTCAAGTTCTGAGCCAAGGCAGTACCCTGGTGATGGAGAAGAGCACACTGGTATAAACAAAACAAAACAAAACAGCAAGTTAAAATTGATGGAGTTTTGAGGCAGATGGAGCAAGGAATATGGATAAATTCTTACTCTTTTTTAAAAATTTATTTACTGTTTTTATCCTCACCTGAGGACATTTTTTTTCATTGCTTTTAGAGGTGTTGGGGGTGGGGAAAGAGGGAGAGAGAGAAACGTGGATGTGAGAGAGAAAGAATGATTGGTTGCCTTCTCCAACATGCCCTGACCAGGGATTGAACTTGCAACCCAGCTCTGTGCCCTGACCAAAAATTAAACCCACAACCCTTCAGTCTATGGGATGACGCTCTCACCAGCTAAGCCACACCAGCCAGAGCTCTTCTCTTTTTTGGTCTTAATGCTTAAAACTTTCTAATATTTTGCTGCCTGAAAGATCATCTTGTTTTCATTCTGTGTTAATTAGGGTTCTCTATACGGAAGAGGGAGGGAGAGAGAGAGAGAGTGAGGAGAGAAAGAAGGACTGAGAGAGTGAGAGATAGTAGGAATTGACTCACATGGTTATAGAGGCTGTGAAGTCCCACAACACGTTGTATGCAAGCTGGAGAACCAGGAAAGCCAGTGGTATAATCCAGTCCAGGTCGGAAGTGCAAGAAATGGGGGGGCCACTGGTATAGGTCCTGGAGTCTGGAGGCCAGAAAGCCAGGAGCTCTTATGCCTGAGAGCACGCTGAAATAATGTTTTTACCAGCTATCTGGATGTCCCTTAGCTCAGTCAAATTGATGCATACAATTAACCAGCACATTACTGAAGGTCACACTTTTTGGAATATTCTCACATATCTATCCTGACGTGTTAAAACTGTAAAGGGATTTGAAGGACAGGTTCATTGTTACTACTTCTGGGACATTTTACCTCTGTCATTAGGAATTACTCTTCTACCTGCCAGGGATATTCCATGAATCTTTTTAGCAACATTAATCATATTATCCTATGTGCTACAGGTATCTGTCCTTGCAAAGAAATGCTAATCTGTCTAAACTCTGCCAGGGAACCGATGACAAATAAATACTAATCTTTATTTACAAGTCCTGCACAGCCCTTTGAAGAGTAAATTGCACATAGAAAATGCTCAGGGATTTTATTAAATGAATAAATAAATTCCTGGTAGAATTTGTCAACTTGAAAGTTTTAATCAGACAATTCAAAATATCTGAGTAAAGATGGAAACACAGCTGGTTTTATAAAATAAGATAAATATTGTAAGACAACTGTCGATTAGTTCTAATTAAAGAGGCCTCAATACTCAAATAAAAAAAACAACTGGCAATAATACTTTGTAGTGAAGAGGAAGAATAACTGCCTAACAAAATTTGTTTGTATTTGTTTTACTACTTCAGCTGTTTTCTAACATTTGAGATTCCAAAATACATATAAGGAAGCAGAGGAAGGAAAAACCACTGGACTGTGTTCAAATGTCAATGCGTCCCAAATGCAAATGGGGAGGGAGAAGTCCCCCCTGGCCTTGCCCTGTCCTACCCTCAGGCAACCGAGTACAAATCCCCAGACCCAGAGCAGAGCAGAGAAGTTGCCGGCCCTCATAAAACTGAACTGTGTGTCCTTTATAGTAGTTTCTGTAATCTCAAGGGGGAGGGTGGAGGTGGGGGAGGGAGAGGGGTTCGGCTGGGGTGGGGTAGAGGGATGGGGAGAAAAGGCATACAACTGTAATTGAATAACAATAAAAATTAAAAAAAGAGAAACACTAATATTTATTTCAATAGTCATATTAAAATATCAAAAATACATTTATATTTTAATTATTGTAAGCTATTAAATGTGCTTTACATTATGCATTGAAAATTGGTACATGCTAATAATAAATACCAAGTTTATTGTTCTTGCCTAAAAAAAAACCCCAAAAACTGAACTGTGCGTCAGTCAGTATGAAGAAGAAAGTAAATAGAATTCTGTTCACTCGTTACCATTCTGTACTCTGAGGTGATTTGTGTAATGAAAAAAAAACCCTGAAAATGAACTGGGAAAAAAAAGGATTACTCAACAAATGGTATTGGGAATACTTTGTAGCCATCGTGGGGGATAAGTGGATCACACTAAACCTTTTACCCCAAAATATATCCAGAGAGATCAAAATCTGAACATAAGTATATATCAGTATACAAAAAAAGTGGAAGAATGTTATATCAATTAGATCAGAGTGGAAAGGCCTGCCTAATATGTAAATTCCAGAAACATCAAAAGTATAAAAAAGCCAACAATTTGGCAACATAAAAGTTATAACAAATTCTTATAAAAATACCATAAAGTCAAAAATCAAGTAATAAATTGGGATAATATGTTTGTGACACATATTAGAGACAAAGGTTTAATTTCTCTAATAATATTCTGTAAGAAAAGAGATGATTTTTATTTTCCTTTATGTGTATCATCTGTGGGCCTCATTTGTCCATTTTATTGTTTATCTTTTATAAGTATTCATTTGACAGATATGCCTGAACATATGAACTTTGTTTTATGATTTATGATAAAATATTGGAAAGAAATACATCTATATAAAGACATTTTTTTATTCATTGATTTGAGAGAGAGAGAGAGACCATTCGTTGTCCTACTTATTTATGCATTCATTGATTGATTCTTGTATGTGCCCTGACTGGAGGTCAAACCTGCAACTTTGGCATATTGGGATGATGCTCCAACTTACTGGGCTACCCAGCCAGGGCTAACACATCTATATAATAAAATACCATTGTAAAAAAAGAATTTGGCAGGCCATTGTTTATTGACACAAAACAGTATGTATGATATATTGTTAAGTGAAAGTAAAACCAAGTTGCAGAATTATGAGTGTGTGTAGTATTTCAACTGTGTTACATTTGTGTAAAAAAATACTCACATTTTCTTCTAAATGTCTATATCTCTGGAGGAAAAACAAAAAAATGGTAACAGTTGTTCTCCAGTGAGGAAACCAGATGAATAGGGACTACCCAAGGTGAAGACATTTGAGCGAGACTAGTAATTACTAGTCTAAAATTACTAGTACCTTAGTAATAGTACTAGTAAATTACTAGTACTGGACTAAAATTACTAGTATCTCAGTAATTTTGTACTAAGCATATGAATATTCATGTTAGGTGAAAAGGATAAGTCTATAAACAACTTCATATCCATTTTAGGCTAGGTTTTAACAACCAATGAGTTTGTCTCCAATGTACAACATAATTCAGTTCTTCAAGAATGAGATTTGATTTTGAAATGAAATTGGATTGTGTGAATTTTGTGCCAGGTAGAAACATTACTCATTTAAAAACCCATACTACAATTAAACACTGGTGGTCATTCAACATATATTCAATATTTAGTGAGTGTCTCCTGAGACCAAGTCCAAGCCTGACTTCATTGTCTTCGAGCTGTGAATCTCACAAATATCACAGTTTAGCTGATGCTTACTCTAGTCCTTTGTGAAATAAAGATAAACCATTTCAGCCTAATACAGTTGTTTTGGGGCTTGATGAGGCTAACAAATACAAGAAAATCTACATGGTAGGGACTCGGGGAATGTTACTGGGAATTGAAGCAGTAGAAACAATGTTTGTTGACGGTTAATAACTATTAAGCCAAAGCTTAGCTAAGCATCATTCTATAGTGTCAGTGCAGTAGTATGTTGGAAGAGCACACAAGATTGCTCAGAATGGATGATGAGAAACAAGAGGATTTTATCTTGAAAGCAGGGACAGTGCAAACCTGGAGGTGATGCCCTGATCACATCTTCAGAACTGATAGCCCACACAAGAGATACCCTCCATTTGAAAAATGAAGGTTTTAACGATGTTACAAAGGTAATTTGGTGCATTTTCTGAACAGTACATCACACATCCAGTAGGGTTTAAGACTGTACACTTAAATCAAACGCATCAATAATTTTGTAGGTAAACATATGAATGTTCACATTGATACATAAGACTATAAATGACTTTGTATTTGTTTAGGCCAGGTTTTGCCAGCAGGTGAGTTTGTTACAAACTTACAAAATAGTTTTAGTATTTCATAAATAAAATTAGATTTTGGAATGAAATTGGATTTTTAGAACTACATATAGGAAAATGTAGAGGGAGCTCACAAGTTGATAGTATTTAGTTTTAATTGAATAGCAAACATAAAGGGCACACTTAGTGGATGGGATTTAGTTGAATGAGTCAAGGATGGACTCTAGAGAAAGTGCTTTTTGAAGCTCTTTAGTCTCTAAATAACATAACCATTTACTATAGTACCCGTATGTTGCCCACCATAATGAATTGTAACATAGCTCTGTGATAAGGAGAAGGCAATATGACCCTCCCAACTGCTTGACGGACAAGGGGGCTTATCCAATTATAGCCCAACCAAGAGGTAATTTCAGAGGTTAAGTCAGATCTTTATGGACCTTATTACAATGAACATTTTTGAAAGGAACATGGTTTAAATACAGGCCTGATTCTTGTTACCAATGAAAAGATAATTCAAAAGGGAGAAATCAGAGAAGAGAACCAAGTCTTTCATTCCGCACATATTTATTGAGTGTTCCACACTGGTTCTGATCTGTGTTCTGGGATTCAACACTACACAAAGGGACCTTGCCTTAGTAAGATGTACAGAAAAATAAAGAAGGTCATTTCAGATCCTCTAAGTGCTATGATAATGAAGTACTTGAGGTCACTGGGAGTGATGGCAGGGATCACTTAGAAAGGGCAATCAAGAAGGCTCTCTGACAAGCTGTCATTTGAGCCCAGACTTTATTTATTGAGGGGACTAGGCTTATGAAGATCTAGGAAGAATGTTCCAGGCAGAATGCACAGTGAATTCAAAAGACCTGAGGCATGAACGAACACGCAGGCGTGTTAGAGAAAGAGCCAGGACACAGTTGTGACCACTGCAGTGGAAGGCAGGAGGGGACTGGAGAGAAATGTGGGTGGCCATGCTTGGCCTGAGTGGCCAATGGAGGGCATTTTGGGTTTTATTCTATATGGTATGGAAGCTTTTGGAGCATCTTAAAAAAAGGCATTGATTCATGTTCCTAAAATACAATCTTGGCTCTTTGTAAAGAAAAGACTGCTGGTAGGAGTGAGAGCAGGAGTTAAGTTGGAGGCTTTTGTGGTCATGTGAGTAAAACAGAACCATGAGAATTCAAGTGCCAGTAGTGATGGGCTGTGTTGGGCTGGCTGTATTTTGAATTTAAGGAAAGATGACCCATTGATGGGTTTGATATGAGGTAATAGAGAGGAATCGAGGTCAAGGTGCAGATCTTTGATGATCATCAAGTTGGGTTGGTGATTGAGGAAAGGAGAGGCTTGGAGGGAAAAGTCATAATCTTTGGCCATGTTCGATTAAGAAGCTTACTGGATGCATATTTCACACTCAAATATTGATGATGATTGTACAGAAGGCATGCAGCTCAGACCTGGGAACTTGACTGTGGAAGTCATAAGTATATAAATGGTATTTAAGCCAGAGGACACAATAAATGACCGGGGAAAGAATGTATTTAAAAAAATTAAAGAACCAGGGATGTTTAGGTTGAGAAAGGAGGAGGAGTAAAGGAGAATGCAGATGAAACAGAAAGAAACCCCCCTGCCATAGAGGAGAAAAGAGAGGTCAGCTGTACCACATCCTTTTGAGAGGTAGAGTGAAATGAAGACAGGCAGCTGGCCACTGTATTTGGCAACATGAAGCTTAATCTTGATCATAGTAATAACTGTTTTAGTGGAGTAATGTTGATAGAAATTTGATAGCAGTGGATTGAGGAAAACAAAAAAGGCAAAGAGTGGAAAGAGCACAAACATACAAAAACGTAGTGAGTTTTCTTCTGAAAGTGAGCAGAGAAACAGAGCTGTATCTTGAGAAACACACATTATATTATGAAGTCCTAAGATATTTGTGAAAATGCCTTGTAGATTATGGAGTAATTGGATAAAGAATAATTATATTTTGCTTCTGTGTAATATGCGTGTGTGGCATGCACTCATGCAGGCATATGGATGCTTCATTCATGTATCTTTGTGAGGGAGAATGAGAAAGCGCGTCTGTGATTCATTCTCATGGGATGGCCTTGAAGGCATCTGGCCCGAAGCTCCCACATCCTCATGGATTTCTGCACAGATGTGGGTCCCCGGCCCCTCCACACGCCTCAGCTTTTTTCAAGACATTAGAAAACCAAAGGTCAACACATCTTTTTCCTTCTCTGCTTTGACCTTCCTTCCTGATCCCATTTCTAACTCAAAACTTATTCTTGGATTTCTTTCCAGTCAAATAGTTCAATCTTAGTACAAATAATCCTATCGGATCAAAACTGGATCCTGGGAGAGAACCAACTCATGTGCATAGGGGACAATTTTTTGGAAAGGTGGTCACAGGGACCCACAGCAGAACTTAGAAATAATATTTTTTTCCACAGGAATGTTTAGATTCTATGAATAGGTAGGCAAAACTTGGAAATAGGGCTAACCCCTGTAAAATGTGTGAGTTTTTGGTTACATTTGACTTGTAGAAAAATTTATTTATAAGGTAACTGGGGGAAAATTAACACTACATTGTACTTCCTCTTTATGGCAGCCATTCACCAAAGTCGGTCACACCTCCTGTGGTTTGTGTTGTGACAAGAGCAGCAAAGAGGATGAAGCTCTGAGGCAGTGAGCAGGGTCACATTCTTCCTGTCATCTTCCCATAATCAGGTGAGATCAACTGAGAAAGTCTGTGGAAAGGCTAGTCGTCAGGAGCAAACGCGTGAGCATGGAGGAAAGAGGCGTGGGAAGGAGGATACACTTTTTGAGCAGCAGATTCCACCAGGAGGATGAAAGGCTGGTTCTGAGACAATCCAACCCCCACCCACCACTTTCTTCCAAAATAGAATAAAGGGAAGGTGGGCATTCCCAGTTCAAACACTGACGGTGGGGTTAATTACCAAGACCTAGAATTATATCAGTGATTATTAAGATTTTAATAAGCAATAAGGTCAAGTGACCTTTGTGCTCTCTGGGGACATGTTGACTTAGATTTGGGTTCTAGGATTTTCTGGCTCATCAGGCATTTACCATTTACCAAAACAATGATGATTCATGTTCAAAGTTCGTAGTGTGGCCTGTGCTCAAACAGAACATGCAAGCATATGAGACTTTACCCTACCCCCCCACCCACGATGGCCAGTTTACTCTAAAGGTCTTCCACTGCAGTAAGGACAGCAGAAAACCTAGCCCTGCAGAACAGTGGGTCTCATAGGAAATGCCGGAGCACAGATTGCACTGTCTGGCTTTTCGTGGTTAAATAAGACCTCTGTTGACACTTGACTTAAGTGTGATTATCCCCAGTTGAAAATTTGAGAACCAGACCATTTAGCAGTGGATTGGTGCCGCATGTTGCCGAGTACCCTATGAAAGTGTTCACTGTGAAGGGCTAGCACACAACACCTGAAATTCATAATAACTCCAGAAGTGAGCTTGGATGCACTCCTTGTTTGTGGGGTTGTCTGACCACTAAATGATTGATGAGAGGCCTTAGTGGATGAGAATGTTGATTCACTGAAATGTGTAAAATGTACATTTCCTTTTTTTTTTAATATAAACTACCAATGTATGGTCAGTGTATTTAAAAGGCTGGTAATGTGACTCTTTGTTAGTGTTTCTCTGTGTTTTATTTCCCTTTGCTTTCCTGGAACAACTAACTCTAATGAAACCTGACGTCTTAGTGCTAAAATATGTTGACTCTCCCACTCTGCCCTTATTGTACATTGAAAATGTGCATAAACTCTCTGCTAAATCACCAGCCTTAAAGTGTTTAGAGCTTCTTAGGTTTCTCAAAGGTGATCATGGGCCCAGCCTACATGTTTTCTCATTGAAATGTGGAGCCAGCAGATGTGAATGAAGGTGAGCAAGATTAGAATTGATATCTGGGCTTTGTGGTGGATCCTGTGGTGTGCCTCCCTGATCTTGCCTTCAGGGACAACTCATTTCCCCATGTTGACTGTGGATGGATCCTAAGAGAATTGCTCTGAGAAGATATCTGCCTTGCCCAAGGTCATAACCCAAGGGTAGCCCATAGTCAATATAACATTAATAGGGCAGCATAAAGACCTGGCCATCTTGCCTTAGGAACAACTCTGAAGGGCCTTCCTAACTCCAGAGCTCTCTCTGGGGTCAGCTCATGCTTTCTTTGCAATGCATTTTTGTTCAGGGTTTCCTTCTGCCCACTCCTGTCTGTTTTCACTCCTTAAAAGATGTTGATCTCCACAGCACCCCCAATAAATGTACTGCCTGAAAATCTCCATCTCAGAGTCTGGTTTCTGGACCACCTAGTCCAAGCCCATGGTAGAGTGTTTGGAAGATGGGCTAGTTATTTCTGACACTGATGGAAGTGTGGAATCCAATCCGAAGCATGAAAACAGCTTCAACAGATCATGGTACAACTTTCACCTGCCTCCCTTTGTAAACAGCCTGATGGACAACTCTCTGTAAACATCTCTTTAAGACTATGAGAGCTATAATGAAGCCGAGAGGAACTGGTTGTAACCAGGATTTCATGAAATTGCTCAGACCTCAGGATCGTTACTTGGGTCTAGTCCTTACTCTCTGGTAGCTGGTTGCCGCAGGATGATAACTGGGGGATGGTTCTCAGACAGGAGACACTTGTTAAAAATGTGCATTCCTAGTCCCTCCTCACTGGGTCAACACCCCTGGGACAGGGTCTGGTGATCTATATTTAGTAATCATTCCAGGGGATTCTTATATTCAGGCAATTTGGGAGAATTAAACTATGACAAAAAAAATTATCAGATGCTGCTATGGAGAGAAACTATTTTTATAGAAATAACAACAAATTATCTGTATAGAGCACCTTTTGTCATCAGCCGCCTTACTCATAGGCTCTGAGGCCCAAACAACTACTTCTGCCACTGCCAGGAAAGCCGCATGAATGAAAATAATAAACAAATTGGATGTGCGGTTTTTCAAAGCACCCTTTGTCCATGATGGAAGTGAAGGCACCCTGGTGATAGAGCAGTAAAATCCCTCTGAGGCTGGAAAGGCAGATGGCTTGGTGCTTTCCCTCTGTCTTCCAGATTTGGAATAGGTGATGCTAGAGTATCTCTAATGCCTGTCTGTGTAGATTGAACCTGAGACTTGATGTCTGCAGATAGGCTCATGGGCTCTTCCTTCTCCGCATTTCCTGAAATTCCCATATTTCTTCCAGATGACTGGTGTTCTTCCTTAGTTCATTCCCTGTGTTGCAAAAAGCACAGCCAAATGCTGGTTAATATACTATACATGTAGCCATATGTTAAGCTAATTTACTGCTCTGTAACCTTGTGCTACTTTTTATGTGCAACTCATTAGGATAAACTATTCTGATGCCATTTCAATGTTAGGTCAAATACATGCTATATTTATTGTTTCATTCCTTTAAATTATGACAAGTTTTTGATAAAAGAAGTTAGTTTTCATTGCAAGCACAAAAATAAAGTCATTCGTGTCATTCTTGTTGGTTCTGCTGGGAAGTTAGCAGTCTTAGACTCAAAAATTATATTTAGTTACTCTGTCTTTCATGAGAGTATTGGGGATAGCAGCATTTCACCACTTTTACATGGTGATAACCGAGAAGTCTGCAGAAACTCAGCTTTATTACATCTATGGTAGTGAAGCTTGCTTCTTCAAGGCTCTAGTAATTCTGTTGGGTATCCCACAGTGTCAGAGACGAGGCAGCCCAAAGCTTGTTCTCTTTGACAGTCTAAAGACATCACAGATGTTGATTGCAGATCCTTTTGACACTTGTATGTGGTTGGTGTTTCCTTCATAAACACACTCGGTTTTCCTCAGGATCATTCAGTGGGTTTCTCTGACAAAGTTACAGTCCTGGGTGGCTTTGCAATTGCAATCAAATCTTTGACAAGGTTCTTCCTTTTCCCTACCCTTGACCTGAAACTACTTTGCTAATGAAAAGTTTCAGTCTGATCTTGAAGGGTTTAAAAACATTTCTACTGAGGAACAATTTAGAAGCTTTGTGTTTTGCATAGGGAAAAGTGCGCACATCCATCCATTATTGTCTAGAGCGTCAGAGATAATGGCCAGTTTTGCTGAGTATTTGCATAGTTGGGCCACTTCAGTTTGTCCCTTTTGTAAGATTAGGTTCTACCCTGGGTAGAACTACTGGTTTTTATATACTTGTAGATTATGGCAATAGAAGCACATAAATATATAGAGGGGTAAGCACTATGCAGACATACAGTACATAGACATTCATCGGCATGGACAGTGAGAGGCCTGAATCAAAACTTGCTGCGTATTTTCACCAGTTTTTATTGTCGGCAGACCTTTGGCAGTGAAAACAAAACAAAACAAAACTAGGGGGCATTATAGGAAACAGTGCCTTGAACAGTTCTTAATTTCTAGTTGATAAGCCAATAATCATAATATTTTAGTTTCAGAGTGTCTACATTGACACCAAAATAACAGCTGTAAAGCAACTTTTATTCCTTTCCATGATACCAGAAACAAACAGCAAGAACGAAAACTAAATCATCATATTTAGATCATTTCATTTATTTGGATTTTGGAATTTAATGACTTTGAGAATATTAAAACTAGCAGAAATGAAGTGGGAAAAGTTGAATGAAGTTTGAATTAGGATTATATTTAGATTTGGTGATTAATGGGACTGAATGGAATATAAACTTCATGAAGGCAAGGAGCTTGCTAGTACTTAATGGTGGGAACACAATAATAAACAAAAAGAGTAGGTATTCAATCAACATTCATTCAATAAATAAATAAATGAAAAATGAAAAATGAAGGAGATAAGTTTATCTGAATTTCCTAGGTTGGGGTGTTAGGTGAGGAATGGTTTTCTCAACTTGTGCTGTTCAATATGGTAGCCATATGTGGCTATTTGAATGTAACCTAATTTGAATTAAAGTTAATTTATAGCCAGCCATAGTTCAAGCACTCAGTAGCCATGTGTGACTAGTGACTGCCATATTGCAGTAAATAGAAATAAAATACTTCCAGTGTCACAGGAAGTTCTGTTGGTGAGCACGGCCCAGAACATAATGAAAACTGTACGGAAGAGCAGAAGTGGGGACAACTGCCCCCTTCATGGTTTCTGTTTCCTCCTGCTTTCAGATAAGTTGTGTTCACTGCTGACTGGACATGTTTCAAATCCCAACTCAATTTTCTTTTACATAGAGCTCCACCCCAAGGTCTCTACTTCCATTTTTAGCATCACCATTCTACCAGAAATGGAGGCTGAAAACATATTTGTTTTCTGTCTTTCTGTTTATATAGTCATAGGAAAGCCCTGTAGCTTTTTTTTTTCTTTTGCATTATCTGCTGAATGGGTCCCTTCCTTCTTAAGGATACATAACTTGGACTATACACGGCCATTTATAAGAAGCACTCTGATTTCAGTGGGGAAGAAGATGTACAAAAAAGGCAAATTGTTACCAACTCCATCCTTGTTCTTTATACATTCGAGACACTAACTCTTTGTCAGATATGTGTTTTGTGAATATTTTCTACTACTTTGTGGCTTGCTCTTTCATTTTTATAATAGTACCTTTTAAAGTGCAAAAGACTGCAATTTTGATAAAGTCCAATTTAGTACTTAAAAAAATTAAATTCATGCTCTTTGTGTCCCAAGACATTTTAACCAAACCCCCTGTTATTCATGTTTGCTCCTATATGTCTTCTAAAATTATTGTAACTTTAATTTACATTTACATCTAAGATCTAATTTGACTTAAGTTTTCTATGTAGTGTAGTTTTATATGTAGGCTCATTGTTTTATTTATGGCTATTTAATTGTTTTCACAGAATTCGTTGAAAGTATTGTCTTTTGCCAATGAATTGTCTGGTTCCTTTGATGAAAATTGATTGATTTGATGCGGCTCTATGTCAGTTCTTTTTCTGTGACCCATGTGTTCATCTTTATGCTGATACCAGACAGTCTGGCTTACTATAACTTTATTATTAATTTTGAAATCAGGTAGTGTAACTGTTTCACCTTTGTTCGTATTTTTCAATGGAGTGGCGATTCTCTAGTTGTTTTGCTTTCCACATTAATTTTAGAACCAGTTTGTCTATTTCTTTGCATATGAAAAAGCCTGCTGGGATTTTGATTGGGATTGAATTTAAGCGAGGAGAGTTTGGTGAAATTGTAGGTTCCCAGATTCAGTTCATGCAAATTGGGATTGAATAACCCTGAAAAGAAACCCTGGGGTCTGTGTGTTTAATGAGCACCACACATGAGTAGGAAAATAGGCCCTGTGTCGCAAAGATAACACTTGCGGAACAGCAGGACTGGGTGTGAATAACACTTTCCAGAATTTATGCCGGGGGAAAGCTCACCAAAGAAGGCCTTGGCGTGTGTCTGCGTGGGCGAGAGCTTCGGGTTGAGAGTCGATGTGTGCAGGTAAAGATGGCGGGCAAGGAATCCCTTCACCCCCAGGGGCAGCAAGCCCCCGAGTGTTTCCCTGTGGGTTGTGCTGTGCTGACACTTTGGGGAAGTAGAGAAAGCTTGTGTAATATTTCTCCTCCAAACCCAGTACTCATATGGGAAAGTTAGGTTTACTTTAATAAAAAGGGAGATTTATGAAAGTTGTAGAAAATATATGGAATGTGCGAGTGAGGGCAATTTTGAAATCTGAGACCCTGGAGATTTCCTTAAAACAAAGAAGAGACCCATTTATCTAGAATTGTTTGGATTAAGGCTCCCTGGTATGGTGGAGTTGGGAGGGAGGGATTCAGACAACCTCAGGGATCCTTTCAGCTTTGTCTCCATAATTCTCCATGAATAATTAGCCTTTAAGGCAGTTAGCCCGTGGCTGGGTTTCTTTCCGCAGACACGCCCCAATACTCGCCCCAAGACAGTCCCCTTCCCTACTGCTAAATGTGCTTGGATGATATTTGGTTTTCACTTCTCCAAGGGTCTTTTTTTAGGTCAATTTTCAAAAAATTCCTTGACTGGAAACCAATAATGTAGAAAGTGTTGGTTGTGTGAAATTATGGCACACTACCTCGAGGAGTAACAAAAATAGGGGTATTGTGCATGTGTGTGTAGGTATAAACCTCGGAGCTTTTGATCTAGAAATCCTTTTCAGATGGACTTTAAAAGATTGTTCCATTTTAATGACTTTCTATGTGACCATTTCAATGAAATTGTGTAATGTGTACATGTCTTAGAATTTGGTCCTTGTACAGCAGATTTTAATTTATAAAAGTGTAGAGGCTTACTTCTTATTAATTCCAAATTGCCACGGTGCCTTTACATACTTTTATTTAGTGCACAGAGCTTTCAGGGTTGGGGAAAAGCTATAGAACATTTAGCATTTTTAGACATTTTTACTATTTCCCCCTGTGCTACAGAATATCATAATGTTTAAAAGCTTAGTCTTCAGAATACGGCACACTCATTTACAAATCTCAACCCTGACAAATGTGTTTATGAAGCTCAACCATATCATTTACTAGCTATGTGACATGGGCAACAATTTAAAATCTTGGACCTTGATTATCTTGCCTTCAAAATGGGGGGGGCTAAGAATAATTAATACATCCTTCATGAGGTTGTTAGGAGGATTGAATGATTGTAGCATGCGTTTGTGCAGAGCAAATACTTAGTAAGAGCATTTATTATTAATATCATTAGTAACTGTGTCACCTAGCATTTCTCACCAGAATCATTAACCATTGTTATCCGAAGTTTAATAGAAGATGAAACTTTGGATTTATGGTAATTTTATATGATTTTAATAATTTATTCAGAGCTGCGATAATTCATAGCCTGCTGATAAAGCTTGCGTACATGTTCACCTATTTACTATTTACTTGGGGAACGTAAGAAAAATCATTCTTGCTGCCGCATTCCTCGGAGCACAATGGGGAAAGGTTGTCGGAGGAGCAGCCCTGTCACAAATCCAGGCCTGAAATTTGAAACATCTGCCTTTGACTCACTAATGGTTAAGATGAAACTAACAATCTCATCCATTTTCAATGTCTGTATTTGCAACAGAGAATCAGCGGAAGTACGTCTTGAGGAAAAATATTGATTCCCCTTTACCAAACTCTGTTGAAATGCACTGTTGTAGACCTTGTTATTTTTAAGTGTCTGGATTTTCTTTATGAATTCATTAAAAAATATTTTAGCGGCTCTGGTGGCCCAGTATCTCATTCCAACATAAACTTACCACTGGAAAGCACATACCGTTTGGCTCACCTTTTCACTTCATGGCTTAATAATAATGACAAATTACAGGTGCTGAAATGATGTTAGATCCCTTAGCATAACTGATTCAGGGCTCATATTATTAGTCTTTTCTCCAGGACTTCTTAATATGTGCCCATCTCTCTCCTGATTGGCAGTTAATGTCTCACATGCTGGAATTCAGTTTCTATAACCTGAAAATGATATTACCTTTCCTAATTGGTGGTAACATGGGCCTGTCATTATATCTCATTTTCAACTTCTCTATAAGAGTAATGTCTATAGCATTGAGATTTCAAATGCACGCATCGCAGAGCAGGCTTAATTACCCTTAAGAGAGGATGTCTCTCCTAATCTGTATTTATTTAGATCTCTTAATTCTCTCCAAAAAGACCACTGAAACATGTGAAAGATAGCGGTATAAAATATTCACCCAGTTTTTTAAAGTTTATTTTCCAATGGTTCTTTGATATTCATTATATAAACTATAGCCCACTATAGGAATTTGTTACATTAACCTTATACAATGTGACCCTGGTGAATTCACTATTCAATTCTCGTGGTTTCGTTGGAGATTTTCTTTGGAAGGCCTATGTATATGATCACGTCATCAATGAGTAAAGTGCTACTTCTTTCTTTACAATCTCTGTGTCTTTTTCAATGTTGAGTAGAAGTGGTCAGAACTGACACCTTTTCATGTTTCTGTATTTAAGAAGAAATATTCAGTCTCATACTATTAAATTTTATTTTACTTATATGCATATGTGTGTATGTATATATGTATTATTTATAAAGTTGATGAAGTCACCATTTATTCCTATTTTACTGAAATTATTTATCACAGATGGATATTTAATTTGGTAAAATTTATTTTATGAATCTAGTAAAATGGTTATATGTTTTTTCCCTTTTATTCCTCTGACATTGTGAATTACATCAATTGAGTTTTGAAAATTAATCCATTTTTACATTGTTGGGATAAAACCCATTTGGTGATAATGTACCATCAAGTTTATATATTTCCAAATTTGATTTGTTGAACTTTTGTTTGGAAATTTTGCTTCCATGTTTGTGAAGAAAATTGATCAGAGTTTTCTTCCTCCCAATGTTCTTTTATGGTTTTATTATCAATGTAATGCCTGCCTTATGTAATGTTTTGCAAAGTGATATTTAGTTATTTTCCTTCTGAAATATTTTTTATGAAATTAGTTTTATTTCTAACTAAAATCTCTGATAGAAGTCACCAGTAAAGCCATATGACTCTGGAAATTTCTTTTGGGAATGATATTTGATTACAAATTCTATTCATTAATACCTAGTGGGTTATTTAGGGGTCTGTTTCTTCTTATGTCAGTTTTGGCAAATTTGTTTTTCAAAGTATTGGTTCATTACACCTAAATTTTCAAATTTGTTAGCACAATTATTCATAATACCCTATTATTATCCTTTAATTTCTGAAAACTATGTAGCGATTTGCCCTTTATTCCTGATTTTCATAATTTTTAATGTTCAAGGTAGAGGCTTATCAATTTTATCCATTTTTTAAAAACTAGCTATGGTGGTATTGATTTTTCCATATTGTTTCTGCATTTTCTATTTCATTGCTTTCTGCTGTCATCTTCATCATTTCTTCACTTTTACTTATGTTGGGTTTCATTTGCTGTCCTCTTCCTGCTTCTTCTTTCTCCTCCACTTCTTCCAACGCTCCTGTTCCTCCTCTTTTTTGTCCCACTCTTAAGGCGGAAGCTTGTACCATTAATTTTGAACTTTTCTTTTTTCAGTATGAGTGCTTAAAGCTACCTATTTCATTCTAAGCACTCCTTTAGTTGTATCTCACAGATTCTGATATGGTTTATTTTCATGTTTATTCAGTTAGAAATATTTACTACAGCCTGTGATATTTTTCTCCATGAATTATTTAGAAGTATGTTCCTTAATTTCCAAATATTTGATTTTACTACAGAAATATTTATTATTGTTTCCTAATTTAACTCCATTTTTGTCAGAGAACATATGTTGTTTGATTTTAATCTTTGTTAACATATTTTAGAGCCAAACATATAGTTTTTCTTGGTGAACAGTCCATGTGTATTTGTAGAGTTTGTACTCTGTGGATTTGGGTTGTATTTTTTAATAAATTAAACTGGTTGGTAGTTATGTCAACCAACTGAATTCCTATCTGTAGATTCTACCAAGTGTTCAGATGGGAGTACTGAACTATTTAACTATAATTGTACACTTGTCTTCTGTTTTTTCTTTTACTTCTGTCAGATTTTGCTTGAAGTTGTTTTGATAGTTGAAAAATAAACCACACTAAATTTCTATCTGAAATTCTCATAGGACTCCAATAGAACATCATGTACAGGTGCCAAGTGCTTTTGCATTACAGTAAGTCTTTCTTACCGGGGATGTGTGTGGAGGGAGCCATGTGTGGGACAAAGCTCTCCTTGGAGAAGTCAGGCTGGAGGCAGTCATCGGGAATGTTTACCTATACTGTGCAGAAACCACTAATGTAGAGGGGAGATTGACGATGATGTTAGAAAGATGTTGTGCTATGCCCAAGCAGGTCTTCAGTCAGATGGAGCAGGGCATCCATGGATGACTTTGACTGTAGGCACAGAGATGGGAGTGCTTACGAGCTGAGTGCTGACTGTAAGGAATGGCTATTAAGGCAAAAGGCTCATTTTCAATCAACACTGTGTTAGCGCAATCAGATAGGCTCAGAGTGCTAAGCCACAGATGCCTAGTGGTAGTTATCGATCATACCAGATACCAGGTCAAACTTGGAGCAGACTAATCTGGGTAGTAAACGTAATAGAATGAAAAAAGCACTAATCTTTGAATTTAGCAACCTTGAGTTCAAAATCGGTTTCTGTGACTTATTACTTCATATGCACATAATTCCTGCTTTCTGATCTTAGAAGAAGAGACACTTGACCTTTCTGTGTCTGTCTTCTTATTTTAAAAACTGAGATATCTATTTCACAAGGTGGTTAGAGGCTAGATATCGTGAAATTGAACATGTAAAACATACAGCCCAGCATATAGTAGGGTTTAGAAAGGTTATATTTCTAATCCTGTGGAAAGCTAGACTTCGGATGACTAAAGAAAAGGAGGAGATGCGACTCTGAGGCATGTATGCTAAGTTGCAATAAAGAATTGAAAAAAAAAAAAAAAACAGTGCTATTTTCCCCCAGATATCTCTAATCTTGACCCGAACTCTTCTCCCTGCTAGAAAAGTGAAATCCCACTGTGGAGAGAGGGTGGCGTGCCCTTTCAGGCAGATACCACTGACGGCCCACGACGGTTCTCTTTGCTTACGAAAGCCGATGGCTGCCAACAGCTCTGCCTTGTGGGTTCCTTGGCCCACCACGCCACAGTTTTTTTTTCGGGGGGTGGAGAGTGAGGTAAATTATTCCTAGATCCTCAGAGAGACTTCAGGGTTGTTTTTGGTTTTCCTAATTTCTTACTTCACCCATTTTTGTAGAAAGTTTTATTTAGCTATGTAAAATGATTTTTTAAAAATCTGTTTATAACCATTTAAGCCTGATTATCGTATAAGGCTACAATTATGCTCATGTATGCCATTACATGCACTAAACACTCATGATTTTCATTCATTACCCTGCAACTTTATAGTCTGCGTCTCCTTATTTATCCTCTTCTGTGGCCCCAAGTTCCACAGCCATCTGCTTTCAACAAATCAAGAGTGACAGCACATTACTTGTGGCAGTCCTTCCACACCCTTCCCTGTCCCTGCACAACTGTGGTTCAATTATCTTTATTTCACTATTTTACTGGCTGCCAAAGACGATAGCAATCAAAACTGATAAATCCCAAAGTGCTTCCATTAACCAATCAGGGGCTGTCACTATTGTCAAATCTTCCCTGAGAGAGGCCATTTTTGGTAGCTTAGAATTCCTGTGTATATGTCCAGTGGGGATAGATATGTTTAGCCAGCTAAAAAAAAGAGGGGGGGCAATTTTATTTTATTTTTTGACTGTGCAGTTCGTTGCAGAAACTAGTTCTAAGAGCCCAAAATACTACACTGTGCTCCTTTCAAAATTTAAAACAGGTTTGGTAATTTTCTTGTTGCTCCTTGCTTATTCTAGGTGATTACACTTACTTTTCTTAAATACAGTGAAGAAGAAACAAGCTTTGAAATTTCACACTTGGAGACAATCAAAGAAACCAGGAGAGAATTTGTAGCAATCTGAATGCGCATCCAGAAACAATCACTATCAACAGGGCCGCAATGAGTGACACATGTTGCTGAGTGAGATTCTCTGCCACTCAACAGCACACAGTTTGACGTTTAAATTGCAGGCAGCCCTGGGTCCATTCCAGGAGCTGCCCGTGGTTGAACGCAGTTCTGATCACTTGCTAGAGGGGTGCTGTGGGGGTAAAGAGAGGAAAAAAAAAAGAAAAATCAAATTGTTCTCGGAAATCATGTTTAATGTAGAAATCTGGTTAATATTAAAATGCAATCTGCAGTTTTCAAGTATTCTATTCCTCAAGGAAAATATTTCCTGTTCAAGGGGCAGGAGCAGTAAGCACTCTCTTATTACATCACTTCCTATGTCAGGCCCAACTAGCATTCAAAATGTATTACCGTATTGATAATGCTAATTTCAAAATGATGCTTTTTTTTATCCCTTTTGGTTAAAGGCTCTGGGCAAAATTCCAATCATATGGATCAATTTAGCTTTCGATGGTGCTAGCCAAACTGATATTTCATGCACTGTGTAGAAGGTACTTCTTCCACGTGCTCTAGAATGGTAGCCATGTGTCCTCTCCACTCATGGCATGGCATTCCATTTCCAAAAGTTTCCCAAGAGAGCAGCTCTCTCCTGGGTTTTAGGAATGAGAACGTCAGCATCTCCTGGAGGGAGAGACATCACATCTTTCTCTACACGTACTCAGCTCTCAGTCTTTGAATTGCCAGGGAGTTAGGGAGTGCTTTCTGGAGCTCAACTTTGTGCCATGTTCAAATCAATGTGGTATGTTCCCTGTGGGCTTGGCTGGATTCATGGCAACTGCTCTCATCAGCAGGAGGACATATGGATGTAACCACTGGTATTTATTCTTTCTTCATCCAACTTTTTTCTGCAGTGCCTTCAGACATGAAGACTGATGACTTACTAGAAAGAAGTCTTTTTGGATATCTGCCTCCTGCACAGCACCTTTTCATGAAAATCAGTGTGGAGCACCCAGTGCTCCAGACCTGCAGGCGACAGCTTCACTTGTGTTGAGCCCTTGCAGACCTTTGGAGTCAGCTGGTGGCCTGATGGGTAGAGCAGTAACACTCGTCATGGAGTAAGTCGTACTCTGAAAGGCTCCAAGAGAGAAAGCTCGCTTGCATTTCGGTACTACTGATTCATTCTTTTAATTTAATTTCTTGAGGATTTTCTCCAGACAGGAAATATTTTATGCTAAACCCATAGTATAGACCTGTCCATTTTACTGTTTTTTTTCTATTCATAAATTCTGTGATGTGAAATGAGCGTTTTTTTAGGGCTAACAATGATAAGTTTAGAGCTCATGCTTTGCCATAGAATGTTGGATGCTACTCAACTGTGATTAAAAATTGAGACTTTATTCATGTCTGTCTTCTTTATATTGTACTTGTAATCCCTTTAAAGAGAGGGATTGAGAGTGAGGAAGAGAGGAGGGGAGCGAAGGAGGAAGGGGGGAAGAAATGTATGTCTGAGTGTGTTTGATTGGGGGTGGTATTCTAAGCTAAGGAAGCAGGATAGTATCAGTGAGGTGTGAATATTTATAATGTAACAAAGATGTTTATGTTCTTTGACCTCATAATTCTGCTTCTGGAAATTTGACTGTGTGTCAGGACTAAACAGAAAAGTGCAAGCATCACCTCATTGTATGGGTTTACCTAACTCAATGGATTCTATAAAGGTTATAAAATTACCATTATCTAAGTGACTTAGAAACATGAAATATTTGTGATAATTGAAACATCATACTATCAAATGGTAGGTAAAATGTCATACATGGACAAAAGGAGAGGAAGGTCATATGCAGAAAAAGGAAATAGAAAGTTTTGAGACATGCTATTATAGTTCATATCATATAATTATTATTCTATATAAAGCATATTTTAATGAGAAATATCATTTTTATAGTACTAGGTCTGGAGACTTGATCAGTATGATTGGAGTAATGAATGAATGGAGTCTAGATAAAGTGAATGATTGGGTTGCATGCAGGAGATCTTGAATTCTGATGAATCGGGAGATCCTAGGTCACACTACAAGGGATGAGCAAGTATTACTAGTTTTTTGAAGAAAGGTATAATATGGTGTGAACTACATGTTAGGCAGATGACTCTGAAAACAGCAATGATGTCCTGGAACTTAGGAGACCAGTAAGAAATCCCTTAAAAAAAAAGCCAGCTAAGAAAAAAAAAAAGATATGATTTAGGGCAGGGTGAAGGGAAAAGGGGGTGCATACATTGCCCAGACAGACAACATTGGGAAGACCTGTTGATTGATTTTGTCATGGGAAAAGAGAGAGAAGTGGGTGTGAAGAGAGAAAGTATGGGGGAAGTTAGGGGAGAAATTGAATAGTTAATTTTAGGGTATATTGTGTCAATATGTGAGCACACTCTACATTTGGAAATATTCTGTGGAGTTGGACATTTAGATCTGAACTGTGGGAAAAAATCAAGGTGGGGTACAGATTTGGGGATCATCAGATTAGAGCCCATGCTAAACTCCATGAGAGAGAAGGAGATGGGCCCTGACTGGAGAAGAGGAATTTAGCAGTGATGGAGGAAGAGATTAAGGAAGAGGAGAGATGATATAGACTTTTAACAACTGTTTTGAATTTCTGAAATAAAGGAGACTTTAATATAGTGTTGTGGGTTAGGGGAAAGAAACCAGAGAGGTAGAAAAGTTGAATATATAAAAAGACACAAAAAAATGATGAACCTGGCAAGATCTAAATCGGAGGAGACTAGAAAGCATGAAGTTGAGAATTGTGAGGAAAACCTGAATTGTAAAGAGTGGGATACACATTTTTGAGACAGCAGAGAATAAGGAAGAAATAGCAGACAGTTGAAAGTGGCATAAAGGAGGGTTGGACCATATGTATTTTTTCAGTGTTGGAAGGGGAAGGCAAACTGGAGATAATCTACAGTAGCTGGTGTTTGCAAGGGTCTGGAGGGGAGACAAGAAGAGAAGGATTACAGAAGAGAAACCCTTAGGAAACATCTTTATACGATGTTATGTGGAGGCAATGTTGTTGGAATGGAGGAATAGAATAGGGGAAAATAAAGATGGCAAAGGAAGATGAGAACGAAAGAGAATAAAGGAGAGAAAAAGAAAAGTAAGAGGTGTCTATGGAGACAAATGGTTGAGGACAATCAGCTACTATTTCCAGTTCTTTCACTGGTATTTCAATTTTAAAAATTTGATTATGCTATTACAGTTTTCCCATTTTTTTCTCCCTTTATCCTCCCTCCACCCTGTGGCCCCAACCCTCCAGCATCCCCTCCCCCTTAGTTCATGTCCATGGGTTGTACATATAAGTTCAAGTCCTCTGTTTCCTGTACCATTTTTATCTCTCCCTGTCTATTTTATGCCTACTAATTATGCTTCTTTGCTGAACCTCCCCCCCCATTCCTCCCTTCCACTCTCCACTGAAATCCCTCCATGGGATGTCCATTTCTCTGATTCTATTCCTGTTCTAGTTGTTTGCTAGTTTTTGTTTTCATTGTTTTTCTTTTCTTTTAGGTTCATTTGTTGATAGTTGTGAGTTTGTTGTCATTTGTTCATATTTTTTATCTTCTTTTTCTTAGATAAGTCCCTTTAACATTTCATTTAATAAGGGCTTGGTGATGATGAACTCCTTTAACTTGACCTTATCTGGGAAGCACTTTATCTGCCCTTCCATTCTAAATGAAAGCTTTGCTGGATAGAGTATTCTTGGATGTAGGTCCTTGCCTTTCATGACTTCAAATACTTCTTTCCAGCCCCTTCTTGCCTCTAAGGTTTCTTTTGAGAAATCAGCTGATAATCTAATGGGCACTCCTTTGTAGGTAACTGTCTCCTTTCCCCTTGCTTCTTTTAGGATTTTCTCTTTATCTTTAACCTTGGGTAACTTAATGATGATGTGCCTTGATGTGTTCCTCTTCAGGTCCAACTTCTTTGGGACCCTCTGGGCTGCCTGGACTTCCTAAAAGTCTATTTTCTTTGCCAGATTGCGGACATTTTCCTTCATTATTTGTTCAAATAAGTTTTTGATTTCTTGCTCTTCCTCTTTTCCTTCTGGCACCCCTATGATTCGGATATTGGAACGTTTCAGGTTGTCCCTGAGGTTTGTAAGTCTCTTCACTTTTTTCAATTCTTGTTTCTTCATTCTGTTCCCGTGGGATGTTTAGTTTTTCCTTTTGTTCTAAATCGTTGCTTTGACTCCTAGGTTCCCTCCTGTCACTGTTGGTTCCCTGAATATTTTGCTTTATTTCATTTTGGGTATCTTTCATTTGTTTTTTCATTTTTCGAACAAGCTCAATCAGTTCTGTGAGCATTTTGGTTACCAGGACTTTAAATTCTCCACCAGATAGGTTGGCTATATCCTCCTTGCTTACTTAGCTCTCTTTCTGAGGTTTTGCACTGTTGTTTCATTTGGGCCATATTTCTTTGTCTTGGCGCAGCTGATAAGATGTAAGGGGGTGGGGCCTTAGGTATTCACCTGGGCGGGGCAACCCTCTTTGCTGTGCTGTGGCACTGCCTGTGGGGGAGGGGACAGACAGAGAACAGTGCAGCTCGCCTGCTCCTTGGTAGTGTGCTTTTCAACGACCTCTTGACCTCTCGTGTAAGACTGGGAGTTTCTCCCAATGTAGCAATCGCTGTATCAACTCTGAATGTCAGCTTCCCCTCAAGTCAGCCCTGCCCGCGCATCCTGTGCAGCTCCTGCCTTACCAGTCTGGTTGTTCGGATTGATTTTTTCTTTAATTCCTTGGTTGTTGGAGTTCCATACAGTTTGATTTTCTGGCACTTCTGGTTGTTTATTGATTTTAGATTGGTTGTTATCCTCCTTTTGGTTGTGCGAGGAAGTGAAGGGTTTCTACCTATGACTCCATCTTGGCTGGAACTCTTGTATTTCCATTTTTGATTGTGTATTGCTCAGCTGCTTAATCCAGAAACTGCCACATTCTTTTAAGATGCATGAATGTGAAGATCTTTGGGTGGTGAGTGCAATTTTAAAACAATTATTTACCTGGTCTAGATAGTAGCTTGTTATTAACCTGCCCTAACAGAGTATGGTAAGAATGAAAATATGATGTTATCATAGATATAGTAACTGATATTGATTTTATCCCTAATCAACAGACCTTTTACTAAGCTTACTAGAGGCCAGACAGTGTTTTAGTCCAGAGATTAGCAGACTTTTGCCCTAGAAACACAGAGTTGAGTAGTTCCAAGAGTGCCATATGGTCTACAGAGCCTAAACTATTTATTAGGCTGCCCTCTGCAGAAAAAGTTCACTGAATCCTGTGAAACATGCTGGAGGTACATCAGGAAACATGTTAACACAGCTTCCACACTCCTGGGAGCTTTGGCTCGGGAGGCATCCATTTTCAAATTGCGATGAAAATTTGTATATTTTAGTACCGAGCAATTGCACATAAAATGTGGTGCATTGAAAGGCAAATATCGATCTAAATCCAAACCATCAGGATGTCATGGTAAAAGCCAAAGAAAGAAACGCTGTTGGAAGACTCGTGGTTTAACTTATCCCCCTGGAGTGATGGGCATGTTGGCTTCCAGATGGTTTCCTTGTCCTTAGACAGCAGCATCCTTTCTGCCTGGACGGCTGAGCCTGCAGAAAGGGGTGTTTGGTAGCCTGTACTGTTCCAGCACTGCTGGGTAGCAGATGATAGGATACAAGGCGTTCTTGGTCCGTTCCCAAATTCTCAAGAAGTTTCCATGTGGGTAGATGAGCACTGTTGATTTCTAAATTATACCTTAGCAGAAAGAATGTAAAGTAACTGAATCGTGGCAAGTTTAAAAGAGGCAGCTAGCTGCCTCATTCCATTGAATGCTTCCTTTTCAGAGAGAACAAGAGACAGAGAAATCCTGTCTCAGCCTATCAGGTGCTTCCTAGTTTTAATGAAAAACTTGCTCTTCTATTTGGCACTTTTTTTTCTTTTAACTTAACCAGACTGTTTTCACCTTGTACTCCTTTGGAATTAAACACTGACAGACTTTGCTCAACTAGCGTGTCTGGCCTGCAGAGGAAGATGATTATTATATTCCAATCCTTCTGTACCAACTCCATGTATCAAAATCAAGCCGCTAATTAGTAGCTGAGGCAATAATCAGTGGGTGATATCCAGCTTGTGACAAAATAGTGGGAAATGTTTGCATCAAAGAAGAATAATTAGTATTTTTTCTACTGTGACTCTTTCTTTTTTAACTCTAATTTCCAAATTGGTAGTTTGTTTAAGTAAATAAATATGACATCTGTCGTTAGTGGCCACATGCCAAATTGTGTCCCTTTTGTTTTGGTCTCATTTGATTTCTGTATTCACAGTCAAGAGGGATGAGCACTGGAATGAAAAGGAGCAGGCAGAATCTGCGGAGGAGGGAGGGCGTGATACCGAAGGCAGGCTAAATATTTTAGATATGTTGTCCCTGGTTGTTTTGAGTCAAGTCAGACTTTGGGGCTCGGTTGATTTACTTCCTGCAGTGACCAGGCAAGGAAACAAATAGACAAACTGGTGTCTGTCAAAACCATGGGAAGTGGGGAGAATGCCTGAAGACTGAAAATGGGCGAGCATTTGAATGTCCCACGTGGCTTCTTCAAGCTTGCGTTCAGAGGAGAGACTCCGGAACTGGAATGACTGAAAGGTCCGGGAAGAATTCATTTGTCAATAGCATGGCTTCACTGAGAATGGGCAAATCCACCCCACAAAGGTTGCTGGGCTTTTAGAACGAGACAGTATGGCAGACTGCGGTTAATTGGACTTTATGATAACATTTAATGTTATTTAGGTGATGATGTTCCAGGTAAAGAGCACTCACATTATACGTATCCACATGTATGCATATGCCAAATGGAAAGGTACCTGGAGAATATAAGGTACAAGTTATTTATGGAGCTATGTATTTCAGTCAAATAATATGTGCACGGAGAGTTCATTTTATAGCTTTCCCTTTTTTCTTTTCACTCTTTCACATGTATTAATGTGTGTGTTCCTTGCCTTTCCATACTTTATATAAATCACAGCTTTTATAAAGCTCTCTGCCAATGGAAAGTGAGGGAAAACTTTGTAAATTTCTTGGCTTATAATATTGAAAGAGGAGCTCAGGACCCAAACTTAGCCTATTTCTTATGGAAACAAACAGCAGGGGAAGTTGAAAATGGGATCATACTTTACATTTTATCAATTAACATAACCCCTATTATCCTTATAAGTTACAACTTATAAATCCATGAGGATGGAGAAGAAAGAGAAAATGGTAGGATTTGTTGGGGAGCATCTTAACTACGACAAGATTCTGAATTTAAGGTGAGCAACTATGTTAGATCCACATATGAGATTCTCACTGTGTAATATAACTCAGGAACTCCTTAGGCTAATGCTACAGAAAATGTGCTTAAGATTTTAGTGCGTCACATGGCATTACGAATTGTCTTACAGCACAAGTCTGTGAAGCTGTAGTATGAAATATAAAGTAAGTGTTATGGTCTCGAAATCTAAACTAGAAAGCTTCCTTTTCTAATCGGAAGGTTACAGGACTGGATAATAAAATAGCTATGCTCTAAAATTATTTTACCATCTCTAACCCAACTTGACTGCCACAACTCATCTTTTCTACACAGGGAGAATGACAATAACTCTATTTTGTACGGATCTGCTTAACAAGAAAAAAAAAATAGCTAAAGAAATCTGCAAGAAAGAAGGACATTGTAGAGAAACAACATTTGTTAAATTATTGTGATATATCATGAAATTGAACCAACTTTATAATCAGTCTAGAACATACTTATACTCTTTCTGTTATTACTGCACATGCATTAATTTTATTCAACATAAAACAAATGGGGGAAGACAACTCGATTTTCTTTCCAGATGGTGTGAAAACAGCAAGGTCAAACTTGAAGAAAGGCTGTCCCTTTTTTACAGAGAACTTAAAATTTATCACCTCTCATTTAAGTTATAAAACTTGTTTTTCATATTTTTCCCCTGGATTTTTTTGGCTTCTGATCCACTGGAAGAGAAATGTATAGATCATAGAAACTGATCTGCTCTGCCCCATCTGCTCTGTATTGATGGCCTGCCTCTTCCCCTAGTCTTCTCCTGGATTTTTATTGATTTCTTTCCTTTTGGTTTCAGATCAGCAGCGCAATATGCTGGAATGCCTAAATTTACTGGCAGAAGCCGAGGGCAGGCAGCTCATTTTTCAAGGACTTTGCAGTCTGTTCTCTGCCTTAACCTGCTCCAAGAGTTCGTTCTCATTCGACTTCTCAATATTTTCATAATTAGCTGCCCAGAATTTTCATAATTTGTAAACACAGTAAAATGGCTGTCAGACATTCAGTACGGTGAAAGTGGACAGAAAAAAAAAAAGACCAGCTTCCTCAAACCATTTCCATTTGACTTGGGGAGAATGCTGGGCCTGTGCCCACGGCAGTTAAATGGTCAGGCGCACGACTCAAAGTGATTTTTCCTGAGGTGTCACTGCCACACACAAGTACCATGTGTTTTTTCTTGGCTCAGGCTGGCTCTGCTGATCTTCCAGAACTCTGAAGGCTGCACCCCCAGCCCCAGTTTACATCCATTTTTCTCTGCCAAGGTGAAGGCGGGAAAAACCACACATGTTTTTCTTTCTCCCTCTTCTCGGCGGAGCTGATTGCCTCTGGATGAACCATCTTCCACATCAGCGAGCGTTGGTATTTCACCTGGCACAATGGCTGGGCGGATATGGCGCACAGGGGGAACACACAATGGAAAACAAGTCTTCATGGCAACGCAAGTTGAAACAGCCAGACGGCGGTGCCTTCCGTGTTTGTCGTCCAAGCTGCTAGCTGGGGAACTGGAATTTTGAGCGAGAAAATGTTGGGAGAAGCTAAGAGTAAGTGTAAAGGAGGGTGGAAAGGATCATGGAGGACCAGAAGTCCTCTCGCTCTGGACTGAGTGAGAGGAAAGAAAAGGAGCAAGACAGGAGGAAGTCTGCCGATACAGAGGCAGGATACAGGCTTCTAACGCAATTTAGTTCTGCCAAATAAATTTAACTTTCCAATAAGACATTAACAAAGATGGTGTGGAAATAAAACACATTAACTTGCACTCTGTATTTTCTCCTAAAGTCCTTTAACCCAAGTCAACATATAGATTAAATTCAAGTTCCCTAAAAGTTTTTCTGATCTTGCATCTGTGCTGTGTCCTCAGCAAAGAGTTTATACAATGTTATGGTCAATGACTTCCTTTAAAATTATATATAGTCGGAGAATCCTAGTAAAGACGCATGTCAAAATAACTACCAGTGGTCATATCTGGTGATGGATTATAGGAGATTTAAATTTTCTACTCTCTATCTTTTTTCTCATTTTTTCTGTAGTTAACATGGCTTGCTGTTTAATTTAAAAACACAAAGAATATTAATTACATCTTTTGAAAAGCATACAAAAAGTCAAGGTCAGCTAAAGCTGAGTTCTAGAACATTGGGGTTAAGTCACAGTTCCCAGCGTCTCAAGACTTCCCAGGAATCTGCTTTGCATCTTGGCCTGGGCCTACTGAGTAAACACACCTGGGAGTCTGGCCCTGCGTTGTCTGGGCTGGTGTCTCACCAGGCGGATATTTCACAGGTCCTTACTTTTTTTTAGGCTGCGTCTTCCTGGTCCTCTATGTAAACTCTGTCTGGGTGACTTCTTTTCTGGGTTTGAAGTACTATTTGCGTTTTGGTGTGTTCAAGATGAAATATTAATTTTTAAATTTATTTCCTCAGATCTAGAGACATGAACATTTCTATGCTTGTCTTGAAATTAATGTATTCCCTGCTGGAAATGGAAGTACTTCTAAGCCTGCAGTGTAGCTCTCTGGCTTGTGGGAACTTCTTACTTACTGTGTCCCACACACAGCCGGAAATTCCATCCTCCCCATCCCCACTTTATCGTCCCCACACTCATTGCACACACCTCTGCACACACTTTGGTCCCATTAGGATATAAGCCTTGGAGGATTTCTTTTTTATAGAAGAGGAGAGGTGGTTGACACATGTTTAATGACATGTGTCCTCTGCTATGGTTTCATGTAGGACAGTGTCACTGCCCCCAAATCCTGTGTTCCACATATTCATTCCTCTCTTCCCTCTCACTTGGGGAGTTTCTTTCTCATTGGGAATTGGGGTTGCTCATTTTGCAGGAATGCAGTGATTCTTTCATTGAAACATGGAAAGGTTTTAGCCAATTCCATGGTAGCCCACGTGCCTCAACCCTGGTGTGGCTGCTTCAACTGAGCAACTCTGCTGAGTCCTAGGCAGAGATCTGGTAATCCTCGGAGCATGTGATGAGAAACTGCAGTCTGGTCTTCCTAAGCAAACCAAGTTATTCTTGAGACATAGTCACTTGCTGTTCTAATTGAGGTTCTTAAGGGAGATATATGCTGGGTCAGCAACTTACTCCCTTGATTCTGAAATCAAGTGAGAGTGATTTCTTTTGAGATGAGTTTGTTCTTTATTTTGTACGTCTCCATGGGGAAGAACGCTTCGTTAGAACTCTGGAGTGGGTACAACACGGAAGAATAGAGTATGTTTACTGCAGTCCAGGAACAGGGTGGCCTGCACTAATGTAGATCTCCTGCTAGCTATACATTCTTTCTGTGTTCGTGATGCAGAAGACAACGTGGGTTGGTGATATTGTTACACCCTCTTTGGAAAATGGGATCCGCTAACAGCTTCCCATCGAGAACTCCTGCGACTTGTTGCCTGAGGGAGGTCTCTGGACCCTGGAACTTGAGCTGCTTACATGCGAGATAGGCTGGAAGTGCCAGAAGTGACAAACCCTGGCCACCACCCTTGCCCAATCACAGAAGGGAGGAGGAGAACAATACTATAGCTCCACCTCCTCTTTTTGGGATAATCGAATTATGTTTTATCCTGCCTCTCAGAGTCGCCCAAACTGGATTGAGCCCCCGTTGCTCACCACATTCGACTGCTTGATGAAGCCCAGACATGCTCAAAATAATGAGCCACTCCAGACACAGAGTCCCATTAAATTCTTCCTAATGCCTTTCATAACTATTCATATACTTTCACTAATATAATCCTAAGTAGCAGTAATAATGATGTCAACAATACAATAACACTAATAATGGCTACATTTCTGTCATTTTCTATGAATCAGACAATATCTTAAGTGTTTTGCATTTTTAACTCATGTAATATTGTTACTGGTAGTGGTATCAAAATTCTTAGTTTATAGACGAAGCCCAATAGCAGAACCTTGGCTTACTCTTTGCTGTAATAATATTAACATTACTGTAGGACCTTTGTAATTGTTCCCACCTACAGTCTCAAATTAGTCTATCCACACAAGAGATCTCAATGTCCCGGGCTTGTCTGGTTAGTGATTTGCAGATTTGGGTACTGCTTCCCTTTCGGTGAAAGATACCCTCCCATTTCTGAACTGTAGTAGATAAACCAACGATGTTTCCAGTTTTACTTTCAAATTTACAAAATAACATCTCAAGTATGAAACCATGTACATGTTTGTGTGGGTGGAGGGGATTTGAGGCTTGTCTAGATTCAGAAATTTCTATCTAGTTTTGTTGACAATACAATGGGTTCCTCAGGTCTAGGGGCTGAGAGAGGGGACTTGTTTGGGGCTCCACCGGAGATGTTTTGCTGAGTGAAAGTTCTCATCATTATGTTTCCCTTCTTCTTAACACAGTCCTAATTCCTCCAACAGGGAAGGACCCTTAAGTCCTCCTCCATGAAGTATAATGCTTAGAATAACCCAGAAGAGAGACATCTCTCTTTCATCACCAGAATTTCCTCACAACATATTATGAACTCATTGTACTTGACAGCATTTAAGACTTTATTCTTGCCATTTCCCTCATAGACTTCTATCAAGAGTATATCTGTAGCCCTTTCACCCCCCAAATTCAGGAAAACTGACAAGGCAACGGATCTCCAGAAAATTCCTGATAGGGTAAGACCTAGTATATTATTGAGAATTATGGAACTCACTACAGGCCCATTCAGCACAGGACTGGCCCACCCCAGCCGAAAGATGGAGAACCAAACCTGGGTCCCTTTGAGGTGAGCAAGATCATCCATGGGATGGTCTTGTAAACTCAGTTTCTGAGTTCATACATATTCATTCTGTGTTCCAGCCTCTGCCTGTGGTTTAGAAAATCTCCAACCCGCTTGTCATTCAGGAACTCACTCCTGTGAGCCATGTTGTAAAGGAAGCTCAGAGCCAGTGAGGGAATGTTATGGCTGTTGCTGAAACCCGGCCCCTGGGAAGTGAGAATCCAGAGGAATAATCCTGGAAACAAGCCTTGTATCGATTAACTAAGCTGCTCAACCAGACAAAACCGGTGACATGTTGGCTCCATTCCTTATGGTAAAGATGATCCAAAGAAAGTGCTGGTGTCCTTAATATTTGGCATTTCTAACAGCTTCTTACCCAGGTCAGTGATTCTCAACCTTTAACACGCATTTGGAGGGCTTTCACCCCCTGGAGGGCTTGTGGAAGTAGATTACTGTGACCTGTCCTCGGCTTCTGATTCAGTAGGTCTGCAGTGGGGTTGAAAATTTGCCTTTCTAAGTTGCAGGTGATGGTGAGGCCGTCGGTGTGGAAACCTCACTTTGCGTACTCGATCTAGGCTTCAGGAAATCTTGCCTGTAGTGGCCAGGACTCAGGAAATCTCTACAATTTCTACCTTATAAGCTTTATCTCTGTTCCTTTTTCTGCTCAGATACCTCTTTTTAGATCATGTTGATCTTCCTCAATATTATCCGCCACATTCATGCCCAGATATTTTTGTCTAAAATACAAATCTGAAAATTTCCCTAATTAAAACTTTTCAAAGATATGTTGACTGCTCAAAATATCCTCAAGGACATCCTCCTAGCCTATCTCTCAAGCTTCTTATTTTGCTTCATCAGCTAAGATGCTTTTATCCACAAGTAACACAAGTAACTGAATCCATTAACTTTTGGTGCATAACACACCATCTAAAAAACTCAGTGGCTTAAAACAATGAACATTTCTTACTGCTCATGACTCTATGGGTCAGCTGGGCAGATTTTCTGGTCTTGGCTGGGCTCACTCCTTTGACTGTGGTCAGCTGGACATTGAGCAGGCAGCTCTGATGATCTTGCCTTGGCTCTTTCTCGTGTTTGGGTGTCAGCTAGCTGTGGACTAGGATGACCTTAACTGAGACAGCTAGGCTCTCTTCCATGTGGTCTGTCATTCTCCACAGGCTGGCCCAGGCTGGTAGTCATGGCAGTGGGAGACTTCTGAGAGAGCAGAGAGACAGTCAAGGTCTCTTGTAGTCTAGGCTCAGCACCAGCACCCCCTCACTGTGTCACTTTCTATTGAAGAAAGCAGTTCTCCCAGTCAGAGTGGGCAGATCCGCCCGAGTCACAAGACAAAGAGCATAGATCCAGGGATGTCATTAACTGAGACCATCAATGCAACCAACCTGCCACAGTACACAAAATAAAGTTTGCTTACACCTTACACAGATGAATGATCTCAGGTGGTAGAAAGCCAAGATTCAGTGTAGACTGCAGAGTTGGTTGACCGAATGACTCAACAATGTCATCAAGGACACAGACACTTTCCATCTTTCCTCTCAGCCATTCTCAGTCTGTTGGCTCATCCTGAGGCTGGCTCACTCCAAGGTCTCAAATGGCTATCAGTGATAATTAAAGAAACATGCTCCATGTTCACATGGGATAGGTTCTTTTACTCAGGAGCCCAGAGAAATTCTCTCCTTGGGTTGTGCTGCTTCAAAGTAGCTTATGCCTCCCCTTTCTAAACCAATCTCACGCTTTGTCCTGCAAGTAGGAGACTTGCAGACTAAAAGTGGCTCAAATAACAGAGGCCATTCACCTCTCATTTAGAAAGAAGTCGAGAGTCTTCGTGTATGCAAAGAAGACTAGGGTTATGGCAGTCCGAGGAGAGATTCACCAGGTTCATAATGTCACTGGAAAGTCAAGCTCATTCCATTTTTCTCTGTCACCCTAAGTGCAACTGTTCTCTCTCTTCATGCAACGCCTCCAGTCACCCTGTTCTTACTCAACACCCAAATGTTAGAAGAAGGAATATGGGGAAGAGAGCTAGCCTCATGTTTTCTCTCTTTATATTAAGTATAAAATTCCATCTCAAAAGCCCCTGAGCAGATGTCCCCTCATGTCTGATTGACCACACTGCTACTCTGGCTGCAGGGGAAGCTGGCTATGTGAACACCTGCATCTGCCTTCAGGGGAGGGGAACTGTTTCTGTAAAAATGAAAGGGTGAAAAATGGCTGGTGTGCGTGCAAGACTTTGTGTGTCTCACAACTTTCAGCACGCTAACATGCTATGTCTGTAAATCAAGGTCTGCAGCAGTCTGATTGGCAGGCGTGTGTTTGAACCAGTGAGGCAATCGAAGGCATGGATAGTTCTTATTCTTTAACCAGAGGACAGAGAGATATTTCTGAAAGGCAGAAAGGAATCGGTCGATTCAGACATTACTGGTAGATTAAGACATATATTTCATTTGTAGAAAGTGTTCAGGCCAAAACATTTGTGCATTGTCTGGGACTGAATCATGTGTAAATGAGACTAAACACGTACCCTCTGGGAAGTCAAGTACTCAGTGTGAAGTCAGCCTTAGTCGCCATTCTCTTGCAGGTAAGGCTTCCATTTGTAGAACTTGCATTAGAAGCGTGTAGCATTGTGGTATCTGTGCATCATAAACTGACTCTGTTTTGGCTCTAGAGGAAGTGTCCTGTACCTTTGTTCTATCCTTTCATCTATCGTTCATCACATTTTATTGAGCTTTTTGACGTAGAACCCTCTTCTTGGGCCAGCTGTCACCTAGAGAGAATCACAGATTTACTGTAAATCTCCCAAATGAACTGTTGAGTGGATATGTTATCCTTTCCAACTTTCTCATTGCATCTGAACAGGCTTGCACTCAACTCAAAAGGCCAGATAGTTAACGAAATGAAGTAGGGACACAGAGGTCTCCTAATCACTCAGTATACATGAACATAGGAGCAAGATAGATTTGGGGGCAAAGACTTCCTCACATTTCAGTGACTTCCAATTGCATCGTGATTATAAGAGTCACCGCCTCCTACACAGTGCTCTCCCTGTCCCCTGATTGGTGCCTTTAGGAAGCACAGGTAAAGGGAAATATAGAAAACTCCGGCTAAGAGCATGCCGCCAGACATTTTATCTTGGTTGTTTTCCCCTAATCAAGTATAAATGATGGGTTATGAGTCACCCATCACCATTCACCACCCTAAGCTCAGCTATCAAATGCTGGCGTGGAGGAATGAGAGGCATGTGATGTAGCAGAAGAGGGAATGTCAGAGAAGCTCAGAAAGAGAGGGTACCTGAAGGTCAGTAAATACTTTTCTCTTGTTAGCTAAGCCTGGGCTTCCTTTTTGAGGGGGCGGTGATTCTAGCCTCTTCGGTTAGGAGCTTAGTTGAACAACAGGAATGATTAGTTCATTCCCCTGTTGGAGGTTATTGTTGCAGGAATGGTTTTAATATACCCAGGGTTTTGGCTTCAATTCTTGCTTTCAAACTCCAGCAAGTCTTGAATTGTTTATTAAGTCTATGTTGAGAAACAGAACTCAGAGATGAAGCTAATAATTGGCAAAAGTCCCAATCCTTTGTATCATTTTGGTCATTAATTAGGGTAAGGGCTATGTAGGAAAAGATTGCTGATTTGAATCACTTATTTCCAGATATTTGGGGGGGATGGATTTATAATTAAGGGTTCTGTTTTTCTGCCGATAAACAGAGATTGCATTAGGGAGCCTAAATGATGCAAAGATAGTAGATAATTTGTTTCACTGGCAAATTAGTCAAAGGAAAATAAGCTACCTTTTCCTGATCATTATTTTCAACCTAAAACTTTATTGTATCAATCAGTAGAATACTTAGTATAAGGAAACCTTATGGAAAAATCACCCTAGAATGAATTCCTACACTGCAAATTCCATTCACCTTCTTTCTACGTAACTAGAGGCAAATGTCACATTGTATGTGGAGGTTGGATTGATTTCATTAGACAAGAAACAGTTTCCCAGCATCTGTAGATGCACTTGACTCATTCACAGGAGGCGTGAGGGTCCTGGCACTGTGACCTCTTAGGAGGAGCTCCACATCTCAGAAACTTAGGTATGCATTGGAGGTTTCCAAAATTCTCTTTTATATTTTTAAAATTTATACAAAGTTCTAACTTTTCCTACTTCATATTTGTAGTAAATATGAGCAGAAAGTTAGCTCACAAATATTGTCTGGTATTTCTTATTTTCCCTCTAGCTGTGTCCATGGTGATAGGGTAACATGGTAAGTGGGGCAGCATTGTATTCTAATTTGATAGCTTGTTCTGAATGAGCAAATTCATATATACATTTTGAGATTAGTTACTTTTGGGGTTAGAAAGTACAATGGAAAGGAGTTGTAATAAATACCAAAATGTAAAGCAATATAACATGCCCAAAATTTAAAAAAAAATCAAAGTTCCGAAGATCCCCTTTATTCGCGATAGGGCTCCATTTTTTGGTCTTCTTTAACACCTTCATGGACTCTGTTTTTCCACTTTGTATCCAAATGAAGCCATGGCAAGAGAGCACAAGGTCTCAGGAGTTAGAAGCAATGGCCTTCTTGTTACCCTTTGTAAGATATTTACACCGAAGCACGCAGAGGTTTTTTAATTGAAAACACCAGTGCATGGCAGGGTGTGGTGGTGTTGTCTCATACAGCTAATGACAATACAGTGTGTGGGTGTGATGTATGGCAAGATCCCACAGGGCAACGATCTTTAGCTACTTGAAGTCTCAGGATTGCTCACCACGCCCTGTCTTCATTTGGAAACTCTTCACAGAAAGGGATGCTCTCAGGCCAAAGCCTAAATGAGTCTCCTTCTCTGAATAGCAAACGTGTGTGTGAAATGAAGGCTATTTCCGTTTTTAGAGTCTGGCCTGTTGGGGAGATAAACAAGGAGTCTGGATTGCCCATGGTGGCCATTTTTGCTGTAGGAGGGACGGAGCAGAGATGCCATGGAGAGATTGCTGAGACGTGTCTGAGACTGCTTCCCGAGGCACTTCATTTCAGAGTCTGGCCTTGGGAATGACTTCTCTGTTTATATCAGCATATTGCATCTTTCCACCTGCATTCATAGGGAGGATTGGAAACCACTGTTCATGGTAATTTCTGAGCAAGTCAGCTCTATCAATAAAACTTTCCCATTAGTTAAAAAGGAAAAAAACGTGTGTGTAAACGTGTGTGTGTGTGTGTGTGTGATGTGTGAGACTACTTGGTGCGGATAAAATCCTCAGAAAAATAAGTAGTCAACTCTCAGAAATCAGAGTATCCACATTAACCTCCTCGCTTCCCCTTCTTTTCCCTCATCCATTAATTAGGAGCTATTTAACATCTGGATCTTTATAGATGTTTCTTTTCGATTACAGTCACTTCATCCATGTAGACTATTTATTTGGGAAAAAAGGCAATAGAATTCAAAATTAGTCCGCTAAAAGTAAGATTACGGGGTTTCTAGCCCAATGAAAGCAGAGAGGTTTTCCCAGGGCCGAGTTTCTTTGGCCAGCCTGATTGGCTGGCGTAGCTGTAACGATGAGGGTATGAATAGTGAAATAACTGTGTGTGTGTGTGTGTGTGCAGGGGGTGGTTTTCTGTTTGCATTTTTCCCTTGTTTGTGAAGACAGCTGTTCCCTGCTCCCATGTTTTCCCCACAAAGCAATTGCCATTCACTCTTTTAATGGATTCTTTAAATATTATCTACATATCTCTAATAAATACTTGATAATTTCGCTGTTTCTTGATTTTTTTTTTTTTTTTTTTTTAGTTTTCAGAATTGTTTTTTGAATTCTCACTGTGGACTGCTGGGATTTGACTGTTCTTCTCCTTACCATCGCCTACAAGAATCCTATCACCCCTTCTTTCCAGTCTTATTATTAGTTACTTCTTATTAGATCAATATTCATTCCTATATGATATTACTATAACTATGAAAATATTAGTCACAGCTGAGCTACATAGTAAACTATGATATTCTTTCCTTTATAATAACTGTCTTTTTGTGTGTTGGTCATTAATTCCAGGCCATGTTTGCCTCGGCTCTGAATGTTTCTCAGTGTGATGATAGACATTTACTTGGTCACCTATAAATTTCATTTTCTGACATGATCTTCCAGTTTTGACATCCTGTAATCCAGATTGACTGCTCTCTGCATTGGATGCTCAGCTGCCATATTGGGATTTTTCTAAACCACTGCTCCAATTTCCCTCACCTCTTCTACATTAGTTTCCTATTTTCTGGAATTCACGTCTCCTTTCCCTTCCAGGCATAAAACTTGCATAGTCTGTGTAAGAGAGCAAACTTTTGACACCTCATGTGTCTTGACTCTGTCTTATCCCTGAACGGGGAATTTCTGCCCCCAGAGCTTTGTGCCATGTTCCTTTTGTCCAGTCTGCTCTTCGCCTGCTCGTCCCGCTGTTGTCTCCTGGGTCTTTACACACTCAACCACCACGCAAGTCATGGGCATAGTTGCAGCCCGAAGCAGAATCAAGGCCCGAAACTCAGTAATCGGCTCCGGAGACATCTAACTGTGTAGTTAGGGGTCCATGAACAGCTACCTGAACTAAACAGAGCTGTTGTTTGCTTTTGGGCTGACTGAGAGAACAATAGAAAGACTAAAGAAACACTTCCATCTGGGGTCTGTTCTGTCAACAGATAAATCAAATATCTCCTGTGTGCATGCAAATGATCACACAAGCTGGGAGAGTGTTAATTAAATGTGAGAAGACATGGGTGTTTGGAGGAACGCCTACATGAGAAGGATCATGTGCAGTGTGGTTGTATTTTTAAATATTTATTGTAGCTAAATGGGTATCCAGATTGCTTTCAGATCGATAAGACAGTGCCTTGGGGTACAGCAAATTCTCAGTAAGTTATCTTGAACTGAACATGTAAATACCAGAAGCACAGGATTTCTGTCAATAACTATATTTGAAGTTCGGGGTGCCCTCCTGTCCCAAATGGTGAGAAAAATTTACTTGCATATCACACTTTAAAGATCTAGAACTTACAAATATTAGAGTACAGCCCACATGGCGGTAGCTGAAGTGATAGACTTGAAGAGGTAATCACTCCCTGCGTTATGCAGTCTCGGTTTTTGAGTTAGTCATCTCACCTACAAAAAATAAGGAGGATTGAAAGATAGGTCTGAAGAGGGAAAAGACAAGTGGGTTTCTATTAAGCCTGTTACTTTTCTCCTAATGCACGTGTTTCTTTACTTTTCATTAAATAAAAAGGAATATATAGGAAGAAAAGTTATCTCATATCCTAAACCTTATGCCATAATATACAAAATATTAAGTAGATTATAAAATATTAACGCCATGTTGATTTTCTATAGCACAGATTGGCAAGCTTTTTTCTTTATGGGCAGATAGTAAATATTTTAGGTTTTGCAGACCACATGGTTGCTGCCATGTCTTCGCATTCTTCCCCTTCCCTCTCTCTCTCCTCCTCTGCTTCTTTATCTTTTTCTTTGCTCTTCTTCATCTCTCACCTTTTAAAATGGAACAAAGTATTGTTAGCTCATGGCTGTGCAGTGGTCAGGGGCCAGATCTGACACGTAACTGAACTTTGGTCTAGTAATTCAACTCAAATCACAAAAGTCAAAAGCAGAAAGAAGCTGTCATCTGAAATTGTTATAAACACAGCAAGAAGAAAAATGTTGAACTCTGAAAACCCAGAAGACTTTATAATTCTAATCATACCCAAGGATTGCAGAGGGGCACCAAGGTAAGTTCTGAGGGTGATAGAAATGTAATGGAAATAGCTTCTTTTTGATCAGAATGATCATTACATAAGAGTATATATATGAGGGGGGGACCCCCCAAATGGAATTTATTTATTAAAAAATAGTGTATTTATTCTTATATGCTTAATCTTCAGTCACCTTCAAAGTACTCTCCATTTGATGCAATACACCTATCGACACTTTTTTCCACTGCTCAAAACAGTTTTTGAACTTGTAGATTTTGATGTCTTTTAGTGCTATTACTGTCTTTTGTTTCACCTCTTCCATATTACAAAAAGTTTTCCTTTGATGACTTTTCTCAACTGGGAAAACAAACAAACAAGAAAAACAGTCACTTGGGGTAAAGTCAGGTGAATAGGGAGGGTGGGACATGGGGGTCATGCCATTTTCTTGGTTAAAAACTGCTGAACAGCACGGTGTGGGCAGGTGTGCTCATAAATCACCCATCATGAAAGGGGCACATGCATTCAAAGAGTCTTCAAAAAAAATTCACTGAAGCTGAATGCAGCCTCTCACAACAACACCAGCTGGTACATAGATACAGATGGATTCCTAAACAGCTGGTACATGGATACAGATAGATTCCTAAAACACTCACCTAGTGGGGGAAACTTATAGTATAAAAGGCCCATCTTCCAGAATATAATTTAGGTTTTCTTGGGTCCCCCCTTGTATTTGCTAAAACTCACCCACTGTATGCTCAAAATAGGACATTTTGTATATGTGAATTACAGCTCAATAAAGTTGATTTTGCAAAAAAGGTAAAGAGAAAAAAAAACTGCAGTTAGAAACAGATGTATTTATTTTCCCATATCCTCTCCCCAAATAACTGACTAGCTAGAAGCGTATTTCACATGACACTGAGCCTAACTGAGGAGGTACCAGAGTTTTCTCATGTCACTAGAGGCTGGCCAGTTTTTACGTGGGGAAGTGTGAAGGCAAAGGAAAGAATCAGCTCTTTAACCATCCAGTTGAATCTACAGTCCCATGATCCAAATTTAGAACCTTTTAAAAATTAATTTGATTCACAACTGCCTATTTTATTATTATTAAAATATATTACACGATCATGGAAAAGTGCTAAAAATTAAAGAATCCAAAAAATATTTTAAAACATCATGTTGGTATGAAGGATGAAAGTCACACAATAATAGTGATATCAGTGATCAAGCCTGACCTCAATTTGATTGTAATTAATACTAATCCGATGCTAACTGCTTTACCTGCAGTATCTAGTAAGATCCTCGTAACACCCCTATGAGGTTTATACCTTTATTACCCTCATTTTCACATGAGGCTTAGGTTGAACAGCCTGGTTAGAATTACACAGTTAGGAAGGGTCCAAGCCTGCACTGAATCGGTTCACTAACCCTGAAAACTTCAGCTCGGTAAGACAGAAAAGGTTTTCTTTCCCAGAAGACTTGATTAGTAAAAAATAATCTGGTTGTCAATTCTTTGGGAATTTAAAGATATGGGAATATAAGTACTCTGATTTTCTAAGCCCCATATCAAAAAGTACCTGGGCCATACTTAGTGTATAAAAAATGTGGAGTGAATTAAAAAGTTTTCCCAGAATGTTTTGCCTTAATTTCTCAGCTACATTTTTTTTCCAAATTTTAAATTACTTTTTATTGAGGTGAAATTCACATGACATAAAAATAACCATTTTAAAGTGTGAAATTCAGTGGCATTTGGTGTATTTACTGTGTTGTGCAGCCATCACCTGCATCTAGTCCTCATCTAATTTTAAAAATAGTATAAACTTTAGTTCTCTGCATTATTTTTACATCTTAAAACCCAAGACAAAAATACAGACCCGACAAGGAATGTTTTTGATCATAACCGCCGCCTTATCTTTAGTGTAAAAACCCTTTAGACATTTGAGGCTTACAAATCGGGGTACCACCAACAGACTGCCCTGGCGGTTGAAGGAAGAACACGTTCGCAAGTCAAGACAATCTTTTTCAAGATCAGGCATTTGCTGGTTACGCAAGCTGCCTTGCTGATATTCGTCCAGTTGCTTTAACCCTCCTCGAGTATGTCGTTCCACTTCGATCACTCACAGTGTTTGCTGACTTTCTGGGAAATGAGCAAGTGTGTTTCATTCAACCATAAGCATGTCCAGGACTGGGCTACACCTCTTAAGAGTTCTCTTCACTGCCCTTACACAGAAATAAGGAAACCTGGGCTTAAAAGTGGTTGCGTGCTGTCAGGCGGTGAGGAAGGTGGAAATTGTAGACACCTGGGCTGTTGTATTACTCACGGGCTTGTTTCATGGCTGCGATGGATGCCAGATGAAGGCTGGTTGGGCAGGCTGGAGCGCTGGCCCAGGTGAGAGTTTATAGTGGCATTCCGATAAGGGAAGAGCCGCTGGGTAAATCACCCCCGGGCTTCAAACGTTCGCCAGAGGTTGTTATCAACAGCCAGCATCTGTTTACTTCCTGAACCTTCCGACAACTTAACCAAGTTCCCAGATGTGTGCACACCAAGGATGAGGGAGGAAAAAAAATTGTGCAGCACCACCTCTTTTATCAGTTGTCGCAGTCATTCTGTTTCTTTATAACCGATGTTTGTGTTTTTCCTAGAGTAAGCTACATCTGTTTGTAGCAAACTGCTTTCTCATGATATTTTTTGGAACAAGCCAAGGGAGAAAAGAAAAGGAAATACAAATGAGAAAGGAAAAAATAAAAGAAGACTTTTACTATCAACACTATCAACTCAGTCTTCCTCCCAGACCGTGCACCTGTCTCTTTCAAGTTCTTTGCAGGAGTGACTAAGAAAATGGTTTTATTATATTGTGACCTTCAGGGTAAATTCCCCTTTATGAATCAGTGGCATTAGATAGTGAGATTTCAAATATTCTCAATACAGTTAGAACATCTGGGGACAATGGCTATTTTTATGATGGAAGAAATAACACCCCATGAAGACAGATTAATCTCTAACTTGTTAAAAATGTCCAGAAAAGTATGTTGAATGATTAGGATACGTCAAGAAAACACCATTTAAATGTGATGTGGGTTAAACTCTGTGATTACCACCCCCCCCCCGCCCCTCCCTCCAGCCAGGTCACGCTGTTCCAGCTTTACAAATCAGATATCCAATTTAAACAAGAATTATTCATGACGTAAGCGGATGAGTGGTCCAATTTCATTTTTATGGTGTGACTCAGCAGCTGTACTCCGTTTAAGGCAGGTTGAACATTCTAATAATTCACTCTAATTAACTACTCCTTTCTGATAATGGGTCTTCTTGGCATAATCTGCCAAGGAAAGCTTTGAAGTTGGCTCAAGTTACCAGCGGGAATCATGATTACAAGTTTTGATGTTGCTTAGAAGTTTCTGTCCCTAGAGCCCCCTGAATAGTCATCTTTCCTATTTATCTTTCTTACTCAGACACTTACTGTCCCCTTTGACATTTTCCTGGAAAACTTTTACACTCAGATGGCTTCCCTGTTTACTAAATGTTTTCTTCTACCCAGAGAGCATCGTTGTACAAAGCGACTCCAGAATGAGGATGGCACATGAGCTGTACGCACACAAATAAGCATTTCAAGCTAAGATGGAAGTGACTTTTAAAAAAATATTCTACTATTTTTGGAATATCCACATGACTTTCTTCACTTCATCCAAATAATCAAGCAGTGTATACATTAGCTGGAAATAAAGATTAATTTTATTGACCTGCTACTTGCCTGTCGCTTCAACTCCGGCTCTTTTTGGTCTAATTAGAGGTGAGTCAGAGAAATGTTTCTCTAAAAAATAGTGAAGATCGGGCAAGTCAAAAGAGTTTTAAGATAGTGGGTGTTCTAACTGGACTGGACTTCAAGCATCCTGATGGAAAGGCCATTTATTTTCTCAAGGCTTTGGTGGTTATTTTGTACTGAACTTTCCACAATGCCACCTACTTTCAGAACTTTTAACGTCCTGAAGATAATGCATTCTAACTATGGAAACCACAGGCTCTAATAATATTTAATTGTTAATCCCCTTGTGTTGTAATTCTATGCCAGCGAGGGGGTGGAGGAGCAGTAACTGTTATCACCAAGTGCAACATTTCATAACATCTTTGAGCAGACAGAAATAACCTCCTTCAAAAGCATACAGGGACACTTTGATGTAGCAACCTAGTGGTCTCTGGAAGTCACTCATCACTGGAAAGACCGTTAATGACTTTCCACAGGCATTTGTTTCTTCCTGTTTCTGTCATTCTTGAAATACCTACCTTTTGTCACCAGCTTTTAGTCCTTCCTCTGCAGCGTTGAATACCTGTAATAAAAGGCCCCAGTGTGAGCAGAGTCATATATTTTTTGAGACCTCTCCTGTGGCTGAACTTACTTGCTACAATTCTTGAAGTGCCCCCGCACTCGGGGTTCTACGTTCTTGAATTGTCTGGACACCGCGTGGGAAGGCGCTCACCTGCAAGGAGAATGAGAGCACACAGGTCTGACATCAAGGCACAGGAGAGTATGAGGATGCGCATTTGGTAGATACTTACCTAGTTTGGTACTGGGGAGAGAAACAAAATTATCAACCTTATTATGGATGTGTAAGTTACATAAAGTAAATTGCACCCATTTGTAACTGCATACTTGGATAAATTTTGAGAAAGGTGTTAATCTACGCAATTACTTCCACAACCAAGATCTAGAACAATTCTGTCACCCTGTGGTGGCCTTTCCTAGACGGTGCCCGCCCTAACCTCTGGCCACCCACAGACCCTGATTAGATTTGTCGTTTTCTAGAGTTTCACGTAATTAAAACCTCAGAGTGTGTGCTTTTGAGATTCATCCGTGTTGTTGTTGCCTCTAACTATTCCTTGTAATTGCTGATTAGGGTTCTTTGCATGTCTGTAATCCAATTTGTTCATACGGTCGCTTACTGATGGACACCTGGGCTGTTTCCAATGTGGGATCAGGACAAATGAAGCTGCCGTGACCATTCCTGTAAAAGTTTTTTTGTGGGTGCATGTTTGCACTTATTTTGGCTAAAAGTCTATGAGTGGATGGCCATGCCCTACGGTAAATGTATTTTTAGCTTTACGAGTAACTGACAAGCCGTTTTCCAAAGTCGTGGTACCAGTTTACATTCCCGTCAGTGGTGTGTGAGAGTGCAGTTGTCCACACGCTTGCCAGCGCTAGGTATGGAGACTCTTTTAAATTTTAGCCATTCCAATATGCCGTGGTATCTAGTTGTAGTTTTCACTTCCAACACCTTGATAAATAATGATGCTGAACCTATTTTTATGTGTTTATTGTCTATTTGTGTGTCTTCTTTCATGAAGGGCCTGATAGTGTTTGCCTATTTTTATAGGGAGATACACACACACATGTGTATATATACACACAGAGACATATATAAATGTAAAGATGATTTTAAAATGTTTCCTCTGTATTAATACTTTCTTCCAGTCTGTTTGAGATTTCATTCTCTTATCAGTATCTTTCAAAGAGTTGTGGTCTTTCTGACTTATCTAAGGAATCCTAACCTATTCCAGGGTTGTAAAGCTGTTTCCTGTTTTCTTCTGCAGGTTCTATATTTTGACTGTTTTTTGATGCATTTCAAGTTAACATCTACTCACTGAAAAGTAAGAATCAAGGTTTATTTTTCTATGTGGATCAAACTTGTTTTCACACCAATTGCGTAAGACTGTCATTTCCCCGATTACCTTACTACTCCTGGTTACTTGCTAACCCAGGCACATTTTAGAATCAGCTTTTAGTTGCTAGAAGATAGAGCACTGCTGTTTTGATTGGGATTGTGTTATGTTTACAGATAAATCTGTAGACCTCTTATAGACCTCTTAACAATGTTGAGACTCACAACCCATAACCATGTTGTACTTCTTCACTTATTTAGGTTTAAGCATCGTTTTTTATTTTCCCTACGTAGTGTTTTGTAGTTTTCCGTTATAGGTCTGGCACTTATATTGTGAAATTTATTTATACTTCCATATGTCATTACTGTTGTAATGCCACTTTTATTTCAATTACAATTCCATATTGCTGGTAGATAGAATACTAGTTTGAGTCTTTTCACCCACATCCTTGATAAGCTCACTTTGTAGTTTTTAGCTTGTTTTGTAAGTTATTTGCAACATTGAAATAGGCAATCATGTCTTCTCTGAATAGAGACTGTCATATTCTTCCATCTGGTACCTGTGCCTTTCGTTTCTTTTTCTTGTCGTATTGAATCAGCTTGGATCTCCAGCAATTTCTTTAACATACAAGTGGTGAGAATATAGTTGCCTTGTTCCCAATCTCGGGGTGAAAGCATTGCCTATTTGATCATTAAAAATAATGATAGTATAGCATTAGGCTTATTTTTTCATCAAAGCCCTATAACTGATTGGAGAAATCTCCTTCGATGTCCAATTTCTGAAAGTTTGCCTCATGAATGGGTGTCAAGTTTTGCCAGGTTCATTCTCTGCTTTTATTGTGATAATCATATGGTGTTTCTTCTTTATTCTGTTAACATGATAAACTTGAATAACTAATTTTTTTAAATGTTAAATTAAATTTCTGTAATGTGTAATACATTTCCTGGGGTGTTTTGAACTGGTATGGTATATATCTAGTCAGAAGAGGAAAGTGCAACTTTTCCAGAAATTCTCTGGGTAGCTTAGGACAGGCTGAGGTGTCCCTGGGGAATATGGAAGGCCCATTTGCTCTGACAGGGTCTCCAGATGCCCTCTGAAGGGGTCTGGAACCAAAGCACAATATTAGACATGCCCATAACCAAGACTTTTTAAAAAACATATTTTATTGATTATGCTATTACAGTTTTCCCAAATTTCCCCCTTTATCCCCCCTCCCCCCTGCATTCCCCACCCTCCAGTATCCCCCCCACCCTTAGTTCATGCCCATGGATTGTACATATAAGTTCTTTGAGTCCTCTGTTTCCTATACTATTCTTAACTTCTCCCCATCTATTTAATGCATACAAATTATGCTTCTTCTTCCCTGTACCTTTTCCACCCTATTCCTCCCCTCTCCCTCCCCACTGAAATCCCTCCATGTGATGTCCATTTCCCTGATTATGTTCCTATTCTAGTTGTTTGCTAGCTTGGTGAGGGCTTGGTAAGGGTTTGGTGATGATGAACTCCTTTAACTTGACCTTATCTGGGAAGCATTTTATCTGCCCTTCCATTCTAAATGAAAGCTTTGCTGGATAGAGTATTCTTGGATGTAGGTCCTTGCCTTTCAGGACCTCAAATACTTCTTTCCAACCCCTTCTTGCCTCTAAGGTTTCTTTTGAGAAGTTAGCTGATAGCCTTATGGGCACTTCTTTGTAGGTAACTCTTTCCTTCCCTCTTGCTGCTTTTAAGATTGTCCCTTTGTCTTTAACCTTGGGTAACTTAATGATGATGTGCCTTGATGTGTTCCTCTTCAGGTCCAACTTCTTTGGGACTCTCTGGGCTCCCTGGACTTCCTGAAAGTCTATTTCCTTTGCCAGATTGGGGAAGTTTTCCTTCATTATTTGTTCAAATAAGTTTTCAGTTTCTTGTTGCTGTTCTCCTTCTGGTACCCCTATGATTTGCATATTGGAATGTTTCAAGTTGTCCCAGAGATTCCTCAGCCTCTCTTCATTTTTTTTGATTCTTGTTTCTTCATTCTGATCCAGTTGGATGTTTATTTTTTCCTTTTGTTTCAAATCATTGCTTTGAGTCCTGTTTTCCTTCCTGTCACTGTTGGTTCCTGGATATTTTGCTTTATTTCATTTGGGGTATCTTTCATTTGTTCTTTCATTTTTTGACCAAGCTCAATCAGTTCTGTGAGCATTTTGATTACCAGGGCTTTAAATTCTCCACCAGATAGGTTGGCTATATCCTCCTTGCTTAGCTCTCTTTCTGAGGTTTTGCACTGCTCTTTCATTTGGGCCATATTTCTTTGCCCGGGGCCCCTGATAAGTTGTAAGGGGGCGGGGCCTTTGGTGTTCACCCAGGCAGAGCAAACCTCCTTGCTGTGCGGTGGCACTGCCTGTGGGGGAGGGGCCAGAGAGCAAGACTTTTTTGAAAGGATGATTAAAAAAAAGTTTCCTCTGTATTAGTGTTCTATTGCTGCTATAACAAATTATCATAACCTTAGTCAAATTCCTGAAACCAATCAGCAGGACTGGGTTCCTTCTGGAGGATCCAGGGAGATTGCATGTTCCTGTCTTCTCCAGCTTCTAGAGGTCTCCTGCATTCCTGCCTGTGGTCTCTGTCTCAGGTCACTGCATCCTCTGTCCCCATTGTCACACCTCCTGCTCTGGCTCTGACCCTCCTGTCTCCTCATTATCAGGACCATGGTGACTGAGAATGATCTCCCCATATCAAGATTCTTAATCACCTCTGTGAAGACCTTTTTGCCCAATAAGGTGATATATTCACAGGTTCTGGGGATGAAGCCATGGACATCTGTGAGAAATATTACTCTGCTGGTGACACATTCTGACATCTTTTCACAGGAAACATTTAATACTATTCCCTATTCGGGGATTAACATTTGAAAGATATGCCTGCCTTTGGGTGATCAAGTCATCCTTGGCTCTTTCAGGGCATATTATGGGATGTCAGCCTGGGCTTCAGTGTTCTTAGATAAGATGTTAGTCTTTACAAGTTATGTCGTAGGTAATGTGGAGAACATCTTTTTGCCTTTGAAACAATTCCATCATGTATTACTCTTGTAGATATCCCAACATCAGCCCTGAAACTGTGGGCACATAATATATGGTATAATGACAACATTTGCAATAGCAATACAACTCTCTTTTAGAATACCTAGGAAGGACTTTATTATTCCTCCCCCCGATGCCTGCCTGTAGTAAAGAGGGCTATGGTTACATGGTAAAAAATCTTGTATTTTCCTCTGTGTTTGGCCTAGATCATGGAGCATGTTGGATGCCTAGTTTTAATGATTATTTTTAATGGTATTTTAAGCCACAGACTTAGGTTGTTCCTCACTCTTGCCAGTTCTTACTTGTCTTCTTTGCCTACCCAGCCTTGTTCTTCAAACCTCACAGGGCAGAGACAGAGCTTTCCCTGTGAGCTATGTGGTGCCAAGTACATCGCTGGCCTTCGGTAAACAATCACAGCATTTGGGTCTATGACCGGAGGTGGACACTGGACGCTTGCCAACCTTCAATTCCCCAGTATTCTCAGAGACCACTGATTTTGGCATATGCTTTGGAAACTGAAAGGTCTCTGAGGTGTATTAATCACTTTTATAATGACATCAATGACTTGTATATTTGTGGGTACACATACCCACTCTGGGAACAGCTCAGGTTCATTAAAAAGGAAAAAGACATATTGAACTTCTACTATGTGCAAATCATTTGTTTGAGCAACCTGGGGTGAAAGATGATAATGGATATTGTCCTGACCCTCAAGAAATAAATATATATACATAAGAGAGAGAGAGAGTTGCTACAGGCTTGTTTTATATAGAGACATGTACAGGATATATGGCAGCTTTTTAAACTACGTTGATAAGTTGATTCATTTTTATTTTGAAGAATACTTTGGGAACAATTTCAGCTAAAGACCTTTTTTTTAATTTTTTTTTTAGCATTCATAATGCTTCTTGAAATCCATGGCTAACTCAGTGGGCACTAAAGATTCTGAAAACCACTTGTCCCTCCATTATGTTTGCACTCCTGAGTTTCTGTAACGTCAAAAGTGACTTAATGATATGTGTATTTCAGAATCACTGGCACAAATAGTACTTGTTTGTCAACAGATTTGGGGGAGTAGAGAGACAGGGGAAATTTTCATTCGTTGTGTGTGTGTGTGTAGATAAGTTCTGTTCAGAACCTCCTTTCGGAGCAACAAGAAGTCTCTATACCGATGATGACAAATACACGAGCATGGGAGTGACTGTTCACAAGGGATTGATACTGACTTCTTTTTCCCCAGATTTACTTGGTTTTTAGCAAAAGGGGACTTGATGCCTAAGGAGGTACTGCTAGCTACTGTTGACTCCTGGCCCACATTTACCTAAGTTTCACTCATTTGGGGATAAAAGTTCTCCAAAAGGTTGAAAGAGAATCCCACTGTCTTTCCTCTCCACCCTTCCCCTGAGGTACAGGCCCTGAACCACCCTCCCACCCTCACACCAAAATCCCCTTAATGATCCAGGGAAGAGTTTGTTTGTGAGACTTCATTTATTTTCAATGGCTTTGATGTGGGTATAATAATTGTTTCAGAAATTGCTTTCATTAATGAAATTTGACTCTCTGGAAAGCCCCACTTCTCCCTTCTTCCTTAAAACATGCCCATAATAGGATTGACAATGTGCTGTGGCAATTCAAAAAATAACCTTATGCCAAGCTTTTTCAAGTTCCCCTCCTCGTTCTTAGGATACTTAGTGTCTTAGAGATACTGCTTTGATGACTTGCCCTCACTGTAGGCATCCCACCCAATGAAGGACACCACAAGAGTAATATCTTTAAAAGATGTTGTAATTTATTGTTAAAATATTTGAAAAGAAGCAAAAAAATCTCATACACTTATTGATTAATGTAACTACTTTCCTTTTAAATTTTCATCCAATATTTATCATTTGAAAGTCTGTATTAGTTGAAAAAATGCAAGAATGGATGACTGGACTCCACAGGGATATGACAACTTTCTTTTATCATCACTGTTTCTATTACCTTCCCATACCACCCAGTCAGGTCTCCTGACAAGAATCACCATTTGATGGTTGAATTTTGTCTACTTTGCCCTTGCTTCCCCATTCACTCTTGACAAAGATGTATTTATCATTCTTCTTCTTCTTCTTCAACTTCTTACTTTCCCTTTACTCTTCTTTTTTCCTCCTCCCTTCTCTGCTTGTCCATCTTTTCCTCTCCTCCCCTTCCTCTTCTCTCTCCTCTTCATTCTCCTTTATCCTGTCCTCCCATTTGTTCTGCATCTTCCAGACCCTTGCAACTGTGTCCATGAATTATTTCATACGACCTTTATTGCAATCCTATGATGAAAGTATTACTATTCACCTTCTGTCCAGGGAGGCAATAAAGGTTTAAGGTGTCCTGAGTTTTTTTAAGGAAAAGGTGTGTCTGTGAAACTTTTTAAAAAGCAAAGTTTGTTTACACTATAGACAATAGTTATTTACGATGCACTTATTATTGGCAGACATTTTGGAAAACAGTAGATGAGTAGATTCTAAATATAAGTAAGATACTCAGGAAATATTCTCTTTTTTGTGGGGGAAATATTATGTGCCAAAAAATCTAGGAAATACCATGTAAGGTGATCTAATGTAAATTTTATGCACATGTGCTGCAGAGACATGGGACAATGGAGATACATGTGACAGGAAGGAGGAAGACAAACAAAAAAAGAAAGAACCACAAAGATATTGGCTCTTGTTTCACTAAATATTTGGTTCCTCCAAGAAGAAAACTAAACACAGGGTTAGCAATTAGGAAAGAAATATTTCTTCCCCAGTAAAGAGAAAAAATCATGCCTAGAAGAAGTATACCCATACTCTGAGGGTAAATAGGACCTGTATTCTCAGCTCCATCATTTCTTGAGGTTCCTGGCTGGAACGGACCCACTGCCATTCTCCCTTGAGACAATTGAAGTGTCATAAAAAGACCAGCAAAGATTTATGCCACACATTCCAGTCCTTAGACAACACTCCAAGGCCAACAGGGATCTCATAAATGGTGAAGAGAAAGATTGAATGCAGTTAGACTGAGCTGAGCCTTCTACTGACTGTTGGTTTACTTCATTTGGAAAATCCTCATGAATGCTGTCCTGCTGGTACGATCCTCAGACATAAATATCAGAAAGTCCTTGGCTGTTTTTTAGTTTTTTTGGTCTATTGTAATACGCCAAGTCTTAGCCCTTGGCTCTAGCCCTTGACATCAGCTTCCGTTAAAATAGCTCAATTTTACTGCTAAACCAAAGGTTCTTTATATGGCCCAAGTATAGCAATCTTGTACTTATTTATGCAGAATTATTCCTCCAAAGCTGGAGAGACTTTGACAGTGTACTCCAAAAGCCAGGATCTGTGAAATGATTTGTAAAAGGCTTCTTGGATCAGGTGTGAACAGGCAAGAAAAGCAGCTATATTCACTTATATTTTCTTTCCTATTATATGTATATATCTGTATTTTAATGAAGGACAGTTTAAAGGGTGGGCAGTTCTATTATGGATAGGTGGCAAAACAAAGAGACTTTTCTCCTCACTTTTGCTTCTGTTTTTAGAAGAGACATTTTAAAAGTTCCAGAAAATAATAATGAATGACCTGGGTGTAAGCTGGCATCCCCTTAGTAACTGAAGCATTTTGAAAGCTAGGTGAAAACCAGTTTCCAGGGATGGATATGCCTATATGGGAGCAGAGAGGTGAAGCTGATAATCTCTAGAAACTCTATCACTTTGTAAGCACTAGAACTGTTTTTGTCCCAATCCTCTTCATACATGGGACTTGATGCCAGGCTTATTAGCTTATAAACTCTTATGGGGTGATGGTTTTTTACAAGCTTGCTTGTTAGCACAATGCTTACTCTGCTATCATAACATTTTGAACATTATTAAATGTATATTTGGGATTGATGAAAATATTACCTCTTTGGAATGGAGGAGAATAACCTAGATAGAACCAGAATGGAAATATCTTGTTTCAGTAATTATATTTTTCTTACTTCCAAAAAAAAGGGACCTCCCTAACTTTAAAAGAACAAAAATGAGATATCCACTAATATATCTCACATTTCACTTTGGATCCTTTAACCAAACTTTTTCGTTTCAAGTACAGTAGACATGCAACATTCAGGCTCAATGTAGCTTCTTCTGTACATCCTTCATTATAGGCATTCTGTGCAGCTAGCCTTTGGGTGGGTCTCAATATGGTCACTCTGTAATTTACTTGTAATTCTGATGTCATCACGGGAGGAGGGGAGCCCAGCATGTACCTGCTCCACCATCTTGTCCGGTAGCCAGTCGTGTTGGATCTGAAAGCATACTGATTCGAGTTTCCTTGCAATGTAGTGTTACTTTCATCCACTGCCGTGACAGATGAGGTAGCAGCCCACTCTCTGCTGTGGCAACTCACAGGCGATGATAATCTAATGGCCTCTGTTCCTATACCCAGCAGATAGGCAAAGTAATAGAGTGAACCTTGCCACTGGAGGGCCTTGCTGAGTGGCCTCATGAAGTTTATATTTTCCCTCTGTCTCTAATTCTATAATTGGGACATCGTGACTTCTGACTTCTCATTCCAGGGAAGCGTGCTCTCAAGCGCTGTAGCAGTTCTCCAAATGTGGACGAGAGGATGACTGTATGACACACTTGCGTAAGTTGTCACCCTCATCATCCAAGGGCCCTTTGAAACTTGTGTGGACCTGAAGCTTCAGGTTTTTCGCAGCCACTGACAAACGCCACAGCGGTCTATCAGGCAGTCCCCTCAGTTACTCCGACAGCCTCTCATGCTGTGTCAGCATAAAAAAGAAAAAAAAATTGTTATTGCAGTAAATTCATTTTTCTGGAAGCTGCTGAATCACATGGTCCTCTGAGCCTTTGGTAAAGCAATAATGTCAGGCCAGGCAGCCAGTCACTGTGGGGGACTCTCAGGGTGGATGAAAAATTTCAGAAAATGACACTCATACACACATACGATTTTGGAACATGATTTGGGTAAAGGGCTGAAGGTAACAACTCATAGGTATAGAAGGAATAAAAAAGAAAGCTCAGGTCCATGTATTTCTACATATACACAAAAGGGGGGCAGGATAATTCTGATTAACTTAGTGTATTTAACTCAATTCCGTAATTATCTATGATAATTAAGTAAAAATGAAGCAAACTAAAAACTCAGGTCACTTTTGCCTCTCTGTGGGTGAATGAAAAAAACATCATTTGTTCTCCATGTCTGAGCAAAGTATTTATTTTCCTACCTCTAAACTCTTCACTCCCCTCTGCAGTAGTTGACATAATTAAACTGTTACAGTCTTCATTAGCCAAATGTGGGCAAGAAGCTTCGGAAGACCTCATTTTGTCACCTCCTATAACCTATTTCTGTTCATCTATGATCAGTTAGGGTTTAAGAACCTGCCAATAGTTAATACTAGTAATAGAGACTTGAAACAATATTATGTTGAACTTTTTTACTTACTATTTTTTCTTCTGTTGGTTCATTGTTTATGTGCTATTTCTCTAGGAGGTGTTCTAATTCTACAAAGGCAGGAATAAAAATCTTTATTTTCTTTGCCCTGATATAGTCAAGGCTCAAAACTGATAAGTTCTGGAATGATTTTGAATGGAAAACATTAATGAATTAATGTCATTAGGGCTTTTAAAGCTTTGAAAGATATCACAAGGGAATTTACTGAATATATCACTTTGTTCCAAAAAATTCATATGGTAACAGTAGGAGATTGAAAGTGAACTATTTTAAAAATATAAGTAAGAAAACACCAAGAGTATAGACCAGGAAGAGGTTTGTTGGTTGATTGAAAAGGAAGGAAGAAAGAAAATCCAAGCAAAAGACTAATGAAATAGAATTGGATAGCATCCATGTTTCTGTTTCCTAAATTGCTTTAGGATATACTGTTGTGGTGTGTAGCATTCACTCCCATCTTCTTTTCTGTCTGTTCTCTCTAGGCTGGCTTCTGCAGACAGCCAGTACTTATATTTTGGGTGAGGATAATAGTAAAGAATATTACTTAGGCAATTTTTTTTGTAGTGGAATGCGGTCATGGAGTTTGCTCACCTTTATTCCAGTTCCTCTGCTTTCTTGGCATATGATATGATTGCATGTTCTTGCCCATTCTGAATTAAAGCCATAAGAAATGAGTGTGTACCACCTCCAGGCAGAAGCTTTAAGGGCTAGGGCATGCCTGGCGTGCCACAGTTCCTTCCCCTGCCTGAGTGGTCCTAAAGTCCATGACAAGGTGGAGCATCCTTTCACCCCTGTCTCTGTTTAACTTTGGTATGCGAATCTGTTACATTCAGTATCTTTGACCTCAAGACCATGGTGTGTCCTGAATGGAGTGTCACCAATGTCACCACAGGGGACAACTGGTTCTTTGGCTCATCTTAGCGGGTTCTCAGCTAGTGCTGTCTTGATTTCAACAACTTCGATATAAAGGGTATCCGCTGATGATCTTGAACCAGAGGAAAAACATTTATTCTCTTGGAGCTTTTCATATGAGTTAATGTTTCCAGAAATGATTTTTTAAATTTTCTTTGTGTTAGCTTCCCTAGCCTAGCTCTTTCCTGAGATGCTCTTATTCCCTCCTCTCAGTGACCAGAACAAGATTTATGAAGAGCTGGGGTGGGGGTGGGGAAACAAAAAGCAGAGCACGTTTCCATTTGATGTCTGTTGCTTATGGACATGCGCAGTACCGGGCTTTAATCCCTGTACTTGCCCAGGGGAAAATGATTAATATTTGTAATATTGGGAGTGGGTAGGAAAGGAGTGTAAAGCACACTATATAAATCATACAACCAATTAAGTATATATGTGGTGGTGGGGGAGTGAGGGTAAATTCACCAAGAGTAGGTGTTTTCATTATTTCATCTTTCATCTGTTTTCAGAATTAAACAGTAGGAATAGACAAGATTGAATCTCTTTATTTTCGATTTATTTTTCTATTAAAATGGTTGGTACTAAAGTTCCTTCCAAATTAATCCTATGCTAACTTTTTAGCACCTATTTTTCATGACAAATAGGTAAAAGAGTAGCTTGTGCAGGATGTGGTTCCCTTCTCAGGGAGATAATACAACAGGGGTACCCAACATGCTTCCCAAATCAACAACACATTGCTACTATGTTTCTATAACCATCAATATCTCAGCATGTTTTGAAGGCAGATTTTACCACATTTTAAGGAAATGGCTGTCTGTAACTAATGTACCTCTTCCATGTACAATGGAAACAAAAGAAAAGCAGTGTGTTTAAGAAATATACAGCAAAGGGAAGTCTGTTAATTTCAAATCAGGAATATATCAAGGATCCCTCAGCACACCTTCTGTTTAGTATTGAATTGTGGTCTAAAATAAAGCAATGCATTTGGGAAAAAAAGGCACAAGGATTACAATAATTCTTATCCACTATGATTGTCTACTAGAGAAAAATCTAGAGACTATTTTATACGTGCAAACTAAATGACAAAATATACCATGTTCATGGATAGGAATACTCGACCATGTAATAAAAGTCAGCCTCACAGAACAAGAAGTAGAACAATGGTTACCAGAGACGGGGAGTGGGGAAAATGGGGAGAAGTTGATTAGAGGGTGCAAACTTTCAGCTATGAGGTGAATAAATGCTGGGAAATCAATAAGCAGCATGGTGACTATAGTTAACACTGTATTATATACTTGGAATTTGCTAAGATAAATTTTAAGTATTATTAGTGCAAAAATAAAAATACAAGGTCTGTCCAGAAAAAGTCCAACCATTGTTAATATAATGAGATCAGTTTCTGCGACATTGCTGTTACCTGGCAGCCAAGGCGAGTGGACTGGAATGCGCCTGTGTGAACAATGATGACATCACTGTACTAGTCAGTGGGGGCGGTAGATGCCATTGAGCATGTGTGCTGTGTGGCCGTCACATTCAAAATGATTGAGTGAGTAGAGCAACAAATCTGCATCAACTTTTGTATTAAGCTTGAACATTCTTCCATGGAAAATATTCAGATGATTCAGAAGGCTGCAGCTATGGGCAACTGGTGATTGGTGGTTTCAGCTTGACAACACACCCACTCATGCATCACGTCTCCTGCAGAGTTTTTGATGAAGCATCAAATCACCCAGGTGACTCAGCCCCCCTACAGCCCGGATTTGGCACCTTGAGACCTCTGGCTTTTCCCAAAACTAAAATCACCTTTGAAAGGGAAGAGATTTCGGACTGTGGATGAGATTCAGGAAAATATGACAGGGCAGCTGATGGAGATTGGGAGAACTGTGTGAGGTCCCAGGGTCCCAAGTTGCCTAATTTGAAGGGTATGAGGCATCACTGTCCTATTCCTATGTACAATATTTCTTATATCTTATATCATCAATAAATATCTCTCTTTTTCATATTACATGGCTGGGTGCATTCTGGACAGACCTCGTCATAACTATGGGAATAATTGATGTGTTAATTAACTTGATTGTGGTAATCATTTCACTATATGTGTGTATTAAATCATAATATTGTACACCTTGAAAATCACTTTATACAATCCAGATATATACAATTTCTGTTTGTCAATCATGCCTTAATAAAGCTAGGGGGGGAAACTAAAAACAATTATTAATAGTAAAAAATTCAGGAAAAAAACCCTTAATTCCCTCAATAGAGAGAATAATTAATAAGCTGTGGAATATTTATAGGCCATTATAGAACATACAATGAATGAACTAGAGCTACATATGTCAACACACATTAATCCCCCGAACATAATGTGGTTAAGAAAGAAAGCAGAAGGATGCATGCTTCTTTATAGCACTAGAGCACAAAACAATACCATGTGTATTCATTTTCTGTGCTTTCGTCACAAATGACCATAAGCTCACTGGCTTAAAATAACACATTAATTACTTTAAATGTGGAAGTCCGAAGTCCAGTGTAGGTCTCAGTGAACAAAAGTTGAGGTGTTGGCAAGCCGCGATTCTTTCTGCGTGCTTGGTGGGGAATGTTTCCTTGCTCCTTGTAGGTTGTTGGTGTTCTGTTCCCTGAGGTTGTGAGACGGAAACCCCTGTTTGCCGGTTTGCTGTAAACTGAGGGTCATTCTCAGCTTCTGGATGCCACTTCCTTCCTTGGTCCTTGGGTCCCTTTCTCCATCTTCAGAGGCAACAATGGCAGATGGAGCCCTTCTTACTTCCCTCACATGTCTCTGATCCGGTTTTCTGCCCTCCTGTTCCACTTTTAAGGACACATGTCATCGGATTGGGCCGACCCAAATAATCCATGATAATCACCCACTTTAGGGTTCTTAATCATCTGTAAGTTTTTACCTTTATTCACATGTGCCGAGTGGCTTTTTTGATATAAGATATCTATAGGTTCTGAGAATTGGGGCATGGACATCTTAGGGGACCTTTTTTCTCCACATCACACTGTTTTTATAGGCAAATACATATGTAATAAAATTATAAAAATGCACATGGGGAAGATAGGTATCAAAATGAGGATATGGGCTACCTCTGCATTGAGAAAGAGGAGGTGTGGGTTGGGAAAACATTCACAGAGAAACTAATTTTTCTGTATTATTAACTATTTTTAAAAATGGATGTGAAGCTACCTGTAAAAATGAAAGGAATTGATTATGTTAAGCGGAAGCAAGGGTGAGAAGAGAGGGCATACTTTTATGGTGGTTTTTTTTTTAATCACAACATTTGTATTTATCAGTATATTTTAAAATTTTGTAATAGAAGATGTTTGAAAGGGCAGAAAGAGAAGTTTTGGTGAAGAGTCAGTAAACTATTGAATCAATGAAGCCCTCCTTTTTGGTGATAATTGAAGAGAGGTAAGTGGAACGCTTAGGCCGGCAACTTAATCATCTCTAAAGCAGAAGAGGAGGTTTTGAGCTGTGAGTGATGGAGAGATGAGGACTTAGAGAACAGGGAGAAACTCAGAGCCGTCGTGACGAGAGTGGTAGGGAATATAATGGGCATTAATAAACTGAGCTGCCAGAGCAGATGCTCAGCTAACAACAGTCTTTGAGATTTAAAAATACACCGCAGGTTTAGAACAATCCCAGTGAAGAATGTAGTAGGAGGAGGGTGAAGGAATAGACAACGATGGACGAAACTGGGATTACTCACATTGACAGTATTCAGGGTTTCTTCACTTTTCTTCACATTCTTTGGAAGCCCATAAAGGGTTATCTAGGTGGTAATTTGCCTCAAAGAAAAAGGGATAATGAATTTGCTGGAAAGAATGCATCAGAAGCGGTGACTATAGGTTTCAGTCTAGGTAAGGAGTTAAAAAAAAAAAGGCCAGGATCTGAGGAAGAGATGTTGGTCTGGGAAAAATCAGATGATCCAGGACTTAAGGATCATCTTTTTTGTAACAAGAGAAGAGTGCAAGTTAAGTAATTTTATCAGGTTTGGAGACTAGAATGGGTGAAGGGTAGCTACATTGTGATCTGAAAAGAAAACCTTCACATTTGTGATCCGCCACAGATGTAAGGTAACTTTTGACAAAGTATCTCTTGAAGGTTAGATGAATGGTACTGTCTGGGCGTGAGCAAAGCCCCGTAGCAGTGGCCTAAGGACTGTTTGCACATTTCCTAAATGTTTCTTAACGCATACCCACTAAGATTTTATCCATCCTCTCAAATCCTTTTTTGGCAGCTGTCTTTTCACTTTCCATCTCTGCAGATTATAAGTAATGTGTACAGAATTTAAATCCAACCTCTCAGAAGTTTACCCATTATTTTGAAGTGACGTGTATAATATCACACAGAGGCAGAAACTGGAATAGAACCAAGGTGTTCCACATTCTAGACAAGGTCTTTCCTAGCGCTCCCTATGGTCTTTTTAAAATAAAGGAGCTAAAAAAAATAAAATAAAATAAAATAAAATAAAGGAGCTACCAGATCATGTAACGACTGAGCGAAAGAGTTAGAGAGGTAGCTGGGAAGACACAGCCTGTAGTTTACCGAAAGTTTCCTTGGATGGAGCTAGAAATCCTATTGTGAACATTTTTAGGTAGCATTTAAAATGGACACCACCACACACGGCCGGCAATGAAGGTACATTTCCTGTTGGTCCAAGAGGGCATTCTGGGTGGAAACGACACCATTAACTGATGGTTTATTGCTTCGGGGAAATATTTGGACATCCTGTTTGCTTGATCAGCAGTTAAACCCCAGGTTGCTGTTTTGACCTTGGTTCACCCAGAAGATTATTTCTATAAACTTGAAAGCTGAAACCGAGTAAGATCACATACACAAAAGAAGTTCAAGGGAAGAAAGTCAAAGCTTTTGTTTGTCTCTAGGGTGTGAATGCTGGCCAAAGACTATACTACTGTTCCCTCTCTGGAAATAAGGTGATTTGCATTTCTCCTGGGTTTTAGCTCCTGATTAACTATGTAAATAACTTTATTCAACAAAGCCTCCTTTTCCCCCTTGGATGTTGACCTTTGGAGCTCCGGACTAATGTTTGTGGAATTAAATTATGAACATTAAATATCAGATGTTTGGAAAATATGTGAAGGTCCGGTGGAATATGTCAAGTGAAAGTATAAGTCATCTAAAATAAACATAACTTTATTAACAATTATGTTTCCCAATTGCTACTCCTAATTATCTTCCTCCATGATGAATAATGTTATGAAACACTTCAGAGTCGAACTCCCCGCAGCTCACCCAAGCCCATAAACGTGAATGATAAGAGCTGTGAGCAATACATCTCATCAGTCTCGTGAGTTACAGTTGGACTTATTGGTCTCCAGACCCCCTACCTGTGGGTCGTATGTGTAATAAGAATCACTTTTCTTGGTAGAAAGCTTTATAGCCTGTAGAGCCCTTGAAGATGTTGTCTCTTTGGGTTTTTTTTTTAAATTTTTCTTTTTATGCTTTGTTTTTTCCAAACACTATTTTGACTCAGCTAGTGATAGTATCATTCTTCTGGTTACCCCAATGAAGAAAATAAGTCTTAGAAATGTGGCCACAAATAACCACTATTCTGACTTGGATAGCAAGCTCTCCCTTTGTATCTTTATTGCTGCAAAGCCAGGATTGTGGTTACTTATGGAGAGGGAGGGGCAGTGATGGGGGTAAAGGGCATCTGGAACCCCCCCCCCCGGGGCAGCTATTTGCAAGTCTGTTCAGCTTATGATAACTCAGTCAGCTCTATGTATTTCATGTGATTTCATAGTCAGCTCTATGTATTTCATATTTTCATCTTAGTGTAAAATTTTAAAAAGTATAATCACCCTAAAGAGGAAAAAGAACGAAATTTGGCAACTGTAATTCAAAGCGAGTAAGTGCCGGCCAGGATTGGGTTCAAGTGGTTGGACTCCATGTTTAGTGCTTTTCCTCCTTGAGTCAGCACAGGGGTGGGTTCTGACTACCAGGACCGGTTGACTCCCTGCAGCGTTCCTGCCTGGGCCTGCCGCAGCTGCAGCTCTATTCCACCGCTGCGCCTTCCGCTGATGTCTATACACCGATGGACAGAACCATGTGGACACAACGCCTGCCACGAATTTGCGACTTATAACGAAGGACCTTATCATTTTCAGGGCTATTCACAGAAGATTCTAAAAAAGGAAGATGATTTTAGGTATATATTTTTTAATCACTCGAGTCTAAGCAGGGCCAAAGAGCACAATTTTGTAAAGTTACCATACATATAATGTTAGTTAACGTCCGCCAAAATTTCCCTTGGATGTCAAAGGAAACAAAAAAAGACAAAAATAATAAAAATAATGTATTCATGAAACAAAAAAGAAAAAAAAAGAAGAAAACAGGATTAATGTATCAGAGTTGGCCGACCAAAACAGAAAATAATAAAGCAGCAAAGAAACTACTGAGCTTTAGGGTCCCTAGGTTTCTTTTACTCCAGTAAAGCTTGGCTAAAATAACATAAACCCCATGGCTTACTAATTTTTCAGGCCAATATTTGGGTATAATTTGTGTGCTTTATTGGCCTGGCAAACCCACGAGAGGCCACAGATTGCTGACGTAACTGTCTTTGAATTTAACAAAGCCCGTTAGCATGTCAGTGAGGAGGATGGGTGGGAGGCTCGAGGGGGCAGGTTTTCTAAGCATCCCGAGGGGGTTTTCACTGCAGCTACTGAAATAATAAACTCCCTTGATTTTTGGCACTGACCAGCGCAGTTTTAACAGTTCACTTCTAATCGCAGATAATTCTTTTTTTATTATGTCATTTTAGATGCTGTTATTGCAGACATAGCAAATGTTGCTATGTTACTGAAAACCGTAAACTGTACACGTGATATCAGTCCTAACAAAAGTGAAACTCTGTAGTTTTGGGTTTAAAGGTAGGGTGTCTGTGTGTATGTTTCACGTCAACCCTCTGTCTTTGAGTAGGTCTTACGATGTCTGGAATCTGAACTGAACTTTCTGTCCTCTCGTTTCAATTAATAGAAATTAAGAGCTTGCTCATTATCTTTCCACTAAATTTTGGTATAAATCCTGGAGTAGGAAAATCTTAAACAACCAAATTCATACATTTCCCAGCAACAGAGATGAAAGACTATGTAGTATGTCAAGACAGGGAAGGAAAATACTGTATATTTTTTTATCTTAGACGTAGCTGCTTTTGATTTTTTGTCTTAAAGTGAGACAAAGTACACTTGGTGGTTTCTGAGGAATCTTTATCCTAAGATAATATGCTTAGTTTAACTTCAATAGGCAAAAATGGACCATTATCATTAGACAAAAGTCTCTATCTATCTGTCTGTCTGTCTGTCTGTCTATCTATCTGTCTGTCTATCTGGCTATCTATCTATGTGTGTCTGTTTGGTTGTTTCGTTTAGTTGTTTTGCTTTGCATTTGTTAGAGAGTTGGCACTTATTTTTCTATTTTTATTTGAAATAATTTAAAGTCATAGACCTGGATGGTGTGGCTCAGTGGATTGAGCACCAGCCTATGAATCAAAGGGTTGCTGGTTTGATTCCCAGTCAAGGCATATGCCTGGGTTGCAGGCCAGGTCCCCGGTGAGGGGCGCACGACAACCACACACTGATGTTTCTCTCCCTATCTTTCTCCCTTTCTTCCCTTCTCTAAAAATAAGTAAATAATACCTTTTAAAAAATTTAAAAAATAAACTCATAGAAAAGTTTCAAGAAAAAAAATTCCTGTATATTTTTTTCTCAAATACATCAATTGTTGACATTTTGCCACATACAGTTTATCTCTATAATTAATTTTTATTTTCTTAATAATTTGAAACTGAGTTCAGAAATCCCGCTCCTTTACTTCTAAGTTCTTACGTGTTTCCTAAGAATGAGGACATTCAATTTCTTACATTGAAGAATGCGAACCAAAATCAGATTTAAAAAAATCATTGACACTGTCACCTACACAGCTTGTTCACATGTCATCTGTTGTCCCAGTAAAGTCCTTACGGTAGTAGTTGCTAGTCCTGGATCCAGTCGAGAATTGCACATTTCAGTCTGTTCTTCTGTTAAGGCTTAATAGCCTTAATTGGCAGGCTTGGAGCCAAGGATAAAAAAAAAAATGGGAAGACATTGAACAAGGGATGGTCAACTCAGGAGCTAACTAAAAGGCATGAAACCAAAGGAACTGGGCAATGAAAACAAAGATGTAAGCATGTTCTGGCATGTAGGGAGAATCACCATATTAGCTAGAAATAAAAGATACAGGATATTATGAATATTATAATTTTAATTTTATAAAAATCTGGTTTTGTACACATATAAAAGCCCGAGGGCCAATTATATACTCAAAATGTTCACAATGGTTATTTGGGGGTCAAGTGGACTTACGAATAATAATTTAATGTTATGTTCTTCATCTTTTTAGAGTTTTACAATAAATAATATGTTTCCTTTTACTATTGACAAGTTATTTTTTAGAGAGATGCAGAGAGGGATACATAGCTGCGCCTTCATAGAATGAAGGACACCAATTATATATAGAGAACATGTATGGATACATAGAACACCAATTATAGTTACTGGTTGAGTGATGGAAAGTGTATCTGAGGGAGTAATCATGACTGGAGAAAGCTCAGAAGAGCAAGCTGGTTCAGGTTGGTTCCTGGAGAGAGTCCCAGAGAGGCCAGGTCTGTGCATGCGCCAGTGGGTTTGGAGGGAACCACTGGGCACCTCAAGGGTTCCCTCACTACGTGACTTCTCTGATGTGATTGATGGAAGCCTGGTAACATTTAAATTAGCCCTTTCGTAGTTCCCAATAACTGCTTGGGGAGTACATAAGCTCTTTTTCATATCATATGGTGGGTTTGGGGGGACCGTGGGATCTAAAGATGATAAAGGTATTCACTAGTGATATTTGACAACATTAAAAATCTCACCTTAATCTACCTATGTACCGTGTCCAACTATATGAGGATTCCTTTTGAGGTGTATTAGGAAACCTCAGCTACAAGCAGAGATCAGATTGGGCAATCGGGGAATTTACAAAGTTTTCCTTTGTTGTGTAAAATGTAAAATTATATGTTTCATCACTGATCAAATTGTCATTTTCAGGGCTATGAAATTATAGGGCTAGAACATGAAAAGGTAAAGGATTTTTCTAACATGTTATTGATTGTGTGTTTTTTAATTGCTTGAGCCAGTGAGGCTGCATCTTTAGATGCATTCCTGCCAACATTGTCTGCCAAACTACAATGTCAAAATTGCATGCATTCCTCCAGATAATTTCTGGGTGCTGAGCAGCCTTTGGAATGTAGGCACACAGTTCTCAAATCATTTCTTCCTGTAAGCCATAAGGTACCATAAGGTGTCAGTCCCTTGGCATTTCTGTTCCTGCCTTAGAATTTCAAATTCCCCAGGGCACCACCCCAGCTCAGTACATTTTACAGATGACACAGCGGAGTGATGAGGGCAGGTACAGTGCTGGAGTAATAACAAGGTGAGTATCAAGCGAGCATCCGTACATCAGAGAAACGGAGAATGTCTGAGGAGAAACCAGCACATTATGTTTCCAGCAACATAAAATTTCCTCTTCTTTCTCGTATGTACTAGGTCTTGAGCATTTACTGTATGTCAGACACAATTCTTTTAACAAGTCCCGAAAAGTACTGTTACCCTTGCTTTACATATAAACAGACTGGTACTCAAATTTAAGTAGTTTGCTCAAGCCTATGTAGCTAGCAGATGAAAGATATATGCTTTAAAGCCCCAAGTTCCCTGTTCTTTTCCTTAAACAGACTGCTGTTTTATTCACTGCTGATTGGCTTTTATGTTCTCTGGCCGACAATTCATTTAATATTTCCCATCAATCAAATGGATGCCCGTGAGCCTATGTGAGTGACCAGGACAGCAAGGTTATCCGTGGGCACCTCTGACTTTCCCTTATGACTTCCTTCTTTCAGTTCCTGCCACACAAACCGCAAACACCCCCACTCTTCAGCACCTCTCATCCTCTGCACTGTCTTGCTTTCTCAGGCAGATGGCATAGATGCCAGAGCTCTTGAATTTTCCTTGCGTTTTTCCCCAAAGTATATCTGCTCATCTGTCCATTCTTATGCATGTCGATAACCTAATTTATACTAATGTAAGAATGAGCTCGTGTTTATAGCCTTTATTCTACATACATAAGATTTGCATATAACTGAAATTTTCCTTAGTGATAAAAATCTGAATTCCGTGGGATGATTCCAAAGGTAGGAATTTGAGTCCCACAACAGATCATGAGGCTACAGTGGCGTCTTTGTATATTTGTGTGCTCTGAACCCCTAATACATCATTGGCAGGTTTGACCCTTTCATCCCCACCATTGTCATTATCAACAGTTTCTATTAAGTACTCATGTTGTACAAGCGGTATCTGAATCCTTTTCTACGTAGAGGCAATAATACTTTTCCAATCTGCCAACCGTTTTTGGCAGCTATAACTGATCCACCACAGACAACCAATTTCCCTTTGCTTTGGTAGGCTCATCTTTAAAATGAGAGATTGAGAATACATAATACCAAAGGTCCCTTCCTGGTATTGTGTTTTCATGAGGTCAGTATCGCCTGTGCATTTCTGATCAATTTCAAGTTAGCTCATCAAAAGGTTTGTAAGAAGCTATTTGATACCATTGGAGCCCTCTGTGTACTTTGCAAAAACCATTTCCTTGCTCTCTGTGCCTCAGGAAATAACATTCTGCCAAATATAAAAGGAACCTGAGCCTCCAAAAAGGGCTGGGAACGTAAAGTCCCAAAGCTCCGATGGATGCAAGCGTGGCCAAGTGTGTTATCCCTCCTCTGTTCTGTCACATTGCCAGCTGGGGGCGTTAGTTCAGTTTTACCGTTTAAAGTTTCTTTTTTTTTGGCGGGGGTGTCTAATGAATATTCTAAAATATTGTATTGCTTTAGAGCTCCTGCACTCTCAGTATAAATCAATTCCCACCTCTATTATATAAGTACGTGATTTTTACCCCTACAAAAATTCTATTGAGATATTATAGGCTTTATATTGGGTAATAATAGGCTATGGTGGTGGTCTGGTGGAAACAAGCATGGGTGGAATTGGGGGGAGAGAAATTGCTATCATTTGGGCTGTGGAACTCATAGAGGAGATAGAAGCTGCTGCTACTCAGCTTGCCCTCGCTGAGGATGGACCATGTTGCTCCTTTATTACATGGAGCCGTAAAGTCAAGGCCCAGATTTTTCATCTTTCTCTCAGAGGGTGAGTCTTAACATAGCTTCTCCTGGGGATGGAAGGGCAGGAAAGTGAAAAAGACCAGAAGCTTACCCATAAAATAGCCTCCAAAGGTCGGAAGTTGTTGGGACAAGGCTAAGGGAGTAAGGAACCGGGGCCTTCAGCTTCTATGATAATTAAGGATTTACTGCCCCTGAGGGCATACTGTGTGCCCTAATAAGCAGTAAAAGAATGTGCCTGTCTGCAGTAATCATTTTATAAATATTAATGCAGCTTCGAGAAACTGCGACCCCATGTTAAGTGTTACATTTTATTTGTAAGTGCGTAGTGTAATTGCGGCCGTAAAACATTGATTAGTTGAAATTTGCTGCTGTTTTGAGACTTGGGAACCAGACGGGTTTGTAATCAGAAGCAGCATCTGTGGTATGCCATTGTTAAGGCGGAGACTCGGGCTGGGGACTGTCCGCTGAAAGGACACCTGAGTGTGTGGGAGAACACATTTTATCAGTGCAGCTGGGTCACGCTGGGTCTGAAATCCTGACCTGCTTTTGGAGTGGTGTTGCCCTCATTTTGGGAGTATGAGAAAGGAATTTGAAATAGTCAAGGTATTGATGAAATCTGTCCTTTCTTTGAAGGAGATTCTGTGGACTGATTCTACGGAGTGAATTCCCCCTGAATTCACATGTCGAAGTCGTCAGCTGCCATGTGACTGAATTTGGGGACAGGGCTTTTATGAGGTATTTAAGGCTAAAGGAGATCATAAGTGTGGCTCCTAATCCACGAGGATTAGTGGCCTTATAAAAAGAGGAGGGGAGCTCTCTTTCCCTGTGTAGGTACCGAGGAAGGACCATGTGAGGGCCCAAGGAGGAGGCAACCCAAAGAGAGGTCTTGCCAGACACCAACCCCGTCTCTGAATGGTGGGGGCTATTCTCATTTTATGCCTTGTTCTTTTTAATGATTTTTTTCAAAATAAATACATCCCACTTGGAAATCAGAAAAAAAATAACCCTACTATTAAAAACGGAAAACATAACAGGGGTAAAGAATGAGGTAGGAGCAGGGTTATGCTAGAAGACCCTGTCAATCTTCCTACGGCTTCTTTTGTATCCTTTGCTTCTGAGTTCCTCTGCATATGTAACCTGGTGTCAGGTGATGAAAAAAGAAAGGTGTTTTACCATTCCACGCCCCTCAAGAAAAATTGGATGGCCTCAGACGTTTGTTTCATTACTCTACAAGTGTGCACTACAAGTGTGGTGTGTAACTTCTTTTTTCTGCACTCCAACAGAACAGGGTAACCAACTGGGCAAGGCGATGAAAGCAACGTAACCCCGCCTGGCAGCCACAGGCAAACGTTACCTCCCATATCTGTATCTCTCACAGCCCTGACCGTGTCAAAGTAACAATTCCCGGCAACCTGTAAGGAAGGTCTGATCACTTATACATTTTTACAGAAGTGGGAGAGATCATTTCAGTACCTTTTTCCTAGTGGCTGGTATTCGTTTCGTGAGCTGGGCAATTCTTTGGGTGGGAAGGAAACAGTTACCAGTGTTGGGAGCTGCTGTGGGGGTGAGCAGCGGGAGGGGTGGACTGTATCAGAATCTGAAAATAAAATAAATTGGCAGGAGCACATATAAAACTGAATGTATTGCATCCATCAAGTGTAACAAGTGACCTATCAAAAATTCTGAGATGAATACTGTTGTCTACAGTCAGTAAAAAAGGTGCTTTACCCTCTTCCTTCAACCCCAACCCTCTAATACCCTGAGCTCCTGCTGAAGGCTCCTGTGTCGTATTCACGACAAGATAACAGCTCTCTGACAATAGCTAGCATAGATGTGCTTTATTCATCTGTAACGTAAGCCGACACCGTCCCCAAACTAGGAGCACAGGGTTTTGTGCCACTTTGTAAACTCTGGAAATAATGACGGTTCAGCTCTCACAGAGCTGAGAAAAGTAGGCTTCCCAGATACCAATCTGAAAGGTGACTGTTTTACTGGTTGTGCTGGACACTCGCGCTGGTCAGAGTTTGAGGCATGGATGTGTTTCATTTGACATAATAATAGTGTTTTCCCCTGTAAGGGCACCGTGGGACATGGGGAGGGGTTCAGGGCTCTTGACTTTGCAGCGTCAGAAGGCTCCAGTTCAAGAGGAAGAGGGTCACGTGGGGGGAAATGCCCTTCAGAGGTCTGTGGGAAGTGCTGGGTGACAGCTCAGGGATGAAACAGAGGTCCAGTGACATCCGTTTTAGTCACTGGGAACGGATGGTCAGTCCTGGGAAGGCTCCTTCTTCTTTGCCACTCTGTATTTCTTCCTCTGTTCTGCTAATGGGCAGGGCTTCCTTTCCTCAAACCGAGAAAGGAAAAGAGAGAGAATTTGGATCTGATGATTGCTATCAAAACTTCCAGTCGAATATTTCTATCAAGTTAACAAATACCCTTCGCAAGGAGTGGATCTGAGCACATTTTTTCTTAGGATCTACTCTGAGCAACCTCTTTGTGAATGCTGTAAAAAAAGAATTCATTTGCTTGATTCCAGCTCCAGGACATGACCAGAAGAATTCGGTGGCATGTTGGAACCATTTAATTAAAAATTATCCAACTTATCATGGTCATCTATTCAAGAAAACAGATGCTTGCTGTGGTCAAGTGTAGAAGAAAGAGAAATACCTGCTCTGAACCAGAAGGTGAGAGTCCCTACAGTCAGCAGACCTTTGTTAAAAGATACACCCTCTCCTATGCACAGACTTCCAGAACTTTTGAACAGGGTGAAGCCGAGAAAATAATTGAACATGTAGCCTCTGGAGATGTTAGTTTCTTAAACATAATACTTAGCATATTTGGGGAGGCTGGGGGTATGTGGGAGGGGCAGAAAACAAAGGTGTCTTCATTTAAAGAGTTGTATGCGATGCTCGATGGTCCAATTAGAATGAAAAAAGAAGATAAGAGGAAAAGATGACTGCCAAATTTCAAAAATATACATTAAAAAATTCATGCATACCAAGGATATAAAGGCTCAAGATTTATTTTGCTAAATCATCTTTTTTTTTTTCTCCCTTGAATGGCTTCAGAATTTTTGTTTAAATTTAGTGCAGGGACTATATATACAGTAACACCAAGCTTTTAACAGCTGCATTTTCTCCCTTTTGCTGTCGTAATTATGGTCTCATTAGGATTCCAATAAAAAGTCAAGAAAAACCTTTTTCTTTTTTTTTTTTAAGGAAAACAGAAGTGCCCACAGTGTCTTTCTCCACCAACATGCTATGCTTTTAAAATATTTGCATTTGAAATTCCTCACTGCAAATATTCTCAAACCAAAGGTAAATATAACACTTAGATTACTCCCAGAAGAACATTCCTTCTGCTATTAATACCCTGAATTCAAATCAGAATTTTTGCAAGTCTGTATAATTTTACTGTATGTACTTTATCCTGCCGTTTGGCAGGCTGAACGTGTTAGGAAACTAGATGCATCAGAAATGAATACAAGAGTGCATCTCTTGCCTGGGTGAATACCTTTTTTTTGGTGGGTGGGGGAGAATTTCCATTTCATAAAATAGTCTATTTGCAATATCATATTCCTAAGACTGGGACCCTCCGGTAGACAAGAATGTAGATGGGACAGGTCTCCCCGGAAGAAAACGTTGGCCCATCCACATCCCGGCTTTCAGTAGATCGATCCTTATACTAAATTAAGAAAAACCAAAGTGCATTGTCGGATCGCCTCTAGTTTTTATGTGCACCCTCCTCTCCTTCAGTGTGTAGCCCCCTCCCTTTGTCACAGTGTCCACTGCCAAGTGATGTCCTGGAGGTTTCAGCCTTCCCGCTCTGGAACTGGCGCTTCCTCAGGCTGCCCTGCAACCCAAAGATCTCCTTTGCCAGTCACAGGTTGTTTGCTTGTTGACCCATTCCCTGGATGCCGACGTGTTTTTCTAGGAATTACACACGGAATGAATCTAAGCTAAGACATTGCAGGCGTTGTTTTGAAAGTGGCTTATAATATCTCGACCAAAAATAGTGCGAAACAAGGTCAGGTAAGGCCTCATTGCAAAGAGGAAAATAGAGCATTTCATACTTCCTTGGTGCTCCCTTTGAACAAGGCTACCCTTGAAACATACCCACGGCAAAAGGCTGGCTGTACAAAAGGCTGCAGGAACAAGGAGAATGTTGGTGGTACCTCCCAGAGCAGTTTCCAGTGCAGACATGGCAACAGGTGCAAGGTGGCGGAACGTGAATGAAAGTGAAGACATGAAGTCAGTACAAGTCACTAATTGTTTTTGAGGAAAGTTGGCTAGGAGGGATAGGAGAGAGAAGGGAAGGGGAAATATTTTCTCTTGTTTCTTCAACAGTGGATGATTTTTGAGTGAGTTTAACTGTCAAAGGGAAGAGAAATGGAAGGTTATACTTGAGGAGAAATCCTCAAATGGGATTCCAGAGGAGAAAGGAGGAGGCAGGAGTCTGAGTTCACTGAGAGTGACCTTCGCCAGCAAGCAGGTGCCTTCCCCAGGGAGGCAGAGACAGGAAGCCTGGGTGGGTGTACAGATGAGATGTTGTTCAACATGCCGACCTTAAGGAGACTTTACCTAACAAACTGGCTTTTCTGAAAGCGGATTAGTTCATCTTGTAGCAGGAGGAAGGATTTTGAAAGAACCACCCTTGCCTACAATAAGTAATTTCTGGAGACTGGAAATGTTTGAAATAATCATTGGAGGACATGGGGGAAAATAAGTTTCATGGATTATATTTCCATTAATAGGACACTGAGTTAAATATAAGATTTTTTTAATAAGCATTGCCAATGTTGCTGCCCTAAAAAGGTTTGCCACTTGCACCGACTCCAGCGTTAGACCATGATGGAATTACCTGAGCCAGCCTTGCATATCTGTCCCTTGCCTTCTCTCCAACTTCCTCTCTGTCATTCCTACTCAGTGACTGTGCCCCAAGCACACTGGCCTTTGTGCTTCTGCCACCTTCATTCCCACCAAAAGGCTCTATTCTTTCTTTTCTTTTTGACCACATGCCCACAAGTCATCTCCTGATAGGGTCATTCCTTGAAGTCTCCCATGAAAAACTGCTCCAGTCCTCAGCCCAGTCTCTCTGTAACCCCTGCCTTTGATTTTCTCCATAGTACTTATCGTTATAAGAATCATAGCATTTTATTTTTACTATTTGTCTGTTTCTTCCACTGGAATATACATTTGAGGATGATGGGGACTTTGTCACATTAGACAACATATTATCAGCTGCTAGAAAAACACTTGACCAAAGGTAACTCATTCAGTAATTTTTTTTGAAGAATGAAGAAAAAATAATTTTAATTTAACCACTTTCTTCTGACTATTGGATATTCTCATTTCAAAAGCTATATGCTAATTTTGTGAGACCTTTGTATTTCTTTTTGTTGTTGTTGTTTATATTCCTGTGCTTTTCTCACTGATCTATGGGAATTTTAGTGATTTTTCCCATTGATTTCTGTGAATTCTATGTACAATAAAGATATTTTTCATGAATAGCATTTGCTGCACATTTACTGGCATTTGCTTTAATGTTTTCATTAATTACCATATAGAGCTTACATATAGAGCAATTTTTGGAGTTAATTTTTCATTTCTTTCATTGTACTTGATATAATACATTTTTTCAATTAAAGATATTGAGGTAGCATTAGTTAATGACATTATGTAAGCTCCGTGTACAATTCTATTACACACCATCTGTATCTCGTGTTGTGTGTTCACCACCCAAAGTCTAGTCTCCTCCCACCGCTACTTATCTGACAGCCTTTACCCTCGTCATCTCCCCAACCCTACTTCCCCTCGGGCAACCACGCTCTGTTGTCTGTGTCTATGAGTTTGCTTGTTTGCTTTGTTTGTTGGTTTGTTGCTTTTTGTTTTATATCTCACATATGAGTAAAATCATATGGTTCTTGTTCCTTTTCATCGGACTTAATTCATTTAGCGTGCTACTCTCAAGATCCATCCGCATTGTCACAAATGGTAATATTTCATGCTTTCTCACGGCTGAGTCACACTCCATTGTATATGTGTACCACATGTTTATCTGCTCATCCATCAAAGGACACTTGGGTTTTTTCCATGTCTTGGCCACCATGAATAATGTTGCATTGATTGAACACAGGAGTACATACATCTTCATGAATAAATGTATTCGAATTTTTCGGGTAGACACTAAGATGAGGGGTTGCTGGGTCACGTGGTAGCTCTATTCTTAATTTTTTGAGGAATCTACATACCGTTTTCCATCATGGTTGTACTAGTTTACATTCCCACCAGCATTGCAGGAGGGTTCCTTTGCCTCCACAGCCTTTCCAACACTTGTTATTTTTGTCTTACTGGTAATAGCCATTCTAACAAGTGTGACATTAGTTTTTCTTATGCTCTTTAGGGCTTCTTCTGAAATTGAATGAAATTTTAATTTAAAATATTTTAAAGCTAGAAGTTATATTATTTTTCATATGACTATATTTACTATTAATAAACTTGATGTCTCATTATATAATAAATCTAGTTTGAGAACTTGTATTGCAATTATCTACATAAAGTCATGTTAGAGAGTATCCTCGTATTTTTCTTTTTAAGTTTTCATCAAGAATAAGCATTAAATATGATCCAATACATTTTTTCCTTCTATTGGGATAATTATGGGGTTTGTGATTTTTGATATTTGACCAATTAATGGGATGTGTTATTTTATTAAGTTTCATAATGTCAAACAATCCTCTCATTCCTCAGTTATGTTTTTCACTCTTGAACTAGTTATTTTGGCATGATATCTAAACAAATGGAGTGTAAACATAGAAGTAGACAGAGGGGAATATATAGCGGTGTTTCTTCCTTTGAGTGCCCAAAGCTGTGTGTGTATTCAAAGGCAGACAAGAGCAGAGGTTAAACAACTAGCTAGTAAATTTCATTGGTATTGACAAATAATCTTGGCCCTTCAGCCCCAACATCCGGTATTTTTTAAGAGCATGTTTGGTCTAAATTCTTAAGCTAATTATTTTAACTTACCTTGTGTTGATATATCCTTAGAGTTGACATTAATAAGAACTAGTGAAACCTGGAAGGCAATTCTTTGTCACCACATTACCTACTGAACAAAAGTGAGATTTGGCATGTTTAAAAGAATAAAAATGTCTAAAATCACTATATTTTACAGGGTATATATAGCCCATTAAGAAATGGACCATTAGTCTGCCCTGCAAGAGTTGTTATAGAACATTCTATATGTGACTGAGGTTTCAAGTATGTTATAAAGTAAACAATATCAACTATTTTTATTTATAATTTTGATTAATTATTTTGGCTAGTTATAGTCAATTAACTTTAAACTAATTGAAATTAAATTGAAATATAGAAATAAAAAAAGAAAAATCACCTCTAATCCCCAAACCTAAAGATAACTACTCTTTACATGATTTTATTTCTCTTTGCCCCTATTGAGATAATGCTGTCTATAAAGTTCTGGTATTTTAGACTTTTCAGTTAACAATCACTCTAATGGCCAATCATATAACAGTACATAAATGTGTCAAATCAACATGCTGTACACCTTAAATTTATGTAACGTTACATGCTAAATATTATTAATTAAAAAAAAAAACTCAGGTTAAACTCAATAGCAGCAGCTGCTTTTAGAGTGAATCCAGAAAAACGTTCTAGATGAAGGAAAGAAGAGCAGCATTCTTCCCAAAGGAAATAGTATGAACAACTAATAAAAGGCATAGAAATTCTGGCATATTTGAGAATGTCAAGATGTCAGTTATTCACTCAAGGTCGGATTCATAATCTCAGTGTGGAGACAGAAAGCTTGAAGGTAGTATGGAGATAGATTCCATCAGGCCTAGCATATAACCATAGAGAATTTGTCAGAAACTTTCCAAGGTGATGAGGGAAGCCTGAGCCCTGAGGCAGAGACTCGCCTCAGGGGCCACGGGCTTCCACCCAGGCAAATAGGGAAAGTGCATGTGGAATCAGCAGTGAGACAGTGCAAGCTTTAATCTGGTTCTGTTTCTGCCTGACTAATGTTATAATCATAGTCAATAGTTATTATCACCATTACTGGTATTTTCAAAGATGCAATCCCTAAGGCCTGGGCAGGTGTGCCAGTTACAATTCTGGGTGGTCTTTTCCAAATGCAGTCTTGGGAGCAATCAGAGAAAGTTGCATGGAGTTTGAAAAAGTGTTAAGACATTGGCAAACAAGTTGTACCTGGGGAACTACCCATGATGCACTAAAGCAGAAAGAAAGGGCCATCCATATTCTTATTTTTTTTTTTAATATGGAAATCTCCTCTAAGCCAAGACATTTAGGCCAGAATTAGCAAAATGGAATGATGAGATATACCAATCTGGGTTTTTAAAAACATGAAATCAATGTAACGATAATGGACTGAACAAAATTAATTATTTTGCCCCCACAGGTTTCCGTCTAGCCTATGTTTCTGTCTAGAAAATTCTATTTTGAAGGGACATAATAATTTGACATGTTACAGATCAAATTATTCATGAGAAAGAGAAATATGTATTTTAGAGTCTCATGAAATAGAGAGACTTGAAGGAGCTTTTGATTTCTATCATCAAACTTTTCCTTGAGGGAAAAATTCTTGCAAATAATATATTTATGATACTTTTACAAAGTGTAGTGTGTTTCCCTGAGCAATAAGATTTTCTGTGAAAGTAATTTATGTGGAAGATGAGCAGTTAGAGAGAGTTAAGTCATGTTACTAAGTAGAAGATGTTTACCAGCTATGGCTCGCTTGCAGGCCTTCATCTATAAGATTTACTAATAACACTGCAAACAATGAGCTAGATCTCCAGGGGCCAGTTGCTCGAGAAGAGACCATTCGGTGCCTCTGAGATTGTGCACAAGACCAGGGGTTTGCGATCTTGATTATACTTTGGAATTTCCGGGGGGAAATTATAAACAACAATAACAACAAACTCAAAACAAATGTCTTAGGTCTTAACCTCGGAGATTTCACTGGTCTTGGGGCAGCACAGGGATGGGGACTTTTAGCTCCCCAGGTGATTGGTGGCCTCTACAGTTCTCCTTAGTCAGACCTGGTCACCTGCAGCTTGTGTTTGGAAATTGGTGCTGGCTTATATCAGGCAAGTCAGGTGAGGAGGAAGAGGAATGGGTTGTTGGAATTGCCCCTCCCCTCCTCTTTGTCTTTCTTTCGTGAGCCGAGAGATGGAAAAGTCTTAAGGATTCCTCTCCCCTATTTTAAGGTGAGCAAGTTCCTTCAGGAACAATGGCTTGATAAATGCTCTCTTCTGGAGGTGTCACAGGCACAGTGGTAGGTTGTAGAGCAAAGCTTCAGAGCCACCAGGTCACTTATGGGTAACAGGAAATAAGACAATGGCTCAGAAGGCAGAAGGTGTCCATTCACACGGAGAGCCGACCTAAGACCTGGCTGGGCGCCTGCCCCAGGCCTGGGGTTTGTGGGATTGTGGTGTCCTTATAGGAAGTGCTCAGCTTCTCTCCTATGCTGCCTGTAACCAATTGTTGGCCTTGTTCTTGTGAAACAAATGGGTAAAGCCTATATGGAGATAAACACTGAGGTTCTGAAAAGCAAGAGATCCGGATTAACAACCCAAGCTGGGGTGACCAAAAACTCCTGCTGACCCTGATAGGATAGGATCCTTGTTTTGGAGTGAGTTGTCATGGTTTTCCAAGGAGATCCAGCACAAAAGCCTCCACGTGTTTAATTTTGTTTTTCAGACAGCTCAGAGCAAAAGACCATTGCCGTGGCCAAGTTCATGGATAACAAAGCTTGAGTTGCCCCTAGGAAGTCTACCAAATGATCTGGGTCTATAGGGGTATAAATCTGACTTTAATTAGCTTATGAGGCCTTCTTGTCAGCCTTTATTCAGCCCAAAGGCCCACTGATTTTCTCCTTTGATTTCTGCAGTGGAAGATTGGCCCAAGTCAAATACTTTCCATGCGAATATAATTATGTCTTGCAAACAGTTTTCAAAAATTATCAGGTCCAAAGATTCCATTTGTCTTGCAAAGTTCCCAGGGAATAAAATCATATTCATTAATGCCATGGCTATCTTCTTTTCTTCAGTTACTTTAAATCCTGAGATCCACCCCTCTATCCCACCATGTCATTTTATTATAAAATAACAACAATAAAAAAGTCTCTGTAGAAATGATGTTAGATAGCTTGATTAACCCAGGAAAGGAGCAACAACATCCACAATGACACATCATAAGGGCGTGTGGAAAGGAAATGTTGAATTCAGTTAAGCTGGTCCCCTCCTCATTTCCATGAGGCCTACCTGATTTTTTAGTACTTGATTTTCTGACATGGTTTGTACGCTTTGCTTACATAACAAAAGTCAGTTACTCACATTGACATCGTTCTTTTATGTCATTGAAAAAAATGTAAGTTTAATAAAATAAAATTGAAAACAGGACTGAGGTATTTGGGATTTTGTAGTTGGGGAAGAGCCCTGGGATTTCCTCTTGGACTTCACTGGAAGTGGTGTGTAGCTGCCAGGGCCACAGGCCCTGTGCATTAGTTCCGAGGCCTCTGGACTCATAGGGAGCCTAAGGAAGCTGCCTGGGTTTGAGACATAACCCTCTGATCCTAAATGTGTGACACTGGGCAGTACACTTGAACTTCCTGAATCCAGTTTCTTTTCCATTGTGAGAGGTAATGTGATGAGTTCTGTACAGAAAGTATCCAGCTATGTACTGTGAAAAATAAAGACATTGATTGAAGAAGATACAAGAAATATCGTACATGGGACAATGACCCCTCAGTCCCCTTCAAGGTAGGCACCTTGGGACCTCACACAGTTCTCCCAATTGCTATCAGTGCCCGTCATATTTTCCTGAATCTCACGAACAGTCTGAAATCTCTTCCCTTTCAAAGGTGATTTCGGTTTGGGGCAAAGCCAGAAGTTGCAGGGCATCTAATCTTGGTTCTAGGGGGCTGAGTCACCTGGGTGATTTGATGTTTCACCAAAAAACTCTTCACAAGACGTGATGCATGAGCTGGTGTGTTGTTGTGATGAAGCTGCCAATCACCTGTTGCCCATAGCTGCGGCCTTTTGAATCATCTGAATAGTTTCCGCAGAGGAATGTTCAGGCTTAATGCAAAATTTCATGCAGATTCATTGTTCTACTCACTCAGTCATTTTGAATGCAATGGCCACACAGTACACATGCTCACTCCATGGTGTCTTCCACCCCCACTGACTAGTACAGTGAAGTCATCATTGTTTACAAATGTGCATTCCAGTCCACTCTCCTTGGCTGCCAGGTTTCATCGATGTCACACAAACCATTCTCGTTATGTTACCAATGGCTGGACTTTTTCCAGACAGACCTCATAATACCTACTCTCCAGTGTTGTTGAGGAACCTCTGTGTACCAGGCTGCAGTCAGCTATTATTATTTCTATTGTTAAGCACTAGAATCTGTGCCTTATTCCAATCAATTCATTAATCCTCTAAGGACCCTAAGAGATAGGTTAGTCTTGGAAATGCTATTTTACAGAGGAGGAAACTGGGGCACAAAGAGGTTAAATAAAATAAAATGACCCAGCATTTTGTGCCAGAGCCAGAATTCAAATCTAGGGCTCCTAGGGTTCTAGGGTCCTGAGTGCTTAGAAACAGCAGACAGAGTAGGTAGACAGTGTTATTTTTTTTTTTTTTTGAGGTGGTAGAAATGTTCTATATCTTTTTTTTTTTAAATATATTTATTGATTATGCTATTACAGTTGTCCCATTTCCCCCCCCACTCCACTCCATCCTGCCCACCCCCCTCCCTCCCACATTCCCCCCCTATAGTTCATGTCCATGGGTCATACTTATAAGTTCTTTGGCTTCTACATTTCCTATGCTATTCTTACCCTCCCCCTGTCTATTTTCCACCTATCATCTATGCTACTTATTCTCTGTACCTTTCCCCCCCTCTCCCCCTCCCACTCCCTTAATGACAACCCTCATGTTCTAGTTGTTTGCCTAGTTTGCTCTCGTTTTTGTTTTAGTTGTGGCCATTAATAACTGTGAGTTTGCTGTCATTTTTACTGTTCCTATTTTTGATCTTCTTTTTCTTAGGTAACTCCCTTTAACATTTCATATAATAAGGACTTGGTGATGATGAACTTCTTTAACTTGACCTTATCTGAGAAGCACTTTATCTTCCCTTCCAGTCTAAATGATAGCTTTGCTGGATACAGTAATCTTGGATGTAGGTCCTTGCGTTTAATCTTGGGTAATGTAATTATGATGTGCCTTGGCGTGTTCCTCCTTGGGTCCAGCTTCTTTGGGACTCTCTGAGCTTCCTGGACTTCCCAGAAGTCTATTTCCTTTGCCAGATTAGGGAAGTTCTCCTTCATTATTTGTTCAAATAAGTTTTCCATTTTTTGTTCTTCCTCTTCTCCTTCTGGCACCCCTATAATTCGGATGTTGGAACGTTTCAAGGCGTCTGGGAGGTTCCTAAGCCTCTCCTCATTTTTCCAAGTTCTTGTTTCTTCATTCTTTTCTGGTTGGATGTTTCTTTCTTCCTTCTGGTCCACACCATTGATTTGAGTCCCAGTTTCCTTCTCATCACTATTGGTTCCCTGTACATTTTCCTTTGTTTCTCTTAGCATAGGCTTCATTTTTTCATCTGTTTTTCGAATAGATTCAACCAAGTCTGTGAGCATATTGATAACCAGTGCTTTGAACTGTGCATCCGATAGGTTGGCTATCTCTTCCTCGCTTAGTTGTATTTTTTCTGGAGCTTTGAAGTGTTCTGTCATTTGGGCCATTTTTTTTTTTGTCTTGGCGAGTCTGTTACTTTAAGGGGCGGAGCCTTAGGTGTTCACCAGGGTGGGGTAATTCTGGTCGCAGTGCTGTGAAGCTGTACGTGGGGGAGGGGCCAAGTGGGAGCAATGGTGCCCACCTCACTCTCCTCCGGCTTTCAATCTTTCACTCCGCTACCCACAATCAAACTGGGCCACTCTGGTGCTGGTTCCCGAGTAAGTGGGCCTGTGCACACTCTAGGCCCCTGTGGGTCTCTCCAACAACCTCTCCTGTGAGGCTGGGAGTCTCTCCTGCTGCCGCCCCAACCCTCACGGGTGTTTTCAATCAGAGGTTTGAGGCTTTATTTCCCTGAGCTGGAGCCCTGGGTTACGCAGTCTGCTTCGCTCCCTGCCATTCGTCCGGTTTATCTGTGGGCAATGTGGTGCCGCGGGGTGCTACCCGCTGCTCTGCCTGCCCCACTCTCCGCCACTCTGAGTCGGGCCCTCTGGGTTTATCTGTGCAAATGTGGGGCCGCAGGGTCTGCTAGTGCTCAGACTGCCTGCGCCATCTGTCCCACACTCTGCCAGTCTCAGTCCCGCCACAGCCACGAGAGTCCTCTCCACCCTGGTGCCCGTCTCCGCCCCTCCTACCAGTCTGGATGAATGTTTATTTTCTATTTCCTTGGTGTTGGTCCCCCTTGCTGTTTGATTCTCTGTCAGTTCTGGTTGTGCGAGGAGGCGCAGTGTGTCTACCTACGCCGCCATCTTGGTTCTCCCTAGACAGTGTTATTAATATGCACTCAGGCTTGCACCACACTCGTTCTGTTTCCCCTCAAGACTTGAATATGTATTTGCCCCTCTTGTTTCACACACACACACACACACATAGGCTTCACACATGCGTGCACACACACATACATTTTTGCTGATAAAAATTTTTGGCTCTTTAAAGTATATTTTCTTTAAGCAAGATGAATAGGAAAAACACATTCTGGCAACTTGCCTTTCCTTTTATATTACAAATTGGCAAAATAATATGAGTCCAACTCAACTGCCTGGCTTCCCATTTTTGTACTGATCTGCAGGTCCTGACTGGCTAGAAGTTTGCTGAGTGACTGTTTCCATTCAGAGTGGTTGGCTAGCATGCAGAGGAATCTCAGAGATTTTCGGCTGGGATGGTGGCAGCAAGGTAATCGCACATTCTTTAAGTATTGTGAATGAACTTTTGCCCCCTTGATCATGGGGTGAACACAGAGGTCCTGATGGGCTTCCCTCCTTGGCCCTCTGCTGGGCCACACCCTGCTCTGTGGCTGTGCCAGTTCTACGTAGATATTTCTCGTGCTGGTGTGACCTGTGAGACCTTGCAGGGACTCACGTGTCTTCAAGTGTGTGCCAGACAGATCTAGAGCATTGGTTTTCAACCAAAGAAGATTCCCACAGCCCTCCCCTCTGACTGCAGACATTGGCACTGCCTGGAGACACTCCGGGTTGTCCCAACGGTGGGCCGTGCTGCTAAACACCTTACAGTGCACACCACCCTTGACACGAAAGGATCATCCAACCCACCTCATTTACTCTCCTGCTGAAGAACCCTCATCTAGAATACCTACAATCCCGTCTTTGAAGTTGCATCTTGGGAAAGGATCACTGAATTAAGGTGAATACCTCTACATGTAAAAACTACAACATGATACCACTGTATACCAAGCAAAAGGGATGAAATGAAAAGGAAGAGAAATACTAGGACCGAGCAAGCTCTGTAGCCAATTGAACTTTCATATAGAGTTTGGGGTGAGGGAGAGTAAAGCCATAAAAGCACTTTGAAAAACTGTTTGGTGGTATCTAATGAAGCTAAATATATGCTTACTCTATGACCCAGGAATCCCACTCCTAAGCATATACCCATTTGAAATATGCACATATAGTCAGCAAAAGTGTGCACTAGAGTGTTCATAAGAGTGCTTTGTATTGGAAGTTGCCAAAGTTGGAAACAACCCAGATGACCTTCAGTTGTAGAATGGGTAAATAAATTGTTATATATTCACACAGTTGCACACATAGAATAACAGAGGGGGGGACCTACAGTTTCACACAATAATATGAATGGATCTCACAAAAATTATGTTGAGTGAAGGAAGGCAGATATACAAAAACATTTTATGATTCTATTTATATCAAGTACAAAATGGGAAAAACTAACTTCTGCTGTTAGAAGTTAGGCTAGTGGGTATCCTTGTTGAGCAGATGGAAAGAAGGGTGAGGAGACCATTTGTGGGGAGGGGCTTGTCATCTTCTGCTTCTTGGTCTGGGTACTGGTTACACAAGTGGGTTCATTTTATGAAAAAATCACAGCACTGTGTACTTTTTATATGGGCACTTTTCTGTACATGTATTATTCTTCAATAAAAATTTTAAAATGTGCATCTGGTGCTTTAGAAAGTAAGATAGACCCTGGATATTTCTACTAATTCTTTCCCTTACATTCTAATGTGGATTGGTCCAAAGGCACCTTAAAAGGTCCAGAGTATAGCATTGAGGAAAGTAAAGGAGGTGGCAGAGGAAGCTTCCTTTCCAGGTGGCTGGTTGCGCAGAAGGCATCCGGAGGCACAGATGGAAGACTTCACTTGAGAGGAATGTCCCTGAACAAATGAATAGTACAATGTCAGTTTCCGCGTCCAGAGTCCATGCTTAAGGAAGACACGCTCATTCGTCAGCACTGAGTCCAAGGGACCCAGATGGCTGGGATGCAGGGTAGCTTCCCTCGATAAGAGTGAGGAAGTTTTAGGCAGAGGATTGCTAAGAAGTGTAAAATCTACTTTGCGATGATACTTTGTTCATGCCATGATTTTGCTGATGCCTGACTTTATCGTTCCCCTCATCCCTATCTCTGTCTCTCTCTGTCTCTCTCTGTCTCTGTCTCGCTCTTTCTCTGTCAGTTGCCAGGAGGATGATGGCCATGTTTTGGATACAGGCTCAAATCTTACTCATTTTATGCTGTTAATCCGTAGCACTCAAATGTCCTTGAGGATCTGTTAGTTGTGGTTTTGTTTTGTGTGGTTAGCTTCGTGATGCTGGCAAATCCCTTTTCCCTCTGCTTCAGTTTCCTTTTTTGTAACAGAAGGAAGAGCATGCATCATAAAAGGTGAAAATGCTCTATTGGTGCTTGATATTACAATACTTGTTAACATCAAATTTTACACTACTAATAATAACTCTAGAAAACTGATTTACTGTAAAATCCTGGGAATCCCAAGAAAATTTTCCAAAGTCCTCTCTTTATAGCTCTCCACTGAAAAATCATTTTCTTTCCGTTCTTTATGCTCAATCCCCTTCACGGACCCCTGGTATGGGAGAGCTGTGTGGGGAGTTTGTAAGCGATGGGTAGCTCTGGAGGGAGGCCCCTTGTCTGGAAGCCATGTGGGCACACAGTGTATAGTTTGTAACATGTGTTAGTACTGGCGGCTGGATAGAGGTTGTCATTTTAGCCCTAGAGAAAGGTCCCGCTGTTGAAGGCCAGTGTAGGCAAATAATATATCTTAAATGTTGTACAGCATATGGAAATTTCTATTACTGCAAACATTTGGTTTGGTTCTGTGCCTGTTCAACATATTGCTCATTTCTAAATTAACTGTCTTCTAAATGGGGCACAGTCATGATTCATATCCCCATTTTCCCCGTGGGTGGAAGACTAGAGGTAGGTGCTGCAGACTTGCTTTTCCACAGCCACACGCATGGATCCGACTCCCCAACATCAATTCCTTATGCAAAGCCAAGAGGGGAACAGTGGAGTGGGGGTGGGGGACTCTAGCTGTTTGGTGAGTATATGGAGCTTGCCAAAGTCTCTGACCCCTCCAGAACCAGGAGGAGGGCAGAGAATGGTAACTCAAAGTTTTTTCTCCCCTGCCCAGTCTTGTTCCTTCACTTGAGAGAGAATCTGATGGTAAGAACCGAGGACGGGCCATTCAGATATCTGTGCTGGTATCTTTGTATAGAGTATGGCCTTTTTATAATAAAAAAAATGTTAATTGGAATCTGCTTTTTTGAACCATTTATTATTTTCATTTCCAATTGTTAAAAATGTAATGTTTATTTAGAAAATTTCAAAGAAAAGGTGTAAATCAAAACATAAAAATATTTCATAAGATAATAAATATATGGGAGCTCTTTATACTATTGTCTACTTATGGGACTTGCTAGTTTTTTATTATAAAAATGACCCATACGTTTATCATCCAAATCTCATCACTATTAGCACTTTTGTGCGATTTCATTACATTTTAACCATGTCAGTATTTAATGTACCCAGTGCTGTTACATTCTCTGACATCTTGTTTCAGCTACCTGATTAACACTTGGCAGTACTTGACTTTGACCTGTTGACCCTTATAAACAAGGGAATAATCTCACCTGTTGTTAAGAATAGGCTTTAAATCCCAGTATGAAAAGGAATGAACAAAGCCTAAAATGGCAAAATGTTCCCGTGTTGTGAACATCCTTAAGGCTCTACTCCAGGGCCTGTTATTCGGCAGTGAGTGGAACCCCAATAAGGGAATGCGATTCAGACATGACATGTCATCATAAAGTCCTCTGAGCTTGTTCATGTCTTAGGAGTTCCATAGTGAGTTCCATCAGCCTTAGTCAAGTCCTAAGTTTGCTTCTCTTCCTGAGCAGCTTTTGAACCCTGAATTGACAGCATATATTTAGCTATTGATTTTCCCACTGCCCCTCCTATGACTAGAAGGCTGACCATTTCTTGAGGGTGTCCATGTCCTTATCAGGCTGCATGTCTTCCCTGCCACACCGAGATCTCAGTGAGGTCCCAGACTTGAGTCGCTGAAAAAGCTGAGAGAAAACGCATTAATCAGGGCTGCTAATTGTACTGCAGGAGGCTACAGAAAGCAAAATGTTGTTGTTTTTTCCACTAACTGGAAAGAAAACTTTGCCTTACTGGAGCCATGGCTCACTGCTGAGGCTGTGGAATTACCCTGTGGGTTGGTGCATTTTCTCATAGTGTCGTTGGAGGTTTCGAGTAATGGGCTTATTTCTTAATGTGATCGAACAGGAACGAGAGTGCACTTGCTGCCGCGTTAACAAGCGGACTTGGAGCTGGGAAAACTTCTCCTGGCCTTGAGTACCACACAGGTTAATTCTTCCACAGCCTGTTCATGCACAAAAAACATATCCTCCTCCTTTGGCATCAGGGTGGTTCCACCTAAAGGGATAGATGGTGTTTTGATCATTAGTGGCTGATGGAGGCCGAGGGCAGGGTGTGAGAGAACAAGTTTCATCTTTGGCACTGCTACCTTCCTTCAAAGAACCCAGTTGGCCTCCACTGCCCACGGAGTGCTCTTCTTGTCCTTTCCATTCCGGCTTGCCCTCCCTGGGACAGCTGTCCTTTATTGCTGCCTCATCCTCTAAACTTGCCTCACAGGTTGGAGAGGGGAAGTATAGACTAGCTATTAAGTTGCCATCCATTTTCCTTCTCTTATGGCCAATTTTTTGATGACCTTGGACAAGTTACTGGAGTTCAGTTTTCTCACCTGTAAAATGAGGTTATAATAATACCTACTTCATGGCATCATTATAAGAAACAAATTAGTTCATACCTGCGTTAGTACTCAAAAAAGTGTCTGGCGTATAAAAACTAACTGGTATGGTTGGTTCTTAAGTTTTCCATTTCTTTTGGGAAAAGCTCCTCTTAGGGGCTTCTGAAGATCAGAGCTGTGGATTGGACAGTGGTCAGTGATGCCTTACAGCCTCTGTTACACAAGCTGGGCATCCACACCAGACCCAGTCTTCCAGTCCTGTGCTAGAGAAAACACCATCAAATCACAAGACAGTAAAACTGGAAAGGAATGGGTACATGTAATATTTTCATTTTATCTTTACCTGTGTTCAGGTTCGTTCTTTAGGCATGGTGCTCCTTATCTCCCAAAACAACTCAGGTACCAATATTTGAGACATTGATCTAAGCCATTGAGAGAGATATTTGTGACTATTTGAAGACTTCTTGAAACATACTGTTGAGGCAGCAATTGTGCTGTTGTGTAGTTAGAAGGAAGCATGCAGAAATGAATTTTATTCCCCTTCATAACTTTGAATTCACAGTGTAGAGCTTGAACTCTCTCTCCTAGCCCAAGTTCTGGACACCTGGAGAAAAGGCAGAAGTCCTAGGGGAAAAAAAAAGTTCAGTGCCATTCAAATGGGAACATACCCAACTCACCATTCCCCCCGCCCCACACACATCCTGTGTGGTTGTGAATTCAGCTCATTTCTTCCCTGGAAGGAACCTTCTCCTGGTGGTCTGTCTCCACAGGATGTCCACCTGGGCCTCTCCCTTAGATAGATTCACCACTGGAATGTCGAGAAAAGAGTCTAAGCCCCAGATTTCTGGAGATATCCTGGAGGATGACGGAGGAAAAGTCACAGCCATTTTCCCTTATTTAAAACCTGTGCTGAAAATATCCATTCCTTCCCCTTTCCAGGAAAGTCCTAGGGAGATGAGAGTTGGTACATTCATCACTATAGAAATCTGTGCCAATGAGCAGTGTATTGATCAAAGTTCTGAGGAGGAGAGGTGCTCAAATATTTACCCAGAGCACTTCACTGAGAGGCGCCCATGGTGCTTGGAGGTGGCCACCGGCAGGCCCCGGGCACCAACAAGCCTTCCTCTATTCTAAGGGCCCATTCATTCCGGCTGGTGCTTCCCCACACCTCTTTCCCTCTCCTCTTCCAGCGCCCTTTAGGAAGATGTTTTATGAACTGTGTGCATGAATATTTTGGTGCCTACAGCAAGAAGGTTGTTTTCCTGAAATCGAGAGTTAGAACAGAACTTCAGGAACCTGGATTCTCAGCCTCAGAAGTGCAGCGGCTCAGACGGCATTGTGAGGAGAGATGGTGGGTGACACAGCATCACACTGGAGACGGGCTGCTGTCCGACCTACGTCCCATCTTAGTCTCCTTTCCTCCCGACTTCTGTTGAGTCTTTCTTCCCCATAAACATCCATAAATATCAGTACAGCTGTATGTGCAGGCACCCCATTTGGTCTCTAATGCGAGATAGGAACATGATCAAATTATGACTGCCTCTTTTATCTGCTTCTTATTCTAACCCGAAATAGTATAGTTTCATGCAAATGGACAGATCAGTGCTGTGACAGAAGTATAAACAGGTATTGATGTATATATTTATATTTTAACTTCTGAAGTGAGTCCGTTTTTAAAAGGTGTTACTTTTGGCGCCCAGGCCAAGCTGACAAGCCCAAACAACCAGAATAATTTGCTGCGATTTCAGATAAAACCGTCATTACTTCTGTTGTTTTTCGAAACATTAAGAATCAATTTCTTAAAGTCGTAGAAGTAAATAGATGTCATGGTATGATTTCTGCTGGTAGTTTGCAGTAGGTAAATTCAAATGGGTCTATTTTTAAAGTTGCAGGTAACTTAAGTTTTGTTTTGAGGGTGCTGTTATACATTTTTGGCTTTCTCATTCACTTAAAAATAGATCTGCCTTTATTCAAAGAGCCATATTTCTATATAAAGTGTATAATGTATCCACATTTCTATTCTTATGTAAGTACATCTAATATCACACACATAGAGGATCTGTATCTCCATCCACAGATGTATATTCTAAAACGCACGTGACATTCAGTATTAGATACTGTATGTGTATTTGAATATATACATATTTCCTGATGGATTCTAATAGAACCAGTTTATACAATATGTTTCTTCCTGGTTACAGTGAAACATATATACATATCAAATAAACTTCTTCTGATTACACTAGGTTCTTTCCCTTTGGAAATCTTTAGATATTGTAGCGATTGCTCTCAAATTGTAAGATGTAGGATTTGCTGGATTCTCAGCAAATTTATGTGTCCATTTCTGTTGAGGTTCTTATTTATTTCATATCCCACCTCTTGTCACACAGCAAGGGCAAGAAGTTTCTAGCGTTAGAAAAATATTTCTTAAATGCTTTTTTTTTGACATAAAACTCATCAAAGAAAATTTTACGTAGAAGCTTAAAACCTTTGGATCGAATGGGGGAAGGGATAAGGAACCCCAGAGCCCTGCCCATCTTCCTTCCCACTCCCACGGAGGAAGTCCACCCGTGGACTCTGCAGACCTCCTAAAGCTTTGTGAACTGTGGTTTGTAAACCAGGCCAAGGAGATCACTGCACGTACACGCAGGTGATTGACCGTCGCTGGCCTACGTGTAGAACCTAAGGCAGGACCCAGCTTTACTGCCACCTGTGGCACCCGTAGGTGTCACTGGTAAGACATTGGTCAGGTATGAGTACGAGAGCATGAGTGAAGGAGGGCTAGAATGTACTATAGAGCACGGAAGAAAGGTGATAGAACACGCACAACGGGCAAGACAAGGTCCCCACCCCACAACCCCGGAAGCGATTTTATTTCAGGAGACACTGGTAGCATCCCTTCTAGCAGAACTGGGCCTCTAGGTCCTGCTGAAGCAAGGAAGGAAAGACTGTAAATCTACTGAGTTTCTAGAGTTTACTCAATAATGCAAACAAAAATAAACCAGTGTCAGTGTGCGCGGTTGAGGAACGCCTACAAAGGCTGTGGAGCCGGCAATCCCCTGTCACTATGAATTAGGTACATCCCCTAACAGCCTCGGGTCCAGGCTGTTGATCCTCACACCTTCCTTGGGGGCCCCTGGGCAGCTGCTGTGGAGGTCTCACGGAATCTCTAACTGATCTGGTCCCTGGTCCAGTCGCAAAAACAACAGACACCCAGAGGGGTGATGAGATATTCTGTGAAGAATGCATGTTCAGTATATTAGATCAGCTCTGCTGTCGGACAGCTGATATTGTGGTTCGTATAAAGGGGGCAAATCTGCAAATGGCATTCCAGCATGTGTACGAGGAGGACACCCCAATAACCTGGAATTGTGTGTTTATTCTTACATGTTTAAACTTCAGTCCCCTTCAAAGTGCTCTCCATTTGATGCAATACACCTATCGAGGTGTTTTTTCCACTGCTCAAAACAGTTTTTCAACTTGTCAATTTTGATGCTTTTTAGTGCTTCTGCTGGTTTTTTGTTTGTTTGTTTGTTTGTTTCACCTTTTCTTCCCTGGCAAAGCATTTCCCTTTGAGGACTTTTTTCATCCAGGGAAACAAAAAAAGTTGCTTGGGGCAAGATCGGGTGAACAGGGAGGGTGGGGCATGGGGGTCATGACATTTTTGGTCAAAAACTGCTGAACACTCAGCAAAGTGTAGGCAGGTGTGCTCGTAAATCACCCATTCATGAAATGGGCAAACAAGTTGAAAGTCTTGAAAAAAAATTCACTGAAGCCAAACACAGCCTCTCACAACAACATCAGCTGGTACACTGACACAGACGGGGTCCTAGAACCCTCCCCTAGCAGCAGAAACCTGTACTGCAAGGGGCATGCCCTCCAGAAGATAATTCCAGGTTTTTGGGGGTCCGTCCTTGTACAGAGGAAGAAGTGAGCTGTTACCTAGACAAGCTACTTTTACCTGGTCAAACCATAATGAAGTCACCAAAATTGGGGCAGAAATAAGTACTGTCTTCGAATGATTCCAATTGAACTTGGATTACTACCTTTTTAAAGCTCTGCTTTAGTAATGCTACAATGAGCCACATGTACTTTAGGTGGGGAAGGCTTTATCTCAATGAAGTCAGCGTCCTTCACACACAGTAGAGACATAGGATCAGGGGGTGTGAAAGTGATAGATGTAGTCTAATCTCCTTCCAGGATGGGACTCCTAGAAGTAGTCAGGAGAATGTCATGTGAACAGTGGAGGGGTTGAGGATAGAAATTAGTAAAATGTGAGTCTGTGATGTCAATATGACCCATTTCAAGCCCAAGACTTTTATATCCTTAGAAATGACAGATGAGCCTAATATTCCGAAAATAAAGGCATTCCACTGTAAGTAGGCCTCCCTCCCTGTTCCTTGTCTTCTCTGTGTAATGGCCAAAGCCTGATAGATTTCTTTTGGACTGACACTCTTCCATCCTGGGGAAACACCTCAATGTTTTAGGAAGTAGCAAAGGACCAGAGGACATGTGAGCAGGACATTTTAACTCTTCGAAGGGGAAAATGATGCTTCTAACGTCTGGGAGCACCTGTTTGCAAGGACGTCAGATTTCTATCACCTACTTTGGTGACTGACGAAAAGGAGGCTGTAAACGACTGCTCTTTGTCCTGACTGGCAGTCAGTGAGCAGAGAGGAAAGTTTTTACATTTACAGGCAGCACAGCCCTCCCCTGTACCAGTAACCCATTTACCGACACATTCCTGGATGATAAAAAAGGAAAAGCAAATGTCTGTTTCTGTTTTATAGGTGGCAAACCCGGGTTCCAAAGAGGAAAAGGAAATCACACTGGGGTTGCAGATTGGACCACACCCTCCTATTGTCTCTAGTTTTTCTACTACAATAGATTACATTGCACCCCATAACCCTCTCCCTCCTTATGAAACACGGTCAGAGTATTCCACAATTCCTAAAGCATCCATGCCCCTTGACGATTCACTTTCCAGTTTTTCCCACAAAAAGGATGGAGTGTATTTCTATATTGCTTGATTTGGGGTTCAGTCGTGTACCTTGCTTTGGCCAATAGAATGAGGTGAGCTTGACTGGGCACCTCATCAAAGCCAGGCCCGAAGATACTGTCTGTGTCCATCCACTGTCTTTCACCTCTGCCACTGCCCAGGGCAGAACAGCCTTGGCTACCACCGCATTTACCTGTGGCAGGTTCCCTCCAGCCGAGCACAGTTTGTATGCACTGACCTGAAATAGCCGCAGCCGCATGAGAAATGACAATAGCAAACAAATATATCCTCTAATGTAGTGGTCCCCCACCTTTCTGGCATCAGGGACCGGTTTCACAGAACACAGTTTTCCCACAGACTGGGGTGGATGGGGTGGTTTCAGGATGATTCAAGTGCATTACATTCAAGCTCTCCTCCTGCTGTGTGGCCCGGTTCCTAAGAGGCTGGGACCAGTACTGGTTCGAGGCCCGGAGGTTGGGGACACCTGCTCTAATGGATCATTATTTATCTAGACAAAATGAACAATGTATACAATCCCAGAAAATATGACATTTTAAAATATTCTTAAAGTAGATTGTGTGATTAGTCAATAAGGCAAAAACATAGAAAGTCTGTATTTTGTGAAGGGAGAAAAAAGTGCAAATCTATGACTTGCTTTAGCCTTTTCTATTTTTTGACAGCTTCATTGAGATATAATTTTTTATTATTTTTTAATTTTTCAATTAAAGTTGACATTTAATATTACATTAGTTTCAGGTGTACAGCACAATGATTAGACATTTATGTAACTTACAAAATGATCTGTAAGTCCAGTACCCACCTGGCCCCATACAAAGTTACTACAATATCATTGACTCCATTCTTTTTTTTCCCCATAATTAAGTTTACTTTATTTAAGTCTTTTGGTTTTTTAAAATTATTTTATTGTTGTTCAATTAAAGTTGTCTGCATTTTCTCCCCCCCCACCCCAGCCAAACCCACCTCCCTCCCTTGCTTCCACCCTCCCCCTTGGTTTTGTCCATGTGTCCTTTGTAGTAGTTTCTGAAAACCCTTCTCCCCACTATCCCTTTCTCCCTCCTCTCTGGCTATTGTTAGATTGTTCTTAACTTCAATGTCTCTGGTTATATTTTGTTTGCTTTTTTCTTCTGTTGATTATGTTCCAGTTAAAGGTGAGATCATATGGTATTTGTCCCTCACTGCCTGCCTTATTTCACTTAGCATAATGCTCTCCAGTTCCATCCATGCTGTCGCAAAGGGTATGAGCTCCTTCTTTCTCTCTGCTGCGTAGAATTCCATTGTGTAAATGTACCATAGTTTCTTGATCCACTCATTTGCGGATGGGCACTTAGGTTGCTTCCAGTACTTGACTATTGTAACTTGTGCTGCTATGAACATTGGGGTGCATAGGTTCTTTTGGATTGGTGTTTCAGGGCTCTTAGGGTATAATCGCAGCAGCGGAATTGCTGGGTCAAAAGGCAGTTCCATTTTTAGTTTTCTGAGGAAATTCCATACTGTTTTCCACAGTGGCTGCACCAGTCTGCATTCCCACCAACAATGTACTAGGGTTCCCTTTTCTCTGCATCCTCTCCATCATTTTGTTTGTTGATTTGTTTATGTTGGCCATTCTGACCCGTGTGAGATAGTATCTCATTGTGGTTTTAATTTGTATCTCTCTGATGGCTAGTGATGCTGAGCATCTTTTCATATGTCTCTGGGCCCTCTGTATGTCTTCCCTGGAGAAGTGTCTATTCAGGTCCTTTTCCCATTTTTTAATTGGGTTGTTTCTTTTCCTGAAGTAGAGTCATGTGAGTTCTTTATACATTTTGGAAATCAGATCCTTGTCTGAGGTATCATTGGCAAATATGTTTTCCCATACAGTTGGTTCTCTTTTCATTTTAATGCTGTTTCTTTAGCCAGGCAGAAGCTTTTTACTTTGATGAGGTCCCATTGTTTATTCTTTACTTTATGTCCCTTGGTTTAGGGGACATATCAGTGAAGATGTTGCTGCATGTAATGTCTGAGACTTTCCTGTCAATGTTTTCTCTGGGACTTTTATGGTGTCACAACTTATATTCAAATCTTTTATCCACCTTGAATTTATTTTTGTGTATGGTGTAAGTTGGTGATCGAGTTTCATTTTTTTGCTGGTAGCTGTCCAGATCTCCCAACACCATTTGTTGAAAAGGCTATTTTTGCTCTATTTTATGCTCCTGCATCCTTTGTCAAATATCAATTGACTGTAGAGACTTGGGTTTATTTCTGGGCTCTTTGTTCTGTTCCATTGGTCTATGTGCCTGTTTTTATGCCAGTACCAGGCTGTTTTGATTACAGTGGCCTTGTAATGCAGTTTGATATTAGGTATTGTGATCCCTTCTACTTTGTTCTTCTTTCTCAAAATTGGTGCAGCTATTTGGGGTCGTTTATGGTTCCATATAAATTTCTGAAATGTTTGTTCTATATCTGTGAAATATGTCATGGGTACTTTAATCGGGATTGCATTGAATATATAAATCACTTTGGGTTGTATGGCCATTCTGATGATGTTAATTCTTCTAATCCATGAGCATGGTACATGCTTCCATTTGTCTGTGTCTTCCTTAATTTCTTTCTTCAGTGTTGTGTAGTTTTCTGAGAACAGGTCTTTTACCTCCTTGGTTAGGTTTATTCATAGGTACTTTATTTTTCTTTTTGCTATATCAAATGGGATTTTTCCCCCCTGATTTCTGTTTCTGCTGTTTCATTGTTGGTGTACAAGAATGCCTTTGATTTCTGAGTATTGACTTTGTATCCAGCTGTTTTGCCAAATTCATTTATTAGGTCGAGTAGTTTTTTGGTGGAGTCTATAGGATTTTCTATGTACACTATCATGTCATCTGCAAATAACGGCAGTTTCATTTCCTCCTTTCCAATTTGGATACCTTTTATTTCTTTTTCTTGTCTGATTGCTGTGGCTAGGATTTCCAATACTATGTTGAATAGGAGTGGTGAGAACAGGCATCCTTGTCTTGTTCCTGATCTTAGTGGGAAAGCTCTAAGTTTTTGTCCATTGAGTATGATGTTGGCTGTAGGTCTCTCATATATGGCGTTTATTATGTTGAGGAATGCTCCCTCTCTTCCCACTTTGCTGAGTGTTTTTATCATAAATGGGTGCTATACTCAACTCCATTCTTTATGCTGAAGTTTACATCACTGTGACTGTTTCGTTACTGCCAATTTGAACATCTTCATCCCTTCACCTTTTCCACCCAACTTTCCAATGCCCCTCCCATCTGGCAACCATTAAATTGTTCTCTGTATCTATGAGTCTGTTTCAGTTTTGTTTGTTTATTTATTTTGTTTATTTAGGTTTCACATATGAGTGAAACCATATGGTATTATTGAGATAAAACTTAAATCCTCTAAATTCACCTGTTTTATGTGTATAGTTCAATAAATTTTTGTATGTTCATTGAGTTATGTAACCATCACACCATCTAATGTTCGAATGTTTTTATACCCCTAGAAAGAAATCTTGTGCCGGTTTAGAGTCCCTCTCTATCTCTACCCCAGCCATAGGCAACTACAAATCTACTTTCTGTCTCTATGTATTTGCTTTGTGGGCATTTTATGTAATTGGAATCATATAGTATGTTTTCCTTTGTGTCTAGCCTTAGTGCTTTTAAATGAGAGGAAATGGAACCACCATGATTATTTGAAATTTAACAAAAGTGGTTTAGGATTATACACAGGAATTATTTTCAAAAGAAGGTAAACTCAGTGTTAGAAAAATATAGCATGTATAAACTTGCTGTATTCTGTTGCTTTATTTATGATGTACTGTACCATTTTATGACAAAGAAGATGAAACAGAACCTATATAAACACACATCATATAAAGTTGTGTTGAGATGCATGTCATAAGTTTGCAAACCATTTGGCAAATAGTCTTTTTATGTAGGGCGAGTCTGAGAATAAAATGTTTGGAACATGAAATAACTGAGAACAAAAAAATGGTATTTGCAGAAATAATTATTACTTCCAAACTCATTCTGAATTCAGTCTTTGCATCCCCTACAGCTTCTGTCTAGAGAAAAGGAATTTACTGTTATAAATAGATTAGGAAAACCTGTGGAAAAAATCTAGACAAGGAATCAATACAGATGTGTTTAAATTTCTTCACCTTCACTTAAAAAACACCCTTCAAAATCATTTGGAACAATCAGCCATCCCTGTTTTTATGTAACATGAATCTGACTTGACCACCAAACACTGGAAAAACATATGACAAACTAGAGTAGTTTGACCACCTCGAGATTCATGGTCAGCTTTCTAGAGAGACCCTGATGTCTTCACAAATATAAGTTGTTATTCCTGAAGCTTACAGAGTACTATGTATTTTAAAAGGAAACAAACATTTAAGGCATTCTTGATAAAGCATACCTTTAGTTAAACAAAGTGGTCCATTGAAGTTAGGACAAATAGAGTCGAGAGTAACAACAGAAGAATTTATCATACCATGATAACTTCATAGATTCATTTGGAAATGGAAGCCTGTGTGAAATTAAATGGCAAAAGAATAACTCGCAACATTCACCAGCATATTCAGAGTCCATTCATTAGGCAGCCCCGTTTCATAGTAGCTAGGAGTGGCTCCAGATGGTGTCGAGTATCTAAGGTCCTGGCAGATATGACCCCTGTAATGACAGACCAAGAGCTTTTCCTTCATTGCTGTGCATTAGTTAAACATGCTGATGAAAGAAGCACCTGGGCTCTTTGGTCCATCTGCCCTAATATTTCATCTCTGAGTTCTCCGGTTCAAACTCAAGGAGGTCCATCCCTGACCCACCCAGGGCTAAGTCTGAGTCCTCCAATGCTACATTAATTAGAGTACATGCAGCCACATGTTAACATAACATTTCATCTACAAAGGCACCATTGGCAGAGATCATGCATTTCTACTTGCAATGGGATAGTGAGGAAAATAAATTTTTTCTTGCTACAACACATATGGTTCCACTTTCATGGTTCTGTCGGTCTCCCGGGTTAATGACATCCCACCATATGCCCAAGAGCAAAGAGTGATGGAAATGACATGCTGCTCAAACGGACTGAAACAGGCCGAATCGTGTGTCCTTGGCCATAAAATGCCATTCAAGTGACCCCATAAGCTGACATCTGCCCACATATTGTAGACATTTGGGTCCAAGTTGCCCATTTGTTTCTTTCTGATCTAAATGTAAATATTGTACATGAAAACATTTACAAGTACAGTCTTCTTTCTTTTTGGAGGCTGGGGAGAGGCCAGGTCAGCTGGGTACGTTATAGCCATACATTTAAGGTTAACTTTCGTGGTACTTTCAACATGTCTTGATAAATTATATGCTCTGCTTCAAGACAGTTAAGTCCTTGTAACTGACATAAAAGCTAACATGAAATTTTTTCCTCGAAGTTCAAAACAACTCTTTGGAAATATAAGGTAATTCTTGAATGTCAATAGGCCATTAAATCAGTAACTCTGGTCCTTGGTCGAGCCCCGCTTTTATTTGATTATGTCTCTCTGCATCGACAGGCCCCGTTATTCCACAGGCACTTAGATATGAGGAGGGCGGAGGGGAGTCCAGAGAAATACAGTCTCTCAGTTTTTTCTTTCAATTTTTAAAGTAGTTTATAAAAAAATCTATTAGAGTGGTATCACTGGTGTTCTCTTTTATATTTATTCAAATGTAGCTATTTCCTCATTGACAAGTAGCAAGATAGCTATACTAGTAAAAATCCAAATTTCAAACATTCCTGTGTGTTGTGACTTGCATTTTTTGTTCACAAGAGAAATCTGGCAGTTGAGACTCCCAATTTCTACACTAAGCTTAATTTGCCTTTTTTAAGACTTTTCTATGTTCATCTCATTGGCATTATATGTTCAAAGAAGAAAATGTGATGTTAAGTGACACAGAGTAAGGATGCTGAAAACAAAAGAAGTTTGTGAGAAAGACGTGAGCTCCCTCATCCCCTCCAACTTCTGCCTAGAGCAGGGGCATCAAATTCATTTTCACCGGGGGCGACATCAGCCTCGAGATTGCCTTCAAAGGGCCAAATTTAATTTTAGGACTGTATAAATGTATCTACTCCTTAACAGTTAAGCGAGAGCTCAGTACTGCCGCTAGGTAGAAACAAGGTGCCGGGCCAGATAAAACAAGGTGGAGGGTCGGATTCGGCCCACAGGCCTTGTGTTTGCCACCTGTGGCCTAGAATGCCCCGTGGGGCTCCCTCCTTTGACCTGTTTCATCCAATACAGTGTCTAGTAGCCACAGGCAGCTGTTGAGCATTTGAAATGTGCTTAGTAAGAATGAGAAACTGAATTTTTAATTCTATTTATTTTAAACTAATTTAAATCTAAATAGGTGTATGCAGCTAGTGGCTACCATCTTGGACACCTTAAGACTAGAGGGCCTGATGAAGGCAAAGAACTATGTATGAGAATAAATTAATGGAGAGACAGGAGAATGGGCAATTTTGTTTACAAAGTAATATACAACACTGTTGTCACTTGCCCGACATCTATGCCCCTCCTCTTTTTAAGTACCTCAGCTTTTATTTTGGCATCTACACCTCCCTCATGCAGCCTGTACATGACAGGTAGAGCTAATTCTTTTTCGGCCCTAAGGGTTTAAATATGTGCCTTCAACCTCTGCTAATCAGCACATAGTAATCCAATGATAAGCCAATGTCCCTAGTTCCGGGCTGAGCAGGGACCCAGTTTGCATCAGTGAGAGGAAAGAAGACACTTCCTGGAAGTTTAAAGGAAGGGACTTGCTCTTCCCTCCTTGATAGTGTGGCCCACAGAGGGGAGCCCAGAAATATACACAATTTGCCACTGTGCGTTTACCGCTGAGGAAGGCAGGGGTGGCTATAGAGGGAAAACGGGTCCAAAAAGACCATATCAAGTCATAGAAACAATCTAGTCCTAAAGTCTGTCCTATAACGGGGCTTTTCCATCATGTAAACCAATAAACCCTGTTTATAGTTTAAATGAGCTTTTGTTACCAATGGCATAAAGATTAAATGATGTAAGTGATGTATCTGAATTTACCATTTCAGAGATGGAAAATTCCCAGGAATTGCACTCTCGATTGCAGGATGGAGGGATGGAGACTCTAAGAGTTGAAAGTCAGAGGAAATCCAGAGGCCATGATGTTGAGGGCTGTCCTAGCATCCACATGCTAGCAGGATGTGGGGCAAAGCAGAATTGTGGGTTAGGCGACATGCGTTGGGAGGAGGAAGCGTTGACTGGGATTTCACTGCACACAGCGATGAAATGATGGGCATTGTTGAACACCATTCAGTTTTCTTCCCCTCCTCCTTTCCTTCCCCCCGCCTTGTGGCCTGTTTTAAAAATGATTTAAGATGGCTTTAAATGTATACGTAATGTAGCAATATAAATGAAAGAAAAAGAATCCTATTGGAAATGGAAGCAAAGGGAATGTGAAGCTGGGGAAGATCAGATGAAGCCAGGGGTGAGGCCAACCCAGAATACACCCTAGAGCATGAGGTGTGTTTGTGAGAGCTAAGCCATGAGTTTGGTGTTTAGTTTTTTACTCACTCGTGGTCTCAGCTGCTCTATTTTCTCATTAGATGCGAAGCTTTCACAAGGTTGGTCAGTTACCTCAGTGACACCCCCTCTTCATGAATCACTAGTTTATATTATGTGTCCAAAGTCACAGAACCTGTGAGAGAATCTGACTTTGAACGACAACAGCAAAAGGCCCCACATGTCCAGCCCCTGCAGGCTTCCCACTAGATCGCATTGCATCTCAAACACAGAGTAATTTGGCGGTAGACATCCTTTTTCCTGGACTGCAGGGTCACAGAAAAACCAAAGAGCTACTGGGGTGTTTTCATTCGTGACTCTGAATTCTGGTAACTGAGGATGGAAAAGAGTCTGACAGACAGACCAGGGCCCTGATGGGCCATGTCTGGACGGCCCGACCTAGAGAGGAAGCATTCCTGCTCAGCCGCGGGTCTCCAGAGAGGCCCCGTGCTAAGGCAGAAAATGTTCTACATGTCAGGATTAAGGTGGTTTGGCAGAGGCACGAGGCGGGAAATGCAATGTGCCAGCCCCTGCCAGACCCAGCCAGTTTGTGCCCTTGGTGGCTTGAAAGACAAACATCTGGCCACATCCTGTCAGTGAGCAGTCTCTTTGCCACTGCCTCAGTTCACCTTCTTCTACCCCTGCCCGAGCTCTCCCAAACCCTGTGAGCCTTGTGAAGTCCGATCCCCACTCAATCCAAAAACTCAGTATTTGAGTGGGAAAAACATCTCACTGAAGACTGCTTAAAAGGTCAGGGATGAAAGCCACCGTTTTCTTTCTTGTGTGTTCAAGGATGTGTTCTTTCACTCAAGGAAGGGTTGCTGGGGAGGGAAGGGGGCTTTGGTGCAGATTCTGAGTTTCCTGAGGTGTGTCCAGGCTTGTTGCAAAGCAGATAGAATGCAAACACAGGAGCTGCACCGTTTTTTCCTGGCCGCACAAGTCCTCTTCAGGGACTCTCGGTAAAACTTGGACGATCAGGGCCGGCACAGCCTCCCGCATTTTATCAGACGTTGTTCGTAAACTTCACTGGGATTCCAGTTCTTTTGGTGAAAGTGAAGGACTGATCTCACAAAGGACCCCTGGCGTTGTCATTCCACACGATTTCAAGTGGTATTTCAGAAGGTCTCTTGAGAATCTCATGCTTGGATCAAAAGGAAGGGGTTCAGTTCTGTGGAGAGCAGGACCAATACAATGGTGTTGATGTGGTCAAGATGGGATAAAGTATATGAAACAAAATGGCATCACTCCTGTCAACCAGCCGGTCAGCCATGACACTTTGGTTCAAGAAAGAAGCTGCCTAAGTCACTCCAGGCACCCAGCCAAAAGCCTGTCTGGGCAACACACCCAGGATATTAGCACACAGATGTTTCTGCAGAGAGGGCACACCTACTGATAGAGCACTGGGGACTCTTGGCCCCGAGCCACAGCTCAATCAGGTGCCAATAATTTGGATATAATTGAGGTGGACTTCAGAGCCACCACTGAGACAGCAAATCTCCCACCACGGGATGCTGCCCCACCCTACTCTGGGCCACAGGGCCCTGGTGGCTCAGCCCAACGGAGCTCAGGAACTTCCACGCTGCCTGAGGCACCACTCCAATTGGACCAAGATACCCGCTTGCTGATACTGTCTCCTGGACCTGGGACTGAGACTCTGGGACTCGGGTTCACTAACCCCCCATTTACTGTTGTATATTAACTGTATACCGTTGTATGTGATCTTATAGAGGATAAGACATTAATATAATGCCAATGTCCTATTACATGTGAACCTGCATTTAATAAAAGCTGAGTTTGAGCAGCAGCTCTTGTGACTCTCACCTCATTGCTATAGCTGACGAGTATAGACTCAGCTAGGGCAACTGACTTCCCCCAAGCTGGAGGTGCACCCTGACTTAGAGGAAAGACTGTAACGCGACCCTCCTTGAGAGGCAGAGCCTCCAGGGGTCGTATTGAGGATGCTCACGACAATCATGACAAATCCTACGTGGCTCTTTTGGACGGCTTGGCAGTATCAACTAGAAGCCTCCAAAAACTGATTACTGAGAAAGATACTGGCCTCTGAAATGTACTGAGACTTAGGTTCATGTACCAGCTTTGCCACGTACACGCTATGTGACCTTGGGCTGTAGAACAGTTCCTTGGTGTAAAATGGGGATAATTCTATCTGCCCTGACCATCTAATAGGATTTGAGGATCAAATAAGAAATATGTGAGGTTTTCTAGTCATCCAGAGAGAACAAGATTCAGATAATAGGAAACCAGACCCGAGCTCAGTGATGTGTGACCTACACCAGTATCACACATTTCTTGCCCTTGTGCATCTGGTCCTCCACGGGGCCAGTGCCAGATGCTGATTTCTTGCTTCCTTCTAACTGGGTGAGCTTCCAGTGCCTGTGCCAAGCTCTGGACCCTCCTTGCCAATTTCTACTGCCTTCATTGCATGTGTCCTGAGTCTGTTCCTAGAGAATGGCTCTATAAAGGGACCATTTGGTGACAATAATCAGAAACGTTTTGGTAAAGCCTAGATAATGAGCCAGGTTCAACATTAACAACTGACTATAAAGAACATGTATCAGTGCTACGTGCAACAGTTGTGAGTTCTTTCTCTCTCCCCTCTAAACATACACAAATACACAAAACAAGATAAAATGGATGTTCTTGAACAAGGCGAGCCAGCACATACTTTTTATCCCTCTTTTAAATCAGTGCGCATGGGTGTGGGCATGGGTCACAGACACACAGCTGCCCTGCCCCGTTATATCAGGTCTTATAACGTACATCGCTCCACAACTCCCTACCCCAAAATCTCGTCCCCACCCTCTCATTAGGACCATATTTAAAAATTGGGGTGGGGTGGGGTTACATGATACATTTTTTTTAAAAAAACAAGGTCCTACATAATCATAAATATTACTATTACATAGGAATGGCAATATTTCATTCTTATCATGCACATAAAGCCCTGTATAAGTGCTGTTCTGCACCTCACTGTGTCAAATGTGGCAGGGCCCTCAGCAGGCCTGCTGGCCTCCCACAGAGTGAAGAGAAGCCAGCTTGGCACAGGGGGTGGAGGAAGGAAAAGGCTCCATCCACCCCTGTTGGAGCTGAGGTGCTGGAGCCACACAAGTCAGTGGGCCAAGGCCCCTTCGTTCCCAAGGTGAGAGCTGCCTCCACGGGCGTAAGTGATTTATGCGATCGGAAGGCAGGGATGAAAAGCGAGAGGCACAGCTCTGGGATTTCGCGTCTAGACGGGGCGGTGTCCAAGGAAGCCTGTGCTCGCCTCCAATGCATCTGTGAATGCTTTGGCAAATGTTGTTCTCCTTTTTACCCTGTGAGGAAAATGCAGAGTTCTGTTTCGGCCTGTGACAAAATCCATATAACTGGAGGACACTACTGAATGAGTAGGTCTAGACTATGTTGAGTCCCCACCTCAAGCCCTGTGGCTCATTTCTGATTTCCATCCTACTGGGCAAGAGCTGAAGGGGCCGGATGAAGGGAACATGGTTAAAACAGGAATATGTTGGATACTCTTAACTATGTAATTTTGTCTGAAAACTCGGCAAAGATGCGTGCCCTTGTGTGCCCTCCAGCCTCCAGGTCCTTGCCTGCAGCAAGCGGAGAATCAAGGACACAAGGTTTCCTCACCTGTCCTCCTTCCTCGCCTGTCCTCCTGGGCTCTCCTCCCGCCCTGTTCAGGCACTCCTATTAGTCACTTTAGGGATTTGACCAAATCTTTATTACGTCTTAAACAGCCCTTCCTGGAGAATCCAGGTTTTGAGAGCAGGACATTATTATTATTTTTTTCCATGCAAGAGGGAAGAAAAAAGTATCTCATGCAGTAAAAGCGAAGAAACCTGAGGAGCCGCATTGAAGTGTTTTCCTCTCTTCCTCTGGAGCCCCCGTGTCTTCCTCCGCGGGCAGCAAGTAATGCCGTGACGATGGGGCCAAAAACATTTAAAAACATTTTAAAGTTACCACTGAAAAGAGAAAACGGTACATTTACACTCGTCTTTCTCCACTTAATGGCCTTACCAGAGATGCCTTGTCCCCCTTGGGCCATAAATTGAGACATCACTCAACAGTTGTCCTGGCAGATTTCCCCCAAAAAGGCCACTTATGAAGTGACTAATCGCATTGGAGGCTAATTTACTGAACATTTAAAGCCACTGGAGTGGGGGTGCGGGAATGAGGAGACTATAAACCTGGGGTGGGGTCCGTATGTCCCCAGGCTGAAGACTGAGCTCTGGCTCATCCCTGCATCCTGTCCAAGGAGACAAGGCCTTTTTTTCGTTCTTTTCCCCTTTCCCATCTAACTGCAGGAATCACTGCTCATTATGGCAGAGTCACTCCTATGAGGAGCGTTACGCTAAGACAGTCAAAAGCTGTGGTCTTCCTAGTCTGGAATGGACATTAACTTCTCCCTGGGCAGCTTTAGTCAGAGCACTGGGGCACGCTCAAGGTCAGAGAGGAAATGAAGATTAGAAGTGTAACGTAATATTCATTTTCCCGAATTTGGATAACCCGGCGACTCCAATCATGGAGACCTCGGTTCTCAACCCTGCAGAGAGCCTCCTCATGTTTCAGAGCTCTCCTCCGGAGCCGCGTCCTTCCCCTGGTGCTTTCTGCTCCTGGAGAGGAGCTCGGCTAGAGGAAAAGCTATTAACATTCACGTTTCCCTGGAAGTTTATGTCATAAAGTAAAGAGCCTGACCCTCTTTGGAAAACGGGAGCAGGCAGCGGACTTTCAAGAGAGGTGTGGACATCACCCCATCCTCTCCAGCACCAAGTAGGAATGGATGGCTGGCACCCTGCCATAGGCTCGCTCCCCGCCTCCTCGTGCCAAAACACTCTCTTTCCTGGTGCTGTTTTAGGTCCATGGCAGCTACACCAGAATCCAAATATGATTTTGGAAACCTAGGTGTGCTTATTTGATGAGTATGTACATAGAAGCTTTTTCCCCTCTTGTCAAACTCTTGGAAATACTCTAGGATGGGGGGAAATCCACTGACAACTGCAGACTCCAAGTGATCTGAAAGAAGAGGAACTCAGTCAGAGAGCATCGCCGAGGAGGCCTGCCTTTCACCTGTGATGCATGACCAGTGCCGCTCGAGATCCAGCCCCCCAGAACAGAAGTAAAGCCATTCACATCCCAGGATGACTCAGCAAACCTATGACACCCTCTCTTTGGTAATGGGCCTCTCTGTCCCTTCTTGCCGCTGGATGTTCTGTTTGGGTTGAAGGAGAGTGCGGCATGTTCTGTGAGTGCATTCCAGCTACAGAGATGGGAGAAAAGAAGTGGGGTGTGGGGGGAGCGGGAACAGCTAATGTGCCAGCGTGTCTGTGAGTGTGAAGTCACGTACTTGGGTGTTTTGCTGCCAAGAAGAATGAAAACACGCAGAGGCCTTTATGCAGAAGTGACCACATTATGCAAGACAACATAACAAAACTCTGTACTGGTGTTAAAAGGTTCTTTGAATTTGAAGTTCCTATAACCTGACTAATCCCAAGTGAAAAAAAAATTTGTAAGTGTGTCTGAAGCAATTGATTGTCTGAGCAACACAACCTCTGTTTACCTCCCCGGATTAAAGTTCTCACCCTGGTTTTTTCTGAAGGCATTCTCAAAGGCCAAGGAAGTTCATTCCAATATGGAATTAAAAGAGCTTTATAGTAATAAAAATTAGTTAATAGTATATTCATGAATAGGGCATCAACAGGAATAGGTAATTACATGAATTAATGATCCTACTTACGGTGGGTAGTGGGAAGAGGGAAGGTTTTTACTGTAGCTGAAACCATTTTATTGGGGTCAGCAAAACCAGTTCTGGAAGATGGGTTGATGAATAAACCCCTAGGAAGCTTAGAGTGTAGAAGAGAGGTACAGGCGTGCACAAAGCACAAGAAAGTGACAAAAGATTTTATCTGTTGTGCAAGAGCAGAAGAGGGGGGCTCAGCGCATGGTTTACTGACACCCTATTTTAATTTAAACCATAACCGTAAATTGGACACGAAACTCATTTATCAAATGTCAGCAGATTAGATACTTATTGGTTGATTCCACCGGAGCTGCTTTGAGCAGTGGTCATGTGACTGATCACTATGCAGTTGGGAGCAGAGGGGCTGTTGAGTTTAATTTGATCTCTGCCACTTCCTAGTTGTGTGACCACAGAATATTCATTTTACCTCTTTTTGCCTCAGTTTCCCCGTCTCTAAATGGAGGTGGTAACAATACCTGTCCCACAGGGTCATTGTGCGGATTGGGAGGGTTTGCATAGGAAAGTGGGGCAAACCCATGGGATAATCGCTGTCACAGCGGATGTCGAATGAGCAGTTTTCTGCTTTGGGTATATGGAAGAAAGCAGCACCAACAGCCAAATCCAACAAAAGCTTGTTGAAGATTCTAAATGTGGACTCTGCATATTATTCAATCTGAACAGGGTCTAGCGACTACACACTGATGAAGTAGAAATCTTCCACCTGAGAATAGCAAGTACAGACAAAGTGAGGCACCGGCCCCAGGGAGCCGGGGCAACGCCAGTGCTGAATTTATTTTTGTCTACAGGGTAGACCAGTAGCTCAATTATTATTTTCTTTAAAGGCCCTTTCTCTTTCTTTCTTTTGTCCCACCCCTCTCCTCTCTTTGCGCAACTTCTGGCCCTTTTATTCTGTTCTTCCTATCCTCTGAGTGAGTGATTTGGGGGGACGTGCTTTTGAAGGACTATAGTTATCTAATAGACATGCAAGCAAGAAGCTGCCCTGGAGAGTGAGAAGAACCACCATATTTTGCCATGTATAATGTGCATGTTTTTGCCCAAGTTTCTGAGGGAAAAATAAGGATGCACGTTATACACGAGTAGTACTAATTCTGTATCTATATAAATGTTTTTAATTCTTATATATATATGCTTATGCATTAAAAGTATAACTCTAGAAAGCAACAAAAATATCCATATGGAAAACAGTACCCTGGAATATGATAATCAGTTTTGTCTCTAAATATAAATAAATAAATAAATGAATTTAAAAATTAAAACAAAAGATTTTTTCTCCTGAAAGTTTGGCCCCAAAACATGGGAGCACATTATACACAACAAAATATAGTAAGTATGACATATTCTTTGGGGACAGCCATGGCAGTAAGAGCAGAGTGAAGGCAGTCAGGGTAGGCTTCCCAGTGGAGGTGATGTTTGGGCCACACCTCGAATGCTGAGGAAGAATGGAACCTCACATGAAAATGCTGCAGAAAAGAAAGCTCAATGAGATAGCCATCCCTGTGGAATATGTTGGTATTGACTCCATCAAGCTCTGTTCTTGTATGATGATGTGACTTTATCATCTCACTCTTGACAAGGAAGAGAAAAGACTTCAATCATCCTAGATAATGAGGACTGAAGTGATTACATGGTGTTGCTCTCAGATCTGAATTCTGAGAGACAGGATGTGAGAACATAGTCCTCGGGAGTTGCAAGGCAAACTGGAATGCAACGTATTCCTGTTTCACCTACCATCAATTCTGAACTTCATCTTCGTACTTTATCTGCATAAAGGCTTTTATTTTTTAAAAGGGTAATGGTCCCAATTGGAGATTTATAAGCTGGAAAGAGTTAGGTCCTCTCCAAAAACAGACATGAGGAGTTGAAGTATTGAGGGCGGATTGAGTTTAAGTGCTTTTACTGTTTATTTGAGTAAAACAGGTCCACTTTTCGTGCGTTTACCTAATGGCATTTCAGAGAAAGAGTAGAAAGTTTATAGCAGAGAGAAATCTTACTTATTGAGGGATTTGTGTGACAGGCAGTCACCGAATCAGACAAAATAAATTAACAAAAATTTAATTAGCTTGTATCATTCTTGTCAAAACTGACAACTAAAACATGGAGAAAAGATCATGTTTTCTCCAGAGGGTGTTTTAATTTTTTTTCTTGTCTGAAAAGAAACTTTGACTTACACGACTATTTATAGATTTTGTGTGGACGGCCCTTTCCTACATTCCAGGAAGATTCAAGGGGTAGGTAAGTCACAAATGATCGGGGGACTTTTCCCCATCCTCCCCTCCCAGGGTCTACAGAGCCACTTGTCTGCCTCTGTGCATTCTAGGTGCAGTGTTTACTATCTGGCCCAGTCCCTCTTTTATGGGGTCTCTGAATAGAAACAAAGGGACTTTCGCCTAATCAAGCTCTACCTACCAACTTGGCAGTCAGCGCAACCTCCACATTCTTACTGCAGTGAGTCCACCCGAGAGTATCAACAAGATGATTCAAAATCACGTCATCTCGAGGTGTCAGCCTCATGACTTAGGAGCTGGCTGTCCCAGATGCACCAGGGATGCTACTGACATCTGCTGGGTAGAGGCCACCGATGCTGTTGAACACACAGCCTTCCACAGCAAACAATATGTGTTGTTTTGTACATTCCACGGCAAACCCAGTCCGAATGTCCAGGGTGCTGCGGTTTTGAAACATGGTATAAGTGAAAGTATTCCATAGTATTCAAGACATAAAGCCTAGAGAAAACATGCAGGTTTTAAAGATTTATTATTATAGCCTTGCTTATATTCTTTATTATACTAAATTCAGCATGAATATAAAAGTTATTGTATATCTTTTCTTATTGTATATAAAATTTGGCACGAACATACCATGAACCCCCCCCAAAAGATCCAGATTTTCTATTTGCTGGTGTCCGTCATGAGTCTAAGGGAGTCTCAGAAGATCCATAATCGGCACTTCTGGTCGGAAACAAAACTTACTTCCAAGAGGTAAAGCTGTCGTGGTTTGTAAAATATCAAGAGAATTTTGGAAACCATGCCTTTGGGTAAATACTACTGAGTAGAAAGGCATTTCATTTATATAGTAGAGTAGACTTAAAGGAGGGTAGGCTGTGATATGGGAAAGAGATGACATTTTTACAAGAAGTGCTAGACACACAACGAGTATTATTTTTTAATAAAGAAATTGTCAGTTTCATAGGCAGGAGTAATAATTTTCAGCCTAAGAATGAGCCTAGATTATGTATTTTTTCTAACAAAATGACACATGCTCTCCCACTTTCTCTTCTCTACATTTTTTTTCTCTTTCTCCCCTTTATGGAGAAATATGGAGTGAACATTTACTTAGCAATTAGAACTTCAGGGCCAAGCTTTCAAAGCTGTGCTGGGCAGAGAGTCAAAACCTACATTTGGTGGTGAGGTTTTAAGTGCCCACAATGAACAGCAGACTGTATAGTTTTCCTGTCCCTCACTGGGTGGCTCTAATGCCATTTCTAGGAACAAAAGGATGACTATGGGGGATTAGCTGGGAGAACCTGTCTGGGAGAGTTTTGCTTTCAGATTTTATGAGTATTTCCATTATTTTTGGTGGGTCAGCATTTCCATTATTTAGAGACGCCCCCACTTGGGTGGCGATTATATGGAAAACGGTAGCAAATGCCAAGTAAACTCCAAAGTCTGGGTGTATTTCTAGACAGCCATCGCTGCCCCAGGGATCTTCTTCACCTCGATCTTCATTTTCGCCCTGAACAAGAGAGTAAATGAGGGAGACCTTTGTATTTTTTGTTTTTATTTTTGTCAACAGCTTAACTCTTTTGCTAACCTGCATGGGTTTTATCTACTTTGTGATTAGGAATTAGTCACAGAGGATGTTTAATCTTAGGTAGTTCTTGTTTATAAAAAGACACACATACCTGGCTTCGTCACTTAATCATGATATGTTCTAGAAATGCACATTTATTTTGAAGCTGGCCTAGGTAGCCGGTCCTCAGACACAACTCTGAAGTGAGTTTGGTTTCATTTTCTATTCCTTTCTCATAATGTATACCCTTTACTCCAGGGGTCTTTGAGGCTGATGTAATCTGGAGCAACAAATAATCATCTATCCAGACTTCTCAATAAATAGGTGAGGAAAATGAGGTCTAGACCTTTCCAGAGATACCCCACATTGTCTGTGGGGCTAAAGGGATTAGATACCGAGTTCCCTGACTCCTCTCAGCACTACTAGAGGGTGCATTCTTAGAGACACATTTGGTAATCTGCATTCATTACTTGAAAGATTCTTCTCTGTCTAAAGAATTATGTCTCTGGTAAATGACTCCTGCCCCCTTTCCCATCTGAGAAGTTTATATTTCTTAATTGATCAGCTCTTGGCTGCTCTCTTGCTGAAAAACACTAACTTACAGGGACCCACTTTTTATTACATATGCTTGAAAACATCTCATGGATTCCCTAATATTGAACCTATTTGTGTTCTGTGCCAGAGCCAGTGATAAAACAATGAACAAAACACTTGGGGATCCTGGACTTCAGGAGGTTTGTATTTTTAAGTCACTTTAAAAAGTGTAACTCCTTAAAGCTATCAAATCCAGAGCCCGTGTGACTGCCTCTGTAATGGTGGAATTTTAGGCACAGACAGGGCGTAGTGTTTTTAAGGAAGGTGTCTTGGTTTCCTAGGACAGTGAATAAAGTACCACAAACAGCTACAGCGCCCCAGGGACCTTGGAGTCACCTCCGGGAGCAGAGTGGGAGAGGAAGAAACGCCACCATATGGGCCATGAAACACATTTCTCAGTGCTGCCCCTGAGCCTGGGAAATGTAGTACCAGGAAGACAGACAACATCACATATACACATCACAAATACATGTGCATGTATATACTGCAAACCAACGGAGAAAGCTTGACCTTTATTATGTGATGCATGGTAACCAATCTATAGTGGTTTAACATTTCATCTCCTGAGAAACTTTCAAAAAGAGGACAGGGAGGTATTCATCCCTAGCAGTTCAAGTTTCTGAAGCCAGCAGCTGGATCAGATACTCTTTAAAGAGGAGGGAGCAACCAGGGAACTTAACTGTCCCTGTAACATTCTCTCTCTTGTGAAGACTGAAAGGGAGAATGGGAAAAGGTCGGTCCATGACAAAGCTGGTCTGGGGAACACGAGCATACGTATGTCACCCACTGCATGTTTCTGTGTGCTTGACCTGTAACCAACGGCAGAACCGCAGAGGGGCTGGGAGCTGAGGCACTCGGGGTGGTGAGTGTCACCTGTTCTTGGGCTGCACAGAGAAGATGGACGAAGGAGATGAGAGTAGAAGGGACCCAGTGCTGTTGAAGATTGTCTTTCCTGACGTAATGGAGAACTGATCCTGACTCTAGTTTCTGAAGAGGGAATCAAGTAAAAACAGAAGGTGGAAAACACAAGATGTAGAGGGAGACATTAACGGAAGAAGGTTCCTGGCATACAGGAGAAGATAGCTCATAGGTGGAGAAATGGCCTTTCAAGAGAGAAAGGACTGTGCCTGCCTGGGTTTCTGGGGAAGAATGGAGCAGGAAGAGACGGTGGTGGGTACTGATCACATCTCATATGCCAAAATGGTTTTTGCTATTTTTACCTTTTAAAAAACCCCTCACAATGGCTTGGATATGTGAGTGTGTCTGCGTAACCTCAACCGAGTTGTTCCACATACAATAGCTGACTTCTGGTTCACTGAGGTCTTGCAATAAAGGAGACATGATTTGGAATATTCATATATTTTAAAGAACAATTTTTCAGCCTTTGGCCTCTTTAAAAAGATTTTCTGATTGTAAAAAAGGTGAAATGATACTATAAAAACTCCAGCTTAATTACACAGCCTTCAAGTCAAAGATAAGGCTCTTTTCTGTCACAGTGAATGGGGAGGGGCACGTGGAAGGTGGAGGCTGGGAGGCCTGTGTGAACAGGGACACCGACACACTAATTCTCCTTACGCTGGTTTGCAAGGACAAGTTCCGGAATCCCGTGCAACAGCTGATAGCCAGGAAAGAAAGAACAGGGATGGTGGAGCGTCTTGGAAATGGGCTGTTTCTTGGTCCTTTCTATCAGCCATCACAGACACCTGGGACAAACAGGGCCACGGGGCCAGGACCTGTGGCCCTGCCCGTCATCTTGTCTGACATGCAAACTCCTCTGCCTCTTCACCTCTCCACTTGTTCTTTTTTATTTGTTTGTTTCTTTAAAATGTTACTGTTCTTGGTTCCGGCCCCTGCCTTTTCAAGGAGGGGATGGGGAGGACCAGTTAGAAAAATGAATGTATTTTTTTGTAGGTCACTAAGCAAATAGATATTTTCTAATTTGTTTCAGATTTCCTGCTGCTAACAAGAATGTGCTTTATTGATTGATTTTTATTTATATCTGTATTTTGTTTAAAGTGAAGAAAATGATTTCTGGTTCAGACTTCTTGAGGAATCTGCAGGAAGCCCACATTTAGTAGACCTGTTTGTATCACATCAACTAGCTGTTTTCTGTTATACATTCGAGGTGGAAAAGAGAGGAGTGGAGAAAAGGGGGAGAAGTGTGAGTACAATCCACCCACACCCTGCACAAGGTGGAAGCCATACACTACGCTGTGAAACTCACTGGAATGTTACTGTCTCTGATAAGGTCTTTGTAAACCCTAAAATGAGCCAAGGTCTCTTTAATAACAAAAGTATCTCAAAATGCCCCCATTGCTGTGTATCTGAATATGTTGCCAGCTGCTCATTGTACTTGGTGTAACATAGTTGCCACTGTCCTCCCAAGGCTGCTCCTGCAGGAACGGAACATGCTCACAATTCAGAGGTAGCCCAGCTCCAGAGATTTCAGAACTTGCAGGCAGATGTTGCTTTTGACTCATATATATTTAAATAACTCAAAAGACTAGTCTTTTATATTTACCCAGATATTTACCATTTTTGCTGTGTTTTATTCCTGATGTTTCAAGTTTTCCCTCTGAGTTTTCTAGCCACTATTTTTTTTTGGGGGGGTGGCGCAGTTTCTAGTCTCAGGGAGTGTAAGTGCCTGATGTAATTTGTCTGTATGGGATATTTGAAGATGTGTCCTTATAAGAACAAGGATCTAGGAGAATCGGGTTTATTTCAATTAATAGAAATGCAACCTTCTGACGAGCTCCATAATCATTTTTATTGTGTTCATTCAAATCTTGTTTGTTTGTTTTTAGCTTAAAATAAAGAGAAGGATCTTTCTATTTGTTGTGCCTGGACCTCCGCCTGGCATTTAATAAATATTTGCTAAACAAATGAATATATAAAATGACCTTAAGTTTTAGTGACAATAGGTAATTTACCCATAGTTTATAGTTATTGTCCCAGTCAGTTCTTATTAATGGTAATAGTGTCTGTAGTGACTAGAAAAATGAGAAAGAATCTATCTTCCCATTTTCCCTCAATTGCAAGGTAATAAACACGTTTTAGGACCCAGTGCCCAAGTCAAAGGAAATCTTATTAATGGTTCTGACAATATGACAGATTTTTTATACTACATTTTCCTCCTTTTATCAATAAATTATATAAAATATATATATAAAAATTTATTGAGAATTTAGAGAATAGGTGACTGAAAATTTAGAAAATAATTAAATATCAAGTTAAATATTTGAATAGCTTTATATTATTGGAGTTGATATTACCTGTGAGACATATGCCTCACAGAGTTCTGAATATAATAAAATAACATGGGGGGGGGCAAAAGCCACATTTTAAGCTTAATCATAGAACTGGCTTGTATTCACTTTTAAAATATATGTTTCTCCATTAAGATTAAAACAAAATATCTTTAATTTTCACAGGAAAGAGTTACTAGAATGTTATGACCATTTCATATTTTTATAAATCACATTTCCTTTTTTTTATTTAAAATGACCCATGGTCAATTTATACATCAAGTTTGAACCCTATAAAGTAATGGTCAGTTTTATAGTCCTTGGTTTTCCAGTCACATACTAATCTAGGTGTGTCTGTGAAGGTATTTTGTAGATGTGATTGAAATCCATTAAGCAGCTGACTCTAAGTGAGAGAGATTATTTTAGGTCAGGGGTGTCAAACTCATTTTCACTGGGGGCCACATCAGCCTCATGGATGCCTTCAAAGGGCCAAATGTAATTTTAGGACTGTATAAATGTAACTACTCCTTAACATTTAAGTGAGAGCTTGGTGCTGCCGCCAGGTAGAAACAAGGTGCCGGGCTGGATAAAACAAGGTGGAGGGTCGGATTCTGCCCGTGCACCTTGTGTTTGCCACCTGTGTTTTAGGTAATCCGGGTGGACTTGATTCTACCTGTGGATTGTGTTGTCAGTTTGCACCTGGAGCTCCAGCCTGTCCTTCCTGTGGCCGGCCCTATGGATTTCAGACAGGCCTTGCCTGCCCCCAGAGTCGAGTAAGATGAGGCACTACAACTGGTTCTGGTTTTGTAGTGAAGCACTGAATGATACCCATGAAGTTTACAAAGATGTCCATTGTACCTTCTGGTTAATATTTAATAAATAAGGAATTCTGCCTTTTAACTCTCAAAGTTTCTACTTGTAATAGTCAAAGATACACAGTACTTAATTTCTTAAAAGGCTCTGAGTTTAAAAAGAACCCTATAGATGAATCTGTAGCAATATAAATAAGTTCCACCTAAATTATTTGTGTTTTAGGCTTGGGTTTTTATCTACCACAGCAAGTGTATCGGTTATCTAATGTTGCATAGCTCATTACCCTAAAATGTAGCCACTTCCGACAGCATCCTTATCATCTCACAGTTTCTGTGGGTCCGGAATCCAGGCATGTTTAGCAGGGTCTGCGCTTCAGGATAGTTCATGGGTGGCAAAGTGTCGGCTGGGGCCAGGATCTCATCTCGAAAATAAACAAGGGAAAGGTCCACTTCCAAGCTCACAGTTTGTTGGCAAAATTCAGTTCTTCATGGGCTGTTGGATGAAGGGTCTCAGTTCTTTGCTGGCTTTTTGGACAGAGACAGGCCTCCATTCTGTGCCACGTGGGCCTGGCAGCTTCCTTCATTGAAACCAAAGAGCAAAAGAGAGATGCTTTTGTAGCCTAACCACAGGGGTGCCATCTCATCGCTGCTACCGTATCTGGTTCATCAGAAGCAAGTCACTAGGTCCAGCCCACACTACAGGGGAGGATAAACTGTGGCTATCGGGAAATGGAGATTTTTAGGAGCCCTCTCAGGCACATCCAGTTTTCTAAAACCAAGGCACATTTGAACACTTCCTATGATAAGAAGCTCAGCGATGTGCATTGATGGCAAAGAGAAGCCCGTCTCTGAGAAGAGGAAGATACTGCCGGCCAGGCCGTGAACTTTCAGTTTTCTCAAATGCTTTTATCTCCAGCTGTGGTAAGAGAAACAGAGATCTCAAAATGCGTGCTTTCCTGCCCAAGTTTCTCAGCCCTCGCCACATTCCTCTGTCATTCTTAAAGACACGACAATAAAAAATAACCCAATGTCTGCGGTTGGAGCCGGAGCCAAAAGCTATATTTAAGTAATTGTGCCCACACTGGGCAAGCACTTCGGTGCTGTAAAGTTAGAGATGAGAGTAGGAGGATCAGGGAGTTGAAAATCTGGATAAATATACAGTAACTTTAGCTAATTAATAAAGCCAAGTAGTGTGTGTTGGCTAAAGGAAAAGTATTAGGGTGATGAGGGAGGAAACAAACCAGATGGGGTCTGGATGTCTGTGCTCCAGGCCCGTGGACGTTGCCAAAGCTCAGTTTCAAAGGGTGCCAGCATCAGAGAATTCCTCAGGGGAAATTCTTGTGCTGGGAAGAAGGCTGTCTTATTGTTTGTGAGAACGCCTTCATATTTCAGGTCACAACATAGCAGTTCTGATGAAACTGGTTTGCAGAATGTAATCCTTGTCAACCCACTTCCTTCTTGGAATTAGAGTCTCAAAGTTACAAGGAAGTCTAAACATCATGCAGTTCAACCTCTAATCCACTGCAAAATTTTTTTCTACCATGTTGATTAAAGGTCATGTATGTCTTCTTGAGGTCTTGAGGGTTAAGTCAGTGAGCTGTGAGGCAGTCTTTTCCATATTAGACCTACCTGGTAGATGCGGTATTTATTCTATGCTAAGTTGAAATCTTCCCCCTCTCCTCCCCAACACCCATTACTTGGTTCGAGGTTGGCTCTCAAAGGCAGCACGAGACCAGACTATTCCCTATTCAGAGTCATGGACTCTCAAATATCAAAATTATTCTATACATTTTTTCGTCTTCCTCTACAACTCGGGTGTCAGTGATTCTGTGTATACTATAGCTTCCCACAACTCTCCCTTCTCTCTGTATATGTTCCTTTTCATATGTTCTAATTTGTTAAGGGTCATCTTAAAATATGAGCACCTGATTTGGAGGGCTCACTCCGGGACAGGACAGTCAGCAGACAGCTTTTCTCATGGGCTGTAAACAATAATCAATGGTGGGATTTGGGGCAATGAATATTACGATGAAAATTCTGCCTAAATCTTTTTTTTTTTCTTAAAAAAACCACAAAACTATGTAGTAGGAAAATGAGACAAGAGAATGAACTTAGGATGCATTTTCTACTATGTGTCAAGCTCCCATCTGGGCCTTTGTATGCATTATCTTATTTTATCCTTCCTCAAATGCTGGAAAATGGCTATGATTTCCATCCTAGAGATGAGGAAGCTCAGGCTCAGAATTTAGTAGCTACATACATTGCCGCATGTATGTAGCTACTAAACATTAGTCCTAAGATTGACACTGGATAATCCAAACCCAGTGCTTTTCCCCAGTAGACAATGCCAGACAAGCTTCACACTCACAATTTCGTCTTCCGGGGTTGAAGAGATGATCAGTTCAAAGCCTAGTCATATCACAGATAAAGGGGTTTACGTCATCACTCAGGATCTAAATGGCCTAAGTTGCCCTAACTCGGTGGCAAGGCAAGGGCTAGAACCCCGTGCGCTCCTTAGGGCTCTTTCCATCACACCAGGATTGTGTGATTCATGAAAGGAAACGCTACTTTGGATTTATCTCTATGCCATTTCCTCTTTTAAGTGTTGATTCATCCTTCTACGTTGGCGAGCTTGTATTAAATCTTTGGGTCAGTTATGGTGTTAAGTGCTCCTTCCAGATTTGTGTCATTAGCAAATTAGATAATTATGCTGATATGGCATATACACCCCCCCCCCCCACACACACAAAATGTACACGATACATGTATTTGGTCCAAATCAATAATAAAGCTGTTGAAAAGCCAGAACTAGGAGAAGCATCCTATGCTGGGTTCTTAGAGAATTCCTTACTGAGTGGTAAAAAGCTGTTAATCAGCACTCTGAAGACAAAAGTGTTCAGCTGGGTTTGACTGCGCTTACCATTCACCGGCTCCTCCTGCCCTATCTGTGACTCTCTAAAACACAATAGCTAAGACTTTGCCAGAGTCAGTAAGAACTATGGAGCCATTGTTTCTTCAGACCAGGCCAGCCTAGGGCTACGAATGGGGCCACATTTACATAAAAATCATGTCCGCCCTCCTACATACAATGTGACCTGTGGTCTCCTGCAAAGCCCTGTCAAAATACCCAGCAAATTCTCTCTGAATCTTTCCAGGAATCCTTGGGTGATCATCTTACTGGATTTCAGGCACCAATGGTCTTAGCTATTTCAGGTTAGGTAACTCAGCAGCTCCCTCTCTGACCTGGACCCTTCAAGGTGTGTGCTGCCCAGGCATCTGGGGCTGGCTGAAGCTGTATCATTGTTCAGCTCATCAACAGGGCACCCATGCCCAGAGACACTTCCACACTTTTTCCTCAAGTTGGTATAAGGTGCAAAAGCCACGTCAGAGAAACTGTTACCAAGAGCAAGTGGGGCCTTGCAGCCCACCGCCACCCTCTAGGCAAAATTCCAGAGGCAAAGGTTTGATGATACAGGAAAGATTCTCTATTCAAAAGCCACACAGTTTTGGAATAACTGCTTTCCACATGCATTAGTCATTTAGGCCTTTCAATTAAGGCTAACATCTTTAACTCTTTAGTTACAGCTTTAATCATTTAAGCCTTTCAATGAAGGCTAAATTCTTTAACACCTGAGTTCCCCTATGATCCCCCCCATTAGTTTTTAATTGTCTTATTTCTATAGGATTAGTTTACAAACTAAAACAACATAAGATACAAAGCTGCACAATTTTTGAAGAATGGCAGGCTTCTGCCTCAGAGCTTGTCCTCTGTAGAACACCCAAAGAAGAATAACCCTGCTAGCCTCTGCCAGGCCAGGCCGATCCTAGGCCGCACCTGGGGTTCCTTCTGCCACCTGAAATACTGTCCGCAGGCAGCTGCAGGGTGATCATTCAGGCGTCTCCACAAGGAAGAGAGCCAGGGAGCCAGTCTCTGCCCTCCTTTTATTTTAAATCTTCCAGCCCAGAATTCCATAATTCCATGTGCATCAGAAGCACTCAGCTTCTCAGCCAATCTTGTCCTAGACTGTTTACCATTGGCTCGGGCAACCTTCTCCTACGGCTTCTCCCTATTCCTCCCCAGTGATCTGATCAGATTGCTCTGTATCAAAAGTACCCCCCAAAAGTGTCAATACTCCTGATGGATCAGCTTCTCCGGTAACAGAGATGGAACTCCTGCTGCAGACCATCCTGGGGCTCAAGGTACTGCGGATGTCTAGGCTGTGTGCACCCCCCAATTTGTCTGTAATGTCTGCGTCTCCCAGTACACAACCAACAGGTTGTGCTTGTTGTGCTTGGCCCCAAAGGAGGGAGACCCCGCTCTTTGCCCCTGCGTGTTACCGCATAGATAGGTTTCAATGCAGCGCTGCCGTGTTTCCAAAACTTCTCAAGAGCTCTGTCAAATTATCTCTATCTGTAAGCCTCCATCTTTAAATTCTCAGAGTTGCATACATAATAATTATGACCAGGTAGCAAATAACATTTGCAGTTAAAAACTGATCTTCTCCTTCATAAAAGACTCCAAGTGTGTTTCAGAGTTTTCCAAGAAAGGTGCCTGTCCGCAGAACCTCCTTTGTCCAAGATGGACTCACTGAATCATGGAATCAAAGATACAATAGGTGCTTTCAACTCTGATGCCAATGGGAGCTCTTATGGGAACAATGCACACTTTACCTGGTATTGCTGTGGTTCGGTCATTGCAGCTGGAGGCTTTGGAATGGGGTTAGGAGGCTCACATGAGAGCTGCCTCTCATGCCGGGCAGATGAGTGGGCTACGGTCATGCCATGAGCAGCCAGGCAGATGAGAGGGGGACATGGGAGGAGACTTCCTGTGATGTAGCATGGTGAGAAATACTTCACATTTTCCTCTTTTTTTGCCATTGTGATTGCCTTATGGCAGACTGAAGCGGTATTAATTTCTTGTTAGGTGAGACAGCCTTGGGTTAGCTGTGTTTTGGAGAGTAAAGTGTGGGGAGCAGCCAAAGAGAGTGGCAGTTGCGTGAAAGAGTGTTATGATGGCTACCGGCTGGGAAGCTCAGGACAGAAGTCTGGAGTCAAAGGTGGAAAACAACCATCGGGACACGTAAGTCGTGTTCAGGGACCCTCTGCAGTTCTTTCAAAGGCCCTGGACACATGAGGTCATACAGGGTAGGGTCTTGTATTTTTGCTGTTTATTTATTAAAGGAAAGTGTGACTCTGGTAGGCAGAGGCCTTAGTGAAAGTTGAGGTATAAAACTTTTCCATTATTTACTAGTTTCAAGATACTATCAAAATAGCAAATCAGTTTAGGCTGGCATGCGACGTCTGAATGGGAGCTCTGTCCCAGTGCTTCTTTCACACTGGCTGAGTCACCTCTACCCGCAGTTTCTGCACTTATAATTGATGCCACATCTCTTTCCAAAGAAGAAGTAAAAGGTGTATAATTAAGAGCATGCATACAATAGAATCATGAAATTAAAGAGCCAATTAGTGAATGGCAATGGGAAACAGAGCCATCCCCCAAATAAAGAAATGATTGCTCCTGAGCTTAAATTTCATCACCTTGTCAGATAAACTAGAGAAGAGAAGCGTCCCATAGCATCTTCTTGTTACATCTCAGATAACTCTCTGAGAGACATGCTGCTGTGCAGCACTAAACCGTTGAATAAATAGTGGGAGTAGAAATGATAAGGTATTGAATAATGAGGGGGGCAGATGTAGAGAGAGGTATTCTACTTGTCTGTAGAAAGATATGTGTATGCAAACATACGCAGATACATTTAGGCAATTATATATATATATGTTAATTAACATATATATCAACGACTCTAAGAGGGCACTTTTGTAACATCTAGAGTAATAGAGCAGCAACTAGTTGTTTTATCCGATTTCACAAAGAGGCATATGGAACCTGCAATATAGAAGATAGAAGTACTCCTTACATTAGGTTTCCAAGAGGGTCTTTAAACTGGGGTTTCCAAACCTCACTCCAGATATACTGACTCTGGTGCTCTGGGGGCAGAGGGTTTAAGAATGAGTTCTGTGAGGAGTTGCTGGATGGTTCTGCCAGCCTGTGTGTAGGCAGGGACTGGGCCCATTGCCTTGGAGTATTTCTCAGTGTCTGTTGCCTCTATCCACATTTTGACCAGATAGCAATGGATAAAGACCAAAGACTGAGGTCAAAAGACTGAGGGCACACGTAATAATTTGCTATAAAATAACCCTTCCTACTGTACTTTCCCCAAGTAGGTATCCAATAGGTATTGGCTAATTCATTAAATGACTCATTATGACATCAACAGAAGGTAGATCTAATAGGAACTGAGCCCATTTCATTCCTCCTCCACCACCACCACCACCGCCACCACCAGAAAACAAACAAACAAAGCAAGCAAACAAAGTGCCTTTCCTGTATATTCAGGACCGAAATCCGCTTTTAATTCCCTCCTCACCTGAGCAGGCAGCTTTAGATTCCTTAGTGATAGCAATAGATGTCAGATGTTTGGGCTGCCAGCTGGGCCTGGGCTCGCTGGCCCTCCACGGTGATTCATGGCTGCTCCTTGAGTTGATTTCAGACTATGGATCTCGTTCCTTTATTACCTCTCCCAGGCTTCTGCATGCATCATTCTGAGTGCAACCCAGGTGTCAGCAAGATCAGACAATGTTTGCGGCTTCAGCTAAGGTTAAAGAGAGGCAAAGATTCTTACAGGTGAGGATGCCAGAGGATGAATCAATAGTCAAATTTAACCCAAGTTCCAGCTTGTTAATACAGTGCGTGGTTCAGCTCTGCTTTATTCCCCAGTGGTTTCTCAGAGTGAGCTCATTAGTCCAGTCCAGGTTCAAACTGTGTTTCGTTCAGAAGATAGGTTGCGTGTTTCTAGAGGTCACAGGAGATAGGTAATTAATTGCCTTTGCCTCTCTGGATAAAACCAGAGTACAAGTGAGCAGGGTCAGCAGAGGTACTTTCCAAACAAATTCAAGTGTACACTCTAACATCAAAATATCAACCCTTTGGCAGCCTCATCATCAAACTTTTAGATGAGACCTTGGCTCTGAAATAGAGACCAATACTGTCTGGTCTCTGTTTGGATGATTTACCTGTGAATCAGCCTAGCACCCAGAAAGGGCATATTTTGATAAGCAGAACTATATCATGTGGGTATTCCTGTCTGAGGTTTACAAGGGCCAAAGAAACATGTCTCTGATTCTTTAGCTTAATACATCCAACAGTTTAGAAGTTACTGAACTTCTAAAGTTGGAGCTTGATTTCCAACTAGAAAGGGGCTTAGAAATTATTTTGTATAAAGACAAATCAGGCACATCCTTTGTACATTAAAAATAAGATTATAACTTTGGATACAATAACTAAATGGTAAAAAACAAAACAAAACATAACAAACTGAACCAAATAACATCCTTGCATTCAACTAGTATTTATTGAAGGTCTATGCTGACTCAGACATAATGCTAGGGACTAGGGATGCCAGTAAGAACAACATAAATATAACCCTGTTTCTCTTAGGAATTTAGTCTAGGAAAGGAGACATATTTAAAATAAGTCCATTATAATATAGTGTGAAAAATATCACAGTAAGAGTATTCTAAAATGCCGAATTAAGACCACATAAGAGTGTGATTCAAATCAGACTTGGGAGCTTATGGAAGACTTAAGATGAACTCCTGAACCCCTGAGTTTTGATTGGAGTTACTCTGACCAAGGATACAGTTGGGGAAGAGTGAGGGAGGATGGAAAGGACAAACAAAGAGTGAGCAGCATCACCGATGTTAGAAGGCAGGAGAAAGCACGGGGTCGAACAATCTGCAGAAACCCCAAAGAATCAACACCTGATTGGATTTGGAAATGTGTGAAAATGAGGGTTCACGTCTATTCAGTGGTGATGTTTGGTTTTTGGCTTAGGTACAGGGTGAAGTTTTGATGATAAAGATGACCGATTTGATTTTAAACAAATTGAATTTGAGGTATATGTGTAACTTCCAAGTGGAGCTGTCCAATTATATCATGGCTATATGGACCTAACTGTGGGGAAGAGATAAAGGTTAAATATAGTATGTAGATATGGAAATTATAAACACCAAGATAATACTCAGAATATGCAGTGTGATGATATTGGATAGGGCAATAAGAAAAAGAGACAGGTGAGAACTCAGAGGAAAAGCAACCCGAAAAGAAAAGGCAGAAATAGGGGAAAAACAGCATTTGCCGTTTACCAGAATTTCAGATTTCTCAAACAGAAGATGCCCTACTGATCAGGTTAGGGCTATTCCAAATTACCTATAGTTGCACCAACTATTTCCCTTCCGTTCTCTTCTTTCCTTCTGCATCTCTTCTCTTTTTTCTCTGTCTCATCTTGTCCTCCTTTCTATCCATCTCCTCCTTTCTCTTTTCATGCTCTTTTAATATATGTTTAATAAAATCAAAATTGAAGTGTGTATAAAACTTCAAAAAAAGAACAACTGTGAATGTGTCATGTTCTACAGAAGTGATTATTGTAGAAACAATAGAATCCAATTGGCTTTCTACTGTCTCCGATTTTATAAATTTGTGACTGTGCCTTGATATCTTTTTTTCTACTAATAAAAGTGCATCATAGACAGATGGATCAATTATGTTATACATAAGTAACTATATCAGTATTTTTTTTAAGTTGATTTGTTTTCATTGTCAGATATGTCTGTATTCTTGATGTATTTGTCGCTTCAGACTCACTCCACGTTTTTGTGAGCTCTCATAAGAGGCTCACATTTACTGACTAAATCAACTAAGCTCTTTCCCCTTGCTTCCAGGGAGTCATTGGCAGATGATGGGGGGTTGGGATGAAAGTGAGATAGTTAATTTGCCAGCACCCTTTATGCTGGCCGCAAGTTTCCAGTGGCTGTGTTTCTCCCCCTAAGGAGAGAGCATCACGCTCTTCCTATAGCATGCGTCTCTTTGTGTATAATTTAAGTATAACCCTATAGTACACACACAACCCTTATTCTTTCAGTCTTAGTAATAGTAATGGGCCTTTGATCTTCCTACCTGTGCAGTGCTTATCATGCCTTTTTGGTTTCTATTGATCCTTTGTAAATAGTGTCTTCATTAAACTCTTCTCAGTTACCCCATTTAAGCATGATCTATTTACTTGCTTTGGTACTCTAATGAGCAGAATCTATATCAGACTGTAGGTTATTTAAGGAGAAGAGTCATACCTTTATTTCCCTAGTGTGTTAAAAATGGTCTATAGAAAGTATTTTTAAAAGGTTTATTGGAAGAATGAATAAATATATGAATAAATGCTATTTTAAGAATGACAGGAAGAGGCAAAACAACTTATAAAATAAACCTCAAAATACCCCAATCTTACCCCAATCTACTTGACAATATGGGTGGAAGAATTGAAACTGGTGGTTATTTCTCCTCTAAAAAAAATTCAAAATAAAACGCCTAGACTGCAACAGCACCAACCTGGAATCCAGGCTCTGCGTGTTGAAGTACACCCAGAGCGGGGACGCACAGAGAAGGTAGAGGGAAAGGCGTGGAGACTTGGGAGGCTGCGTTGAAAGGAATGCAGGCCTCAGGACGTTTTCCTTGAGAAGTGACTCCCCAACTGGAGATTAGCTGCTGTGGTTTGGCTGGGTCTGCGGTAGATGTTTAGCAAGCAGTAACAGACATTTCCCTTTCTTCCCCAGGCAATCCAGTGCCCAAACCCCAAAAGCATTCTTCTATCGGAAAACAAAGTAAAACACAACAAAATGGCACAGGCCCACAGTGGAGCATGTCGATGCAATGTTTTCCAGTGAGAATCTTAAGCATGAAGCAGCAGTGTGGCCAGATTAGTGTTTCCTTTCCATGACCTTCTTGCTACACACAAAGGTTGAGTGTCACCTCACAATGAGCAGGTTCGCTAAAGGCACTGCACACATTAGAACAGGTTTCTGTGCAACACAGCACATGGCGTGGAGAGCTACACCGAGGGGCCAGCAGAACTGACCTTTTCTGTTTGTTCGGTACACAGAGAGCGAGCGGATGGGTTACCACGTCTAAAGCAAAGGGCTGTGATGGTGGGCGAAGGCCTTCAGGGAAGAGAGGGGCTATATGGGAAGCATTTATGTTGGCCTGCTGTTCTTCTATAATAGTTCTCCCACTGTTTCTCAGCTTGTTACTACTGTATCGACACTATTCAAGCCGCTGCTATTGTGACCACTTCTCTCTGCTCCCAACACTTCCCTCACGCCTCTTGTAGTCAGTCACTGTCACCGACACTGAGTCTAGGAAGTCTCTGGTTGGCTTTCTGTCGCCACTATTTTGTCTCTTTTTGAACTTCCTGTAAGTGAAACATACACTATATACAGTCTTTTACCATTTGAATTCACCTATTAATTTTTTACCTATATTTCTTCATGTTATTATTTTAATGGTTGCTCGTGGTATGCCGTATGTATCTTGGACTCATGCCAATATGTTTCAAGTTAATACTGAAGTATTTCCAGTAAAGGATGGGAAATACGTATTAGAATAGCTCACCCGTCCGAACTTTATACTACTGTTTTCATACGTATAGCAAACCTATAAGCAGTATAAACCCAACAAAGTGTTTGCTGTAATTTTTAAAATTAATTTTTGCTTCAACAATCGTATGTCTTTCAAAGAAATTAAGAGAAGCAAAAATGCATGTATGTGTACATCAATTTTTTATATTTAGACATTTCTTTACCCTTTTTTATGGATCTGGATGTGATTAGTGTTGTTTCTCTTCAATCTGATGGATTTCCTTTAGGGGCACCGAGCCGTTAGCCACACATTCTGTTAGTTGTTACTTAGACATGTCTTTTTTTTACCTTCATTTTTTAAGAATAGTTTTGCTGGATATGGACTCATTGGTCAACTCTTTTGTTATATATATATATATATGTATATTTAAATATATATTGTCTTTCAACTCTTGTGTCATTCCAGTGTTTGCTATAGTTTATTATTTCTGCTAACAAGTCAAACATTGATCCTACCATTTTCTCCTGCATGTGATGTGTTGTTTTACTCTTGTTGCTCTTAAGACTCTCTCTCTCTCTTTTTTTTTTGTAATTTGTCAGCAGTTGGATTATGATGTGTCTTTGTGTGATTCCCTTCATGTTGGCTGGTTGGGTTTGTCAAGCTTTTTAGGTATAAAGAATAACACTGTCACCAAATTTGAGAAGATACCTCAGTAATTACTTCTTTAAATATCATGTCTACCTTCTTTCCTCTCCTCCCCTTCTGCCACTCTCAGTTATGTATGGGTTGTAGTACTTGACATTGAGCCACAGGTCTACAGATTTTTAAGGCCTGTACAGTTTTCTTTAAGGTTTTTGTCTCTCTTCTCAGACTTGATCATTTCTATTGGTCTGTTTACTAGATTCTTCTACAGATTCAAGTTCACATATTCTTTCTTATGCTGTCTCAGGTATGCTGGTTAGCCTGTCTACTAATATTTAAATTCCAATTATTTTATTTTTAAGCCTTACAATGTTCATTGGATCCTTTTCTTTGTAATGATTTTCATTTCTCTACCTGTTTATTCATTCTTATTATATTTTCTTTTAATTCTTTAGCTGTATTTATAATACATGCTTTGAAGTCTGCTAAATCCAACATCTGCACCATTGGACCTTTCTTTCTTTCTTTCTTCCTTCCTTCCTTCCTTCCTTCCTTCCTTCCTTCCTTCCTTCCTTCCTTCCTTTTTTCTTTCTTTCTTTCTTTGTTTCTTTTTTCTTTCTTTCTTTCTTTCTTTCTTTCTTTCTTTCTTTCTTTCTTTCTTTCTATCTTTCTTTCTTTCTTTCTTTCTTTCTTTCTTTTTGGTGAGAACGTTTCAGTTCTGCTCTCTGAGCAAATTTAAATTATACAATACCATGTTATCAACTGCAGTCACCATATTTTACATTCGATCCTCAGACCTTGTTCACTTTACAGTTGAAAGTTTGTATCCTTTTACCAACCTCTCCCTATTTTTGCTTCCTCTACCCCAGTCCCCTGGCAACCATTTGCTACTCTTCATTTCTATTAGTTTGACTTTTTACTTACACTCCGCGTATATGTGATACCATGTAGTACTTGTCTTTGGCTTGTTTCACTTGGCAGAATGTCCTCAAGATCCATCCCTATTGTCACAAATGGCAGGATTGCCATTTTCTCCTGGCTGAGTAATATTCCATTAAATATGTATAGCGCATTTCCTTTATCCACCATGTGGAAGAATGCAGGGTCAGTGCGATAGGTGTGATACTCAAGGGAAAGGTGAACTGCCAGATGTGTAAGTCTAAGCTAAAGCTTGACAGCGGGGAGACACCCTGGCAGTTTTTTTTGCTAGTAATGAATTCCCGTTAAGTCAGCTGAAGTCAGGGGGCTCTGTCATTGGTATTTGTATTTAGAGGAATACATCACCTTGTTTTCCCAAATCTCTTCAACTTAGAGAATCTTTCCTCTATGACTCAAATAGTTCTCAAGTCCAGAGCTTTCCTTTCTCTTTGGCACCACACATTTTGTAGCATCAGGGAAACTGAGGCATGGACATGTCTGCCAGGTAAATCAGTAATCTGCATTTGCAGGTCAGTCCTGTTTCACTTCCTGAAGCATTTAAAGAGCTGTGGAGCTGGGACTTTTCCCTGTGAACTAGACGATGCTATCTTGTTATGTTCCACAACAATAATGAGCACATCATATATATTCATATATTCTCTAATTCTGCCCTGGGGCCTCTAAAACCAAAAGATGAACGTATCGGGATTCTCATCTCCTGGGCCATTTTCTCAGCTGGTATTCCTTACTTTCCCACAGAACAGGTGTGCCAGTGTTCTCACCGCAGGCTTCTTCAGCGTGACTCAGGCCTGTGGTGGCCTATTCCCATTGTCAGTATAACTTTAGGCATGGGAGGAAAAGCCCATCTGCAGGGGTTATTTCCAGGGTAGGAGATTCCTATGAAGAACTGTCAGTTACACAGATGCCTGTACAGTGACTGACGCATGGTAGTCACTGAGTGATTACTCAAATATTTGTTAGACAAATAGACTTCTTATTCACATTGTTACTGCCAACAGTGAAAACATGTTGAACAACTTGAATGGCTAATATTAAGATATTTTAAGTTAAGGGTATTATGATGCATTCATTCAATGAACTGATACTTGATAAGACATGATCATTTACCTGTATGTTAATTTATTATGCAATGCTTTCCTAATTCTCCTTCTGTCTTGCTAAGTTCTCTTTGTTGTCTCTCCTTCCTATCCCCTAAGTATAATTATTTCCAAAATCCTGTTCTTGGCCCTTTGTAAATCTCAAATTGTATTTCCATGCTAGACCCCTATACACAGACAATTTTAGCTTTCTCCTGCAGATAATACAAAGGGTAAGTCATGTGTAGTTGATAAGGGAGCGAAGGACTTTGAAGTATAGGTAAAAATGTGGAGAGGACTATTCCAAGCTGAAAAGAAAGCATTAAAAAAACAAAAAGAACCATTGCAAGGAGGACTCTTTGAAGAATAGGTATCACTTGTAAGTGTTGAGGGGTGAGGCATGAAACTAGGTTGACACTGTATTCTGCAAGGACTATAAAACTCAGTTTTATAGATAACTGAGGCTCCCGGGGAGCTTTTCCCATTGGATTACATGATGAGTGAGGTACACTTAAATAAGATTCCTATGACAACATGGTTAGGGAAGTGTTGACTGGGCAGAGACAGGAAATGGAAGGGGATGAAAGAGCAGAGCGATGTAGGTGAGAAGTAATGAGGGTTTAGGTAGGGTATAACAGCAGGTGTGTGGGAAAAGTTCAGCAGTTGGTGTTGGACCAAATCTGCCTGTTGCCTTGTTTTTGTAAATAAAGCTTTATTGGAACACAGCCCTGTCCATTCATTTACATCAGAGGTGTCAAACTCATTTTCATAGGGGGCCACATCAGCCTTGCAGTTGCCTTCAAAGGGCCAAATATAATTTTAGGACTGTATAAATGTAACTAGTCCTTAACAGTTAAGGGAGAGCTCGGTGCTGCCACTGGGTAGAAACAAGGTGCCGGGCTGGATAAAACAAGGTGGAGGACCTTGTATTTGCCACCTGTGATTTACATATTTGTCCATAGTTACTTTTGTGCTATACAACAGCAGGGATGAGTGTTGTGACCGAGACTCTGTGGACCACAATTATTTACTATTTGGTGCTCTACCAAAGAAGTTTTCCGACCCCTATTCTAAGTCAGAGTTGCTAGTGTTGACATACCTAAAAGTTGACAAAGCTAGAGGATGGGGCAGAGGAAGAGTCAAAAATGAACAGGAAGTTTCAGTTCTGTGTGACTAGAAGGTCAATGGCATCAGAGAACATGATGAAGTTGGGAAAAGTAGACTCTGGAGAGTAAGTAGACATATGCATCTGTGGCTAAAAGTCCCCAGAAAAAAAGTGGGGAGTTTAAAAACCTTACTATCTCATCTCCAAGGATAAGCAATCATTTATAGCATTTTGAGGATCAAGACCAGCTCTAGGATTGAACCAAGGTCAAACTATGGGCCTTTTCTAGGTGGCTTACCCATCCCCAAGGCTTTCCTGATTACCTCCCATGCCTCACTGACAACTTTTTCCTAAACTTTTGTGCTCCAGTTAGGGGAACTTAATTCCTGAGCCATTCCTTGGAGATGATGTAATCTCTCTGAACCACTTGAGCCACTGAATAGTGAATCCTTAATCTTTGAAGATTTATTTCAGAAGGTTTTAAACCACATTATCAACATCCAAACACAGATTATGGCAGGTCATTTCCTGAGAAACCATTCATAAAAGGTTTCCTGACTCTGTCAATTTATTAGCATTGTGCCAGAAGCTTTAATCATAGAGCAATGTTTTCAGCTCAATTTCTGTTTCTTCCACATTCATATTGGAGATAATATCAATATCACAGAGGAAAACTTAATTCCTTTCCCTGACCATTTTAGCTTTAATAATACCAAATAACAGCTGATAGCTTCACTAAGGTTGAAGGACATTATCCTAATAATGAGTTATTAATTATACTTTAAAATTATATAAACCTAAGTAGTGTGCCATTTTTTTCAAAACCCATTTTTGGGTGAAGATGGAAGTGACACAAGCAGAAAACTAAGTGGGCCCATATGCAGGATGGCCTTTTCAAGGTCATCTGTGATATTTGTTAGCCGAATATTCGAGAATACGTCTTCCTTTAAAAAATCATTATTATTGACTTATCTTGTTCTGTGAAGTTCTATCCAGATGTCACTTTAATCTCAAATGTAAGCATGTAATTCATTGGAGCATCAATTGGATACTAAAAAGAGAAAATTTGTGTGTGTGTGTCGTACCAGTGGAAAGGAAAAAGAAAGCAAATACAAGGAGAAAAAAATAATCGGGAGGCTTAGTGTCCTCCCTGGTAGAGTCCTTCTTCCAGGTTCTTTCTGAGCTAGCATGTATGACTGACTTATTTCCTGGCTCTTGGGAAAGAGGGGAATAGAGACAGAAAACCTAAATCTATAGCTCCAAAACATTATATTGAGTTGGGGTGATTTAGTGACTTTCTGAATTTGCATTCGTAGCCTTTTGTCATTGCAAATGTACCATTGTGTATTTGGGCATTATTTAAACTATCCCCCCAAATGGGCTCTATCCTGCAAGGAAAACATCTCTGACAGAATAATGGGAAATTAAATAAACAGCACCTAATGAGATCTGTTATTACCTGCTCGTCGGTCATGCTTGGGCACGCAGTGTGAAGGCTTGTGTTTCTAAGTGCCATAATAAATCTTTCAACCTGTTTTGCTTCCAAAATTTCTATCTCTCCTCTAATGTTGAATGTATGTCCTCATTGAAATCTTTAAACCTTAACTAAATCTTCCAATGTTGGAGATGTCTTCATTAAATCTTGTCGTTGAAAAGATAAGAAAGTTTGCATCACAACAGATCACTTTCAAAAGATAAAATCCATTTGCTTGAAAATGAAAATGTATTAAGAAATATAATTCTGCCACAGGAATGAAAACTTGAATCTGGTGAGTCCTTCTGTTTTCATGATTATTATTAACATCATTTTTATCAATATTAGCCTTGGGAGTCTCTGTCCAGAGCTCCTTGCCCTCAGCTCCATGCTGTGTGAAGAGAATGGAATTCCAACACATGGCTAAATCTATAGTAATCTGCCTTGACTGTGAAATTTCTGTAAAGATATGATTACCTCACAGGTAGTTATCTCCATAGGAGAAAGTCACTTAAAAGCAAATGTATAAATTGATAGATGATAGCCTGCCTTCATAATTACATTGAATCAACTCCTGCCTCTACACATATCTCATACCTGTTTTATAATAACTTATTAGGCATTTTTTATTTCTTAGTTGCTTCTATAGGGAGATGCAGGGCATATAAGTAATCAGGCGTCCGATAGAACTACTTTGAGTTCTGGCTTTGATATTTATCAAATGAGTGATACCTGAGCTCAGGTGCCCATAGGAACTTTAAACTTACTATATTCAAATCTGAATTCAGATATGTTTTTCCTTAGGATCTCTTTGTTCTTTCATAATCTATTTATCTCCACTAGGCACTGTGACTCAAACTAGAAGTTATAAATCATGATAGGCTTTTGTTTTCTCCCCCTCCCGTGAGGTTCCCCGGTTACAACCTGCCTGTTTCCCCAACTGCGGTGCTTTTCTACCACTGAGTGCAGACCCCATTCGGTGCTCCGTAGTCCGCCTGCAGTTTACCCAGACTCACCCTTTACGATGTCGCTCTTGGGACTTCTCTGAAATTCCAACTGACCATGCTGTGTTCCCAAGTAAACTACCCGATGCCTCCTTGCTGCCCACAGGAAAGGTGCCCAGCTCTCAGCATGGCCCCCACGTCTCTCTGAGGGCTGCTTCTGCCTAGCCCTCAGCCCCGTGCGGCAGGCCGCAGACGCACTCATTTCCTGGACGGGCTGAGATCTTGCATCCTCAGCCTTTCCTGCACTGCTTCCTCTGCTGAGAATCTCTCCGCTGTGATTTCTATTTGGAAATAAGCAACAAGCCATGCACAAAAATGTAGCAAACAATAACAACAAAACTGTGGACAGTCAGATTTAGCATTGAGTCTTTAGGAAGATTTTCTGACCCTTCATCCACTGATAAATTGGATGGATGGATAGATAGATAGATGATAGATAGATAGATAGGTAGATAGATAGGTAGATAGATGGATGGCTATGACTAGGAAATAGTTACCATAGAAAGCAATGCTCTTCCACTTTTTCTCTGAAATAGTTCCCTTGGGCTTAAAATAGAGTTTATTTATATTTGCCTCTGTCTTCTTGTTGCTTAACCTTGCTCTTTACATATTATTCAGTTCTGGATTTCCCTCATGCCTGGATCCTATCTCACAGACTCTGTGGAAATAAAGTCTATAATTACAGCTACCCTCATGTTAGTTATGAAAGCTGTCACTCCAATGAAGGCCACTTCTTCCTTTAACAACTATGTCAACTCTCTTATTAAGTACAGCTTATGTCTACATTTGCTCCTTATTTACATATAGTTGACTACAACACAACAGTATTTAAACTCTTGCATCTCATTTTTCCTGTACTTTAATAGCATACCCAACCATCTTCATTATCTTTTACTGGGGAAAATACACATTGCCCACTTGTTTGTATAAACATTTTGCAAAGCAAACTTCATTTATGAATTGTAGTAATCATTTTACGAGGTTTAAGCAACCCTGGGTAATTTCTGTACCTGTCTCATTTCATTACTGCCTCAGTGAGAAAGATGATTGTTTGATTGGAAAAGCACACAAGTGCTGAGGAGTTTACATATGGGAGGTGAACTGCATTAACTACGCAGGCTCACTCACATAATGCCCTGACAGCCACGCTTACGTGAGTTAGATAAAACTAGTGATCACAGAACAGAGCAAACCATACTGCTTTGAAGGGGGGGGGGGAACTCAGGGCCCTTACCCAAAATAGAACTCAATCCTACTTCATTGTTTCCCAACTGATACATTATCAAGAACCCCTTGGGGTATGATACCACCTCTCTTATCACTTGATCATCCTGACTGTGGATAAAAGCAGAGAAAATGAGAGCCAATGTAGCAGAAAAGGAGGATGTCTACAGTCTAGAATAAGGATGAAGGGTTGCCCGGACCATTTCCTTTGGGTATGCTACCTGCTCCTCTCTGCCCTCCCTTGCTATCCTGCTGGGTGTCACAAACACTGCCAAGGACCAGAAATTATTTGACAATGCAACTGTAAGCAATTCCTTAGCAGGCTTTTTAAACATGGTTTGCAAACACCATTTTAAGAAATCAGCTTTGCCAGGCAGATAAGGGGAGCCATTCCTGCCTAGAGATTGCCAATGATTTGCGTGGAATTGACATGCAACTGAAAAGCACAAGTCTGGGAGCAAAAATCTTTGTTGCAGTATGAAGTCAACAACTGAAGTTTCTCTCTGGCCTTGTTACACTTTTAGTAACTGAGGCCTTGCCGGGGTAGCTCAATAAACTCTTTCTAGATGAGTCTCTACCACACCTACGTGCATTGGTTAATTTTTCTTCCTGAGCATCATGGATGCCCAATTATCCCCAGGTGAGAACCTGAGTGTGCTGTGATCACTGTCACCATCATCATTGGAAATAACAGCGACAAGAACATTTACAGGTGCTAAGTAAGTAGTATGCACTGAGCTAACTAGTATGCAGTTATCACTGGCTCTTGAATATTGTAATACACCACCAGGTGTCTTACAATAACACATGTGTCAGAAGTTCCCCTCTGGCTTGTCAGAGTCAAGTTTGTGGTGAAGTCTTCATCGTGTTCTTCCCTGAAAAAGCATGTGGTGTGTCATTCAGAAGATGACTGCTCCCTCTGAGAGCAATTCTGTTGGACAAAATGTACATTCCCTCGTCCTTGCTGTCACCCTGTGTTTCTTCGAATTTCACTTTGTGCTTCTGAAAGAGCCCAGCATTCTGAGCTCTATGATGGAGTCTGGTCTTCAATGGAGAAGTCTCTGTCGCTTCTGCCCTGTGCCCGGTCTGTGAGGCTCTCCATCTGCCTGTGTCTGTCTGTGAGGAGGCACACAGCCTCTGGGGCTGAACCAGTGGGGTCACATAATGTTCTCACCATTTAGTGTAATTAACTCCAACCACCCGTCTGTTGCAAGCCCCATGGCAGCCAACACAAGCAAGAGTAGGCCAAGAAGAAATTTCTCCTCATTATTAAACCTAAATCTAAGCGCTTGTCTGTCTGTAAAAACAGAGCAAAGGGAGGAAAACTGAAACCAGTGCACGGGGTCTGAGGTTTCAATAAATGTCAGGGAGCGTCAAGTCTGTTTGGATTGCAAATTATTGCTGGCTGACGGTCTTACCATTTTACAACTAGAGATTGCTGTCATGGGGGGAGGAGGCGGGGGGCAGCTTCTCACATCACAGCCGGAGGGGAACAGAAGTTACCAACTACTATAACAATCATAAAACATTACAAGGGGGCTTTAGCATTTGCTAAATTTAGTCTTCACCTTAATGTACATCTCAAGAAACAACAAACAGCCCACAACCCTCTACTCTTCCCATTGGGTTTGATGAAGGGCTGGATCTTCTGAAGACTGAGACCTCCTTTCTCTGGTTTACCCATTCGAAACTCCATCCCTGTCTGTGGCTGAGACACTTTGAACATCTGAGAGTGATAAAGACACCTAAATGTTTCAAGGTGAATTAATACCCTGCTACATATCCTGGAGAAACACACACCAATAATTTGAGCGGTGGTTAAGACTGTTTTTCAAATGGATTAAATGAGTGGGCAATTACTGATTAAAATAAACCCAAGGCACGAGCATTCCAGCCCTGGGCACGGTGAGCACAGGCAGCTGCTTACCATTGGTGGAAAGACTTTTCACGCTGTGAAAAGTATATAAGCTTCTTGGTGCTTCCGCTGAAACTTATTCTTATTTTGTATTCATTTTTCTTGTGACCGATACTTACTATGTGCCAAGTACTGAATTCAATGCTTTAAAAACCAAGAAAGTGATGGTCCCCGTTCCGTCCTGCTGAGTTCAGAGTCGAGTGCACTTAGGATAATCAAGGCTCTTTCAGTTTTAACTGAATAACTGAAAAATCCCTTCAGTTAAAGTAAGTCCAAAGGGAGAACACTTTTTTTAAGGTACTGGGTATCTACAGAGCCAAGGGAAAGAAGCAGACCAGGTAAAAACCTGGAAGTAGGCATTGAGAAGCTGTTAGAAACAAGATTACTTCCTCTGAACACTAGCTGCCGTCTCCCCTTTCTCTCGCAAGTGGGCTTTATTCTTCTTGCTCTCAGCTTTAGGAGTTAGCTTCTCTTTCTTGACTAGGCATAGAATGAAACAGGGTCTTCTCAGGTGAGCTTTCCATGTCAGTCACCAGCTTTCGTTAGCCCCAACTCAGAATGAATACAACTTGGGTCGGATGCAGACCCTTGGCCGTTAAAGCTCCTTACAAGATTCAAAATCTGAAATGTGAGGCTTAATTTCAAGTGTGTGAGGTAAGCTGAGTGCATTGATACTATTGGTTGATCAAATTTCTGTATCAATACATATTGTTATTTAAAGTACCATAAGGATGCAATTACAGGTAGAGGGCATTGCACAGCTGTTTTGCGAGGTGTTGAGGAAGGCAGTTAACTAGTCAACGTCTCAAAAAGTTACCTAAGAGAGGAAAATCACCATGGTTTCTGTTCTCCCCCCACACACACACTGTGATGCTGTTCTTGCTGGTGGCACGGCTACTTTCTGTAATCTATTACTTCTCCTGCGGATGTAATGCTGCACCAGGGGCAGCCAGAGAGGGGCTGCGGCAGCCGTGCAGCCCGATCCGCAGGTGGCCATGAAACAGCGTAGAGAAGGGAATTCCTGCCAGTGAAATTATGAGCCTTCTATCTTCCTCTCCATATTTTCTGGAGGATTGTTGACCTGAAGTCAAGATCTACTCCATTGCCTGGGCAACGGCCAACAGTATGACCAGCTGACAAGTACCAGACTGCCTTAGTTGGGGGGAGAACCTAAGTCAAGGATTTGAGTGAAAGTATTTTATTTGGGGGATGACAGAAAACACCCATAAGCGAGTGAGGAAGAGAGACAAGGAAGGGAAGGCAGCCAGTAAAAGAGTGTGGTACTGAGCCAGTTACAACTGTGGGTAAATGGAGATTAATCCCACTGGGGAAATGAGGGATCAGTGCAAAGCATATGACATAAGCCACCGCACAAGAAGAGTGAGGTCACTGGGGAAGTTAAATTCTGATCAGTTACATTGATTGAGGACTGTTCCTAGGTTTATTTTTAAATTGAAATGTATTTGACATGTAACATTGTATAAATTTAAGGTATAAAACATGCTAATTTGATACATTATATATGCTGTAATATGATTGCCATAAGAGTGATAAATAACAACTCTACCATGATACATAATTATCATTTTTTTAATGGTTGGAATTAAGTTCTACTCTCCTGCAAGTTTAGTGATTAGAATACAACATCGTTGCCTATATTTTCTATACCATGCATTAAATCTATAGGGCTGCTTTACTACCCATTGCAAGTTCATACCTTTACACAATATCTATCCTATCCCCCAACCCCTCCTCCACTGGTTACCACCATCTTACGCTCTGTTTTTATGAGTTTGGCTTTTTTAGATTCCACATTTAAGTGAGATCATACACTTAAGGACATCTTGCCATTTGCCACAACGTGGATGGACCTTTAGGACATCGTACTGACTGAGGGAAGTCAGACAGAGAAAGACAAATTGGTGTGATGTCACTTACATGTGGACTCTAAATCACCCAGGGTTTTTCATACTCTGACAACTCCAGCTTCCCATGCCGGAAACAAAGCGCCTTCCAGAAGCAACAGAGAGCCCTCAGGCGCAAATGTGCAGGCGTTGGGCCATGGCGCCGCAGTGGTAAGGGTGATGAGACGTCGGTGGGCACCAAAATAGTTCACTGCAGTCCTGCCTTTGCATCGCTCAGGTCTCTGGGGCTCCATATTCCTTTCCTTCTGTCCTGTGTTGACTCCTCAGCGTGGTGACCAAAGGTGATTTAGTAAATAAGATACAACAGGTGGGTTAGTGAGGGAAGCTACAGCTGGCTTCAACTGGTCTCAAGGTTGCAACTGAGATTTATTTTCTTTCTTTTCTTCTACACATGCTAGATGTTCCTCAACCATGCCTTACATTCCTGCTGGTGGCCTGTCCAGTACAGTACTCAGACGTCCACCCCCAAAGATCAGAACCTGCCGTTACGGCAACCTTGTCCAGCTGCCACAGCTGTAAATGCTGCGATCACACAGTTCGTCTTCCATTGGGCATGGGAGCACCGAGAAGCGTTCAGTGAATTCTCTAAGTTCTATGCATAATTTTGGCTGCATTTTCTAACATTATTTCTTTATGATAATTAGGGTCAATTACTCCTACCAGTTGGGCGGCAAAATGTGCTCCAGCTGCAAGAGAAAGCCCACAGGCAAAGAAAGGAAAGCCCGCAGTGTTTGGCAGTTGGAAGCTGGCAGCGCGCGCTGCAATAATAAGGGCCCGCCGAGGCGAGCAGGACACAGACAGCGTCTGCCCCCCAGGCCTAGAGAAGAAACACTTTGTGATATTTTGCAAAGAAGAGTAAACACACAGACCTGAAAGATGGGTGACGAGGAATTTTGGGGAAAGGGTTCTCGAGGGGTTTCTCAGTAATGACCCAATATTTAAAGTGATTTTGTGTCATATGAGTCCCTACCAGAAGGTCCCAATAAAGGGAACCTTATTTGAATGCAAGGCACTACTCAGGCTTTGAAGGAAAAAGAACTGGAGAAGGGGCAGCATTGTTGGCTGAGGCGATGACCGGCTGCCAAGATCCAGACGGCTGGAGCAAACGTGTGTGGCCCTCAGGACACTGGGGTGAGTCCCTGGGCCACAAAGGGAGGGCACAGAGCGTGGGGCTCAGAGCACTGGCGCAAGCCCCAGACTTGCCACGTTCAAGTCCCACCCTCGTGTAAGTCAGGACCAGCTAGGCTGTGCCACGTCGTGAACGAACCCTGCAAGCTCAGCCTTCAAAGCCATCCAAGTGTGTTTCTCAGCGTATCGCAACGCATGCAGGTTTTTAGGTTTCGATTGTGAGGCTAATTTTCTTCTTTTGGGACAGCTGTCCCTTTTCTTCACCCTACTTCCACTTCTACCCATCAAATTTCTAGTCACCATCCAAATTCCGAGGTGAAGTTTATTCCTCCATGAAATATTCTTCTTCTTCCTCCCGTTCCCTTAGAGGAAGTGATTCCTCCCTGCTCTTTCACACTCGATTTCGCGCATATTCCAAGTTCTCATTTTTTGTGGTTGATTTTAATATGCCTCCATTGTAAACTGCTTGAGGATAGGGATGGGCCTTCGACATCATCTTGTCTGTCCTGTATTAAAAAAACACGTAACAGATGCCAAATATTTCTTATAGAGTGAGTATAATTTTAATAACAATCTTATATACATTTTGCCTAAAGAACTCTTACTTTTGATGTTTAGAGTAGATTGTTTTTATACCACAACAGGGTGTATACATCTGCACTGAACGTAGTGCTGAGGTATGAGGAACGCATGTGTAAAACATACCGGCACTTTTTTCAGGGCAATCTGGACACCTGTTTGTTAACATAAGTGAATTTTTTATATTCACTGTTTTGTTTGCCAAGAATGCCTAATGTCTATTTTATGTCAGTCATGTGACTTGTCCCCTAGACCTGTGTGGATGTACATGATTTTATGCCTCTAAGAACTGAGAAGTGGTTGGTAAACCTCGGTTTCTGTTCCTGTTTTGCATGGCACCGTGTTTGTTCTGCAGGGCGTGCGTGTGTGTGTGTTTTAGTAATGGCGGGTGTTTTTTTTTTTTTTTTTCAGAGAAGTAGGGAACGTGGCCAAGACATTTTACGATTTATCAAGATATTACAATTAGTACCACAAGCTAATTTTTCCAATAAAAATACCAGAAAAATAAATAATAAGGACGTTTGGGGATTTATATATGTGTTCACACATTTAAAAATATTTATTTTTAGATGTCACGAACAAAAAGTGCACAGATGCCATCACGGGACTTACTCCTGGTGGTGGAAATGACAGGTGATCCCACGGAGTCCACTTCCTGGTAGTGACGAAAGCTGTGTGTGACTGCGTGTGACACACACGCTGTGCCGTGCTGGGGAAAGCGGGGCACTGGGTCTTGGACAGAGACGGTGGGAAGGCTTTTCTGAGAAAACGAGGGAGCAGGTTGGCAGCTGAATTATTGAGCAATGCAGGTTCCCAGGCCCCACCCCCAGAGCCCCTGAATGAGAGTCTCTTGTGTCTCAACCAAAGCCCTCTCTGGTGACAATGCAGGTGAAAGTTCAAGAAACATGGTTGCAGAAGTCAGGTGGGAGGTGACAAGGCAGTGTGGCTGGAATAGGGAAAAAGGGGAGGATAGTGACAGGTGATGAGGCTGGAGAGGCAGGTTCAGTACACAGAAACCCTGGGAAATGTCAGGAGCTTGGGTCTGTATGCTCACAGAATAGGAAGCCACAGACTGTTGGTAAGTTTGGAATTTACAGACAGTTTGGAGCTTGTAAAAATGGAATGAGGAGGGCGCAGGAGCAGAAGCGAGGGAAGTGATTTGGTTCTACCTGCATTTGAAAAGGTCACTCTGGCTGGAGCGAGGAGGGGATGAGATGAAACCTGCCGTGTCTGTCCGGTTGCCCAGGTGACGAGTACTGGTGACTAGGTCAGGGGCAACGTAGAGGGAGGTGGTGGGTGTCTTCGGAGACTCTTAGGAAATAAGATCCACATTTGATAATCTTGCATTATGGAAATGTAACTCGTTTAATTATTTAATGGAGTTTATACCTTCAAATTTTTTTTTGAATTTATAAAACATTTTATTGACAAGAATGTATGGTTGATAGGTAGTTAGTAAAGTTGCAATAATACAGCCAACAAATGAGGTGCCATTATGACCCCTTTTTAGCCCCTCCACCAGGTGGGACTTCTTTCAAATAAATGACATAAATGATATGTCAGCTCAAGAGTTTTCTCCAGAAGTAGGAGACATTAGTTTATCAGTCCCACTGGAGCCGTTCTGTGAGACCCTCTGCAGAAGGTACTAAATATTCACTTGAAGTTTGCATCCAACCTGAGATTGCAAACTTAAATCCAGCCAGTTACTCAGTAAATCTAAACATGCGTCAAAAGTCGAGTAAACAGTAAAAGTACAGTTAAGCAGAGCAAATCCATTCCTGCTACTGGAAAAAACAAGATTTGAAAAAAAAAAAAAAACCAAACAAAAAAACCCCCAGAAACCCTGCAGAGTTTTATTCCAGTCATGGCAGATCAATTTTCTGCAAAAGGCAGCACACACAGACCAGAGGCAACAGGACATTTATCTAACATTAGTAGAAGGGGAGTAAAGTGACAGAAATTATTTTAACAGGCTTTTGTTGAGCATCTAGTATGTGTGAGACCTGAGCGGGGAGAGAAGGCTTAGTGATAACACATGGTGGTTCCTTTCTTCTTGTGGCTCAGAGTTTGGTTATACAGAGTCACATAAACCAATGAGTACAATACAAATAATCAGGTACAGGAGTCAGTTCCCCCTGAAGGTGGGGTTTAGTGTCAGGTAGAAGTTACCATTGTGCTGATTCTTGTGCCGTGTTTGACAAATGAAGGCACTGTAGGCCATGGTTAGAGACAGAAAGACTGGGTTAGCATGGCAAACATTTCTGCAGGAGCCGTGCGAGAGCTACGATTTGGAACATTGTAGCTTTTCAGTTCTGTCTTGTTTTGCAAGTGATTGAAATATTCCATTGCCACCTCCCTGGCCTTCTAACGGCAGTGCTGGTTTTGTCTCTACCGTCACATCAACTCCATGTGGTGGCTAGGCTGATAGAGCAGTCATTGCAGACTTATAATCTGTTGCACGATTCCCATGGCTTTAGTGCAAAAAGGACACAAATACAAGAAAATTGGTGCCGTCACACAGAGCCATGGTTGTTGGGGGTGCTGCTGCCCATGAGTGGCCTTGCAGGATTTGTGTATTTCTAAACATGGCATCTTGTTTGAAAGTACATTCATTTCTGTTATTCCATCCTGTAGTGTGTCAAATTTTTTGGAAGCAAAGCCTACTCTTGTAGCATGCTCTTTGCTTTATGCACAAAAAGAAGACAAAGGGGAAGGTGTATGTTGGAGTGGAAATACATCTATATGTCCTAACATGCACATAAAGTGGTACATTTTAAAGCTGTAACCAATGATTTCACACCAATAGTCTTCCAAGAAGGCCCCTCTATTTTCCCCCATGGCTAAGAAAAGCAGCCAAGTTTCTCTTGTTCAATATCTTGAAATGGGCTCAATTTTGATTGAGTGGTATGTAACTCAAATGCTTGTGGAATATTGCTTCACTTGCCAAGCAATGAAGCATAGCGACTTGATTGTACACCATGGGGCAGACCTTTTTGGAGGCCTTTTGTAGGGAGACTGACTATTCTGAGTGGCCTCTCTGACTCCTTTTCGTTTTCTTGTAACCTCCCCTTGCACATCAGTGTCTGAATGTCCACCAAGTAATAAATGCCTTCTGTTTCCTGACCAGAACAGATTGCACAGATTTTAAAAAATTTACTGATTTTAGAAAGAGAAGGGAAGGAAGACAGAGAGAAAGAGAGAGAGAGAGAGGCGAGAGGAAAGGGGAGGGGGAGACAGAGAGAAAGGGAGAGAGAAGAGAGAGAAGAAAGGATATTGGTTTGTTGTTCCAGTTATTTATGCACTCATCAGTTGATTCTTGTTATGTGCCCTGACTGGGGATCTTACCTGCAATCTTGGTTGTATCAGGCTGACACTCCAACCAACTGAGCTACCTGGCCAGGGCTGCACATTTTTTTAAATCAGGGAATTTAAAATTTTTAGGAGGAGGAAATCTCTCTGATCTCATTGTATTGGAGGCAGTCCAATAAGAAAGAAGACAGGCAAAGAAAAAAAGAAAGGAAACAAGGGAAAAAGAAGGAAAGAAACTCATATTTATAGAGCAAATACTACATCACACACAGTGATAAGCACTTTACATAAGTCATATCTTTATACTACAAGGTCTCCATGAAGCTCCTGTCAATTTCAAATTTGTAGATGAGTAAATTCAGCTCAGAAAGGTTAAGCAAATTAGTCAAATAGCAAATTGGATTTCAACAATGGGTTAATTGCTCCTCACACTCTGCCACTCCATTCTGTAATCATTATGATCAGTTTTGAACACCATATTTTACCAGCACACACACAAAATAGCTAGACAAACTGATTGTGGGTTGAGTTCTTTACCCTGCAACCAGTGGCTATTGCAGTGTACATGCACATTCAAGGCTTGGCTAGACAGTCCAGAGTTATCTTCCCGCTGCTGACTTCTACCCTTCGCTCCTTTAGTGTCTCTCCAATGGTAGTTCCAGTGCCAAAGCCAATCAATCAAGTTTTCAGAGGATGCCAAGTCTTTCGTTCATTCAACAATCTTTCAACGAGTGCTTATTGAGTTCTTTATCAGGGCAGAATCCTGGCAGGAAAGAGTGCTCGTTGCAGATGGTACAAATGAAAAGATTTTAATGAAGGGTCTACGTAATGATATGTGGGCAGGGTTACAAGTAAAAATCTTGAAAGGACGCAGAACCCAGGAATTAGGAGCAGCAGGAAGTCATTACACTCTCGAAGCGGAAGGAATTTGAGGAGAGATTGCTTTTACTAGAGAAACAGAGTACCCGTCAGATGTTCAAGCTTTGGAGGGAGGGAGCTACTGCTAGAGATGAAGGACTGAATCGATGATGAGGTGACAGGAAACACCACAACCTCTCTCCTCTCCCTCCCCACACTCTTTACCGTGCCTCCCATTGGCTGAAAGCGTCCAGAAGCCATCATTAACTCCTGTGGATGCATCCATAGGAGTCTATCTCCCAGGGCACAGAGTAGGGCAGACAAGGGCTGCACATGGACCAGGAGATGAACCCCTTGCCCAATTGCCAACCAAGTGCCTGGAGATAGAGCAGTAAACACAACAGACACAAATTCAGGACTCAAGGAGCTTGCATTCTAATGCAGGAGAGAGACAAAGAAAAAGATGATGAAGGGGAGAGATATAATATGTTACAGAGTGATAAGTGCTAAGGAGGAGAATAATGGTGCTGGGAAGGAGATTTTGAGGTGTGAAGGGTAAAGTTTTAGATAGGGTAGCCAAGGATGCCACCCTTCACAGAGAAAGGTTCCCTGAAAAGACGACATTGTCAGAAAGACATAATTGAAAGGAAGGAATGAGCCACACTGAGGAGGGAGTGTTGCAGTGAGAACAGCGAGTGCTGAGTCCTGAGAAAGGCAGGTGTCTGGCACTGTGAAGCGTGGCTGCAGAGGAGCGGCTGGGCGAAAAGTCGTGGGAGATGAGGTCAGAGCTTGACTCACAACTTCTGCTTGACTCATGGCTTCTCATTTGTGTTTTGTCTGCGGCAAGATGCTGCACAGCGGCGGTAAACTGCTGATAGCAGAGAAAAGGGAGCCGCACGATGCAAAGGGATTTATTTATCCATCACCATCTAGTGTGGGCTGATTTTCTTGAGCTCAGCCAATTAGAAGGATGTCTTCCATTTCATCGAGGGGTGGTTGTTGTTGGGCGTGGTGTCTGTGTTACCATCAGCTTTGGCCAGTGTGGTAGGACATGTGACAGGACGTGGTGGCTGGTGCAGAAGGGACTCTGTAGAAGGGACTGCAGCAGTAGTCAAGGTTTCCCAGAAGGAGCCATGGAATCAGAAATCACTTGACTTCACTTTTTTTGGACTCTGGGCCCTTTAGGTCTTCCTGACCCCCTAACTAGTTTATCTGTAAATTATAAATACAAATACTAAATATATGTGTGTGTATTTCTCATGAAAAACCACCATCACCCAGATACTACATAGCTATCTGTCTATGTGTGTGTAGATATCGATATGCTTATACATATGTTTGTCTATATCTAACTGTATCTAGATGATACATGTATATTACAGAGACAATCCTTTGTGTGTGTCAAAGGATTGTGAGGGACATTTAGACAGATAACCTTTCTACTGTATATATTATATGAGTTTGCGGTTCTCACACTCTGCCACCCCATTCTACAGTCATTATGATCTGTTCCAGACACCATATTTTACCAGCACAAAAAATAGACAGATTGATTGACATAATGAATTCAGTCCTCACTATGGACTGAATTCTTCTCTCTCTATATATGTATATGTGTGTGTGTGTGCGTATCCCTCACAATCTCTTTTCCATGACACATTTCTCTTCAGCCATCAAGATTTCATAGCCCAACTCTCACCTCCTCTGTGAACTTCTTATAGATAAATCCCAGGAAATCTCAACCAGACTCTTTTTCGTGATCCCACGGAACTCTGTTCAGACCGATGTTAGAGAGCTATTGACGCTGCCTTGTGGTTTATGTCCTTATCAGTCAATGATCCTAACTGAACTATCGGTTCCTTATGGCCAGATACGTGATGTATTCTTTTGGGTTCCTCTCTTAAAAGAGAGTATGATTCATTGCACTGGCTTAGAACAGAGAGGTTTTAAAGACAGACAGGTGATAGCTAGACAGCTAGAGAGGTACTAGAAAGATGAATGGAAGGATGGATGGATGGGATGAGCAAGCCTTGCTTAGAAACTATGGACATACACATCTATATCTTGCATCGCATTTCTATGTCTATATATTTTATTATAGAGGACTTACATTAACACAGACTTGCAGGGCTGGCACCCTCAACAGCTCAGTGTTGAGAGGCTATACCCATTGCCAATGAGATGATAGATGGTGGTATGAAACGGCTGTACATTTTAATTTGCTACAAATTCCAGAGAACTTATACCTTGAACAAAAGTAATTTGTGGTTGATGATGAGGCAGTCACTGAAGACCCCAGCTTCCCTGTAATCCAATGGCCTTGCTGGACCTGTCATCTGGGAGGTCTTTGTGATTTTATCTTATCTATATTTGAGAGTCATAAAGATGAGTAACTAAAATGTGGTTAATAAACCCCAGCTGGGCATTTTCTAGGTGAATAAACACACCATTTTTCTACTGTTTTTTCATGTGGAAATGATGAATAGGACTCACAACTTTTGTTTTCATTATAAGGAGAAAAGTAGAAATAATATCGTTATGATACTTGAGGTTGTTATAAAGTGCTTTAAGGACACCCTGAAAGTTTCAAATAATTATAGCTCCAGTAAAAGTTTGATGGCTGCCCGTAGATTTTCATGATCAAAGAAAAAGTAAACAAGAACACTTTTAGGCTTAACAATATTTAGACCCTTATGATATTTTTTGTTGGCTCTCTTTCTGTTCTTAAAAGGGTGATTAATAGTGTCACAGTATAAAAGCACCCACATTTGGGATTTAAGTAATTGAATGAAATTAATTTCTGAATCCAGTCTTCATGTCCTCCAGACATGCTGCGTAATGGAGTGTCTTGGTGATTCCAAACACAATGAGCTCGATACAAGAGAACGTCTTCAGACACGTCTGGTTTCCGATTTTACTTCAATCCGCTTCATATATTTCAACTCTACGCTTTTGTTAAAAAGTGCATCCATTATTAGTAGAAGTAGCAAAGTTTGAAAAAAGCTATAGATTAGATTTTAGTTCTATCAAAATAGAGGTGGGAGGGGATCATGGGGGGAAGGGTTTTCAGGAACAACTGTAAAGGACACACAGACAAAACCAAGGGGGAGTGGAAGCAGGGGAGGGAGGTGGGGATGGCTGGGGATGGCTGGAGTGGTGGGGAGTGGAGGGGGGTAAATGCCGACAACTGTACTTGGAGAACAATAAAATAATTTTCAAATAAATAAATTATGAAAAATTAATTTTAATAACTGCGCTATATTAATACAATAGTCTTTGGTTTTAGAAAATAACACATCGTGCATGTGAGTGAAGAGGCAATGTGTCTTTTCAAATGGTTCAGAAAAATGTGCACATGTACTTGTGTATATACGCATGCATGTACAGGCACATGTGTATGCGTGCACACACACATGTGTCTGTAACCACACACACCTATACGCACACACACATGCATGCCCATATAAAGACACCCATGAACACACACACAGTTTATTCATACACAGTGTACATGTGTGCACATGTGAATGTGCATGTGGATGCATATTTTACCCATTTGTTTTATCACTAAAACATACTTTACATTTTTATACTCTACAGAAAAATGTTCACATTTGGGGAATCTAACTGAATAGTCTACAAGAGTTTTTTTTCACTATTTTGAAATGTTTTTATATGTCTGAACTTTCAAATTTAAAAATCAAAATATTTCAAAGCACTCTAAAAAGTGCTGCATTTCACCAAGTGTTCTGGAATCAGGTAGGAGATTGAAGCCGCAGATAAGGACTTAGCTGTGAGCTGAGGAAAATTGTGTGTTTGAGACTCCAATTACATTTCCATTTTCTGTCAGCAGTTCCGTGAGAGTCATGTGAGGGGAAGAGGAAAAGAAGCTTGAGCAACACAAGCACATGTATCTCTTTTATTCCTATGCATGTTATATACATGCATACGTAATTCAGATCTGCAGTCAGCCACCCATTTTACAATTGAGGTAAAATTCACTGTTTTCATATGTATAACACAGCAGTGTGTAGGACTCCACTGTCTCTGCAGCTACCACACATATCGAGGGTCAGACCATTTTCATCTCCCGTCCCAAACACCCCCAAACTTTGTTCCTATTCAACAGTCACTCCCAGCCCCTGTCTCCGTCAGTCTGCTTTCTGTCTCTATGTGTCTACTTGTTCTGGATACTCCATATACATGGACTCTGGCTTCCTTCACTTAGCACACTGTTTTTGAGGTTCATATTGTTTAATATGTATCAGTCAGTACTTCATTCCTTTTTATGACTGGATGATTTTCTCTTGTATGTCTGTACCACATTAGGTTTATCCATTCATCCATTAGTGGATGCCTGGGATGTTCCCCCTTTTGGTTATTGTGAATTGCGCTGCTGTGAATATTTGTATACAGATATTTGTGAATATTTGTATACAGATATTTGTTTGAGAACCGATTTTCAATTACTTGGTGTATATACCTAAGCATGGAATTGTGGGGTCATATGAAAATTCTTTGTTTAACTTTTTGAGAAACTGTCTTCTCACTCATATTTGATATTAGGGTCAGTACATATGAACTCATATTGCAGAGAATTTAAGCAGCTGTATATTCAGCGGTTGTTTAGGGACGTGTCTCATATAAACATTGTGAGCAGGAGCTGGGAGGAGTACACAGAGTTCACTGAAACCTATACCAAGCACTCAAAGAATTGTCATTTCAGTATTGGGAGATTTGGGGCAAAATAAACAATTACGTAAGAGAGGCGGAGATAAAGGAACCTGAAATTACATCACTGTTGGTGACACAAAAGCGTAGAACAAAGAAAATGATCAGATGGAAGGCATGAGGGTTCTGTAACCCACAAAGTCTCCCAGATTTGCAGGTCTGCTCACTTCCTGAGCATTTTCAGAGCCGCATAAGGAAATCAGCAGAGGCAACTTCATCACACTTCACGTGTTTCTCAGTTTGGTCTACTTCCTGTCATTTTAGGGGTGGCTCCAAATGGCTTTGACTGTTTTCTCTCAGTGTTGTCGACCCTGATCTTGTTGGCCCATCTCATCTTCCACTCCTGACCTCCAACAAAACAGAAGAGCAATGTTTTCTCCTTGAAGAGATACCAAAGCATGCCCAATATATTTGAGCAACGGCTTTCTCAATCTTCATCTTGGCCTCCTTTGAAGTGAATTGCACTTCCCCAGCTCCTAATCCTAACAGTGTCCCAGGGTTCCCCTCGGCCTTGTCTCTATCTCCCAACACTCTCCAGACTCATTAAGTTTCCTAGCTTTAGACACATTTCATGGTTAGTCCACTCTCAACTTTTTTTTTTATCTCCAACCAGGACTTCGGTACACTCCAGAATTATCTGCCTGCATACAAGACTCTTCGACTCGGGCTTTCAGTTGACACTTAAAACTTAATCTGTCCAACACTGTGAACACCTGATTTTCCTTCCCAAACCTGCTTCTACCTTTGTCTTCACTCTCTCCGTTGGTGGACACTCACCTCTCAGAGTCCAGGCTAAGTATTACTTCTTCTTCCGACACCTGCATCTAATCAGTTAGCAAACCCTCCTGGCTCTGTCTTCCAAACAGATTGAGATTCTGACACTTCTCACTATCTACACTGTCCTCGCCTTTGTCCAAGCCATTGTCCTCTCTGACCCAGATTATTGAAATGGCCTTCTAACAGGTCGCCCTGCTTGGTTATTTTTCCAGGTCTCCAGTCACACATGATCTCATCAGTGAGGTCTTCCCAAACAACCTTATTTAAAATAGCATCCTAGCAACCCCTGACCCCATTCCTCACTTTGTTTTCCTCCTATAAACTCTATAGCCTTAGACAAATACATAGTATCGAGTACTTGTCTGTATATTTCATCTCTCCCTACTTAAAATAGGAGTTTCAAAAGGGCAGAGTTTTTGTCTGGTGTTTTCTTCACTATCGTCTCTACAGAGCTCCGAGTAATGCCTAACACATAATAAAGGCTTATTTGAAGTATTGTTGTATGCACGAATGGATGGCAGTATGTCTGGAATACTTGGTCTTTGTGCTAAACTCTAGGTTAAATCAGTATGGTTACTAAGGAATCAGTAACAGTCTGTCTATTTAAAAATATTTTAGATCCGGAAGATCATCACAAACCAGGGGATGCTTGTATATGAAACATTGTCAGAGCCAAAATACACTTCCCTAAGAGGTCAGGATTAAAGGGGTGCCGACTCGGGTTGATCTGTAGCCTTCAGGAGTATGATTACAAACCACTTCTAATCCTCCAGCGAATATCCCCGGCCTCAGTGTCTGTACTGCAGGATTGTACATGTGTTTTTGCAACAAACCACCTTGAGCTTAAGTTGTAAATCGGTGATGAAGTAATACTGTGGACCTCACAAGGTTGTGGTGGAGATCAGCTGAGAGTTTGAACAGGTTTTGTAAAATCTTAGGTGTGCTACAAATATAAGAAACCTGAAAAAGAAAAAGGTGCAAATATAAGGATAAGGACCCTGTTTTTAGGCTAACAGGAAAACGTAGAAAATTAATAAGTCTAATTCTATGCTTCTCTTACTACATAATTTTCCTTGAAGATGTATTCAAAACTTGACTGAAGCACTTGTTTGAACCTGTTTGAGAGAATCCTTAGGTAGCCTGAAAATACTCTGATAGTATTTAGGTTCTAAACGTTATTTCCAAATTCTCTAAATGAGCTGGGCTTCTCAGCTACAAGTCCGATCAAGGCTCCTCCTCTGGCCAGGCTTACTCTTGTGCATCTTTAAAAAGTAGTCTGGAACGTGCCCAACAGGTGGCTAAAACAAAAACACACAGGATGGAATGAACGTGTAGGGACAGTGACACTGACCTAGGCCTCAGACCTGCTTCGGGACTTTGGTTACCAGAAATGACCGTTCACACTGATCGGTGAGCTTTATTTCCTTCCTCGTTGTTACTGTTTTCATCACTTACCCATCACTCGTTAGCATCTTAGTGTGGAGAATTCTGCTCAGCAATCTATATACGCTGCTCATTTTACACTTTGTCATGTTGCTGTGAGGTAAACATTATTGTCTTTATTTTGCCAAGGAGGAAATTGGAACTCAGGGACCTAAAGCTATTTTATAAGAAGGAGGTGACTGAACCAGACGTTGGGTTAAAACCTGACTTCGGAGCTCGTGGTTTAGTGACCACACAACTTTCTCTCTCACAGCCAGGCTCCTTTGTTTTCGTAAGCCCTTGTTGATAGGGAGTTCCGCAAAAGGTAGGGTGTCTCAAAATTAAAAAAAAAGTAAGAAAAATCCACTAGAAAGGAACATAACACAAAGATTAAAAGTTGGAAGATAAACAATTTTTAAAATTCTAATCACAAAATATTCTTTGGACATAGGCCTGCTCTTACCTGGACTTGACCTAATTTTGTTAAGACTTTGGCAGATGAGTGTGGTCATTTTCCTGACCTCCTGTGCATTTAGACTTTAGTTTGGGGTGTTACTTATAAATCCTTGTTCCTACTGAGTCTAAAGTGTCTAGCAGACATATAATTTAAAAAGAAAAAGTGTTCTCAGGTCCCTAAACATTCAATAAATAGATTTCATGGATATACCTTTGTTTCTTTCAGACTCTTGGTAAAACCCCGCTGGGCTGTTTGCTCCTTTGCACATACAATTCAGCACCAAATTAAAAGAATGTGAAGCCTTTATACATCACGGCCCAGCTCTTAGCTCGCCTCTGGCCTTGCTGGTTCTTATTAATGATTCATTTCTTTTGACAGGAGCGACAACATTTCAGGACTTCTTGGGTGGAAGAAAGTTGGCAGAGAGAAAGTCCACAGTGAGTAGTTAAACATTATATGAATTAATACCTCCCATCAATAGTTTAATGGACGAAATGCATTGATTGCTTTGAGAATTATGCTGAGGTCTAAGTAATAAGCAGAAATGTCTGATTTGACATCTTTTTTTTAAAATATGTCTGCAGTGTAATCTACTACCAATTACACAACAACCCCACCAAAGGAGTGCTGAGTGGTCCCACTACAGTAGTAACATGTTATAAAAGCTCAAGTTTCAGGACAATTAGCTTCTGGCTGCAGTTTATTACCCCATTTGAGATTTAAAACATTTTTTTTCCATTGCATTCCAACAATGCTTATGTGTCTGGGGCCAACACTTTAAAACAATCACAGAATGGCAAATATCTGTCTGGCTGGAGTTTTCCCAAAAAGAAGGGCGTATTAGTGTTTTTTAAAAAATTAAGTGAGGCAGATTGGATAAAACAAAAACAGTTTCTTTAATGTCAGAGTGACTGGGATTATAATGTTTTACCAGGAAAAAAGATGCCTTTCATTGGCATTTTGTAGAAAATTCTAGAAATACTTTGAAGAATATAACCATCTTGTTCATTTAAAAAACGATTTCCACATGATGACAAAGCAGCTCAATCAATAATTCATATCCATCTATCTTTTTGGTGACCATCGCAAAGCGTCTGGTCTGGGAGGTATGAATCTCCCTTTGAATTGCCTAGTACTATGCAAACCTGCTAACTGGGATTTTTTGTGTGTGTGGCAATGACGATAGTACAGTTTATTGAAGGTCTATTCTGCGTCGGTTACTGCACTAAAACTTTATGTGGATGATCTTATTTAATTCTTCTAAATATCTCTTGAGTTATGTGCTACATTTTCCTCATTTTATACATGAGGAAATAGACGTTTAGAAGGCCTAACAATTAGAGGGCTTTAGTGATAACAATAGTAAGTCAAGACTGGTACTTTGGAAAACTATTCTTGAGACTTGAAACAATATGTAGCACTACTTGATAATGCTGACAATGATGGTGATGAAGATGATGATGGTGGTGATGATGATGGTGGTGGTGATGATGAAGAAGACAAAGGCAATGACAAGAAACCTGGGGACCCTTCTTGTCAATCTCTTGTATGTTTTGTTAAACAACTCTCTTTCCTCCAGGAATTTGAGCCCTTTCTTTCCTATCTCAGATGTCTGTTTTCTTTATCCTAATCTATTATTTTTTCTCCTATCTCTCACACTGTGTGGTTATTAGGAAACTGCCTTGGGTGGGGGGGGGTGCAATAGGCGGGGTGAACCCTTTCTTAGCATTTGTTCATTAAGACAGTTCACTTCCAGGCTCCCACATTTCCTGAAGGATGAGGGCGTCACTGAGATTGATTCCAAGAGCTTACTTACCAATCGTCAGACACAGTTTTGATTCTGTGATGCCTTCCTCAACTCAGAATTGTTGAATTTCTAACGTTGCATGTGATCAAGTCTAGAAAGCAACCTGTAGCAGTGTGATGTTTCTCTAAGGCTGTGGTGAAACGTGAGTGTTGATTTCAGGCATATGCTGATAGCGTTCAGATCTCACTTTGTTTTTTCCCCCTTGGAATAAGCAATGTTTCTGCGAGTTAAAATATTAATATCTGTGGGGGGGGGGGCTCCGCCTGCAGTGCCCCTCACCGGCTGCCGAGAATGAGAATAAGTCTACCAAGACATAATCTGCTTGGGTAGGAAAGGTGGCCGGATCTCTCAAAGGAGAAGGACCAAGAGTCTTTTCCTCAGTGGGCTTTTATTGGGTTCAATTTGCACAGGAATACAGCTCATCAATCATTGTCAGGCAGTAAGGATCAAGCAATAGATAATATACAAAGAACTCTGAAGGCTTATTCTGAGTCAGGATCAGTTAGCTAAAGGGCTATAAGACTTTGGGAAACAAACTCATTTCAGGCTTGGACCCTTATCATTTAAATTGAGGATATTAGCAAAGCAGATTTCACAGGGTTTTATGTATTCTTTCTTAAGCCTGATTGCCCCGGGGAATCTGCCCTTTCCAGCACAGGGCTGCCCCGCCCTCTGTCATTGTTTCAGGTTTAAGTCAGGCAGGGAAAGTAAGGCAGCCAAGAGATTAGGAGGCTTCTTGAGACAGAATGAGGACTCAGGCTATGTCAAAGCTGAGGGGTGAGGGTCCATCACCCCCTTTTTCTATAGCCCCCCGAGTCCTTCCCTGAGGGTCTCTTTGTGACCATGCCTGTCTTAGGCCGTCCCTGCCTCGAGGAATCTTACCCATCATTGGCTAACTGGTCAAGCTCAGGGCCATGCAGGGTAAAGTAAAGTAGGCAGGGGCAGCACCCCTGCCAGGGAGATAAGCTTTGTCTCCTTAGTGGCTTATGGTCCCAAGGTCTCTGATTCAGCCTTAGCCATGAGGGGTTTACAGCTTCTGAAACTAGGCAGGGCGATTCCCAACAAATATCTGAAAAAATATAAAAAGAACTTATACAAATGTGAACCAGGAAAGTAATAAAGTAAGTGAATTAGCAAGTAAGCAGTGGTGGGATGTTGACCTAGAACTTATAGTGCGTTACTATCTCCTCACATCAGCTCAGGTTGTGGTGTTTCTAACTGCGGGGTGTTGGCATGTAATGCTTTACACCTAGGAAAGAACACACCCCCTTCAAATGCATGGCTTTTCTTTGTCCTTATTTTCCTGAGGCTCTTCATAGCTCCTGGCATGTTGGCTTCTCACTCTGCAGTGGCTGGAGGAGGAGCTAAGTCACAGGTGGCAAACACTAGGACCGCAGGTGGAATCGGGCCCTTCACCTTGTTTTATCTGGCCGGGCACCTTGTTTCTACCCAGTGCAGAGCAGAGCTCTCACTTAACTGTTAAGGAGTAGTTACATTTGTACAGTCCTAAAATTACATTCGGCCCTTTGAAGGCAACTGCGAGGCTGATGTAGCCCCAGTGAAAATGAGTTTGACACCCCTAAACTAAGTGTTTCTCTCCATTTGTGCGGAAGTAGTGCCCTCTCTTGGGTCAGCTTGGGTTCTGTTCCTGAAGCGGTTTGTTATATGGGTCCTTCATCTCAATGATGCCAGATGAGCTGGCATTTACGTCTTCTGCCTGGAATGCAAGTCCCCATCCCATCTACTTGGAAAATGCCTACCTATTCCTCAAGAGGCAGCTCCAATATTATACATTTCCCTGTAGCTTTCCCCCTTCCCCTCGCTAACCCCCAGGTGGAATTGCTTCCTCATTTGTGTTTTCCTAATGTATCATTTTGCACTACAAATATGTTTTGTCTTTCTCTTCTATTAGACTATATTCATGGGAGGCTTTGGTTAGAATAATGTTGAGCGTGATCAATATTCCTCCCTTCTTTGTGTCTGTAGCATGTAGAGACATAGCATATTAGCTTTATGGTAAGTGTTTCTCGTCCTGTACTGCGGTTCTGTGCCCTTGGCTGTGTGTTCCATTCACCCAGCATCATCGTATATTATAATATTGATGATGTGTGTGCCACACTACAGATACTGATCCAGGAGCCATGGTGTCGGATTATTTGTCATTGTTCCACAACCACTTGGATGTCAATGTTATCATCTGTAAACTTGGAATAATGGATTGGACTTACTTACTTTCATTCATTCGTGACTTTTTTTCAAGATACACTTATCTCATTCGTGACTTTTTTTCAAGATACACTTATCACAACCTGCTTTGCCCTAGACACAGAACTAGGTAGCTCTTAAGCATAAAATATCACATGGTTTAGTTAAAACACTACATATTTTAGTTAAAATACAAAAAGTTTTATTTGTGTAGTCAGCAGAGTTAATTTAACAATGCTGCTTTTTAAGTCACGCTACTAAAAGCACAGACTGACTCAGTTTCAAGTATAATTCAAACCAAGATAAGAACATTTAGTTTCTGATTCCTATTTATCCCTCCAACCACACTATTTGTATCAACTAATCCCCCAGTGATCCAGGACTAGGATTTTGGTGTTCCATCTCAGTGTTTGTTTTATCTTTTTAAATAGGTCAAAACAGTAATTTAATATGTATTTCATACATTTAATCAGATGTGCAAAGTTTTTTGACTGAAGGAAATCTCTGCATTTGTTCAACAGGTCTTCAATGAGTGCCTAGATGTGCTTAATGTTGTAATATACACCCAGGATAAAAAGGCATAATGCCTTTCCTGGGCGCAATATAGTGACTTCCTAACTGGTTTGCTGTCTCGAATCATTCCCTATACTATCTATTCGTGCTGTGTTGTCCATAGGGCTCATCCACTTGAAGTCACACAAACCTCATTTTTAATCTTGGCTCGCATTTCTTTTTTTTACTGTATAATTCTCTGTTTTCTAGCTATAATAAGATTGAAGTAACAAGGCCTATTTCAGAAGAATGGGAGGTGGTATAGGATTAAACAGCAGTTTGGTATGGGGTCTTACGTTTAGTAGGTCTTCAACACATTTATTATGAAAAAAATTACATACTGGTTAAGGTTTAACTTTTCAACTAAGCTTATTATTTATGGAGCTAAGCTAATTGTATACAATAAGATAGATCAGGTATAAAACCAGCTTTATTTCTAATAGCTGGATTGTAAAAAACCCCAACTTGTTGTATGAGGAACCCTGTGAATAGAAATATTTTCAGGACATCCTGAAGCTCTCATGCTTAATATTTACACATGATTGCTTGTGGACAATTCAACTGCTTCCAAAGAGGAAGCTGAGAGCTATTCAGGACTAGAAGAAAACCCTCCAAACAAGTGATCACTTCAGTTGCTGTCAAAACTGGCTTTGTTTTTGATGACTTGCAATGAATATCCTCTGCCTTCTACAAAACAATATGTAATTGTTAGTAAGAGGCCAAATGGGTAAAGACAAGGGATTATATATCATGGGAACTGGGAAAATTAGTTAAAGCAAGATCTTGAAAGTTGATTACCTATAATTCTAATATTTTACTATTAACTCCAACCTGTTTCAATGGTGAACCAGGTGAGTCTCGAGCTAATGCAAAGACCGAGTATGTTCCAACACCCCAGTGGATGTCTGAAAGCCCAGATAGTGCTGAACTCTGCATATACTATGTTTCTCCTACACATTCATACCTATGATAAAGTTTAATTTATGAATTCAGCACAATACAAGGTTGACAACAATAACTAATAATGTAATAGACCACTTCTACTAATAAAACGCTGTAATAGAATTATGTGAGTGTGGCCTCTCTCCCTTTCTCAAAACACCTTATTGTGCTGCCCTCACCCTTCTCGTGGTGATGTGAGGTGATATCACTCTTCCATGGTGAGAGGCAGTGAGGGGAGTGAGACAGGCATTGTGACGTAGCGATAGGCTACACTTGGTCTTCTGAGGATGAGGTTGACTTGCACACAAGCGCTGCAGTTCTATCGCAGTTGATTTGATTTGGTAACGGGCATGGCTAGTATAATGAATTACTAATGGGCAGGTGGCATATATGGCAAGGATCCACTGGACAGGGGATGATTGGTGTTCCTGACGGGACAGAGCGGGATGGGGAGAGATTGACCATGCTCCTCAGAACATCTCACAGTTTAAGCCTCATGAGTTGTTTATTTCCCAATTAATACTTTGGGATTGCAATTGACCTCAAGTAACTGAAATCTCGGGTGGTAAAAGCATGGATAAGGAGGGACTGCCATACCTGGACAACCATCCTCCCAGTGTGTCACAGAGAGCAGCAGAGACTGGAGGTTTGGGATTCCCCAGTAACTCCTTCTAAGGTCTCTGTGATTACTACTGAAAGAGAGAAAAAGCAAAAATACATCACTTTAAAGTAGTGTTTCTCAAACCTTTTGGTCCTGGGGCTCCTTTATACTCTTGAAAGCCATGAGAACAAAGAACTTTTGTTTATTGGGGCAATATTTATTAAAGTTTATGATATTAGGAACTAAAAATGAGACATTTAAAATATTAATGTATTTACAGTAGCAATAATAAATATTTACATGTCAGACTGAGTCATGTATTTTAATAAAAATGAACCAAGTAAGAAGATGGCATTGTTTTACCTTTTAAAAAACTTCTTCAATGTCTGGCTTACAAGAAGACAGCTGAATTCTTACATCTGCTTTTGCAATTATTCTGTTTCTACATTTTATTTTGGTGGAATTATAGAAAGACAATCTGGCCACATAAAGATTTATATCTGGTAAGAGAGGAGTAATTTAATAACCTTGAAGGTGATTATGAATATTTCTTCCGTGGTACTACACCAGAACTCTCAAAGGTCTTAAGATGTAGTTGTTATGTAGAGTGCAAAATAGCATTAATGAATTTCTTGTTCTCTGTTATATTAAAAAATCTATTGAGTAGATCTCCAAGCTCTGCAGGACTTTGTAACATTGTGCACTGATCATGTGGAGAATACCGGTGCGTTAAGTTATGTGGAACCTCTAAACACGGATACATTTTATTATATTGAACAATCATATCTGTTACTCTCATTACCAATCACATGAAAAAGTACTGAAGTGTTGAGAAATTGTCATGTTCGTGGTGGTGGAAATAAGTTTTGCAAAATGCTGATTTCTGCTTCAGAGCTTACCTTTTAAGATTGATAGCAAATACTGCCTGTTATTTTCCTTGAAGTGACCAGTTTGCTTGCTTGCTTGCTTGATTGATTGTAAGAACAATCTTAAGAACATTCAACATGAGACCTACTCTCTTAACAGACTTTTAAGCATACGCTATGGTATTATCTATAGAGACAGTGATGTACAAGAGATCTCTCGAACTTATTCATCCTGTGTAACTGAAATTTTATAATGTCGTTTCACAACTCCTTATTTCCCCTTTTCCCAGCCCCTGGCAAGCACCGTTTTAGTTTTTGGTTTTGTTTCATGATCATAGGTAGTGGAATCATGTGGCATTTGTTCTCTGTGACTGGCTTATTTAACTTAGCATGGCGTTCTCAAGGTTCTTCCCTAGTGTCATATGTTGCAGGGTTTTTTGTTTTTTTTTGGCTGAATTATATTTCAGTATGTGTATACCACATTTTCTCTCCTTCCTTCTTTCCTTCCTTCCTTCCTTCCTTTCTTCCTTTCTTTCTTTCTTTCTTTTATTGTTGTTCAAGTACGGTTGTCTCCATTTTCCCTCACTCTCCCCTGCCCCACCTACCCCCACCTCCCATCCTCAGTCCTACCCCTCTTTGGCTTTGTTTGTGGGTCTTTACACATGTTCCTTGACCACCCTTCCCTTTTTTTCCCATTATCCCCCTCACCCCTTCCTTCTGGTCACTGTCAGTTTGTTCTTTAATTCAGTGTCTCTGGTACTTTATAATTTGCTTGCTTGTTTGTTTTGTTGATTAGGTTACATTTATACATTTTCTTGATCCAGTCATCCATTGATGGAAAATTACGTTCTTTCTACATCTTAGCTATGGTGAATAGCACCGTAATCAATATGCTATTATCTCTCTGAGATCCCAATTTCAATTCTTTTGGATAAATATTCACAAGTAGGATTTCTAGATAATATGGTTGTTGTAATTTTACTTTTTTGAGAAACCTTCATACTGTTTTCCATAGTGGTTGCATCAATTTTCATTCCCTCAAAAAGTGTACGAGGGTTCCAAATTTTCCACATCCACACCAAAACTTGTTGCCTTCTTAAATTGTAGCCATTCTATAGCTGTGGGATGAAAGTAGAGCCCTTTCTTGGACCATACACAAAAGTCAACTCAAATGACTTCAAAAATTAAAACTCCTAGAATAAAACAGAGGCAAAAGCTTCATGGCATTGGTCTTGGCAACAAGTCCATGGATGTGACACCGAGGCACAGGCAGCAACAACAGCAGGTTACACGGGGGGAACGACACCACACTTAAAAGCTTCGACCCAGCAAAGGAAACAATCCGCAGAAAGGCGGTCTGCAGACCAGGAGAAAATGTTTGTAAACTATGTATTTGGTGAAGGACCAGTTTCCAAAATATCTAAGGAATGCTTACAACTTAATAGCAAAAACAAAAACAAAAAAACACCTAATAATCCAATTTAAAAATAGGGATTGAGCAAACAAGAAAAAGGACTCATGGACATGGACAACAGTGTGGTGATTGCTGGGGGGAGGGGGGTATAAAGGGACTAAATGGTAATGGAAAAAATACAATAAAGATTAAATTTTAAAAAAGAAATGAAATAAAAGTAGGCTAAAGATGTGAATATACATTTCTTCAGAGAAGACATTCAGATGGCTAATCAGTGTTAAAAGATGCCTAATGTCACTAATCACTAGGGGAATAAAAATCAAAACCAAGAGATATTGTCTTATTCATGTTTGAAAAATTGACATGAAAAATGTTCATGTCTGAATAATGTAATTTTTAGCCTTTCTTTTAAGTAAAATGGTGTCTTTTTTAAAAATAGTGATAGTGCAACTCACCACTCAGAAAACCATACAAAGCATTTTTTCCCTGTAGACAGTAAACCGCTTTCTACCTACACCTCTCGTTTCATCGTACAAATTGTTCAAAGGCTGTATGCAAAGTTCTTGATTTAATGAAATTAATAATGTTTATCACTTCATCAAGAATTTCTTAAACAAAGCTGGCATTTTTCTCACGTGATTATGACTGTTGTAATGAAAAATCCAGTGCAAACACAGTTGGGTGCCGCCGTCCTGCTGAATGGTGAGGTGGCAGCCTTGCTGTTTCGCTGTCCAAGCCCGTGTAAACAGGGGTGGAAAAGGCCTGTGCTCATGCTTTCACATTATCATAAAACAGTTTGCTTTCTTAGACAATTCGAAATGGTCAGGAACCCCGGGGACACAGCACGCCCTGCTTTGATAACTGGTTTCATTGGCAAAGCCATTTCGCAACAACGTAGTATTCCTTCTTTACAGCTGGTCATTTTATAGATGAGGATGGAGTTAAGGGATCTTTCATTGTTTAGAATGCATCAGGAACTTAAAAATCTCTGTGACCAGAGGAGGAAAGCAGACACACCTACGATGCTGGTCCCCTGACATTGGGCTGTGTGTGCAGGGACTAGGAAGCTCCTCACGGAAGTGAGGAGTGAGGGAGAGGGGCGTAATCTCCGATCTTTGCACTGGCCCACAACTCTGAGTCAACGTGTACGTCGTTGATTGCTAATAGTTACCTTGCCTTTTACTCTACAAAACATCCCTGGGTGATTTTGATTCAATTGGTGTCTATCTGTGTATATCATGCTCTCTGGGAGACCAGTTTCTCTAGCCCAGGCTCGCCTCCCACTTATCTCCCTGCACAAACCCAGGCAACTCTCCTGAGAGGGGAGCTCCTTTAACTTTAAGTGAAGAAGTGTAACCCCTCCAAAAAAGCAGGGGACAAGGAGGAGACAGACCTTAGACAGTAGGGCAGACTCAAGTCAAATAGGCTTAGGACAAATATTCTGCGTATCAAAGAGGTGTCTTCCCTGTTCCCAGGAGGTGGCTGTTTACGTGAAAAGAAAACAATACTTGTTATTAGTGGTCGCCTCCAGGAGGAAGTCCAAGGACCACAGACTACAGATCTTCCACTGCTCGTTCAGCCACATCAGAACTGTAGGAAACTCAGACCGCGGTGGGGCGAGTTAGCATATACTTGTTCTGTGAACACATGGAAAACTTAAAGTTTCCAGGGAGGGGCATTTGGCACCTTAACTGAAAACCACATTAACTCAGGGAAAAGCTGATAATGACTAACAATTCCTACAAAAGGCTATTTTTAGAAGCAAACCTGGTGAAATCATAAGGGTCAGTCATGAGAAGGACTGGCCCAATGACCTCATTACCACTCAGCGGGAAAACCGAAAGCAGCCCTGGAAAAATGCGTCAACGGTAAGGCCTTTACTGGGCACCATGTTTAAAAATACCCATGGCTATCCTAAAAATTTTCCCTTTCTTTATGAGTAACCACATACTGAGAGCCAGTTTCATTTTGGAAAAAAAAAAAAGTTCTTCAGATTTCATGACACTTCCACCAAAAGCTCTGGTCCTAAAAGGTTAATAAGGTTATTAAATGAGTGATTGTGCTCCCCCTCTGAGACATCACTTGGGCCCAGGTGCCTCTGGCTTTCTCATTAGTTAATGTAATGCAAAATAAGGGAGTGCCTCCATATTTTAAGGTCGGGGTTTTCTTAGAAATTCATTTTTGGATACTACTGCATCTAAGTGCCCTGTCGGTGCCTCTGCTCTTGATAGATACCTTTAAACGTCTTTTCTTCGCTGCCGCAAAGATGCCATGGAAAAAATATTGAGAAATCACCAAATGGGCTTGTCTGGATTTTAGTGCCCATCTGTGGTCGTAGCTTCAGAGTCCCGAAGGGAAATTCGTCTAATTAAAGGAGATGTAAATTTGGGAGACATGTGGATTGGCAACCAAAACTAGTCAAGCCATTTATTCTTCTAATTAATGGTTGTATAGTAAATGCCTACTGTATCAGAAATACTGTGAACGAAACTGGATGTGGACTTGGCTCTCCGAGACTTTAGGCCCCAGTCATTCAATCAATGCTTCATTAATTGATTCAATTGATTAGTATGATTTGACTAATTTAGTATATTTCAGGTATGAGATATGTAGTTGAAAAATTGACTCAGAGTTGTGGGCCAGTGCAAAGATCGGAGATTACGCCCCTCTCCCTCACTCCTCACTTCCGTGAGGAGCTTCCTAGTCCCTGCACACATAGCCCAATGTCAGGGGACCAGCATCGTAGGTGTGTCTGCTTTCCTCCTCTGGTCACAGAGATTTTTAAGTTCCTGATGCATTCTAAACAATGAAAGATCCCTTAACTCCATCCTCATCTATAAAATGACCAGCTGTAAAGAAGGAATACTACGTTGTTGCGAAATGGCTTTGCCAATGAAACCGGTTATCAAAGCAGGGCGTGCTGTGTCCCCGGGGTTCCTGACCATTTTGAATTGTCCAAGAAAGCAAATGTTTGAAGGAATTTTTAAATGTAAGAGTAATGGCTTAAATGATAATAATGTCATCAAAAATTAAAATCAGAGAGTGAAAATTTTTAAAAAATGAATCATGACCTAAACCCAAGCATTTGGCCAAACGCCGAGTTGTTGGCTATGTAATATTTGTGCGAAATAAATTATTCCACTGAATTTGAACTTTGAATCTTCAAACAGTTTGCTTAGCTTCTCTTCATCTTTTGCCCAAAGCCCCTCACAGGGGTTTGCTTTCATCAAAACTGAAGCCTTCATTCATATTGAGAAAGTACAATGTTTTTGCCTCCCTGTCTCCTGTGCATGATTAGAAGACACTGGAGCTTCTCAGACATCCTTACACTCCCTGCCAGCTGCTTGTTTCAAACAGAGCCCTACAGCTGCTCACACGCGGCTCCATCCTTCTGATATGCTTCTCTCTCACTATCTTCCTCTCCCACCAGCCCCAGGGTCCCTTTGGTGGGAAGATACGTTTGTCTGGGCATAAAGGCAATGTGCGCGACTGCAGAGCCTATAGTTTGAAGTCTGAAGATTCTTTTGGTGTGTTTATCAAAGTCCTCATTGTTGTGGTCTGTTTTCACAAGCTAACATGGCCTTCTAATTCCTCAGCTATCTGCCTGCGATTGCAACAAACTTTTCTGTGGGTCTCTTGGAATTGTAGAGCTGAAGGTTCAGTTTCTAGTTATATCTTTTTCTTATAATCCTGGTAGCACTTCTGAGAACTTAGTGATAATGCAGATAATTTCTCTGAAATGAAGGGCCTCTAGATCCAGTTTTTCAATATTTAATGTCTAAACTTTTGAAGTGTTTTACCACCATTGGTTTATCCCCTTTCCTTTCAGAAATGGGCCAAACTCACCAGGTTTTGCCTCACTGTCCTTTGTGATGAAAATGAAGACAAGTTGTTTGTTAAATTATAATTTTGAAGGACTCAGGCAGAGAGGGAAACCTCTTGATGTAGGTTACATGAACCTTCATGATGGTGGGGCAGAGTTGACTGGACCTTGGGCCCCAAATGTGGGTGTTCCAGACTATACTAAGGACTTGGGATGCTCTGACAGTTACATTGGGACACCATTGATCCTCGAAGCACATACGAAATCCTGTGAAATTCCTCTCTATGCTGTTCTGAATGTTTTACCTATAAATTGCCTTCTCTAGTTCATTGACTATTAGAAGTAACTCCAGCCCCACACGTTATTAATTTGGTTTTAAGTCATGCTGTTCCCCTCAGTTCTCAGAGTCTAGCTTAAGTTCCTGGTGGCCACCGGCTAAGTCCGGAAATGCTAGCCTGACAGTCATGTGTTCTGTTTTTATTTTACATAAACCAACATCAATAACTGAAACTTTGAACAAGCTTAGAAACAAACTTATGAGCTTGCCTTTTTGTTTCCTATTTTCATAACACAAAAACATTAGTAATGATTTCTCATTTAAGAAATTAACCTCCTGTGATAGCCAGTTGCTGCAAATTTGCTGGTATGTCGTCCCAGGAGAAAATTATGAGGCGAGTCCCTTATATTTTTCGGTAATGAAGGGGCTATGTCCTACCTACAAATATCAGTGGCATATGGCTTTGGCGTAAAGCTGCTTTCTTGACTATAATGGATATTATACTTTCTGCCCAGGGCTCTTCAAGTGGGAAGTCATCCTGATCCTAGCCAGGTTCTCCTGTTTACCAACATCATCAAACATTTATTGATCACTGTTGAGCACTGGGCCAGAAAAGAGGTCACAGTCATCTGGGATAGCACTGAATTCCCAAAATGTCATTGAGATAGAAGAAACACGAGCCTTCATTTCACTCACCTCTTGATGAGCACCTACAAAATGACAAAGCATCTTCTCAGCTTTCTTCTCCAATCTTCTACTAAGTTCCACATCCCTGTAATCTCTCAGAATCTATGAATAACCAAGATAGTATTTGTGTTTCTATGGTGTTCTGTTTTAGTCTCAAGTGAATTCTGCCCCTTCACTTTTAAAACGTGTTTAGATAGAAGGCAGCAGGGTATCCTTGGGTTCTGCGGGGTCTACTCTCAAAACCAGCATTTCAAATTGGCTGTTCCCACTTCTTGCTAAACGGGAAGAGACTTTCAACCCAAGCCTTTAAAAATATGTGGCGAGTCTACTTTAAGGAGGTTGTCTTACTATGCATGAACCCTCATCCAGTGTTTTCTCTCTTCATTTGATTCTAATATCCCAATTTGGAAAAAAACAGTCAATGTCATTTGCTAATCTCTCTAATCTTGGAGAGATAGTGCCCACACACTTTCTTAGATGCAATTGTAAACTCCATCTTTAAAGATTTTGAGACAGAACAATCAAACAAACAAAAGCACTTCTATTTCAATCAAACCAACAGAAGCAGTTCTATTTTGTATTACGTGAAAACACTGGCTCTGAATTTGCAAGTGATTCCTCCTTCCCACCCCCTACCCCCGGGAATGTTTTACAGCTAGAGATCTTTATTGGTTGCCACAGCTGGGGGTGGACAGGGGGGACCTGCCTGGCATCCAGTGGGTAGAGGCTATGGTGGCTGCTACAGTTGTCCAATGCACAGCACAACCCTCTACAACAAAGAATTATCTGGCTCAGAATGTTCTTGGTGCCAAGGTTGAGAAAATTTGAATGGAACTTATCAGTAGGAATCTCACAACCAATTCATCTTTCAGTTATCAGCAGTCACAAGGCTTTCGTGTAGAATATATGTCATTATGCTGACATACTGGATTTTTGTTACATGATATGTTAACTCTCTGTTAAAGAGTTTAAGTATCATACCCTTTAATATTTAAATCACTCCACAGTATTGCTGATTGCATTTCCAATGATAAAATTTTTTTATTGATGTTTATTTTTTTAAAGCATTTACTGTTTACTTTTCAATGATATAATTTTGTTTTGCAATAAAAATCATGGTGTTTACTCCAAGACTACTAACAATCCTTTGCCACGTTAATGGAGGAGCCTAGTCTGAATATGTTTGGATGGTTTAAAGAGGCTATTGGTGTTCTAATTAGAACTAAACTAATTGTATGTAAACACATACTCACGCTCACACATTTCCATCAGTCATCTTGCATTAAAAGACATTTATAACATCTATGGCTGATGACAGAGAAATCAGATCAATTTTCAAGATTCACAGCAGGAATCACAAAACTCTAAATACCTAAGTTCATATATTTTCCTGGTTTAATTTGCCATTTGAAAACAAAAGAGAGCAAACAAATAAACAAATGAAAAAGTTCTGGTAACTTCAGTTGATCCTAAGCTCATTCGTAATTGTCACCACAAGAGAAAGAGTCAGAGAAGGGGAGAGTCATCCCCACGAAACGTATTTTCCCAGGCCTTCATAATTGGATTATTTTCCATTGCTTGTTTTCAGTAAACAAATCAATTTTGAACATAAACCATCAGGAAGGACTGGGGGCCAGTTCTTTGGAAAGTCTGGTTTACTTTAAATAGTATAATTTCAAACTGTATGTGTAGCCCTTCCGTAACCGAAGAGCCCAAAAGACCTCAACCAGGGTACAAACTTCTTGAGAAATCACCAGAATACCACAAATGATACTCTTGAGGATTTCTACCTCTTCGCACAGTATGACTGGCATCCTATAAACAACCACTGTCGCCACGATTATTTCAGGACTATGGCTAAGCCACCAGAAAGAGAGCATCGTGATGTGGAAGTGGTGGCATTCAAGTCTTGCTTCTTACCATAAGCCAGGTCCCCGGAGGCATCTTCCAACCTCCTCTGTGGATCTGTTTTCCCAGTCAGTATCTCTCCCTCCCTCCAAATATTCTTCGAGCTTGCTGGACTGGTTTGGAGTGTGAAGATTAATTGACTGGGTGTGTATGTGGGAAGAAGTCCACACCACTACCTACAGGTGGTTAATCATCCTGATTGTTATTTTAACTTTGGGAATATACTCTAGCTCAGAGACTAGAACCTGCTCACAGGAAGCAGGCAACTACTGTTTCGGGACTGGGCTGCACAACTTTATATTTTATGTAATCAGCCTTTTCTATGTCTCATAATGAGGCTACAATAGATCAGCCCTTTGAACTCCACTGTGCAGTCAATTTCTACACACGGCATAGATTTGTATAACAAATGGGTTACCTGAATTGATCCAATTCATCTCTAGTTATAAGATGCGTATTTGTTTTCAGTAGAAACAATTGCTTGATCTTCTGTTCTCAGTAATGCTAACGAGAATAAACATAATCATGGTATTAATGTTATTAGATTTTCCTCATTTTGATTTCAGTATCTGTCTTCCAAATAGGGATATATGTGTTTTTGCTGGAATGTCTGAATTCAAAGTCTTACACACTTTTGATACCAAAAGTTATTTCAACATATACAACAGAAGCTAAGTTTTTCCAGCCGTCTATAAGGCGGAGAGTTGGCCCGATTGCCAGCTCAGTGCTTGGTCAAATATGCTTTGTACACGTGATCTGCATAGATTCAATTCTGAACTAATTTACTCTTATTTCCAATCCGGTTCTGGGAGGGAAGAGACCTCCTTGTTCCTTCAGTCCAAATACCTTATTTAAATTTTCTCCAATCCCCTTCAAAACCGATTGCTTCCTGGAACTGGATATGCCTACCACCAAGCACCTAGCAGCAAATTACAAATGCTGAACATTCCATCCCATTCCAAGAGGCGGTGAGGGGACAACTGAAGGAATGGGTGAACGGGAGAGCTCACTTACTAGTAAATGGTGACTTCTTAGCTAAATTATTTTTGCCAAATGCTTTTATTTAGTAAAATTGAATTTTTATAACCAAGGAAGCCATTGAAAATGTATACATATAAGCAAAATCTGGACAAATTAAACTGACCTCCTACCATACAAAATGTAAACAGAGAATACCTGATAGGACAGCACGAGCCTAGAAAAATCGGCCTTTGGCCCATCTTGCAATGCCAGTAGCTAGATTCATGCAGGGGCAAGGCAGTCACTCTGAGATACCAAGCCTGCCGAGACAGGCCTGTAGACAACACATTAGTAATGGGTAAGGTCATAGTATTTGTAACAAAAAAACTGTAAATTTATAGTGGAATGATAAAACAGTGTTTCTGGGTTTTTCTAAAAGCTTACCACTTCTGGTAAGAATAATTGGATATGTATGACAGAAAGGAAAATACTGGAGAAAATGCACCATGTGTCACTGTGGGTGTGCATGCCCATATGTGTGGGGGGTGCTTTTAATCCCTTCTTCTAAGACACGTATGTTTTGAATTTAACCACAACTGGGTTTGTTACCAAAATAATTAGGTGAAGTCTTTACATTTTTCTTTTCTTCTTCTATTTTCTTTTCTGCTACTGTTCACAGAAACACGCTCTCCCATACGTGGATGTAAGGGGTGCTTGATGACAGGTACCAAATTCGGAACTGGATTTAGAGTCTTTCAGGAGTGGTGGAGTTTGTGGAGGTGTTGTTGTCGCGATGGACAGGATAGGGCCCTTGAAGAGGCCCTGTGTTGTCTGTGGGCAGGGTATTTGATGAGCCATCTAGTGCGGTTGGGATGCACGATCTGTTGAGGGAAGCTGCCTTTGGATGGTATCACTGAGCACCAGTGGCTGCAGATAACAGGAGGGCCAGCTGCTCGTTAGGGGAAAAACATGGTATCTTAGGCCTGTCAGAAGAGTGATTCAGGAAATTTCCTGCCTACTGTGTGAGCCTTGCATATGGTTTGTGAGCTTGACCTTCCATAGTGTTCTTTCAGGTGCTAACTATTAAAGTGCAATGACTTACTGGCTACCTACCTTGGAATGTGTGTTATAAAACCTAATCAGTCCAGCTTTCTGGTTTGGTTCTTTATATACCATATGACCTCACCTTTCACAGGAACCTAATCAACAAAACAAACAAACAAGCAAAATATAACCAAAGACACTGAAATTGAGAACAGGCTGACAGTGACCAGAGGAGAGAGGGGAGGGAATTTCAGGGGAAAAGGGTGAAGGGTTTGTAGGAACAATTATAAAGGACACATGGACAATAATGAGAGGGGTGGAAACGGGAGGGAGGTGGGGGATGGCTGGGGGTTGGGCTGGGGTTGGGGAAAAAGGCAGAAAACTGTACTTGAACAACAATAAAATTTTTAAAAGATGAATAAATAAATAAATTTTTAAAAACCAACCAACCAAAAATAAATAAATAAATAAAACCTAATTGGGAGGATAATTTTGAGAAAGGAGGGACAGACAGAAAAATTGGAGGCTGTAATGGGCTAGTGCATAAAAATGTAGCCAACCTCATCTGTTCTGCCCCTTCCACACATACTCAAGGGCAAACACTGGCACTAGACTCATGGGAGCTGCATTTCCCAAGTTCTTCACAGGGCCGGGACCTCCAGAGTACATTTTGTCATCTACCCCATGACGATATCAGTGTCAGTTTGGCAAAGCAACCTCAGACACAAAATGTAAGAATGAGTTTTTCTGGGGCATAAAATTACGATTGTTTTGCTAGTAAAAGGATAAAATAAATGTCTAGTCAAGCTAATTTCTGTCCAACTTGTGATTTTTGTAGTTGTTTAGCATGTAATAAACTCAACTCATTTTACCGTAATGGAGTATGGAGTATAAAACAGTCCTTATGTAATATCATAAATCCTGCAAAGAATTAGACATCTGCACATTTTTTTTTTGACTGTGTTCACTTTAACTCAAAACGTCTGTAGTCAGTGACCAAAAATTAAATACCCTGGGAAAATGAAAGCTGGCTAGTTAGTTGAACACTCGTTTTACTTTAGGATTTAAGCAGTCTTTTAGAATGTGGATTTACAGGTGACATGAAAAATGGACTAACAGAAAAATCATTGTCGGAAGGCCTGGAGCAGCCCAGTCACTGCCTGAGAGGTCATGGGATTGTAATACCAGTCCATCAGAACAACCTTTTGCTGAGTTCTCTCTTGTGTTCAGTATGGTCTGATCAGGCTGTCAGGGCTGTGAAGGGTGAGCAGCTCACCCCAGGGTGCCCAGGACTGGGCCTATTTTAGGACTGAAAACCTTGTGACTCAAGAACCCCCACCATCCTGGGCAAACCAGACACTGTTTACTCTAACCCTGGGGGAAACAGCTGGCTGCTTTGGAAGCAAAATGCCTTAGAAGAACACCTGTCTTTCTGCATCAGTCTCTGTGAAGGAAGGTGCACTCCTCACTTTCAGGATACCTGGAATTAGTTATTTTGGCAAAATGTACTCCAGAAAGAGTCTCTTGGCCTCTCAAATATTAATTCTTAGGTCCTAAAGAGTATCTGCTCCTCTCAGCTCAAGTTCAGGTTTTGACCTAGCCATTTGCAGTATCCTCCCTAAGTCGCCTTCTCAGGGAAGTTTAAATGTGACGAGGTTATGTGTTATCTCCCATCCCGACTGACAAAGAGCACTTTTGTGCCCAGTGGCTGGAGTGGATATTCTCCCACCTTTCAAAGCCTGTCTTCGCTTTGATAGAGTGGTGCCCGTGAGAGCAGGAGGAGACTGGCCAAGATAATCTCCAGGATAATAATTTTTACTTCAGGTAAACGTAGCACATGATTTTCATTATGTAAGTATATTACGTTTGCTAGGAACAAAAGCTATTGTCGCGAACCCAGACAACCCCCAACTCCACACACCTCACCTGGAAGGGCAGACTCAGGGAGGTTACCAGCGGCAAGGTGCAACGTGCCGTTCCTAAGTCAGCTCACTGTTGAGGTATCCATGTTATCTGGGGTCACAGCGTGATGCTCCGTGTGCCAATTATGCCATTAATATGCCTCATTGACTATACGCACACATCAGAACCAGAGTCTTTCTCAAGGGCAAGACCCAGATCAGGCCGCCAAAGCCACAAATCACGTAAGCCTGCGCTGAACACCCACAGACAACGGTGCTGTGTGCACGTGCACCTGTGGATATTATTTGTACATCAGAAGCTAAAACAAGGCGTGAGTTGAAGTTGAAGTAGGAGGAGACCAAGAGAGCAAAGACAACCCTGGGCAGCTGTCATCCAGGAAGTAAAATTGGATAAGACACAGTTAGAAACTGGAAATGCAGCCTGACCCCGCTCACCTAGGATTTTTGGACAAAACTTGAAAGACATTGTTCTTATCTCCTCATGATATCAGCGTTGAGTTGAGGATCTTTTTCTTTTTAATGCACTGTTTTACTCAAGTTCTTTAATTAGAACACCAGTGTTTTCAAACTTAACCTCACCCTTTTACTAATACACCATGAAGTTCATTTGTGCAAAGTTTCAAATGACTGAAGACAGCAGAAAGTTTTATACCTCACACATAAACCCTGCAAGAAAAGGAGAGAGTCGAGCAGTGGGGAGATGAGGCAGGATTTGTTGGGTTGTGCTGATCTCTGGCACCTACAATCAAGTCCCTCAGTTACATCCTAACCCATGCATGTCACATTCTGAAGGGGATGTTGCTACTTCCAAGGTAGCCATGTTGAAGTGTTTTAAAGGGTCTCCCCTTGAGTCAGATGCCCCTTATTTTCTAACTGAGTAGAGGAGATAAAAATCAGATGTTGACTACAGTTATTTTTACATGATATTGACAATGTCAAAAGGAAGGTAGAGTGGAGAGAGGACATGTGGAAGATATAAATCTCTTTTGTCTTCCAAATTTTTAATCACAAAGATTCGATCTTTCTTTTATGAATAATTTTGTTATCTAGATTTTGATAATAAAATTGTCAAGGTAACTTTTTTTTCCCAAAATTAAAAGGTGTTATATATTTTAGTGCCAGGGTTACTAAAATGTAATTTAAACATTCTGTACCGTTTCCCAGTTCATGTCCTTGGCTGACATAGTACAGATTGGCTACGTGAAATTCGTGTGCACCTGTTTGTGTGTGTGTGTGTGTGTGTGTGTGTGTGTTTCTCCATGGTGGCTACTCTATCCGTTTCTCAAGTCGTCCCTTATGTGTGTGGCCTACCTATACATGTTCCTGTAATCAACAAGTGACACTCACAAGGTTAGAAAGAGAATCAGATGCCTCTTTGTGACAAAGCTATGCCTTCTTGAAGGTTTGAGAATAATGTGCCACAAAATTTTGCGTCCTTTATGATGATAGTTGGCATTTCCTGAATGCTTGCATGCGACAGGCATTACGCTAAGTGCTTCACATGCATCGTCTCATTTTGTTCTCAGAACAACCATGGGAGAGGTGCACTGATATTATCCTTTTTACAAATAATAAAATAGGTTTAGAGAGGACATTTCCTCAATTTAGCATTATATTAGTTATAGTAATATAAATATTTCATGACTAAAGAAACATCTGTGTTTACAATGGGTGTCTGCTGTAAAAAATGCACTTTTAAATCTATGTATGAAGAAGTTGCAGGAAAGCTGAATTCATCCCAGAAAGTTAGGACACTCTGCATTAAAATTAAAACTCAAAACTGTAGTTACTCAATAAGGATGCATTTTAACATTCTTTTATGAATGAGACAAATAAGATTTCTGCTAAATATGAAGAAACAGACCTGAAAATTACACTCCTAGTTGGTCCGACTCCATTTAATGTTCATTACGTCCAATTGCCAAATTGTGCCGACAGAAAAGGATATACACACAATAGGGGCTTTATAAATATTAGGTGATGAGGTTAAGCACTGACAATTAATCTAAATTATTTAAAACTAAATTTTGAACCACTTGCATCCCTCTGTTGCATAGAACAGATTAACTTTGCAAGTTTATGTTTGCCCTTGGCTAAGAACATGAGGAAGAGAGTTATTGCGCCCTCTAGGGGTATTTTGTAGAAAACCTCCCAAAGCACAACTACCCCAAACAAATCGTAGTGCTCATTCCTAGCCCAGCACAAATAGGGTGTGTGCCTCCAATTGGCTCATTCTTGGAACTCTTCCATCAGATCTGACAGGGAGTCTAACTGCACCAAACCTTCAATTATTTTAGATCGGAATGGAAAGTTTACAGCATACTGTCAATTTGCAACTGCATGTTCGGTATTTCTTTAGCCTTTACTTTCCAAAATAGCTGCTAACAGATGAATTTCAAGGAGGGCAGGGTCCCTGCAGTGACTTCTCCAGATCTGCATGATGACTGAACCAGCCCCTCAACATGTCATCACAGGTGACTTCATGAAGAGCTTGACTTACTGAGAATCAGGCTCTCTTCTTTGGGAGAGACAGAGGGTAGGAGACATTTATGATTACAGCAACATCAATTAAAAAGTTATTAATTGCTGAAAGTAAAGTCCAGAACCAGACACTGAGAATAAAAGGATGCATAAGGGAGTTAACACTGCACAGTGTCCCTGTCAGTCAAGCACTAAGCAAATCATACGTCATAGCTTATTTAGTCACCCCTGCTTTTTCAATGGAATGTAAAAGCAGTTCTGAAAAAGATGTGTTCAGGTGACACAGTTAGAAAATGGCAGAGAAAAAAATTTATTTATGGTCTTGCCAACTCCATTTCCTATGTTCTCTCCAATTACGATAACCTCTGCCTTCCAAGAATGTGTAACTTAATTTGTTACATTTAGGGAGAGAAGAATAGTGTAAAAGAAAAGAGAGCCAATTATAAAGTTCATGGCACCATCTAATTAAATTTCTGAACGAATGACATGTAGAAGGAAGGGAGAGCTGTCCATGTGCTGGGGGGTCAGAGAAGGTTTCAAGGGAAAGACAGAATTACAATGAACATTAAAGAGCTTTAGAGAAACTGGGTAGGAGTAGAGGAAGTAGGAAGGGTTTGGGAAGAAGAGGAAGTGAAACAGCATGACCTAACTCCTGAGTTATCACTTTTCATGTAATATTGCGGATGTGTTTAATCGGATTGTGGTCTTCCTATATGCTGTAAGGAAATTTGACACTGGTTAGAGGAAAGGGGTCAGATGAGCAAGAGAAAGAGCAAGGAAGACTTGTGAACTTTAGTGATATTGAAAGAGAGCAGCTTAGACAAGGCACTGCTCTTAAGAACTCTGACTAATTAAATAAAGTCATGGGGACTCTGGGGAATGGAAGAAATTAAGTGTCAAAAGAAAGAGTAGCTGAACTAAAACAATTTTAATGAATTGGCTTCAATCAAATTTGGCCCCTTCCCCAATTTTAGTTAAGAATACGTTTTCTCGAATGTATAATTTAACATTTATTCTCATGATCATTTTTTTTTTGTCTCTTTGGGACAATGAAACCATTCTAAACTGGGGAAGAACATTTCACAAGGTGCTATTGGCATGTGCTGTGATGATGACAAACTCAGGGACAGTGGGCAGACACCAGACTAGCCACGTACACTCGTAGAAGGTGCACATGGGGCTAGCTGAGCGTATGGCATGGCCAAGCCACGCACTTGTGAGGCTTAAAGCGAACTGTGACAGTTGTTTGAAGTTACCTTCCTCCAAATGTAAAAAAAAAAACCAGAAAAGCTCACTGTAACTTCTTGCTAAAGTTCAGCTGTCCTTCATGCATGCATGTGAAACTGATATTGTCAGTTGCTGGAGGCAAAGTACATATGGAAGGCTTGGAAAAGCATCTAAGGGTGGAGTATAATATTCACCAATAGGATGTGTCAATTTCACCCTTTGAGATGGCAGGGAAGCAGCCTTGGATGAATATCTGCGTAAGTAAATGGGCAAAAACTCCAGCTCCAGATAAGTAAATTTCTACTCGTCCCGTAGGAAGAAAAAAGAAGTTCTTTCCAAGCACATAATATAACAGGAAACATAAAGATTGCCTTGACTCTTGGGAACTGTCAGGAGAGTGGCATGATGGCTTTGCCCTTGGACTTCACGTGTCCAGATATCTGAAAGCTTGTATAATTAAATTCCCTCTCTCCCTTCTTCAAAACTTATGGTAGTTTCCCTTCATTACCATAAGTTTGGGAATCTTGAGTCCTTCCGATAATGTTCTGAATTCTCCCCCTTGTGTTGCCCAAAAAGACATTGCCTAAGAGGAAAATCAAGTTTCAGGCTTGGTACATGTTGAAGAATTCACTTTCAACATCTTGACGTGAGCCAGAGGTCTGCCTAGCAGCAACAAAGATGAATGCCGAAGGAAATGTAGGCTGACAAATACCAGTCCCACCTGTGTTGGTTAATAAGCAAGACTCCAGCCCAGCCAGTAATCCTCTGGTAACTGTCATTTCCATGTATCCAATCAGTTGCCTGGGAATTATCCCAATAAAAAGAATACAGTGTGTCATTTATCAGGCAGCCAATTAAAGGGCCTCAGCAGGGCTAGGATAGCTGGAACCAGTTCTCACGGAGAAAGCAGGATGGGGCCAAGTCAGTGTGGGCCGCCTTGAGGGAGTACGAGAAAGTACGTTGTGGCTGATTCATAGGTGTACCCGATTTACAAAATATTAGAAGGAATTGGTAATGTTTCAGTCTTTCTCCTTTAATTTATTTAGGACACCAGGACGTGACTTACTTGGCTGATCTTACCAAAATGGGGCTTTGAATTTCCGTAGCTATGAGATAGTTATTAGAGTGTTTTCTCTTGATCCCTGACATCTGTGTAGCCTTAGCAGTCTTGAAAATATGAAATTGAATGAATGAATGAAGGAAAATGAAGCAAGGACAAAAATCCCATGAGTTTCTTGGGCATCTTTGACCTTCTCCTTAACGGAAGCAGTCCGCTGGATGAACAGGAGTTGACAGGGACCTTCATATTCTCACTTCTAGGAAATGGGAAGAGTTCTGGGTCCTCACAACCCTTCTAAGGTGCAGATCTCCACCCCCCATTCTCACCTTGGCCATTGAATGTTCTCTGTAATAATTTCTTTCAACCTTAAAATATTAAATGCTTTCTAGTCCCAGTTTAGCTAATTCACAATACCGATTCAGTTCCTGGACATGTCATGGAAAAAATATGTCAATGAATTTCATGGATTCTAGGATTTACTTGTTTTTTACATTTTAACATCTCTGAATTTTGGACAAGCCTGACAATGGATGGGGTTATAAAACATGCAATCCATTAAGTGTGGGCCTTTGAAAAATTTTAATCCTAAATAAGTGATTGGTACGATGTTAAGCATGGAGAGTCACTGAACCAAGAGGCATAGAGCTGCTGGTGCAGGGAGTCAGGGGAAACTTCTTGGAAGAGTGGGATTTTAAAATGGTTAAAAAATGTATCTGAGGTTCTGTGCCTTGGTTTTTATGAGATAGACCTCAAAACCAATATGTATAAGGATCAGCCTAAAGTGAGTTGTTCAGTGAGCCCAGTCATTCATTTTCTGATTATCTTTTTGTACTTAAACCCATCTTAGTACTGAGATAGCTTTAGTTAAAACCACTGGAGTTTCATCTGTTGCGTAGTATCCATTGCCTGTGTGTGAACTCTTTAATCAATGAAATAGCTGAATATTCTAGGAGACCCTCGACAGTTTAACTCTTCAGAATAACTTCAGTCCTTGGAAGGATCATATTTATAATAGAAAGTAGTCAAATAAATGAACATTTGGGGTAGATTGTATAAGACTTACCCTTAAAATGTGTTATTAGTATCAGTTGAAATCACCAAGTATTAGGTGAATACTTGATGTGTGTCCTGGGATTTAGCAGGTCCCAGCTGAGATTTGGGTATTGGACCAACTCGAGTACCAGTTCTAAGTGCAATGTTTACCAGCTGTGTGAGCTGGGACCCTTACTTCACCTCTCTGAGAGCCAGTTTCTGTTTGTTCAGAATGGAGGTAAGAGCCCCGCTTCAGGTTTGGTTTTGCACGAATAAGACCCTGTTGTGAAGTGCCCGGTGCCCAAGTACACTTTCAATCCATGGCAGCTATAATAATTTATTCCATTTCGCCCTCGACTGTAGGACAACACTAACGAGCCTAATTCAGTTAAAGAAGTGGTTTCTCATTTCTTCTGCCCAGATCAAATTAAAGCCTGAGTGTTCTGACTCCGTTCTGAGACAGTGGCTAACGTGACTTGGCAAACCACCGATGGGTTCCAGTTTTATTAGCTGTACAGGAAATTTCTGATTGATTTAACCTCCAAAAGACAATACCGTGTAATTAACATGTAACAAATGTCAACTCTTGTTATTGCTGGAACCGACAAGCCCGCCAGATCTGTCCTGCTCCTGACTTTCCTGGGCATCGATGTGGCTTTCTTCCTCTTTCTTTCTTTCTTCCCACTTTCCCATAGCAGCTCGTTGCACCCAGTTCCTTTTGAGTGATGTTGCAAACAATTTCAGTTGTAGTTCTTCCTGAAAGTCAGTTATTTTGAAACATAAAGAGACATACAGAGATAAACACCACCTACCTGCTCTGTTTTGGGTGGCCCGGAGCCAGACATGACGCAACTGGTGGGAAGCTTCATCAATAGGGTTTTTTGAGGATTTTTGTATTTGCATATCTTAGTAATTAAGGGATTGCTTTTCCCCTAGAAGCAATTTGTCTAAACCCTTAAAACACAGCGTGACAGGGAGGAAGAAAATACTCCCCTCGTTTAAAATTCTGATGCGACGGAGATTCAGACAGTACGATATGACAATATACTGTACTTAGAGCCTGATTTTACTAAGGGAGATCCTGGGCCAATTACCTTATCTCGCGAAGTTTCAAAGTCGTCTTTTTCAAAAAGATTCCCTGAGCTCCTTTTTAATTTTTGTATTCTGACTCTCTGTTGAGAGGTACAGATCACTGAGTGGTAGTGCAAGTTAAGGAGCCTTTTCAGCAAGGTTACCAGTGGGGAGAAGTCAAGCCAACCAAGGCACCCACTGCCTTTCCCCTCTAAAGATGCTGCCTCTGACCGGAGCGTGTCTTGCTTTTGCATCTGTAGTGATAGACCCCTGGCTGGAGTTATGGCTGGAAATTATTTCCTTTCTCGTAAGCAAACTTCCTTGCTTTTATCAGCACCAAACAGAGACTTTGGCCCCATTAACACTGAATTCCACTTGATTGATCCAAACATGGAATGGTGATGACAAATACAGCAAAAGGAAGCAGAGAGGAATCCTTTTAAAATTATGCTTCTTTCATGATCTTAGTCTATGTGCTATTCCCCAGTTTACTGTTACCCCAGTTCATTGCTCTAGCTCTGCACTAACCACACACTCATGCACACACTCACGTGCTCACACACGCACACACACACTCCCCTCACTTTTCCCTTTGTATTTAGAGATTAGCTTTTGTTCCTTTGTTTGTGCTATAGAAATTTATTGAGGACTTGACAAAAATTTCAGTAAGGAACCAGAAGAGATACAAATGGTTAAGACAGAGATTAAAAAAAGCCATTCTCAAATTGCTTACACTCAAGGAAAAGTAAACAACACATAAATAAGGAGGGAATAAGGTACAAAAGAGATTACAAAGTGATATGAAAAAGATACATTCATGTTGAGATGAGAATTCAAGGAAGGGGAAATTATGTCAGTGGTTTTAGAAAAGACTTCTTGGAGAAGGGGACATTTTCAAAGGCTCTGGAAGGATGGGAGAATTTGAACATAAGAAAGTAGGGTTGAAGAAGCCGTCCTTCAAGTTAGAACTGCATGAGAAAACCATAAGGTCACGAACAAAGAACCCTCGTTGAGGTTGGAGCCAAGAATTTTTCCAGAAGCCTAGTGGGGACTCAGGCTGAAGGGATATGTGATGGGCAGACTGTGGAGGGCTTGAATGACAGCATCTCCAGTTGGAAAGATATCTGCTAGGCCCTGGGGAATTTGAAGTATGTCAAGCCGACTCTGCAGGTATTAGCTTGGCTGGCTCCATTTGCATTTAGGTGTCAGGTCAAATACTACCCTCTCAGTGAGACTTCTCTTGCTACTTAGATTAAAGCAGCCACTTGCATTCCTCTTCAGTTACCTTCTATTATGTGTTATATTTCTCTGTTTTGTTTTAGCAATAAACAATTACAATCTAGAATTGCATGAATCGCTCTTGCATGAATGCCTTTATTGTCTGCAAACACCTTTCTAGGATGTGACCTCCAGGAGCAGAGATGCCTCCTCACCCTTGGTCACTGCTGTTTACCCAAGACCTTGCACATAGTAGGTGCTTCACAAACAATTGTCCAGTGGGTTCATAAATGCACTTGAACATGTTTATGAAATCCTCAGTTAACAGGTATCCTCAGCCTACCTCTATATACTTGTCTTTTCCTTGCAGTATCTGGTAAGGAGAATAAAATGTTTTTTAATAATGAGACTCAGCTTTTGCCAGCCTGGATTAGTGGCATCCCCTACTACCGTAGGGATCTCTATATTTACAGTGACGCCTCTTCCAGATGTTGTTGGTATAGGGTTTTTTTTCTTTCCAAGTACAACTCAAACGTCCCGAGCGTTCCAAAACCACATGGAAGTGGAACGTTAAATCTGGGGGTGGGCATGTCTGTGTAATTTCCTTCATTTCTATAAGGGTTTGGTGGCTTTTTTCTCCCCTAGGCCACAGATTAACTTAACAATTGCAAATCCGCTTCAGAGGCTTTCCCTTAAAGAAAAAAGAAAAAAAGATAACGAGTTGGAACAGGCGAGGCTTGGTGAAAGTCTCTTTGTTTCACATCCTAAACGGTTTGTTCAGCTTCTACTTATCCTCTTTTTTTTTGGGGGGGGGGCAGTAAAAGCTATGCATGCATATATTCTTTTGCTTATGTATAATATGGTGTAAATGTCTGGTTCATATATGCGTATGTATTTGCACATACATGTATGCTCATGCTCTCTTTCACATTGGCACAGGGACTTGACTCCCTTCCTTTTTACTCCCTACCAAGATCGGCCTCTGTGTGTGCCCATGTGTGTATTTCAATACAAATTCCCAAGGGAGGGAGGGAAAGAAGTGTAGTATAAATAAGCAAACAGCCAATGGACTTCGCAAATCCTGATTTAGCTGGCCTCGGGTTTTATTTTTGAGAACCACTTTTCTTGTTTTGATTTGAAATGATGCCACCAAAACCTATTACAGAAACATTGCACTTTGCAAAACAGAACAAGTCCAATGAGCCTCCCCAAGTGTAAACAGAAATCTTGTTTGGATGAACTGTTTTTAAGAATCCAAATTAAACCCCGTGGCACCCTTTTAAAGTACATGCGTGCTCACCTTAGGAGCTAAAACTATATTATGATCCTGCAATTCGTTTTTATCCCATGCGATCCAGTTAGGCTGTGGTTTTGAAGTCGTCCTGTCTATAAAAGGTTCTCGGGTACTCCGTGAACACGATTCTGGAGTGGCCAGTGATGACAGAAGGCATCTCTGTATTACACGTGTTTCAGCATCCCCAGGGAACCGATCTGGGTAACACACAGCCTGGCGGAAACCAGTTGGGGGCCGCTGTGTGAGTAAAGATGGGCCAGTTCCTAGCATCTGTTTGCTGGTAATTAAATCAAGTCTGTTTTCCCACCCTGAGTACACTTTACTTAAGGGCCTGTATCATGCCTTCCTTCACGCTCTGTGACGTCTCACTTCTTTGCAAACCATTATTAGCGATGGCAACACATTTTGAGGTTAGGTTCACTGGCTGAACATTACTTTCTCAGTTACCTCCCGGAGGGTAAGTTATGAGTAATAAGCCCACGTATGAACATTTTTTTTTGAAGCCCAATTTGTGTTTTCTGGATTGATGGAGATAGGGTGTTCTTTTCAGCATACTGCCAAGTCAGGCTGTGTCTTGAGAGTCAAAGGAATAGCAAGTTCGTCTGTTTTATAAACATTCACTGGTACATCTCTGCTTGTTTACTTCGCATTTGGGAAATAAGGTCACTTCCCTACTGCCCACAAGATTGACCCTCCATGCTGCGAAGTGGTGAGGAGGGGACTATCGCTTTCCTTCCCTAAATGGCCCCGACTCTTTTGCCTCCCTGCCCCTTGTACAACAGAGGACTCAGCACAGTGTTCTACGCTGAGCTTGATACGTGGAGACTGGCTGAGGTGGCCAGTGGACTCAGATGGCTCTTCTCAGACATACATTTAGTTCCAGCTACCCCTGCCTCCCACCCCTCAGAAGCTAGTTCACTATTGAGCAGAGAGGTCAGAACAGCAAGAAGCGATCTCTGGCCACCTTGTAGATGACTGTTGAGTGTGTCTTGTTAGTTTGCCCCCCTTACCTGTCTTTTGGGGACAACATGGGGTGAAAAGAGACATGAGGCAAGACTAAAAGGTAAGTAAATCTAGTTATTTTAACAAACATAACAAGTTACACATCCCCAGGGGTGTCCTCACCTTCCACTCAGTCCCTTTGGAAGCTTCTACAATTATTCATAAGTGTTTTGGACCTCCTCTTTTCAGAGCGGCTCTTAGAGCCTGAAGCACATTCCTTACGTGTTGAAATATGTGAGGGCAGATGTGAGTTAGCCGCAGTCAATTGTCTTTCAGAGCCACAGCCCGGGAACCCCATTTGGATCCCCGACTACAGCTGCAACTCTATAGTAATGGGACAGATATTTTGTGTGTGTGTATAGCAACATGTGTCTGAAAATCCAAGAGGACTGTGAATGCGGACATGTGAACATCTGTGATTTTGTCCCACTGGCATCACTGACATAAATACAGAGCTTCTCTAGGTGAAGCTCTGGGCGCTCAGCACACATCCGATGGGCGCACATCAGAGGAACTCAGCACTGCAGAGTTCAGTTATGCCAAGGGGTGGGGGTCAGCTCTTGTTGTATAATGTCTTCCTGCTAATCCTAAAAAGTGTTTATGGGATAATGATAGACAAAAGGAAAAGAAAATAGAACACAAAAGGGAAAATAGAAAAGAATTGGGAATTGAGGAAAGAAGGAAGACAGTTTTGATGCTGTGGTGGTGGGAGGGGGTGGCTAAAGGACCAGCCACGGTCCTTTGGGTGTTGCTCAGGGCATCACTTCGAAGCAGACCTTTCATGATCTGGGGAATGGTTTGTGTGATGATTAATTTTACGTGTCAACTTGATTGGACTACAGGGGCCAATATATTTGGTAAAACATTATTCTGGGTGTAAGAGTGTTTTGGGTAAGTTTAACATTGATATGGGTAGAGTAGAGCAGATTGTTCTCTGTATTGTGGGTGGGCCTCATCCAATCAGTTGAAGGCTGGATAGAACAAAAAGGCTGACTGTCTCCTGAATAAGAGGGAACTCCTCTACCGAACTGTCTTCAAGCTGGGACATCGCTTTTTTTCCCACCTTCAGACACAGACTGAAACAGCAGACCTTGCTGGGTTTGAACTTGCTGGCCTTCAGCCTAGAACTTATCCCAGAGGCTCTCCCAATTCTTAGGTCTTCATACTCAAATTGGAATTACACCGTCAGCTCTCCTCAGCCTTTAGCTTGAAGACTGAAGATCTGGGAACTTGTCAGCTTCTTCATCACGTGAGGCAATGCCTTATAATAAAACTCGTTACATATAGATGTAGATAGGTATTCTGTTGCTTGTATTTCTCTCAAGAACTCTGACTAATACAGTTTGGCTACTTATAGTGACCCTGTAGTTTGGCATTTTGCTGGCCTTGCCCTTCATAAATGTCCATCACCATATTAATGAATCTTGACAGATGAGAAAATTGAATCTCAGTCACAAAGGGGGTGGGGGGAGTGGGGGCAAAGACCAAGGCTGCCAACAGCTCATTGTGGCTGCATGTCTGTGCCCAAGGCCTCCGGTACAAGCACAATCAGCAGGTGGCTGGAGAAGGACATCTGAACCGGAAGGATCCACTCCTTCCTCAGTCTCACCCCTCCCCAACCCCGGCACCTCCATTCTGTTGGGGATCATTACAGATTTTTTAACTCTAACTGTGGAAACGAACGCAGCTGCTCTTTGTGATTGTTTGTGAAACCGAGTTAAAGGGAGGTTGTTGCGGCACTGCAGGTGCAATCATTAGACGCATCTGTGCTGTGTAATTAACCTAATTTCCATGTGAATGTCCATGGTGTACGCGCTGCACAGAGAACTCACGCCACCGTCGTTACACTCCCAGTCAATCCAATTAGACAAAGGTTCCCACACTTCCAGAAGGATCAGGACAAACCACAAGGGCCGGCCTCTCTCAAGAAGGTCTCTAGTTAAATATCTCAAAATAAACAACTGTGGCCTAATTAATTGTACTACGGCAGGCCAGAGGAACACACCAAGGAGCTACTTACGTGTCTGGAGCCCAGTCCTAGGGAGCTGCTTAATAGAGTCTCCCTTTGTCCACACTTGTGGTGGCTTAGAGGTTTGTACAGTTGGGGGAAAGAGGGATGGTGGCTACTATACTCTACTGTTTCCCTTATCACAAACTCCAGTTACCCAATTCAATATCCAGTGGCTTTATTTTGATTTATTTTATTCCATTTGTTTTCTCAGAACAGTTAGAAAAAAAAATCCGTGCATGCTTCCTAAAGAAAGTTGGTTGAGCTGGCAAGTTTTTCCACAGTATGCTATCAAAGCCACAGCTAGAGGGCGCCATCGAGGGGTGTTTTTCTTGGATATCCCAGATTTATTAACTTCTAATGCTTTCGTGCAGCCGATAGGTCACTTTGTTTAGACGTTTTGTCATAACGTATGTGCTAGGCATGTGCATCCTTTCTGCTTAAGTTTGTAGTTAGTCTCTTGAAGATAGAGATCATATATCAGAATTCTCTTGAGTCCCTTACTGCCGATGGATGGTTGGCACCGTGCTACCAACTTCAAGAGAGTCCAGTACATGCTCCTTGGGGCTTGTGGTGGGAGTAACTGATGAGATGGAAAGAACCACCGTTTATCAGATAATTACAGGACTCCACACAGGCTTTGCATATCACAGAACACGTCAGTGCCTGAACATCATGCAGAAACAGGCAGACTAAAAATAAAGGAAGTTAGGAGGAAATGAGGCAAAAAGATATGTAAAAAAATGGTGGCCCTGAAAGAGTGAAAACTCATGATATTTTTGTGCTAAGCTTTAGGACCTGGATCCTGGCTACTGCGAGTGTGACTGGTGGACCAGCAGCATCCTGTAGTTTGTGAGAAATTCCGTATCTCAGACCCCACCCTAAGCCTACTGAGTGAAAACGTACATTTTTGCAGAGGTCCCCAGGGACTTCCCTTGCGCATTCTGGTTGAGAAGTACTGCCTCAGCGCACCATCTGCTCGACACTGGTGACTCCCCAGAGGGCTCAGAGCTGTTCGGGGCTCTTGGTCATTGTCGCTTTCCTTTCTCCTTCTTGTGCCTCTACTCTATAACTTTTCTTGCTTATCTTTCTTTTTACCCTGATGTCACATTATAGAGTAATAGATTTGATAGCTCCTCTTCTCCATTACTTTTGTGTGTCCATTCCCACTTACTTGTTCTTCTGAATTAAATCCAGGGGCCCCTTCTTCTGCAAAGCATCTCTCAAATCTTCCAGGTTGGGTTGGTGACAATTTCATTTCTGTTGCATTTAGAGAAATTACTAAGTGCTATAAATATCTATTTATACTTTTAAATGTCTTTCCTCCTCTTTAGACTCAGAAAAAACAACGATTAGCATGGTACCTGGCATGTAAATGGTGGTAGGATGGGTGAAGGAAGGAAGACAGCATTTTCATTCCAGCCTGGGATGCTGCCGATGTCATAGAGGACTTAGTGTTCTTGGATAATTTGATTGTCTGTGACATTATTCTTTCATTCTTTCATGTATTCATATCTTAGGAGCAGGGAAGGATATATGTAAATAGTATAGTCTCATTCCTCAAGGAAATTATCAGCTGATAGAGTTAGGCTCCAAATTCGCCATTTTGTAGAGTTTTGTTCGTGTTGCTTGAAGCTAGCGGGCTATACACTGAAATTACTTGGGCTGCTCTTGAAGCGCGTTGGTTCCTGGGGCCACCCGGACCAATTACAACAGAATCTCTATGGGCAAGGACTCAACACAGGCACTTTTAAAAGCTCTTAGGTGACTCCAAAGAGTAGTCAGGGAGGAAGATCACTTATTGAAAAGATTGGTGGCAGTTAAAATGAGCCTGGCCAGTTGTTTCTGATCTGTGACCTCAGAGTTCTGAGGGGTCCCAGGCTTCTCGTCTCAGACCCTGTTTCAGGAGGGGACCCAGGACTTCTCACCCCCAGCCTCAATGTGAGCAGCATCACTTTTACTGGCTGTGTGTACTCAATTCCTACTAAAAATTTCATTGAAGAAAAGACTTTAGTGCTGTTGAAAAAAAGTAAAAAAGCCTCCGAAGCACTAATCTGGTGACAAGCCAAAGAAATGCAGCACAAATTAATTTATTGCTTCTGTTTCTGTTGTTTCCTTTGTTACTTTTTTGATTCAGGGATGTTAAGTGTTCTTTAAAGAACAACTGCCTATCCCATCGTTCAGCTCAGCTCGGCTCTTCAGAGCTTATGGACCTTTTCTCAGTTGATGGGTTGAGGGAAAAGAATGGAAAGACTTGACTGAGTTGATGTCAAACCAACAAAATGGTTCAGTATAAACACAGACAATTAGAAATGAAATAATAATAACACAAGGTAGTTCATAAGCTGTTTTATTTTTTTCCTCTGCAGTAGTTATTAAGCATCCATTATTTATAAAATACTAAACTGGCTTTAGGTAGTTTATGGTCTTACATATAATGTGTAACTAAAATTCTATATATGTAGTATAGGTACATATACATGTATATCATACATACACATAATCCAAGCACAATGTCTTGGTAGTAAAATGTGATGGTTGTATGATTTTCTAAGTAATTAAACAATTACAGTAGGTAAAAATAAATAACAAAATAAGAGAAAACAAACAAAACCAATCAAGGCAGATTTCTATGCACATAATCTTGTTAAAAATATTAAGCTTTGGATCAGCCCTGTTTATCCATCTAATATGATGACTGTCAGTTTCGGGCTGGCTGGAAGTCTGTAACCTGCCGTTGAACCTCTCCAGTGGTTCTGTCTGTGGGAATATTTGTCTGTAGGACAAGCCAGGGCAAGTCTGGAGTGATGTCTGCAGAAGAGTGTGAGACTGACAGGATTTAGGAAAGTCCTAACTCCCCGCCAGGCACTGTGGTCTGCACCCCTGAGGAACAAGAGACACGGAGCACGGTGGATCTTCTCTGTTCCCGCCTCCCTGTTAACTTGCTATCCAGCTCTGCCCTACGTTATGCCCTAGAAGGCAGCCCTTTTAATGAACTTGAACAACTGGAACCCCTTTCGTTCTCTGGAAAAAAATGTATTAAGTCAGGAACCCAAGTATCCTATTAAATTTGATAATTCTTGTTAGGGGAGGGTTTCCCCATGAAGGCTTGAACATACTCTGCAGCAATATCTAGAACTTGGGACTTGAGCCATGGAGAGTGTGAGGTCCAATTACTGAAAGTACTAATTACCTTCATAAAATAGTGGGAGGTGGGGAAAAAAAACCTAAGGGTAGGTATAATTTAGTTTCTTTCCATTGGCCCACAGAAGGCCCAACCTGGGAAAATATCACTTAGGCATCAGGTCCCAGTTGGTCCTGATATTTCTTTCTTGATCCATAATTGCTAATTCACTTAACTAAAAACAATATTTGGCCTCACAGGTGCCAACCCAAGTAAGCCATTGCTTTGCTTGGAGTGGCTGAAAAAATACAATTACCTTACATTCATGAATATTTCTCCTTCTTGAAAGAGTGTAATTAATGTTTGGAAAATCATTTGCTGCTGGATAATCTCAGTCTCTTAGTTCTAGAAAACATATGAATGATAAACCATACATTTTTTTAAAGCACAAAACTGTATCTCAAAGAGATCTGCTCTTGATACAAAAAGAAATCGATAATAATGATAAATTTTGTCTTTTGCCATTGACAAATCCTGTTGGCACAAGCTGTGAAGACATCGTGTGTATTTGTCCACTCGCTCCAAAGAAACATGTTCTCTTTGAGGAAATAAATTTCCTCAAAGCTCTGGCGCTCCTATGGCAGAAGGTACTGTGTCCTCCTTAGCAAATGGCACTAAATGTCTGCGTTTTGTAAGTTGCATCAATTCATATGATAATTTGATTTGAAGTAAGATTAAACAATGACACTGGTAATAGTTCCTGGGTAATAAAACCATTTTGTAATTGGCATTCATGGGGAGGAAGCCAATATTTTAAAATATGGATTCTGAAACACAGTTACAGGCTCTATTTTGAAACTAATACATGTGTTTTAAAACTTGGCATCTTTCCTTATGAAATAAGTTGAGTATGAATTATGCATACTGAAAATCTTTAAAAACAATTAATTAGGAGAAAACAGACACTTCATTTGAAGAATAGCCACGGGAACATATGTTTTGTTTTGTTTTCTAACCATGCCTATGTTCTCTCTTCCCTGGCTCATCTGTCTATGTCCGAATTTGTCTGGCGTGTGCCTGTGTTTGTATTCATAGATAAAAAATATATACTATTTAAAAACAAGCAGAATGAAATCCAACTTCATGAATCAGAGAAGGAAAAGTGATGAATTTCCAATTCCTTGTAATCAATTCATTATGTTCAGCCAGGCAATGAGAGCCAGGCTTCCACAGCAAAAGTTCAAGTTCTGAATCAAAGCAGAGTCATTGACTGTATTAAGTCACTCTGATTGAAGTCCATTTCATCCTTGGCAAGTCTGACACAAATGGGCCAATTTCTTAGCCAAGTATACTCATTGCATTATGTAAACAAGGATCTATGTCCACAGGGACAAGCAAACAAGAAAAGAAAATTTCTTCACCTGTATTCTGCATGGCAGACCAGGCACATGCCTTCCTACCTGTGCTTATGTATGTGTGTGAACTTGCGGTGAATGTGTGAATATTCACATTGGACCATTGGACTGAGTGTAAGTCTCGATAAAAATGAAGAGTAGACACATAATCAAACAATATCTGATGAACAGATTCATTTACTAGACATTTACTGCCATGAATGTAAGGGTGAGGAGTCTTATCTTTGTCTTCTCAAAAGTCTCTAAGAAATCCTTGGGTGCAAAATATTTAAGGATGTCAATAAAAAGCCGTTTCAATGACATTTCCAATTTGTCTTTGATGAAAGATTTTAGGCTAAGTTCAGTCCCCTCATCATATCAGAGTATTTGTAAACGTGCCGGTGTCGTCCGCGTGATTTTCAGAGCGTTTGCACTTTGGCTGATGACGTACGTCCCAGGGACGGTCTGACAGAGGATGGGCTCTAATGCTCACGGAACACTGACAGCTGGAAGGTGGGGGAATTTCGTATTTGAATGTTCCCAGAAGGACCAGGTTCATTCCAGGAGGAAGACTAATCTTTGTAATGTGAAACAGGAAACACACTTGCGTGGAATCTTAGGTGATATTTGCTATTAAACAGACATCGCCAGGTGAGAAACACAAACCTAGCATTTTTATGTTTGTGAACTTCTGTTGCAAACTTCGACTACGTCTCTCTGATTCCCAAGAAGCATTATGAAGAATAGTCCAGTATTGTTCACACGAACTGTCAAAGTAACCAATTACCTTACTTTCGAATGATCTCCATCAATGTATTGTGAATTATTCATTTAACACTTTTTAACACTATTGGTACAGGAAACTCTATTGGGGTCTAAGGAAGGAAAAAGAACAAAGGTATTTTTGATATAAGGACTTCATAATGTAGTGGTTATGAGACCCACATTAGGAAGTTATTATTACACTTTAGGCTTAATTCAGCTGTATTGACCATTGTAGAGATGAGGTGGGAACACATGCAGGGTGATTAATTCCTCCTGGAAAGGGGGGTCCAGGAAAGTCTTCCTAGTAACATGTCATCATTGATTTTAAATAACACGGTGAGGCACCTTGCATATAGTATCGGGGCACTAAGTATTTGCTGAATTAATTTTTTGAGGATACTATAAAGTGTATAACTTGCATGTTATAACCAAGTCCATATGCAAGATTTGCCTGGTTCAATCTTTTAAAAATGCACTTTAGGATCAAAAGCTTTGCAAAAGGTTCAGTGGGGTTTTCTCAGGATACCTAATTTTACATAAGGAGATAAGCACGTTTTATTGTTAAAATTGTATTGGCTTTGGGGCAATGAGACTGGCCGACTGAAGTTAGAAATTCAAGACGGTATTTTATGTATCCAACCCAAAAGACACGCGGTTATTTTGTCAGTGAGATGCTCTCTGTAGTTTACTCAGACTGTCTGGCTGTGGGGCTGTGGGCACTGGGCGTTCTTGCTTTGCTATCCCAGGGTCTTCCTGAAGGCTTATTTTTCTGTGTATAAGTTTTGCAACAGACCTGTTCTCTCTCTACAAGAAAGAGCAACAGCTGAATCTCATCACGTCCCTGTTTTGTGTGTCGATTCTTGCATTAGTGACATGACATTTATTTGCTTGGTGAGCTTTTACCTGCAAGGTGAACAAGGTCAGTGCATGTCAAAAGCAGTTATATTCATTTGAGATTTATTTCCCTACGGAGAGCCTTAAGATATTCAAGTTACTAATGAGGGCATTGAAGTGGGGGCTTAAATATATTATTAGGAGAAACAGAGCTACCTGGAGAATAGCCACGATGCCTATTTTAGCCACATCAAATCTCTTTTAGGAAGGCAACAAGTGTATGTGTATGTACGGATGTGTGTGTGTGCACACACGTGGGAGAGAGCACACGTATGTATGCGTTTGTGGCTGCAAACCCAAAGATCTGTACTTCATTTGTTGATCTGTTGATATTTCTCTAAGAGAAATCTGCTGGTTTTATTCTACTCTAATAACAACTTCATTCCAAGGTTTTAAGATAATTTTATTCTTATTTTATTGTCTGCTGGGTTTGATCCATATTGGTCTTACTCACTAGATCAGTGAACTTCAACCTTTTTCATCTCATGGCACACATAAATTAATTACTGAAATTCTGCAGCACACCAAAAAATATATATATGTAAATATATATATATTTTTTTGTTTGCTGACCTGACAAAAAAGTGGGTATAATTTTGATGGACTTACAAAAAAAAACAGTAATTACCCACCTTTTTTGCACCAAAGTGACTTTTTAAAAAATCAGGTGCCTGTACTTGTATATAAGGATGTCTGGTACCAGGAATCTACCAGTCAGATGCAGCCTTATTACGTGATGTGAGCAACTTTATATATGACCTATGTATTTCTGGTTCAAGACAGGGCGTTCACACTGGAGGGCTATTGTTGTGTTGATTTTGCCATTTTTTTTATTTGACAATCTCAGGAAAAAGGGTCAGCACCCCTGACTAAATAATCAGGTATTGCATGTTTTAAAAATTCTTGGGGCACACCAGTTGAAAATCACTGCCCTAGACCATACAACCCTCCGAAACAGAAGTGTCATTTTGTCATATTCATACCCCTTATTCTAGCCCTTTTCACCCTCATTCTCTGTCTTTCACAGGGTCTTGACGTGCATATTACAAACACTAGACTTTAAACACTGCATATTTAGTGCTTCTAAAATTTTATGTGCACACGGATTACCTGCACATCTTGGTACTGTGCTGATTTTGATTCAGTAGGTCTGGGGGGCACATTTCTAAGAAGCACACAGGTCACATTGAAGCTGCTCAGCTAGGGACCGAGTTTTATGGAGCAAAGGTCTACAGCGTACCCCTCTCTGCGTTCTCTGCATTCCCAATGAACTCAGATCAATTTCCAGCATGACAATGAATCATTCGTGACAGGGAGTGTGTTTTGTCACTGGACCAGTTCTGAGCTGGTGGCTCGCCCTGCCCCATCGTGGTCCAGGACCTCCAGGCTCTTGACTTGCACAGGAAAGAATTCAAGAGCAAGTCAGACTGAAAGCAAAAGCACATTTTGTTTAGGTAGAGGAAAAGAGGCGAGGACACGGGCTTCTGCAGACAGGATCAGGAGGTGAGCCGAGGGTGAGCTGCCATGGCCCGCTGCTCCCCTGGTGGCAAGTCTCACACGGCACCACAGTGACTAGCAAAAGGACACTCAGACACTTCTGAGTGGATGCGTGCAAACTTGCGAGTGAGTTGCATGTCAGGCAGTTTTGGGGATTTTATGTGTTTCCTAGGGTGGAGTTTTTCTGAACTTTGTGTCACCAAATTCTGTCTCCACCTTGTGGTTGGAAGAAGGTCTTGTTTCTAACAGAGTCCCGTTGGGGAAGTGTCATGGCATTCACACCGCTCTGGGCCCCCCTTCTACTCGTGCTGTCAGTTTTCATTGTAACGATGGCATAATGGGCTGTGGGGTTGTTCTGGGGCCAATTTTCTCTCCATCTTGGGTGGCTCTGGTTGTAGCCAGTCCTTGTTGTTGCTGACTTCTGTGACCACCGCAGAGTCTCCTGCCAGAAACTGGTTCCCTTGGATCATGCGTGGAGGTGGAGGCTCTGGGGGAAGACCTAGCAGCCCAGTGGCCTGTGATGTCCACCTCTACTCCCTCACTCCTCTCCTCAGGAGTTTTCCCTGACTTCTTTCTGTCCTGCCTCAGCTTGGGCTCAGGTTTAGATTCGTTAAGTAAGTTTGGGCATTATACCCCTTAAAAATCATTATACCAGGATTTACATATGAATGGTAGTGTTATTCTGTTCAAAACAGTTAGCATCTATTTTCCAGTATGCAAACTCTGCTTATGGAATTGGCCTCAAAACTCACACAATTCAATAAATGTTCACTAAGTGCCTAAAACATCGTAAGTCCTCCGCTAGACTGTTAGGAACACACTGATGAATAAAGGAGAGGTATTGTCCTGAAGTACCAAAGAAAGTCAAAGATAAGAAATAGTAAACAAGTAATGTTTCAGCATAATAAAAATGTGTGTGCTTTGAGTGTATATGTTTTCTTAAACCAAGTAAAAGTTATTTGGACTTAAAATTGGTCTGGTAATACAGTTTCTAGTTGAAAATAAGTATCAAGTAATGAAACTTTCTTGACTATCTTAACCCAGAGTTGATGAGCCAAGAGTTGTGTTAGAAATGACATTATTGAAATATGTATATAGTGCCCCAAAATTACTCTTTAAGGAAATCTACCCATGACTAGCAATGTGATTGTGGCAGAATTAATTCCATTTCTTCTTATTGAAATATATTTATCTTACGAGCTACAGATTTGGATGTGTGTGCATCTCTGTACACACTCGCATACACATTATGCCAAGTTAGAATCAAATGTAATAATTTTCATCATTCATTCAGTGTTTGGTTTGTCCAAATAAAAGAACCGATCTTTGTGAATTTTTAACCCACACCTTGCATGTGGCTTAAAGGTGGGTGACTGTAATTTACTACCCAATCTGAGACGCTTTGGGAGTGAAGGCATCACCATTAATACCTACGCTGGGATAACAGGCATCGATGGGGACCGTTCTGTAGAACCCAGGACATAAGCCCATCTAACAGAAAGGCCAGAGAATGCTGAATAGAAACCTTCTCTGATCTGGTCTTTTAGTCTTTTAGAATTAAGCTCTTTTTTTTTCCCCCTGAATATATTTGATGAACTTCAGTCTACATTGCAGAAAATGATGCTGGTGGTGGGAGTTCTGGACCGTAGCGTTTTCTGGGGCACCAGTCCTAAGGAACAGATTGTGTCACAAGCAAGGGGTGTGGGGCTTTCTGTGGGCAAAGTTGCTTTTTGGACTAATAAAAGGGCTTGGTGAGAGAGAATATACCTACTGCATTTATAATTCATTATTTTTAATTTAGCCGCCTTTCTTTGGAATATGGGTACTGGCTACTCTATGACGTAAAAGAGAGATACTTAGGGTAAAATCTACACAGTTTTTAACATTGGAGGATGCTTCTTAAGGACGTATTTAGATGTATTTGACGGTTTAAGCAACCGATCTGGAAGACTCATTTGATCGGTGGTTGTATTTTTTATATTTATGTGTGAACTGTGTTCTGAATGCAGGGCATTATTTTATAATTTACAGCTGCATTTGGCCAGACAGTCTTGAAAAGGGGTGGGGTATGGATTGTACAGCTCTTTCATTAAATCTTGAAAAAATTATATTGAAATACATTGAAAGAAAAAAAAAGAATAACTCACTTGGGCTTAATAGCTTATTTCTATGGGTATATAAAAAGAAAAGCAAAATGTGGAGGCCAGTTTTTCCTAGACCCTGAATGCACAATAGAAAAAAACTATATTTTTGATCAAAATTGAAATTTCAGTTTTAATGAAAGGTTGTTTTGCTTTTAACTTTAACTGGCCTTACCTTTCACAACCTTCTATTTGACACTAACTTTTTATAAAATTAGATTTCCTCACACACTTGAATTTTCCATTTGTTTCTCTGCTATAATGGGACTATGATAATTTCACAGGTTATTTTTCAGGTTTACTTTTGAAAAAGTGCCACTCTTATGTAGTTTTTCTGTTTAAAGCAGATTAAAAAATAATAATAATAAAATACCAGTGCATAATTAACATCAAAAAGACTCTGCTGATTGATGTAATCTTTTATTTGTAGTTGAAAGTTCTCACTTAAATCTCTTTTAATATTGTTATAGTGCTTTTTCTTTTGAAATGTAAATACTAGGTCTGAGTTTTGGGTCTGTGTTACCCTATTATCCTTTTCTCCTTCAGATCTGTATCTGTTTTTTTGGAAATACACTTTCCTTTAACAAATGCAGATGGTCAATTTTTGCCTTATTGTTTATCTAAAATTTTACTCTTGTTTCAACTTTTCTCTCCTTCAACATTTTTTACAGTTGTTCTTTAACACTGGATGTATATTCATTATAAAATACATTTGTATTTGGTACACATAGAAAAGTTATCCAAACTCTAACAGTAGATAATCATAAGTTTAGAAAGTTCAGAATCTGTATCTCACAGATTCGGGTCTTAAAATTAATTGAACATAAGAAAACTTAAAATGTGTGACTGAAGTCATACTTTTTTTAAATTAAGAGAACAGAAAAAATAATATTTTGGGATGGCCTGTATCTGTGACCCTAAGTTTTATAGGATTTGGAGAGAGAGAGATTTGTGTGCCAGTAGGACTGTAAACATTATAAATCCTCTGAATTCTTAGCTTTGTCTCCTCTGACCCTTTGGCCTCATTTTCTATGCCGGACTTTTGTTTAAACTGTAGATGATGCAATGGATTTCCACAATTTGTATGTTTTTTTTCTCTTTTGTAGAGAAATTTATA